>NC_077230.1:105876634-106491340 GCF_027887165.1 Monodelphis domestica | reverse complement strand
ACCAGCTGGGGGACGTCTCTGGTCCTTTTTCCTCGTGAAAAATAAGGGAGCCATCTTTAAGGTCCTTTGTACACGGGTCAAAATGGAGCAAAATGATGAAGTAAGCAAAGGTGTCCAACTGCATCTAAAGGTTTCTTGGTCCTTTCCCGCCACCTTCCCTTGATAGCCTCGGAGTCATCATGCTTTTTCTGAATTTTCCACTATGAACATTTGTTTTCCATGTTCATTTGTAAACTATCAATAAATGTTGGTTTGTTCACCATCTCCATGGCCCTAGACAAGTTTCTTCCAGTGAATACCGTGGGCTTCAATGTCTTCCTCTGTCAAATGAGGGGATTAGAATTCACTAGAACTGTGATGGCAAACCAATGGCGCGCATGTCAAAGATGGCACACAGAGACCTCTTTATGGGCATATGCACCCTCTGGGTCAGAGTTAGTTACTAGAAAGGCAAGGGACTACTAGAGTAGAGCTTCTCTCTTCCCCTCTCCACCATGGGAATCACATGATCTCCATGGGCCTCTCCCTTCCCTTAATCCCTCCCCTGGGCAGGGTAGCACTGGGTATGGGGGTGGGGGGGATGGAGTATGGCACTAGTCTCTGAAAGGTTCACCATCGCTGCACTAGACAATCTATAAGATATTCTGATTCACTTATGAGATAAATAGTTTAGTGAGTGACCCAATTCAAGAGGAATTTATTTACATTTTAATAGGGAGCAATACTTTGACCATGAAGAATGATAAAATTTAAAACATCAATGAAAGACAGGATGGGAGCATATTCTGGGTTTAGAAGACGTATCTGTTTTCCACGGAATCATATCACATACGACACGTGTGTCAGAAGGGCACACATGCCAAGAAGGACACGTGTGTCGGAAAGGGGTCGGAAGGGTACGCCTGTCAAGAACAACACGTGTGTCAGAAAGGGCACACACGTCAAGACCGAGGGGGGAACAAGATGGTGAGGGGAATTAAAATCCTGCTGTATTATACTATTTATTACATATATCATGCTTTAATTAAAATCCTCCTATGAAGGATCTGGGGGGCATTTTAGCTGAGAGAAGAGAAGCTCAAGGAAGACATGATAACCAACTTTATTTGAAAGGATGTTAAAGTAGACAGTGTAGAATTGTTGTACATGGGCCTAGAGGGCAGAATTACAAACAGGGAAGCAAATTTTTAGCTCAGTGTAAGGAAAAACAATTCCAACAATTAGAGCAATCTCAAAGTAACAACAGTTGTTTGGTAGGTAATGAGTTCCAATTAGGGTTAAGCTTACAATTCCACCAACAATGAAAGAGCACAGTTCTTTTCTTACATCCTTGCTACCATTGCATTTAATTACTGATAATTACTTTGCCAATTGGAAATGTTATTAAGTCCTACCTCAAAGTGGTTTTAATTTGTGCTTTGTCGGTTAGTGAGATGAAGCATCTTTTTCAAGTGGTTTTTAAAAGTCTGAGTTTGTGTCAGGAACAACCAGTGTGACATGACACTTAGTAGCAAATATCTTTTAAAGAATGCGATGACCTGGCTATGCCTTGCATTCCACCCTACAGTAATATGTTACATTAATTCAACACACCTTAACAAGGTAGGGAACAGGTTCTATGTCTGAAGATATCTAAGGTTGAATGGGCTCACCATGTCTCATGTTGTGTCACGTGGGTCGTGTCCTACCACGTGTGTCATCCACGCTGTTCCCGTCATGCGTGTAAAGAACGACATGGGTGGCAGAAAGGGCAGTGTGTCAGGAACGACACATGTGTCCATCCCCTCACACGTGTCAAGAATGTCAAGCCTGCAGAAAAGGCACATGTGCTGGGAACTACACAAATGTCAGAAACGTCACACGTGTCAAGAACAATATGTGTGTCAGAACCGTTTCTGACACACGTGCCGTTCTTGACATGTGTGTCGGTTTTTGCGCGCGTGGCGTTCTGACCCATGTGCCGTTCTTGGCATGTGTCGTTTCTGACACGTGTGACATTTCTTGCACTGCCGTTCTTGACACACGTGACGTTTCTGACACACGTCGCGGCGTGGATGACACACGTGGTAGACAACAGGAGACATGATGAGCCCATTCAACCTTAGATATCTTCAGACATAGAAAATGTTCCCTACCTTGTTAAGGTGTGTTGAATTAATGTAACATATTACTGTAGGGTGGAATGCAAGGCATAGCCAGGTCATTCTTTTAAAAGATATTTGCTTCTAAGTGCCTTTTTACTTTTATATTAGGGATCATGTCTCATGGCATGCCACGTGGCCCAATGTCACATGGGGCCATGTCATGTTACGTGACCCATCCCTGACATATGTGTCCTTCTTGGCACACGTGTCCTTTCTGACACCCGTGTCGTTCTTGGGACACGTGTGCCCTTTCAGACACGTGTGTCATTCTTGACACGCGTGATGTTTATGGCACGCGTGTTGTTCTTGAGGTGTGTGCCGCTTCTGGCACTTGTGTCGTTCTTCACACGTGTGACGTTTCCGCCGTGTGACGTTTCCCTAATATGAACGTAAAAAGGCACTTAGAAGCAAATATCTTTTAAAAGAATGACACGTGTGTCAGAAGGGCACTGCCAAGAATGACACGTGTGTCAGAAACTTCACACGTGTCAAGACTGACACGTGTGTCAGAAAGGCACATTTGTCGAAAGGGGCACGCGTGTCAAGAACGACACATGTGACGGAAATGGTGCGCGTGTCGTTCTTGCCGTTTCTGGCACACGTGTCGGTCTTGACACATGTGCCCCTTCTGACACGTGTCGTTCTTGGCACGTGTGCCCTTTCCGGCACGCGTGCCGGTCTTCCCGCGTGTGCCACTCTGACACACGTGTCAGGATGGGGTCGCGTAACATGACATGGCCCCATGTGACATGACATGGCCCACGTGACATGTCATGAGACATGATCCCTAATATAAATGTAAAAAGGCACTTAGAAGCAAATATCTTTTAAAAGCACCCAAAAAAGATGCAGATGGGTTGCTATTTTCTTCATTTGTGGTAACTCCTGAAATAATGAAATCATAGATCCATTTGAGCATTTCTTGTCTCAACTATATGGACTTCTCTGGCTCTAAAGGTTTCTTAGCCTGTTGTCTTTATCCTTCTTATATTTTGCTAGTGGGTTTCCAATTTGCAAAAGGCAGTATTTTCTGAAATGCAAATATTTTTGTACTTGAAGGATTAAAATTATTTTGAAATATAATTGAAAATGATCTGGCCTCTTATAAATGATGAAAAATCATGTCTACTCAAAAGTGAAAACTCAGACTTTTAAAAACCACTTGAAAAAGATGCTTCATCTCACTAACTGACAAAGCACAAATTAAAACCACTTTGAGGTAGGACTTAATAACATTTCCAATTGGCAAAGTAATTATCAGTAATTAAATGCAATGGTAGCAAGGATGTAAGGAAAGAACTGTGCTCTTTCATTGTTGGTGGAATTGTAAGATGATCAAATTATTTTGGGAATGGAATATAGCTGTAAAAGTAATGAAAAACAAGTCTACACTGGATGGTTGTCCATTCTGCTTAGGTGATGTTATTTAATTACATTACAGAAAAATTTACATTTCAGAAATTACATTTCAGAAAATTTTCCTTAGTTTGTTCTCTTCTTGAGTATGTGTTCACTTCACCCTTTCCTTGGTGTCATCCTGGTTTTTTCGCCCCACCTCATTTCCCATCAGGTTGATTATTGATTATTGATTATGAATGATTATTCATTCACCAAACTGGAAATGCCTATTGTGTTTCCAGCCCCTTTACTGGGTGCTATGATGAATAACAAGTAGAGTGGGAGGCCAGAAATCAGGAAGTCATCTTCCTGAGTTGGAATCTGGCCTTGGACACAATGAAATAACTCTTAGTGGGTGACCCAGGGCAAGCCACTTAACCCTGTTTGCCTGCTTCCTCATTTACAAAAAAGAGAAGGGCAAACCACTCTCCTCTCTTGGCAAGAAAAATCCAAATGGGGTCACCAAGAGTCAGAAACAATTCAAACAACTTTGAACAATGAAGAATAAGAAAAAGAATTCTGATCCCTGGTCTCAAATTGTCACCTTGGGTATTTTGTCAAAGAAAAAAAAAAAGCTTTCTAACAAAACTGCCTTGGAAGATCCCCCTTGTTGGAAGTATTGAACAGAGGCTGACTGACAGAAGTTCTTCTGAAGTTGAAATTGAACTAGATAACCAGGGAGGTCCCTTCACTTCTCAAAGTCGGTGATTCTATGATTCTGGAAAGGCTCTAAGAATGTGAGACACAGCAAAGTTTCAGTGAGGAAGAACGTGCCAACACTACCTCTGAAATTGTCATGTCAATGGATGGTAAGGCTCTGGGTGTAGCCACTGAAGACGCGTTGGAATGATGGGCGATAGGGTCAGGGGATAAGGGCGGGGGAGAGCAAAGACTCTCTTGCCGCTCCCTCGGAGATCCCCACTATGTAATCCAACCTTAAAGAACCCAGGGTACACTTTTTTTTATTAGGAACGCCATGCCAGAAAATCCTGAATTCCTGAAATCGTGATCACTCTACCCAGGCACCAAAATTACCTCCTCCTCTCTCTCAAGACTCTTTTACTGGCCTACCTGCCAGAATCCCCATTCCTGCAGAACACAGCTCCCACCTGTCAAGGAAAAAAAAAATTAAGTAACTAATTCATAGTACTCTGTAAATAATTAACAAGGCTTCAATGAATTACCCCTCCCTTTCCTGTGGTATTTGCATTTCAAAGAGGAACTGGGGAATGCTGTAAGATAATAAAATTTTAATGGAAATTTCAGACTCTGTAGCTCCTACGTAGAATGGGTTAATTCTCTGTAACAAGGAAACCTTCTGGGTGTAACACAGGCTGTCCGTGTTCCCTAATGGTTAGGGAATCACATGAGCTGTTTGTTTAAAATCAGAAGAATGGCTGAATTTCAGAATTGGAAAGGACTCAAGGAGGTCATTAACTCCAACCTATTCCAAGCAAAAATCTCTCTAATATTCTGACAAATGGTTACCTGGATTCCACATGAAGATCTCCAATCATGGGGAACTCATTACCTACCAAACAACTGTTGTTACTTTGAGATTGCTCTAATTGTTGGAATTGTTTTTTCTTTACACTGAGCTAAAATTTTGCTTCCCTGTTTGTAATTCTGCCCTCTAGGCCCATGTACAACAATTCTACACTGTCTACTTTAACATCCTTTCAAATAAAGTTGGTTATCATGTCTTCCTTGAGCTTCTCTTCTCTCAGCTAAAATGCCCCCCAGATCCTTCATAGGAGGATTTTAATTAAAGCATGATATATGTAATAAATAGTATAATACAGCAGGATTTTAATTCCCCTCACCATCTTGTTCCCCCCTCCTTTAAATATGTCATTTTCTCAATATCCTTCCTAAAACATGATCCTCAGAACTGAAACCAAGACCCAAGATTTGGCCTGACCAAGACAGAACCCATTAGGACGCTTACTTTCCTTCCTCAGGATGCCATGCCTCTTACTTAACGTAGCCTGAGACCACATAAGCTTTGCTGGTTGCCACTGATAATTCATTAGTCTAACAGTCCCCTGACATCCCCAGCTCTTCCTAACAAGGAACTTGCTGGGCAGCCACATTGCCCACATCCTCTATTTGTAAAGCTACTTTTTTTTTTAACTCTAATATTACTTAGAAAACACCTCCTTCTTACTGTCTCTAGAGTTCTCTCTCAGCAGCAAAAACAAGATCTGTGTGTGCATTTTCTACTACAATATGTTCGTGAACGAAACACTTTGCACATTTCCTATTTCCTCCTTCATAGGTGTTTCTCATAATTTTTAAAGTACTTCAAAGGCCTCAGACAATTTGATGGAACACCTCATCCACTTTCCTTTCCTTCCAAGTACCTTTTTCAATTATCCTTTTAGCATATAACTTTATTCTCTCTCATTAAACTCAGTTGAGACTTTCATTTAGGAGTTATGGGCAGTGGGATTCATTTTTTTTTCAGTGTCATCACTGTCATTATTCTTCAATGGCAATATTAAAGTCCTACCTTTTAATAGATTTCTCCCACAAGAGATAAAAATACCTTTCAAACTCTGATTGGAAAGAAATGATAACATTTCTTCATTTTGAAGTTTGAAAGTATTTATAATTATTTATCTTGACAGTTAATCTGGCACTTCCAAGAAGGGCCCTTTGGCAGATAGTCCCATTCTATACCTACGAAGGATGTCAGGAAACTCCACTTACTCAGGCCCAAATATCTTCCCAATTCTTCTGCCATCATGCCGGACTTCTGTCATAAGGATAGCAGTCCTTCGGTTCTTTAAGACCTCTCTCAAACTGGCTAAAATGGCAAACATATTAGAGGGGATGCGGAAAAATGGGGACACTAATACATTGTTGGTAGAACTGCAAACTGATCCAATCATTTTGGAGAACAGTCTGGAATTATTTCCAGAGTAATAAAACTGTATATACCTTTTGACCCCACAATACCACAATTGGGCTTATTTCCTATGGTGATCAGGGTAAAAGGAAAAGAACTTACATGTTTTAAAATATTTATAGGAGTTCTCTTTGTGGTGACAAAGAATTGGAAATTGAAGAGGATGACCACCAACTGGGAAATGGATAAACAAGTTGTGGCATTACTACTGTGCTATAAGAAATGACAAATGAGTTAATTTTAAAAAAATCTTTAAACCTTAAAAACCGTTTTTTAAGTCTTTAAAATTCCTTTGTAACTTTGTGCCTTTGACTGTATGCATTTAAAGCATGCCAAGAAGGGATCTATAAGCTTCAAGAGTGCTGAAAATTTCCACTTCACCAAAAAGATTGAAAACTCCACCCTCGACTAGAGAGATTATTGAGAAAAGGCCCCAACAGAGAAATAGGAAGGCCAGGGTACTCTCCTGACACTCAAGGTTTTGGACGGCACTCCTCCTGGATTCTCCTCCTCCAACTGGCTTCCTTTCAGCAATTTACCAGTGAGTGCGGGTAGTTATAGAGTGAAGGACTATTCACCATTGACACCCACCACAGGCCTTTTATTTCAGATGTGTGTGTGCATGTTGTTTCCCATAGACTATAAGCTCCTTAAGGGGAGGGACTATTTTATTTTTGTTTATCTATATCTAGCACTTAAGACTGGCAAAAAGTAGGCAATAAATGATGGATATTACCACTTAATAATCCTTTGAACATTTTAAGTCAGCTATCCCAGGCAAATCTTCTCTTCTCCAGGCTTAATATCTGGAGCTTCGTTCTTAACCATTCTGAACATCCTTTCTGTGGCATCTCTCCAACTTGTCAATGTACTTCTTTAACTATGACACTCAGAACTGAGATTGATTGATACCTAGTTATGGTCCACCCCCACCAAGGTAGAGTTCAGCTAATTCTATGTGTTAGGCATTGAGAGTGTACAGAAGTATAAGATGAAATTGATTTTTTTTAATCATGTGAGTAGTTGTCATATATGGAGCTTGGAGCCCACTGAAACCTCCAAATCTTTTTTCCACAAATGATTTTCTAGTTACATCTCTAACATCTTATAATTGCAATGTTGATTATCTGAACCCACCTCTTGGTAGGACCCAAACCACTTTTACACTTTTAGGTAAAGTCCTTTATCTTGTATCTTATTGGATCTGGTCCATCAATTCTAGTCTATCAAGATCTTTTGGAATGCTGCTTCTGTCATTCAGCATTTTTAATTACTTTTCCCATTTTCCTCTGAAAATCTGACAAGTAAAACATTTATGCCTTTATTCAGGTCACAGATAAAAATGTTAAAACACCACAAGAGCAAGAACAAATCTACCAACAATTATTCTTTGAGATGTCATTAAACCAACTCCAAATCCAACTAATAATATTTAGACTGCATCTCATCCTCAAAGATATGAGAGACTTTGTTAAAAGTTTTGCTAAAACCTAGAAATTTTGCATATGTTTTCATAGGGAATGGAACATAAGAGATAAGGGCTAGTTAAAAATAAGGCTGGAAAGTTGGTGGGTTATCACATCATGAAGGGCACCGAATGCCAGATAAAAGAAAATTTATAAGAAGGGAGGAAGGGAGGAAGGGAGGAAGGAAGGAAGGAAGGAAGGAAGGAAGGAAGGAAGGAAGGAAGGAAGGAAGGAAGGAAGGAAGGAAGGAAGGAAGGAAGGAAGGAAGGAAGGAAGGAAGGAAGGAAGGAAGGAAGGAAGGAAGGAAGGAAGGAAGGAAGGAAGGAAGGAAGGAAGGAAGAGAGGGAGGGAGGGAGGGAGGGAGGGAGAGAGGGAGGAAGGGAGGAAGGAAGGAAGGAAGGAAGGAAGGAAGGAAGGAAGGAAGGAAGGAAGGAAGGAAGGAAGGAAGGAAGGAAGGAAGGAAGGAAGGAAGGAAGGAAGGAAGGAAGGAAGGAAGGAAGGAAGGAAGGAAGGAAGGGAGGGAGGGAGGGAGGGAGGGAGGGAGGGAGGGAGGGAGGGAGGGAGGGAGGGAGGGAGGGAGGGAGGGAGGAAGGAAGGAAGGAAGGAAGGAAGGAAGGAAGGAAGGAAGGAAGGAAGGAAGGAAGGAAGGAAGGAAGGAAGGAAGGAAGGAAGGAAGGAAGGAAGGAAGGAAGGAAGGAAGGAAGGAAGGAAGGAAGGAAGGAAGGAAGGGAGGGAGGAAGGGAGGGAGGGAGGGAGGAAGGGAGGGAGGGAGGAAGGGAGGGAGGAAAGAAGGATTTGGCACCTTCTTCTAGGTTAAAATTAGTCACCATAAAAACGTAAAGGCTAGAAAGAGATGAAAAGGGCCTTAGAAATCATCTAGCACAATCACCTCTTTTTATAGATGAAGAAACTGAGACCCAGAAAGGGAAAATTAATTGCCCACTGACATATAGCTTAGTATCCTTCTATTACACTCTGGTTTCACCTGTCTAGTGATGAGTAAGTAACTTTTAAAACTCCTATGACACAATATTTACATTGTGCATGTAAACCAGCGATTTACATATAATTTGCAACTCCTATTTTATTAATAAGTGCTATGTAAATATAAGTAAACTAAGACTTTTAAACAAACAGCTCACATAAAGTATGGAACCAATTAAAATTCCAATTTAATTTTTAATGTAAATGTCAAAATAAATTAGGCCTTAGCAATTTTTATATAACCTATTGAGTCAGCTGACTCAGAATAAGTCTGTAGGTAAGCTGTGTACATTATCATTCATTATGTTTATGAAAGGTGATCATCAATTTAAAAAAAAATTTCTGAACAGTCATTCCCTAAGGAACACCCAATGTAGTTAATACCAAAACCCAGTAAGCCTTTTAAGTCTCCCCCCAAAAAAAACACTCTCAAAAGTCATCATCTACCTCCATCTGCAGATATCCAACTATGAATAAACATCACATATCATTTTTTTTTAAAATCCATCCCAGTACTATATATGGAAAAAACAAGCATTGATAAAGCTTCTACTACCTGCTGGGTACTGTGGTAGGTTCAAAGAAAGTCCATGGTCTTAGGTCTTAAGTTTAAATGGGGTTAACAACATACATATATATGTCTTTACAAAGCACATGCCATAGGCATCCAAGGTAACTTTAAAGAGAAAGATGCTAGCTACTGGAGAGCAGGGAAAGCCACATGGAGAAGGTATTCACACATCTTAAAAAAGAAATGCAAATCAAAACAACTCTGAGATATCATTTCATATCAGATTGGCTAAAATGGTAAAAGAGCACAAGGACAAATTTTGGAAGGAATGCAGAAACATGGGGACATTAATACATTGTTGGTGGAACTGAGAACTGATCTAGCCATTTTGGAGAGCAATCTGAACTATGCCCAAATAGTTATAAAACTGTATATTATTTGACCTAGCAATATCACTATTAGAGTTATTTCCTAAGGAGACTGGGGAAAAGGAAAATAACATATATTTCTAAAATATTTACAGAAACACTCTTTTAGGTGGTAAAGTCCTAGAAATTGAAGGGATTCCCATTGATTGGAAAAATAGTTAAGCAAGTTGTGGCATATAATTATGTTGGAACACTACTGAGTCCTAAGAAATAGCAAGGTTGGTTTTGGAAAAACGTGTAAAGACCTACATGAAATTATGAAGAGTAAAGTGAACAGAACCAAGAGACCATTATAACATTATAGACACAGGCTACAGAATTAATATTTGAAGAATGTCTTGTGAATGCCCACCTCCAGAGAAAGAATTGATAATCAATACATAGTTTCATATATATATAAATATATATACATACATATATAGTCAAATGATACTGTCTCATAATGGGGGGAGTTAATTGTGCATTTTAATAAACAAAATAAATTTAAATTAAAAAAAAAAGTCTAAGAGACAGAAATGAAGGGAAAGAATATTCATTCCAGGATGCAGTGTGGGGATAGGAGAAGGGGGAAATTGGAGAATGAGAAAAAGTTCCATGTTCAAGAAACAAGAAAACCAGTTTTACTCAATCATAAATTGTAGAGAATGATTGTGTAAAGATAATTTTAGGGTTGTGACTTAAAATCTAAATTAATTGGTCACCAGGGAAAAACCCCAAATAAAATACCCAAGTCAGTCTGGAAATTTATGGTAATTTTAATTAATATAGAGGGAAGGATTTAAGGAGAAAGAGGGAAGAGGATATAGGATTTCTCCTGCCTGGCCTGTGCCAGGGGGAGTTCAAGATCTCCGCCACTGGGTCTCTGAAGGAGATTAAAGGCTTCTAAGAGGATAAAGTTTGGAAAGTAAAGGAGGGAAAACTCAGCCAGAAACTCACCACTGAACTGGACAATAGCTTGTAGCCACACCAAGATGCCAAAAGGCCCAGCATGCTGTCACCAGCCAACTCTCCGCTGCCAAAGGTACTAGAGAGAGGAAGTGAGCCAAATGCCAAATATATAGACCTTTTACTCTTGTGTCCCCTCCTCTAAATTTTCACATCTACCAATCACATCAGAGGCTTTCCTCCTGGACTGCCCATTCTTTAGTTCTCATCTTCTTTGATTAGATTACATCTTTTTGAGTTACTTAATACTTCATTAAGTTCACCTTGTGTTACTTAACCTTTTTGTGATTAATTTAACCTTTATAGTTACTTAACACCTTTTTGTATTAAGATCTAAAAATAGGCTTAGCTTAAAGTTCTAGCTTCACTATAAATTAAGAACTAAGTACCTTCATTGTTCAATCAGAAGATTACAACTTTTATCTTCACCATAAAGTAAGATCTAAGTAGGGTGGAGTAATTTAAAGTTCACAGTTGGAAAGGTAAGATGGGACTAGTCTATAAAGAGGTTTAAATGCCAGTTTAATGACAGATTCAAATAATGTCTTTAAAAAAGACTTGATTGCTAAATTAAAATTTCCAAGTCTTTGTATATGTATCAATGTAAATTCATATTTTCTTGGGCCAAAACTATACCAACTGTTGCCAATTCACTCCTTCTTAAAGGCCTCATAAACATTTCATTGTGGTATAAAGGAGTCTTTAACGTAGGGTCTATATTCTGAGTGTTTTGACCAATGTATACATGAGAAGAGTACGAGAGATCAATTACAAACATTTAGCAAGCACCAACTGTGTAAGTCATCACCCTAAATGGCCAGCTAACACTTAACAAAGCCCCTTTTTGGATTACCATGTACCTAAGTAGTTATAATACATAGTAGTTTCAGATGTAGCCAGAGAGAAATATGAATAATTTCAGCAGGCAAAGATGTAGCGGGAATGAATCCTAGTCATAAGGGTTGATGTAGGCCAAGAGATAGCAAGGTCAAATTAGGGAACAGACCAGAATTCTAGGTCTGAGGCTCTATTCCCTTGGAAGTTAGTCACTTCTATATAACCTGCTTCCATACTAATAGGAGGAATGAATTACAGGTATACAGTCGTTCCTTTAATTTAGAGTCAAATCAAATTGTTACCCAAACCAAATCAAATACCATATCAGAAAATGCAGGTGCCATATTCCACTAATATGCAGAATTCAGACAAGAGAATGAATCACAATACACAAGTTTGCAGTTCAACACTCATTTTATTAACAATAATTTCACCGTATGCTACATAAATGCATATTTTATATAGAAGAAAATAGGTTTCAAGGAAACAACAGTCAGAAACAACATGGCAGCAATCACAGGAAAGAAATCTCTGGCAAAAAGATTTCATTGCTTTCTAAAGTGGTTGTCTGCAACAGCCATGATATGAAGAGATTATCCAGGATAAGGATGATAGGAAATTTACAACACTTGCATCATATCTCAAAAACAAGCATTTTTTCTCTTTACTATGTAGACAGTTGCCTACACTGTGCTCTCTTTCTGAGGAGAGATATCTGAACTTGGGGCAGTCATATTTTTAATATCTAATTCATTTCCTGTGAGTCCTAAGGGAAAATCTGCATGGAGAATAAAAATACTTTTCCCCTTAACTTACTCAGTTTCATATTAAGGTGAAATCACTAATAACTCAAACATTAACAACCTAGTTATACCTGTCTGACAGGAAAATGCAATTACATGGGAATTAGGAAATTTGGGTTCTAATCCCTGTTCAGCCACCAGCTATCTTGGATGAGTCACTTTCTTTACCTTTCTGGGCATGGGTATTCCCATGTGTAAAATGATGGTTGTAGACCATTTTTTGTACAATCTCTCTAAAATTTAATGTCTTTGAGTGCAAGTAGTTAAGACAAAGATAAGGGAAAACATGCTTGTGAAATTTCTGAGGAACTCAATGAAAGACACAATTTTGGAGAAGCTCTCCCCAAAGACTTAGCGATTCTGAAGGCCAAAGTCTCTCAGGCTAAAACATAGGAGATCATGGAGTTTCCACTCTAAGTCCAAAGGGAGTCAGAGAAACATGCTGAAATTGTATTTCTTTTGGTCTTTTGAGTTATAAAATAACCCCAGATAATAGGATAAGAATAGTGTGTATTTATAGATTTTTTAGCCCTATAATGCAGACGAGTCAATGACATGGTACTTTCACTGAGTTTAATATTAACAACCTACTGCAACATTTAAAACTGTTTTATTGCAACTATATCCCTTCAATTCACAGTGCTAGAGGATTCACATAAACTACATTTTCTAAATCATTATAATTTTAAAATATTCTTATTACATACAATTCAAAGTCTTAACAGCAATGATTTTAAAGCACTGACATTGTACAGTCAGACCCTATGTGATTATTTTCCCCAAATTGTCAAATATCAAGTGAGATGGCACTCATATATATTTCCTGTCTAATAAAGCAGATATTTCCAGTGAGAAAAAGACTACAGGAACTGCCAAAAATCCAAGGGATCATTATAAAGCTGGTTTGGCCTTCAATTTGGCATGGAGTGTTAAATTTCACCAAAGAACTAGTTACTGGGAGAAAAAATTGATATATAATCAGTCATCCAAAACACAAAACAGAATTAACATGACAAAGAATGGACCTTCTGGGAATTATTACTATACCATGACAGGGAAAAATCATTAAAAAATTATACGTTATAGAAAAAAGGGAAAGTTATATAAATTAGGAAATAATACAAGACTAGATTTGTCTTGCAAATGGCAGGCATCCCATAAATATTTGCTTAATGAATTAAGGATTAAATCACTATATGGTGTTAGCTGCCTCGTGTATTTAGGGTTTACCTTTTAGACTTTGCTTTTTTTATTTATTCTTCTATATAATTTCTCTGAATTACACACAAGCATGTTCCCATTTTTTACACACATTGTTAGCTTTGGGAGAGAATTAATGAAAACAAATGTGCCTGTCTATTTGGTCCAATACAATTGATATCTATATGTATATTAAATTACCTTATATACACTTAACATAATTCTGCTTAGTCATCAGAGGTAATAATTATCAACTTTTTGTGTCTTTCAGAGAAATGGATAATAGCATCATTTGCACAGAGCGACCTTTTAAAAAACCTAAGATAATCTTAAGTTAATTAAATAATACAAACATGGCTCTCATCCTATTTCCCTGACTCCTTAAATATAGTTTTCTTAACTAGTAGACTTCAAGTAAAATGCAACTAAAAGAACAGGAAGTAGCAAAAATGCCCAAACTACAGAAAACACAAAAAACAAAAAAACAGATACATCTAAGTATAAGGCAAGTCTACCATTACAAATTCTGGAATGTCTACTCACTAAAAATGTACACTTCATTTTCTCCCTGGGTCTTTCTTTACCTATAATTGCTTCTCCCTTTGAATAAATATAGGTTTGGAGGATAAAAACATTTTGGTTTTTCAAGTAAAGGAAAGCAAATTTTATCAAATGGTCCATGAAAAAAGATTATGTTATCCATGAGGATAAGACTAACTCTCCTAACAGTTTTATCACAAAAACTGGAATTGAAGAGTGCATGCATTTTATATATATATATTAAAGGTTGTTGGCAAAAAAAAAAAGTTTCAGTGGAAAGCTACACAAACTAGATTAAATCAACTGTTTACTGACTATAGATATCGATTTTGCTACATATGTACTCAAGCAGACCCCTGTACTAATTTCTATAATCATTTTCTCCTGTTATTAATTCTTCCCATTAGCCTCATCCTCCCACCTATCTCAAAACTCTACAAAACTATCAATAAGTCAACACTCATATTAATAACCTTCAATTTGATCTTAATTCTTTCTCCTTACTTTTAATGGCTACAAATGCCTTCAGCCCATTCCACCCTTACAATAATATTTTGTAGCAGGCCAGCCAAATAAAACCAAAGGCACTACATATAACTTGGTATTTGCTATTCATTTTTCAAAACATGGTGAGAGAAGAGGAGATGGTTCAGATACACATTATAAAACTGTACTCAGTGGAGGTCTGACCTTTGAATCTGTTTTCACCATGTTAAATAAAAATTAAGAATGCAAAAGCCATGGATGTCATCTTCTAAATGTATGAATAGTACCAACTTCCAAAAACAAACAAAACAAAACCCCAATCACGTCAGCCTCTGAACTCCTTTTACAACTCTCCATGGCTGAGAACAATGTCAGAGAAACTATAGGGTTTTGGTCTATGGTGTACAGTAGTTGCCCTGATTGGCAGCTTTCTACAAAAAATTTTACCAATTCCAATCTCTAAGATTCAATGAATTCATTCACAACAGAGAAAATAAGTACCACTGGATAACTATAGGGTCTACTACAGAGGTTAGAGGAGTGTCACCACTGCCTTGAGGACTATTCGTTGGAATGTGTAGTGCAAAAAGGCTATACTGATTTATCATGCATAGTTTACCACCTGCCATGCCAATGCCAACACCCAGACTGTTCCGTGGTTAATTCTTAAGTTGAGTTAGCAACTGGATCAATTGGGTTTTTCCCTGCCAGAAATAATTACCTATTTGAGGGTCATTATGTGAGCAGCATGCTTCTAATATGGATGACAAAGCTATATCTCTTCTGCTCTGCGTTTAACACTGCAGTGATAATGTTCTTCAAAATGAATGAGCTCATATAAGTCCTTCTTCTACAACTATGTTCTATAAAAGAGCTCTTGAAATGATCAAGTAACCTTTTAATTTTGTATTTCAATTGAAAAGCAAACTTTCAATCCTGCCTTATGAAATGTATACTAATTATAATTAAGAAGTCACTATTTAAAAAGTACTATTGTAACTGTCTTTAAAAATCTTTACAGTAAAACAGGAATACCTTGCAAAATATATTATTGTTGCATACAGAAAATAAATAAAGGTTTTGGAAGCTACAAATACAAAGATCTAGAGAAACTTAAAAGACCCAGAACAAAGATCCCAAGGCCATGCCAGTAGCTGCTCCAGCCAGCATGCCCAGAGCCAGGTCTCCATCGTTGTCCCGGTAACGCTCCCTAATGATGACATGGTTGGCAGGCTGCTGTCCATAAGGTCCTAGGAAGGATGAACAACAGATCATTACATACCCCATCAAAAACAAACACCAGCATAATTGGGAAAGTAAAATATCTTTTCATAAAAATAATTTTTATTAAAATTTATTTTAATAAAAAAAATTTTTGTTAAAATATCTTTTAATAAAAAACAATTTCTTAAAAACAGCTCCTATGTGGGTTAGTTTTGCTGAAGGTAAGAGTTTTATGTGTACATGTTTTGCAGGGAGGAGGTACAGAAATAGCTAATGTAAAAAAACCTAAAAATTATCAGTAAGACTTAATTGTTAAAGAAAAGAGTCACAAGACAAGGGATGAACAGGTATGTTTTATATAGAATCCCTAGGTCAAAAGAAAAAATTTTCCTCAGCTTTCATTAATTAGACATCAGGACATCATATTTCCTTTCAAACTGACAAAATAAATCTGAATTCTTTTCAAATAGCTACAATAATTTGCAAATGGCCTCATCAACTTGTTTCCAAAAAACCTAGGAAAATTCATGCAGATCAGAACTATGCCCAAAGGGCTATAAAAGAATACATACATTTCCTTTGAACCATAATACCACTACCAGATCTGTATCCCAAAAAGATTTTTTTAAAATTTGGAAAGGACCTCTTTGTACAAAAAGTATTTATAGCTGCTCTCTTTGTGCTGGCAAAGAATTAGATACAAACAAGATGTCCCTCAATAGGAGAATGGCTGAACAAATTGTGGTATATGATGGTGATGAAATATCATTGTGCTATAAAGAATGATGAACAGGATGATTTCAGAAAGAACTGGAAAGATCTATGTGAATGAATGTAGAAGAAATAAGCAGAACCAGAAAAACATTGTACACAGTAACAGCAATATTGTGGAACAATCAAATACAGCAGACTTTGCTACTAACAGCAATACAATGATCCAGGACAAATCTGAAAGACTTATGACAAGGAATGCTATTCACCTCCAGAGAAAGAAATGTTGGCTCAAAAATGTAGATGAAAGCATATGATTTATCACTTATTTGGGTATATATTCTGGGGTTTTGGTTTTATGAAATTATTCAATTACAAAAATGAATAATATGGAAAAAAAAAGAACGCACATCAGAACATATTTTTCTTTTTTTTGGGTGGGGGTGGGAAATGGCAAATGCAAGCATTTGTTTTCCTTGAATAAAACAACTTATGAATTTTGGTTTTCTTGCCTTCTCAATCAATAGGGTAAAGGGAGAAGGGAACAGAACTCAGAATAGAAAATTAAATAAATTCTAATTAAAAGAAAAGACTAGATAAACAATTTTCTAGTTCCAAAATTTGACCTCTATGTTTGAATTAATACCACCTGAAAGCCAAATACCTCAACCCTAAAACAAATAAAATCTATTACCCACAAAAAAAAAGAATTGTAAAGGCTCAGAGATTTAGAACTAAATGGGAACTCAGAAATCGTCTAGACTAAACCCTTCATATTTACTGCAAACTGAGGCCCAAAGAAGTTAAATGACTTGTCCAAGATCACAGCGGCAGTAAATGTCAGAGCTAAGATTTGAATCCAGAACTTAATTCCCAGAATCAGTGTTCTTTCTACTGTACTCCTCTGCAGTCTTTCTAATGAGTTTTTAAATGTATCTGCCCCACTTGAGCCTCTATTTTCTACTACATCTGGCTATGTACAGTTCCAACAGCATAATAATGAATAGAGTAATAAATGAGAAATGAACAGAGTTGTGGGGAATCCAGGGATTCCATAGAAATTCCAAAGATGAAAGAGTGGTTTAGAAAGCTAATTAGTTCACTGGCAGTATAACAGAAGGAGAGAGGAGGGCAAACTCATTAAACTTTCAACCATTATTACCTAAGAATCATTCTTTAATAGAGCAGTTATGAACTTTAAAACAGAAACTTTCAATCATGCAAATTAGATTTTAAATTAAACTAAATCTCTTCCTATAACTTGCTTTCATTTTTAACAACTACATAGAAGTCATTTACTAAATACCCTAAAGCAGAAAATACATTTTTCCTAAAAATCTTTTAAGCAAACAAATATCATAAAATATTATATAACAGACTATCATTGTTCACATTATTATTCAAACAAAAGGTTACAGGAGTTTAGGCTACAGTGAGAGCAGAAGGAGTAAAAGACCATTTTCATGAATGATCTCTTTGCCTACAGCCTCTCTACTACTCAATTCATTCTACAAATCAATGATCTTCCTTTTTCAAAACTTCCCACAACTAAAAGATAAAACTATGACTATCTATATCTGGCTTTGAATTCTCTTTCTAAACTCATCTCTTAGTAATACCCAAAGAAAATTTCTATGCCAGGCACATTAGTCTACTCACCATTCTACAAATGTTATTAATATTCCTTTCTCCACAGCTTGGCTCAAGTCTGAAGTGACTACCCTTCCTACCTACTACTCCAATCTTAACTATTACTTTATAAAGTCCCAGTTTCCAAGCCACCATCTTCCTTGAACATTTCAGTCAATAGTAATCTCTTCTTCTGAAATCCCATTGTACTTATCAGCATTTATTCATCTACTGCCTTCTAAGATCTTTTTATAATTATCCTATATACTACTTACTGAACCTTTCTATTTGCATATAAGGTTAAGTATAGGGGAGACAGGCAACAGAATAATGTGTTGGTAATTAAGTAACATTGGTTCTCATGTTAGCTCTAATACTACTTGTGTGACCTTGGTTGAATAAGTAACTTGGAAACAAGACTCATTAATTCTTTCTTCATAGTATCTCTTTTAACTATACCCTAGACCAGGATTTGACAAACTATAGCCTCAGGACCAAATATAGATCATGACTCGTCTTTGTATAGTTGTACACTAAAAGTGGTTTTATATTTTTAAATGGATGAGACAAAAATAAAATATTTTATGATATGTGAATGCAGTTAAAATTTCAATGTCCATAAAGTTTCATTGGAACACAGCCATGCTCCTTTGTTTAAGTGATGTCTATAGCTGCTTTCCTGCCATAGAGTAAAACTTATGCTTTGGTAAAGTCAATTCCATGACAACTAATATTGTTTGAATCACAATACCAAGATGTTCGATATACTTCTTGGGCTGTCAAAAGTTAAAACAAGTAAGGCCTCTTTACCCCCATAAATTTGTAGCAGATATGTTTTCTGAATTCAAACTATAGTTCCAGGAGCATTTTTGGACTTTGATGCAAGTGTAAAAGAACCATGTTCTGAAATTCGTCTAACAATACAAATAAAATTCCATAAGTGCATATTCTTTGTGATGAATATGCTCAATTAAAATTATAGGCTCATGGACTGATATCAATATTCATCAGTACTTACCTATATGAAAAGATATTTTCAAAAAGAAAATACATAAAAATTTATTAATGATCTGCATTAATGAATGAACACTTGCGATCTACTTCAAGAAGGAACCCTTGCTTTTAACCCCAATTAAGTAAAATGCTATTCTCAACAATCTTAAAAAAAGAATTTCATTTTCATTGGTAGACCTACATTACAAAAAATTGTATTCAATTATCTCCATTATATTTTAAATTTCATTAGTAAAATATGGAATGTGGAAATGTTTTTATATCCTTGATTTTTGCCTCATAGCTCACAAAGGCTAAAATATTATACTCAAGTCCTTTAGCTTGCCAACTCCTGCTCCAGGCTACAGTAATAACTTCTTAAATGATCTTCCTATTTCCAGGCATTCCCTTCTTCAATTAATTCTCCAGATGGCTGCCAAATAATCTTCCTAAAATATTGTCAGGGTGAAGAAAGTCCTTGTAAAGACGGTATAAATGGGTGACCCGGATTTTACAGAACCTGGTCAGAAAGGGCAGTCTCTTCAAGGCAAAAATGGCTGCCCTCTCTGCCTCAGGCCAGTGAGTAACCAATCTGACTGCTTCTCTGAGATAACACGGTTTAATCATGAGGATAACTGGGTATGGGATAAGGGAAGTAGGCTGTGGATTATTCCCTATCTCTAATAAAACCTAACTTATTTCCCCACCATCTGACTTTGAATGGAAAGTCAGGACCTAAGTCGAGGCTATGCTGACTATTCTCTCTGCCTGACAAATCCCTTCTATCCTTAGCTAAACCTAGGCTAAATCCACTTAGGAACAAGTCTACACTGTAGATTGAATAGAAATGAAGTCAGGCTTCAAGAGCAATGATGTTTCCCCCAAGGATGACCCCCAAAGGCAAACTGAGGAGTCCAACCAGCTCCCTCTCAGATCTTGTTCTTCACAGAATCACAGGAGTTAAAAATCTTAGCAGGTTTCAAGATCTTGTTAAATTCTCTTTCAGGGATGGTTTCCACTTTCCAAAGGTTGGAGCAGGGGTGTGGGAGCTGGTTGTCCCTCTAAGTTCAAGGAACAACTCCCCGGGCTGGCCGTTGGAATCCTAGCATCCCCCTCTCCTTCCAAGATTCTAACAAGGTTAACCCTTGTCAGTCTGGCTTCACAGCATTCTATGACACTCTCCTTGTAATCCTGTTGCCTTCCCAAAATCTCCTCTTACAGTATAAATCTAATCATGTCACTCCTTTGCTCAAAAATCTTCAGTAGACTCCTATAAATTACTCAACCTGGCATTTAAGAACTCCCAGAATTTGGCTTTTATTCATTTATTTCAAATTATTCTCCTAAATCATTCAACATTTCAACAAAGTGAGCCACTAAGTGTTTACTGAATTCAATATTTCATGTTCCATGGCATTAGATACTCAGTTCTACCTTTTAGAATTCTTAGTTTCCTGTAGGGGAAATGGGGGTGGGTGCTGTTGGTGAATTTTTACTCAACTGTCTTTTTTTATCTCTTCTTGATTTTTTACAAGGGCTCTTGTTTCCTCTGGTTCTTCTTTTTCCTGAACCCCTTGATACTCATACATGATCTGATCAGCTTGTTAATTTAGTTCTAATATGTGGCACTTAACTACAACCCTATCCTAGACTCTTATTTCAAGAACTTTAAATCTACCTTCACTACTGGTTTCCAGTACCTATCCCAAATCCATCTTATCTCCAGGCCAATCCTTTATTCTGGATGTAACCTTACCAATTCTTTTTTTTTTATTTCATTTTTTCCATATTGTTCATTTTTTGTAAGAGAGTAACCTCATAAAACCAAAACCCTAAAACATATACCCAAATAAACAAGTGAAAAATCACATGCTTTCATCTGCATTTCAATTCCAACAATTCTTTCTCTTTAGGTAGAAAGTACTCTTTGTCATAAGATCCTTGCAATTGTACTGGATCATTATGTTGCTATTAGTCGCAAAGTCTATCACAGTTGATCATTTCACAATATTGCTTATACTGTGTACAATGTTTTCTTGGTTCTGCTTATTTCACTCTCCATCAGTTCATGAAAGTCTTTCCAGAACTTTCTGAAATTATCTTGTTCATTATTTCTTAAAGCATAATAGTATTACATCACCATCATATGCCACAATTTTTTCAGTCATTCCCCAATTGAGGGACATCCCTTCAATTTTCAATTCTTTGCCATCACAAAAAGAGCTACTATAAATATTTTTGTACAAATAGATCTTTCTCCCCCCCCCTCCCCTTTTTAATCTCTTCCTCTTTTGGTTCCAATACTTTACCCTGGAATTTGTGACTGTTGCAATTTAGTCTTCAGCTAGAAATCTATCATTTATTTTTCATTTTGCAAGGTATGGAGTGAAAGAGAATACTATAACAAAATCAAGAATTAACTTAAATCCTTTCAAGATTTCAATAAAAATATTCATCAAGACAACAAAAGATGAGTTTTAAAGAACAATTAGAGGAAAAATAAAAACAACCTATTGTGAGGATTTCCTTTATTATAGATCTTTTCATTTATTTATGTTTTAAATATTAATGTACTTCATTAATTATTATTTCTCTCCTTGGGATCCAAATTACATGGACTTATGGAAGACTTTGTTTTTCAATCTCTACAACTATTCCACCACTTAAAGGCAATTAAAAAATATGAAATACTTAATGTTGATATTTCATACTTTGGATAAAAAGACAAAAAATTAAATGATATTCCAAAATAAGGAAAAATAGACTACTATATTCACTAACTAACGAGACAATAACAATGCCATTAGTTACCTGGATATGGATACTGATATGGTACTGCATAAGCCTGTCCATTAGCAGCATAGATGACTTGAGTTCCTGGAGGGTATGTGCCATTATAGTGACTGTAGCCAAATACCTGTTTCAATGGAATATTGGGCATATGATAAGATATATAACAAGTTTTCTGAAACAAGAAAATATGTTAAAGTCTCTTTCCTAGGTTATAGATATAGACAATGAGATTCACTATAGGTATGTCCTTACTAAAGAAGTCTTTATTAAAAAACTGAACAAACAAAAGAGTTAAGTTGGGAAGTAATTATATGTATTGCAAAGAGATTCTTTGCTTACAAAATTATTTATGGTATTTTGCCATGCATAAATCAAAGAATAAAAACATAATTCCAAACTAAATTTATTACTCTAAAATTTGAAAGGCAGCATTATAATAGAAGAAAAAAAAACACTGAAATTGATATAGGGAGCTTAGGTTCTAGTACTGGCCCCACTACTAACTAGCTACACGATCTTGAACAAATTACTTAATATATACTGGCCTCAGAATCTTCATCTATAAAGGAAGGGATTTGGAAGTGTAATAATTAAAGGAATTATAGGGATATTGAAGAGATATCAGGGAATAAAAAAGGTTTCGTAACAGGGAATGGAGTGGTTGAAGGGAGAAAAGGAATATGACTGCTGGTGAGGTAAAAGGAGAGAAATACCCTCTGCTGAGAGGCTATCTTTGAAAAATGGGGTTCCCATGAAATGAGCCAAGTATGATATGAGTGAGAGATGACCTCTTAAATCACTTTTAATTATTAAATCAGTCATTCAAATATTTATTAAGCACCTACTATGTCCCAAACACTGTGCTAAATTTACTAACAACTGAGACCTACTTATACCTAGACTTGGGGTTCAGAAGTATATCTGGCTGAAAAACTATATGCCAGTTACCATCTCTCTGAACCTCAGATCTTTTACCTATAAAATTGAGGTACTATTTGTATTATTTAATTCATAGGATTAATATGGTTTAAGTGCTCTAAAAATTAAAATGTTATAGCAACTATTTTTATTTTCAGTAGCTTCATCTTTGCCTAGTCTGTTACTAAAGCATGGACCAATATGCATTATAAAGACAAGAACTAGGACAACATTGCCAAAGCAACAAGCGGGGGCGGGGGGCAGACCTTGGACAACAAACCTCTAATAGCTGGGTAGCCTTTACAGTGCACAAAATAAGCATTTATATGTTTGCTGGATTTGAATGATCCAGTTATGCAAATGGTAAAGTCTTGGGATATAATCCTAATTTCTCTAATGATGCATTTAAGGTGAATGAAGCACTAAAACAAGAAATCAAAATCTTTTCATCATTAGGATTTTATTTATTCCCTTAAAAGTCCTTCTGTACCTCAGGGGATGGTGTGGCATATGCTGTATAAGGAGGAGGAGATGAAGCAACTGCAGTCTCATCATACATGACTTCTGAGGCAACATAGCCCTATGTAAAGGGAAAGAAAGGAAGAAAAGAAACAATTTCTAAAGTATGAAAAATTGGTCAAAAATATACTGTATACACACTTTATAACCACAGATATATAAAATGGAAATAACAAGCTCACCTATAAATGGGAAAATGCCATTATGCTCAATGAAAGAAGCAGAAGGGGAAAAACAGAAAGCATCAAATCTGTACTAGGAAAGACACTGATTAGTTATGTCTATAAATCTTCATGGCATCATTTACAGTAGTATAATGTTCATACAGATAAAGACTAAAACCAAAGATCTTCAAAAAAGATTGCCAAAAAATGAATGTTCACAAAGCCATTTAAAGCCTTTTACGAAGTCACAGTCCTATACTTTTTACTCTTAAAATATACTTAAGTCATCTACCAATGAAAAAAGCTAGAATCTGAAAAAGAAAAGCCTAGCACTCTGTTCAAGAATTTGTTTTTGTTTCAGAAACAAAGTTGTTTTGTAAGTATCCTATATTTAAGTGCTCCCTAGTTTAAAAAAAAAATGGACTTTTTTTTTTTCCTTCTAACTACATGCATGTGTGTCAAGGAAGTTCAGCCCCTTATTTTTTTTACTCAGAATTTTATACATGTAAGATTTTTATTTTATTTTTATTATTCCTGTATTTCTTATTATTTTTATACAGAATTTTCTTTTTTTCTCTTTTATTTGAGATTTTTTTGGGGTGGTGTATTTTTGTTTTCTTTTGACAACTATTTCATATACCTCATAATTCAGTCATGTATCCCAGTGTGATTCTGGTGTTGATCAATACCCTCCTCAGGGAGGATTTTGTAATTATTCCTAAAATTCAAGGTTTAAAATTTTTCAGAGAAATTTTCCCTCCCCCTCCTCAGTAACTTTACCTGTCTATCAAACATTCCTGATATACCACAGTTGCACCAGGGTTGCCTTGGTGTACGTTCTGTACATAAATAAAAGTTAAGGTTTGGGGCAGAATCGGGGAGAGACGGACAAGAGAATCAGGAGAACCACGAAGAGAGGAGACAGGGCAGGCAGGTGAGAAAGAATGAGGAAACGACTGGCAGGCTAGGTACCACATGGTCAGGTTACTTATAGGAGGAGCATTGTCTATCTTTCCAATAAACTTTATAAAGTATATATATCTGAGAAGAAATATTATTTATTTTTAATTATTACATATGCATATGTATATGTATACATATACATGCATAAAGAACCAGATTAGTCTCCTGGCACTGACTACAAAAATAAATAATACCAATTCAATACAAAATTGAGTTTAACATAAAAAAAGGTGTGAGTTGTACTGCTCATGAACTTCTTTTTTTAAAACCCTTACCTTCTGTCTTGGAATCAATGCTATATATTAGTTCCACGGCAGACAAGCAGTAAGGCTAGGCAATGGGGGTTCAAGGGATTTGTTCAGGGTCACTCAGCTAGAAGTGTCGAGGCCAGATCTGAACCCAGAATCTCTAGTCTCTAAGTCTGGTTCTCAATCCACTGAGCTACCTAGCTGTTCCCTGCTCACAAACTTTTAAAAGAAAAAAAAAACTTTACAAAATTCTCTTTACTTCAGTTTTCACAATGTTCATTCCTAAAACTGTCTTTTATTTTACCTGACATACAAAATGTTTTAACACACTAAAGTAACTTAATTTTTAGTCAGTGACATTCAGGAATAATGATACAATTTGTTAAAAGATAAATATAAAGGAGGAGGTCTGTTATACTAATACTGATCTGTACAAAAGTAGATACATCATTATGAATTACTTAAGGCCAAATGCAATATTTAATAAATATGATCACAACTCATTCATTTCAGAATCTCAAGCTGTATACATAATAAACTTGAACATATAAGTTGCCCTAGTGTCACTTCTTATACTTCTAAACACAGCATAATCCAATGGATTATTCCATCTTATTTAAAAATTCATAACTTACATCTTGTAATGCAAAGGTCAGAATGTAAGGGGTAAAAATAAAAGGGTTGGACTAAATTTATCAGAGTATGGTAGCCAGGAATTATTACTCAATTCCAAATGATTTTTTATGGTAATTTATTTACAAAAGGAGAAAGAATGAAAATAAGAAAATCAGAGAGAATAGATGTTTTTTTAAGAGGCCCCAGCAAAGGGAACCCAGAGATAAATTAAACAAGGGTTTTAGCCACAAGGCCTCCTCCAAGACAAGGGGCCTCTCTGGAATCTAGTACCTCCAGAACATGCCAGGGAAAGGAGACAGCCTTTCACTCACCCATGTGGTAGTCCTAATAGAAACAGTCCTCAGAAGCCAGATCTCCTCCAAGGTCAAGTTGAAGGTGAAAGACCTCTCCTCACAGGAAGTTCTTGGCACTTTTAAAGACCATTCCTTTTGTCACTTCCTGGGCCTTCCTTCTACTTTTACATGGACCAATTATAGCTATAGTTTTGCTTAGGACTGCCCAAGAGGCAGTCAGTGGGTTCTGATTTGTCATCCACTTTCGTACACGTGGGTCAGACTCCCTCACTTAAGGATAAGTGGAGTGTATACTTTTCTGGTGATTAAATCTAAAAATGGGCAGGAGAGAGTTAATCCCATCTTCATAGTAACCAATATTATGCCTAGTAGAGGCTGGTTCAGCTAGACTAAACTACCTGGTTAGCCATGGTCTAATTAGCAGCATCAAGAGCCTCCCCAAATCTATAATTCACTTCCACTGTTTCCATCTACTTATCATACAACCAAGTGAAGCAACATGGGAGATGCGATCAATTAGCCCATATACCATTCCCAATTACCCTGTTGAGACCTTCCCATCTTAATCCAATTAGGTCATATATAAACACTAACAATGTCTGTATGACCCCAAAAAGGTTGATATGTTGCTGCAAACCTGAAAACTTACTGTATTTGTCCTGGCATCCTGGAGTGCAAATTGCCAGGCCCTGGGGAAGAAATAAAAGGTAGTTTTACTTAACAGTAAAATCATTCTTCCTTATTTTGTCCAAAAGGTTGCATAACAGGTAGAACCTCCTATAGGAGTCCATTTTATAGATCTAACTACATAAGCTACCTTCTCAAGCCCATTACACCCACTAGCATGGTATTAATGATGTTAACACATCAACTACTAGAAAGTAATCAAAAGTTGCTCTGTTCAGTCATCACCTCTGGAGAACACCCTCTCTGGAGTTGGGAGGAAAAGCATTTCTAGAATTGTAGGACCCCCCCTACCAGAGCATGTGCTCCAAAAGCATACTCTTTAAGAAAGAAAGAACATCTACTTATAGCCACAGAACATTAAAAGCAGTGTTTCAATTGAGAAAGAATAACACCACCATTCATAGATATACCATCACTTTACAATTTACAAAATGCTTTCCTAACCAGAATATTGTTAAATACCACATTGAGTATCACAAATTCTTAGAGCAATTTTAAGCTATTAATACTTAACTCTTTTTGAACACTGTAAACATTCTTATTTACCAAAAAAAAAAGAAGCAATCCAACTTTAATTATCCACACTTTACATCAGAAAAACACGGGTCAGAGAAGTGATTTGTTCAAGGTCAGATAGCTAATTAAAGAGCCTAACTTTTTCTTGTCCTCAGGGAACTAGATACAATGAATAAAAGATAAAAGAGGCAAATTTGGGGAAGCAGAGTCAACTCCCTTTCAAAGAAATGAGAATTTTGTAGGGGTAAAATTAGAAAGGCTCAAGAATTAAAATACCTTGCTCAAATATAGAACTCCCTAAAATTTGGAATAGACCAAATAGAAACTGATTCCATAAGACAACAAGAAATATCTTAACAAAATGAAAACGGGGGGAAAAGGAAACGTAATAGCTAAACAAAAACCATAGATCCAAAACAAAAAATTTAAAGAATCTAGGCCTACTTAGAAGCCAGAACCCCCCAAAAGTTTCTAGATTTCATATTTCAAGAAATCTTAAAACCATCTGTAGAAAAAAAAGAATGAGAACTATGCAGATTTCTTAAAACCAGAGGTTAAAATGGAAACAGAATTCAAGTCATCTCCTAAAAGAAAACTCAAAACAAAAACTCTTCAGATATATTTTATTGTAACCCAGAATTCTAGTCAAAGAAAAAAAATATTACAAATAACCAGAAAGCAAGAATTCAAGTACCCATAAGCCAGTGAGGATTGTACATGATATAGCAGCCACAACTAGAAAGAAGAATTTGGAATGATATTCAAAAAAGGTAAAGGCTTATAGAAAAGAATAACTTAGCCAGCAAAATTTAGTATATAATCTTGCGTGTGTGTGTGTGTGGGGGGGGGGGGGGGGGGTTGTCTTTAAAAAAAAAAAACAGAAACATCCAAGCATTGCAGATGAAGACTAGAGCTATATAAAAACTTTAAAATTCAAACACAAAGATAAACATAAAAAGGTAAGCAGAATGAACAATCAAAAATGACTAAATAATAAACTGTTCGTTCTCTAATATGGGGAAATGATGCATGTGTCCTGAATCTTATAATCAGGATCATAAGAGTCTAATTATAATTATACAGAAGGTCTGGGAGTAGTTCTATTAAGTCTTGATCTTAAGGGAAGGACAGAAAGAGAAGAGGAAAGGGAAAGGAAGGTTAAGAAAATGATCTCGTATAATAAGGGTTCAGGAGCAAACATCCATGCAAACAGGGAGGGACAAGAGTGGAGGAGATGAGCAATGGACACCTGAACCTTACTCTCATCTGAAAGGGTCAAGAGAGAAGAACTAATTCACTCCCCCTCTACCTTCCCTGATTCTTTCTCTTTTTTTTCTTCTATTTCCCCCTCCTAACAATACACAGAGTTGAGTACAAAAATACATTCCCCTCACAGAGAAATAAAATAGGTGGGAAAGGGAAGAAGAGAGAATCATAGGAAGGAAGAACAAGGGAGAGAGAGATTAGTTGTGGGCAAAACAAACCAAGGATGTTGAGGATCTATAGCTCTTTTAATGGTAGTAAAGAATGGGAACCTGAGGGGTGTGGAAATGTGATGGAATACTATTGTGCTATAAGAAATGATGAAGGGGATGGTTTCAGAGAAACCTATGAAGTATGAACTGATACAGACAGGAGTAAACAGAACCAGAACTACTTCTACAATAACAACTGTGCAAAGATAAAAATACTCATATTTAAACACAGCCAAAGTGGATATTTGTTTTGACTACATATATTTGTAGCACAAGTTTTGTTTTTCTTTCTCAATTTGTGGGGAGGAGTAGAGGAGGGAAGGTGAGATGGTAGATTTTTGCTCATTGAAAAGAAAAAAAACTGGAAAGGACACGGGATGAGTGTAGTGCAAATTTAAGCATGACATCTGGAAAATCTTTAGAAATATCCAAAAATGGAATGAACTTCTTTGATTGATAATTACCCTTATCCCTGAAGGCCTATGAGCAAAGAAAGGCTAAATCAAATAATCAGTTGTCAGGCAAGATAAAGGGAGAGAATTCCTCTTCAGGTAAAGATTGGAATGGATGACCTCCAAGTTCCTTATGAATCTGAGATTCCAAGCCTCTGAAATGAGCTCAAACTCTTTACCAGTCAGTTAGTTTTACATTTCAGATACTCCTTATTTTCACCAGACATATTACAATCAAGCAGTGCAAAGCACATGCTCTGCTGACCGTGCATCAAGTGTCACTTTTAGAAGGAAAGTATATTTTTAAACTAGACATAATCACTCTATTCAACTGTGATGTTTCAGTACATATTTCAGCATCATGACAACCAACTGTATAAATCATCTTTAAAGTCTGACGGCCAGTTTTTCCAGTCTACCAAACCAACAGATATCAGAATTACATTATAAAAACTCAAGACCTGCAATAATTGAGATTCGAAATGAACCCAAAGTTAATAAACTTTGTAGTTTTGTGTTCTGAGGGTGACAAAATACAAAAAAGATGTAGGAGAAATAAGGGTTTAAAAAAATATATGGTGAACCGGGGGAATTTCTATGTTATCTTGAAGAAAACAGGATGCCAGGGCTTTGAAACCCATAGATGTGCTTCAGTAACAGTTGTTCAATAGCTGCATGGAGGAGAGATGGATTAGAGCTGGAAGAGACCTAAAGCAGGGAGTGCACTTGGAAGACCACACTGCATTAGACCAGTGATGGATGTATTAACTAGGGCATTAGCTATGTGTTGGGCAAGAAGGGGATACATATGAGAGATGTGAAAGCAGAACTGAAAAGACTTGATAAATGACTGAATATGAGGAGTGAAAAGAAAATAAGAAATCACAGATTCTCCAGGTTGCATATGTAAGAGAGGATCTTAAACTGTAGATACTTTTGAAAACTGTGTCCAAAAGTCCCTTGTATCTGTTGTTGTTTGTGAGGTAAAAACCAGCAGGCTGTCTGATTATAAAGCTTTTACCTCAGGGCCGTGAGCAGTAATCAAATTGGCTTTGGAGACTAATATGTATAAAAATTAAAACTATTTTATTAATATTATAGGATTTGTATAAGATACAAGGATATAAAAAGAAGGATTTTCTACCACTAAAAAGATTCCTACCTAATACCACCCACCATCTGATGCTGCAAGGCAACACTTCAGTCCTGGAAACCCAGGCAACACTGATCTTCTTATTCTAACTAAACCCAAATTCTTCTAACCTATAACTAATATCCGAAATATATACACACACACATACATATATATATATATATATATATATCTTCCTTAAGATAGGTCTCCAACAATGAAAAGTTTCAATGTTAACCAATCAGAGTTGCCCTGATTGAGGCTTGCCTGCCTACAATCTGGGTTAAAAGTCAGAGGAAAAGATCTTCTTTTTCTTCTGTTAAGTTTAATACTGATCACTAAGGCACTCCTCTCTCCAAAAGCTGTTACTCCAAGTATTTCCAAAGGTTTTAGAGGAAAAGTCTCAGAAAAGGATTTGGAACAGCTCTGTCTTGAACCAAGCTTAGTCCTAAGGCTACAAAGAACTGCTCCAAATTTTTAGAGTTCAGAGAAGCAGTTAAAAAAAAACCCACCTGAAGATTCCAACAGAATCTCCTGACACTCAACTTATCAGAATTTATTACTTAATCAATAACAATATTCCTAATACATATCTTAGTAACTAGAAGAACATTACTGCCTTCAATCAGAAGGAAAGCGATGAGGAGAAAGACTACAAAAGCATAAATGTTAATGTTCCTTTATTTTCCAAAAAAAAAAAATCAGGATTTTAACTATCTTTTCTTAAAAAGAGAAATATGGAAATAACAAAGAAATATGCAGAATTTAAGAACATATTTAACTTTGCCTGCTAACCAATTTGGATTTAAGGTAAAATGTTTACCAAAATGAAAAAAAAAAAGTACAAAGCAATCCTACAGTTGCTAAGTGAAGCCATTCTCATTACAATGCAGTACTTCCAAGGAAACCCAGGAGAATCAGAAAATGGAATCACAGTAATTAGAGATGGAAAAGACCTATTACCATTTCCTCCACCCATTCACTGTCATTTACTCTCCAACCTGAAGATAAACTCTCCTCCCACTCTTCTCAACTCCACCCCCTCCACAATATAAGTTTAATAGGAAATCAAATCAGAAAACATATTTTTCAGCAAAAGAGATGCATACTTACAAGCAATCATCAGCACTTTCTGCACAAAGATTGATATTTTTTCCATCTCTGCAAACAATTTGCAGTATTCTGTCTTTTGGTTTGCCCTCAGGAGGATGAAAATCTTTGGAAAAAAATTAAGAGTGGGAGACTTTAGTTAAAAATAAGTATTTTATATATATATATATATATACATATATATATGTATATATATATATACACACACACACATATATATTTTATAGGATACTAAGTCAGATATTCAACACATCTTTTGAAATCAGAAGAAGCCTGAATAAAACAAGTAGTGCATTTTATAAGAGTGAAGGCAGAAGTGAGATGAAAGTAAAGTTCCTTTTTTCAGTCTAGAAGAATAAATGAGGAGACTTCCTCAACAGGGCACTCCCAAGAGGAAAGTCATCATCTAGGACATAAATTAACAAAAGCAACAATAATCTTGCTGCCCAAGTTGTCACCAATTATAAATAAAAGAGTAAAATGGCATTGGACTTACACTGAAAGCAACCAGTGGATAAAAATGTAGTTAAGCATTAAAATGTAAATAAAATGAAAAAGTCTTTTCTCCTTCCATAATCAAACTTGCAGAAATTACAATTTCATTCTCATTCAAATTCCTCCAGGGAAATAAAATTGGTGGTTTCAATACTTTTTCTAGAGAATACCATTTATACAAGCAGATATAGAACACACAATGGCTGGCTGTGTCCAAATTCAAGATATTGTGTAATATAAAATGAATTAAATGAGCTTTTATTTAGCAGTAAACCTGAAAAAAGGTGAACTGCTTTACTGGGAATGAACATCCAAACTTTATCAACTATTGGGTTGAAATTCCATTTCTGACTTCTATTAGGGCACTTAATGTTCCAGGGCCTATCCCATCATCTGTAAAATAAAAGAGCTAAAGTAGATAGTTTTTGAGGTCCCTTCAAGTTCAAGATCTTTGAACCTATCAACATTCTTGTTTATCATAAAATAAAAGCAATTAAATGTTAGCAGAATTCTCAATAGCAGGATTTGTCTGTAGGTTCATACAGCATTGATCCAAATGTGGGTGATGGAAGGGAAATGGCAAATTGCCCCAAATACTAACAGTGATGCTTCAATCTAGGGCATGGGTAGAATAGAACTACTCAAATAAATTATTTCCAAAGTCCCTTCAAGTTCTGAGATTCTTTAACTATCCAAAATGTAGCATGGTACAGTGTAAAGCACCCTCTATTTAGGTGTCAGAAAACTATTAGGAGCATTATTAGGTTTTTGGATTTTATAAGTGAATGACAGGAGTAGATCCTGTTATCCTTTGAGACTGTTTTAGACTCAGCTAGAATTTGGAGCCAAAGATGCTGCTAGAATCCTCAGGTGGTTATAAAAGTGTGAGGTTTCCAGTTGTCACTGTGGACTCTCTCTCTCTCTCTCTCTCTCTCTCTGAGCTCTCAGGGCTATGCAAGGTCCAGAAGGCAGCTTTTCCTTAGCTCTCTGGGAAATTCCCTGTGAAACCTTTGGGAATACCAGATTGGTAGTTTGACAGTGGCTGAAGTGAAAAGCGATAAGTGAAAAGCCTGACAGAAGGAAGAAAAGATCTTTTTCTCTGATCTCTCTGAGAAAGGAGGACAGGCTTTGGCCTATCCAGGCAAGTAGCCATTGCTGCCTCAACCAGAACCAACTTTTGGCTAGGCTGGAAATACAGCAGTTGCGGGAATACCATCTTGAGACAGTATTTTTAAGATTTATATAGTACTTTATAAGGTATTAGAAATAGGCTTAGCTAGATAGATTTTGGGGAAGCTAAGAGATAAGAAGAGCAGGTCTGGTTTCCTGGACAGAAGAGAGTCTGTGAGGGCCTTAGAGTTAGGTGTGGGTTGAGTTAGAGACCCCATAGTTGTTAGGGAACCTCTTATCCTTGAACCCTGTTACTGTTATCTTCCATTTCCTTATATCATTAAGATATTAAATATAGGTATTTTTATATATATGTCTCAAAGACTTTTTACAGCCAATTTACTAGGCCCAAGAGTGTACTATAAAAATAGACTCGAACTCTGGACTTGAATCCCCAGAAGCCCTTGCTCCACTTCCCCAGAATGCTTTGAATGCTCACATGGGCCAAGATCAAGAAGGTATTTAACCAGATTGCAAAGGCTTTTGTGCTCTCTTTTGGACTTCCGTTTTTGGTGCAGAGGCGGCTCTTTCATAATGTAGGTGAGCTGTATTTTCTTAAATCCTTAATCTTTAATAAACCTCATAAAAAATATAATATTCCTTGCAGAGAGAAACTAATTTCTATCTGCCTCAGTCTATCATGCCTCAGTTTCCCTAAAATTTTAATCTTTACAGTTGGCAACCTAATGGGAGAAAAGACTCTCAATCTTCTGATTCTTTTCTGATCTTTAGTTCAGCTTTAATAGTTAGTGCCTAGAATTTTTTTTAAGCCACCTTTCTCCAAGATGCTTTTTTAGAAAACCATCTTGATGAGCTCCTGTCGGCCATCCACTTTGGACTTTCTGGATTCAATATCACCTGGTCCTGGCCCTGCCCACCCTGGCTACCTGCTCAGGCTCCTGGCCCTGCTTTCGTGCGTTCCTGCCTGCAGCCCCCGATCCAGACCTGTTGCATTTGCGGCCCACCTGGCCCCTGGCTGCTAAGTTCTGCCTGCTTGTTTCTCCTGCTGCTGCTCCTGACCTTTCTCTCACTCACCAGGTCCCTGTTTAACCCAGATCTCAACCACCTGGTGACCTGCCTGCCCAACAAACCCAGATCCTTGGAGCAGATCGCTCAGGACTCATTTCTTACCAGCTGGTAACAAAACGGGGGGAGGGAGTATTAGCTCCATGTGGGCAGCCTGGGCTCCACGTGGACTGGGGCAGGAGGAGGTATCAGAGGAGGGAAGAGAGAAAAAAAAAAAGGGAGAGGAGAAGACTTTTTTAAGCAGGAACTTAAAAACAATGGCTATTTTACAAGGATGTCTTTTAATTGCATTGATCCTTTTATTGACTTCACCTGCATTACTTTTAGCTAACTTTGAGGAAAAAACTCTGCTTCTCAGCAAACTGAGAGCCAGGCCTAAAGACATGCGGTCCTGGGTTAAAATCTAGCCTCAGATACTCCCCAGCTGTGGGGCCCTGGACGGGTCCCTTAACCCTCATTGCTTAGCCCTTACCACTCTGCCTTCGGACAATAGACATTTAAATGGATAATTTAAAAAAAAAAAGGAACTTTAAAGACTGGAGGTTATATATTTTAAGGCATTTCAGACTCCAATGGTTTATAAGAAAAATCTCTGCATTTCTATTGCATTTTGATATTTGCTTGGTTTAAGGTTTAACTTTGTGATTTTAACTGCATTCAATATTATTCTGTTACACTGAAGGTTGATTTAATTTATTTTGAATGTACTGAGTTTTGAAATTCTGGTTTTTTTCCCCCTATAACTATTGTGAACAAATATTGTAATTAAGCCCATATATGAAAAAAAAAAAACAGCCTTTCTAAATTTTGCCTTTGTAAATTGTCACAGAGGATATATGAACTTCAGAACTGGTTACAATTGCTATAACAACCTTTGGAAAATTTAATGTGCTAAATATCTCAAATGATTTTAAGGGTTTTTTAAATATGATTTTGTAATTTTTTTTAACAATCTCTGGTTATTTTTGCCTGCCCCTACCACAAGGTAAGGCCCATAGCTGAAGTGAAATACAATTATAACCCCGAACCTTCCCGCATGAGAATGGAAGTTGGGCAGTTAATCTCAGGGCATATATCCCTTAAAAAAAAAAAGCCTCCAAAAAAGGAGCACCTCTCATTTATACTCTTCAGCTCACTATTTTACTTCCACCAGAATGATATGTAGATTTCTTGATTATGTTCTTAACCCTAGATGAGTTTTACTTTGTTTAAAAATATGTTTATTCGCCAAGGTTGAAAGATTGCTACGTTTGTAAAAATTGTGACAAATATCCATCAATTCATAGGTTTTAAAAATGCCATACAGCAACTTATGTGAAATATGATAGTGTGTTTGTTTGCTATTGTAATTAATTGGGCTATTGAGAATTTGGGGGAATATTGATACCACATATTTGTACTACTGTTCTTTAAAAATGAAAAAAAACCTTGCAACATTCATTTGCCTCATATTTATAGTGGAGCATGGCCAGATATTAAGAGGAAATGGATCTCATTTTTGGTGAGAAAGCCTTGCATTTTATATTTTCTTAGCTGACACAGAGTGTCAATGATTATAAGCTATATTTTTGAATTTTTTTAAAGCTCTTTTATTATATGTTTCTTCCATGTGCAATATACTATTTCAGTATTTTTTATTTTTTATTTTTTCTCTCCTTTTTATATTTGAAGCATATGTCACCAGCATTAAGATTTTCTTTAACCTTTTGATTTTTCAGTACTATAAGTTTAAGATACATTTGCTAATGCATAACCCAAAAGGCTTGTGACTATAAAAATGATGCCACTAATTATTTTTTTAAATTATGGGACTTTGCTTAATAATTCTGTCTGATTCCAGGACAAGAGATACACACAAGAGCCATTGCACAGAGCCAAAGAAAAGCCAATCCAGGATGGATTGATGCACTTCTAAGCCAATACAAAGGTCTTGAACCTAGTGTGAAGACTTGAGGTTACTGTGTTTAACATGCTAGACATAGGCTTTCCTTGTGTCCACACTCACTCTGAAAATACTCACAGACGAGTATCCCCGAAACCTTGGCTCATATAATCTGGTCCCCTTTTCTGCCTTTCATAGTGTGGTACCTTTATGTAGTCCTAGCTATTGACTGGGTAAATGCATCATTGCTTAGATCATTGGGCCCTGATTCAAGGACCTGTTATAGATTTATTTTTCTTTTACTTAGAATTTTTTCACATAAGACTTTGATAGTCTATATTTTCATCCAGAGTTTTTTCTTTTTTATTTGGATTTTTCTGATATCTTTTTAATATCTCTTGCCAATTGATTCATATACCTCATACCTCAGCCATGCATCCCTAAGTGATCCTGTTTTTTTAATCACCCTCTTAACGGGGGGAATGTAAAAAATATCATTATTTAAATTGCAAAGTTTAAATTCCTTTTGAGAAGAATTTTAGGTAAAGAAACATGCTACCTCTCTGAATCCAGAAACTGAACTGTTGAGAAGACACAATGAAGAAGCCTCCAGACCACAAGCTGCACAAAATGAACTTTGGGTGTGGTTGATTGAACATTTATTTGTATGTATACTTTCATGCCAAAGGGGACTGGCCCCTAACTGGCTTTTTGGCCATGCATTCAGCAATTATTGGTTTTGTTTTTTTTCTCTTATCCTCAAATTACTGTAATGTTTAAGTTCATTATGTTTTCATGATCCTTTTTGGGGAAACTTCTCTCCCCAATAACGATCAAACGGAGGTATGTAAAAATAGACTCGAACTCTAGACTTCAATCCCCAGAAGCCCTTGCTCCACTTCCCCAGAATGCTTTGAATTCTCATGTGGGCCGAGATCGAGAAGGTATTTAACCTGATTGTAAAGGCTTTTGTGCTCTCTTTTGGACTTCCGTTTTTGGAGCAGAGGCGGCTCTTTCATAATGTAGGTGAGGTGTCTAGGCCAGAGGCCTAGACACATGTTCTCTTATCCTGTATTTTCTTTAATTCTTAATCTTTAATAAACCTCATAAAAAATATAATACTCCTTGCAGAGAGAAACTATTTTCTACCTGCCTCAGTCTATCATGCCTCAGTTTCCCTAAAATTTTAATCTTTACAGTACCAACTGCTCACCTTCAACAGCTAATCAACTGGCCTTTTATCGATAACTAAGAGATTATACAAGTAAGGATACTGGTTCAATACCATCCTTATAAAACCCAGGTCCAAGTCCTCTAACACATAAAGCTGTGTAACCATGAACAAATCATCTCACCTCTCAGCTCCAGTCTCTCCTCTGTGAAATGGGCCTAATATTACTTACACTACCTACTTATTTCACTAAGGATCACACACCTCAGGCATCATGCTTTTTCACTGTTGAAACTGTTATTCTCTTCTCGACCTCAATTGGGGTTTTCCTGGCAAAGATACTGGAGTGGTTTGCCATTTCCTTCTCCAGGTGATTTTACAGAGGAGGAAACCAAGGTAAACAGGGTTAAATGATTTACCCAGGGTCACACAACTATATATGTGTGAAGCCATATTTGACCTCAAGAAGATGAGCCTCCCTGATTCCAGGCCCAGTGCTCTATCTACTATGCAACCTAGCTGCCCTACTCATTATGTTTCAATGTGAACTTAAGCACCTAGTTATGTACTAAGCATTGCAAGAAATTAGATTAAGCAAAGAATCTGCCTTCTGCTCCTCAGGGGTTTGTGATTATTAAAGATTATTATCTTTCCATTAAGGTTTCAAACACTTCATTTCCTAGCTTGTATTCTGTGAGATAAGGCCAGAGGTTATAGACTTATAAGACAAACTATATGAAGCACTTTGTAAACCTTACAGCACTATATAATTGAAAATCGTGATCATAACTATCATTAGGCTATTAATGAAAAATGTAGGGGTGAAATATCATTTTAAAATTCTGAAATAATGTGTATTTTCAACTATCTTAGGAACTAAGTTAAAAAAAATGTTTTATTTTTATACCTTGTAATGGTTAAATGCTAAATTGAATAAAATACAAAACTAAACTTCAAACACATCACAAACTGAATGATTTGCACCTTTTAAAAAGCTTGGGGAGCAGGGATTCTTCACTGATTCAAACAAATAAATACATTTGGCAGAAACATAACTTGTACCATCATCCAGGGACCATTGCTAAATTCCTATTACTTGGAATCCTAAGATTAAATATAAAAATTTTCAATATGACTTATCTTAGTTTTACTTCAATCCATTAATGAAGTCCAAACTGTTAAATGTAAATACAGAAATGTCTCCTAGGCTAATCAAAAAAAGAAACAGAAGGAATAGGACTTTAACAGCATGAAGCAAAATTTATCACCTCGGCATTCATTTCCCATTCGGATATTGATGCAGTCCACCAACATGTGAATTTTATCTTCTATATTCTGCCTTGTCTGGTCATCGTAATAAATGAGGTGCCCATCTGACCACAGATCAAACCAGTTTTTTTTCCACCGTTTCAAAATTGTGCCTGAAACAAGAAAATGTTGCCTTGAAGCAAAATAACACATCATTTTGTTCTCTTAACAATACTGTAATATAAATAAATTATCCCATTTCACATTTTGAAGAAGGTTACTAAGAAACTTTCACGAGGCAATCAAAAAAGAAAGTAAGACAGGTCACAGTAAAATGAAAATGTTCAAGTATGGCAATGCTCAATGTACTATTTTTCACATCATAAAATAAAGTGTGATCAATTCACTGTAGAATCAAGTTAAGTAAGAATAGAACACTAAATGTTGATTTGAGATAACAAAGCCTATCTCCCATTCATTTTCCTATATTCCACAGTTCATGTGGCCTCTCAAAATGCTAGTTTAGCCCCTTCAAAAAAGACTATTTTAGGTCTCTTAGCCCTAAAGAGAATTCTTATAATAGCTGTCCCAGAAAAAGGACATCCCCCTCCCTCCTTTTTTGAAACATTTTTATATTCTTGCTGATTGTCTGATAGATACATCTTGGAGATGGGGAATAGAACTCAACCTGGAAACCAGAAAACCTAGATTCAAGTGGTGACTTTGAGATGTGTGACTGAGAGCAGATAATTTCGGATCTGCTGGAAATTCCCTGTGCAACACATGGAATAACTTATGTTGCCTCTGTCACAGGGATGCTCAGGAGTCCTCTGAAAACCTAAAAGACCTATACAAATTGTCTATTATGATACATAACAGCCCTAAGCCTTAGGGTTAATGTGAAGAATGATATTGTCTGATCAAATGACAGTGCTTGAAGGAACCTTAGAAATCAAATTTTTTATCATCTCATTTTGCAGAGAACTGAGGTTAGAAAATTATATGCTGAAAAGGAAAAAGTAAGATTTTTTTTTTCTACCAAAGAACTAGCTAGTAGAAAGTATTCATAAGGAATCTGATACTCACTAAGAAATAGAAGGGTAGATCAATGTAGTCGACTAGATTAGCAGTAAATGACCTCAGTAAACTAGTGTTTGATAAACCCAAAGATCCCAGCTTTAGGGATAAGAACTCACTAATTGACAAAAACTGCTGGGAAAATTGGAAAACAGTATGGGAAAAATTAGGTTTAGATCAATATTTCACATCCTATACCAAGATAAGGTCAAGCATAAAGAGTGATATTTTATGTAAACTAGGGGACCACAGAATAGTTTACCTGTCAGATTGATGGAGAGGGAAAAATTTGTGACCAAACAAGAGATAGAGAAAACATTACAAGATGTAAAACAAATAATTTTGATTATATTATATTTAAAAGATTTTGCATAAACAAAACCAATGCAACCAAAATTAGAAGGGAAACAAAATGGGGACAAGAATTTTAAAACAAATTTCTGATAAAGGTCTCATTTCTCAAATATACAAAAAACTAAGTCGTCATTCTCCAAATGATAAACAAAGGATATTAATAAGCAATTTTCAGATGAAGAAATCAAAGCTATCAATAAACATAAAAATGTTCTAAATCACTCTTGATTAGAGAAATGCAAATTTAAAACAACTCTGAGGTACCATTTCACCTCAGATTGGCCAATATACAGTTTTTAAAAAAAAAGGCAAAATACAATATACAGTAAAGAATAATGATAAATGCATTCTTGGAGTTGTGAACTATTCCACCCATGCTGGAGGGCAATTTGGAATAATGCCCAAAGGGCTATAATAAAAGAATGCATATCTTTTGATCCAATAATACCACTACTAAGTCTATATTCCAAAGACATAAAAAATTGAGAAAGGACCTGTTAGTACAAAAATATTTATAGCTGCTTTCTTTATGATGGCAAAGAATTGGAGACTAAAGGAATATCCCTGAACAGTAGACTGACTGAACAAATTGTGATATATGATGGAATACTTTTATGCTATAAGGAATGATGAACAGGATGATTTCAGAAAGAGCGGAAAGATCTATGTGAATTGATGCAGAGTAAGATAAGCAGAACCAGAACACCATTATACACAGTAACTACAATATTGTGGAACAATCAAATGTGGCAGACTTTGCTAATAATGGCAGTATGTAGGATTTAAATGAATGTCCAATAATTCAAGTATTATATTTTTAAAAGTTTATTATCTAACAAAACAGAATTTCGTGTGACTAAGTTTTCCTACCTGCTCAAAAAACCTGCTCCACCAAAGCCGCAACAGGGAGACAAGAGCATGAGAGACAGAACTCCACAGAATTTATATCCTATCCATGTCAGCACATGACAGGAAGAGAGTGGGCTGCTGGGAATCATAGTTTTTGGGTTTTTTTTAGGGTAACAGATTCGAATTATACAAGTACAATGATCCAAGACAATTCTGAGGAACTTATGAAAAAGAATTCTATCCACCTCCAGAGATAGAACTACTGCAGTAAGAATGCAGATGAAAGCACATGATTTATCATTTATTTGGGTATATGTTTTGGAGTTCTGGCATTATAAAAGTATTCACTTACAAAAGTGAAGAATATGGAAATATTTTTTGTGTGATAATCCATGTATAACATAGTTTGAATTGCTTATCAGCTCCAGGAGGGAGAAGAGAAGAACAAAGGGAGACAATATGGACCATAAAACTTCGGAAAACATGTGGAAATTTGTTATTAAAATAAAAAAATAAAGGTTTTTTTAAAGTATTCATAAGGGAGAAGCTATTTAATTAGGTGCTTTAATAAGAAAACAGATATCCTAAGAGTTGTATCCTATACTTTGTTCAAAGTACTGCAGAATTTGAAAAGATCTTTAACAAGTGGGTCTAGTCTCATTTTCAAGTAGATGAAATTTAAGCAACCCACTAATCAATCCAGTTTCATCTGAGTCAATACTTACATTTCTGAATAATAACATTTATTGTTACATGTAGTCTTATGGGTCAATATAATAAAATAAATATTTATTAACCACTTTCTTCGTAGTGGGTACTATGCTAAGCACTAGGGATATCAATTTTTTAAAAGATATTCTCTTATCTAAAGGGAGGAATATATATCTATGGAAATATTAAGTATATTGAAGAAAAGCTGAAATATATAAATATTTAAAGAAAGCTGAAAGCTCTACCTCCTCTGCTCCCCCATATAGGATATCATCTTAAGGATGATGAAGCAGTCAAACCAAGAAGAGGAGCTGGAGGCAAATGAAGAGATGGCAGTGATTTTGAGCCCTACATAAAAAGAGGCTTTGGGAGGAGTTTTTTGGTCCACCCCTCAACCCTCCAATCTGAAGGACAAAAACAATTAGGAGTATAGATGAGATTTAAGTACCAAAGCTGAAATAATCTCTATGACAATGAGTTAAGTTTCCTGGTGATGGACTTAAACCAAGCAGAGCAGCTGGGGGAAAATGAATAGACTCACAAGTAACAAGGAAATCTCCTAACTCTCTCTTCCCTAGAAATGTAGCTAGGCAATTTATGGTAAGGGTGCTAAGACAGAAGTAGCCAAAATGTGAAAGATAAAGCTAAAATTGCCTTTCAATCCTCTTTCAGTAAGAAATCAGATTTGTTCAATAAGGTTCTTTTGAAGCTAAGATTTAAAAGTAAAATAAGAGATTTAGTTTTGGATAAAATCACTGACCTCATTGTTGAATCCAACAAACATTAAGTGCCTACTATGCACAAAGCACTCTGCTAAAGCTCCAGGTAAAATACAAGGTTTAGATTAGATTTGATCTTTTCCTTCCTTATGGATTTTACAGATTAAGTCTTCGTCACTACTATGTCTTCAATTTGGGCAATTCAGAATCTGATTCAGTTTTCTTCTCCACAAATAATTTAGACAAAGTCTAATGGACCATTTCTTTACACAAGCTGTGAACTAGCTTTTGGAGGAAAGGGAAAAAACAAGACTAGGAGACGTTCATGACCTGCACACAATCAATATGTGTTGGAACTAAAATTCAACCCAGAGTTTTACTCCAAAACCATATTTTCCCCCCATTATACCATGAGCTCATAAAGCTATTAATTTCTTCCTCAAGAAAAATTAAGAATGTGTTCATAAAATTCTATGTTTACTTTAAGAAGGTATAAAAATAAATTAAATACATCACTCACTTTGTCGAAGCAGCCAACCACTCTTCACGAATGCCATCCTTTCACCTTGGAGAGGGGGAAAAAAAACAGAATTAAAAATTTTGCCATGTAAAGCATGAGAATAACCAAACATACCTTTAGTTTACCAAAATCACAAAATGAAAGGGTCAGACTGAAAAAAAATCTGATTATCAATTTAATTAGCAAGTGTTTATTATTTAGTATTCCTATATGCTCACACTGTGTTCCCTCCTTTCAAACTTGCCCTTGTTGGTCATAACTCAATAGTAGTATTTATTTAAGATCAAGTCTAACTATACTGGACCTCAGAAGAGAGTAGGTCTAGATACATAGATCTGGGAGTCATGTACATAAAAGTGATCATTAAATCTAAGCAAGCTCATAAAGTAACCAAATAAATAGAACATGAAGTTCTAATGTATTTCTATCACCATTAGTCACTCATTTTTAGACTTTACCAACTAACTGGTGGCAGAAAGTCCAAACAAAATATTCTTGAACCAACAACATACTCTGTAGTCATTTTTCCCCTTTCCTTAATGTCTTGGGGTTTTTTTTTTCCTTTTTAAAAATGCAACTCATCTACCTTGCTCAGTTACTGATCTAATTTATATTCACAACTATGACACAAAGGTAGTAAGCAACCCATTTTTCCAGAAAATACCAAAGCACACAGCTTAAAAAGTCTGTATAGTAATTTAAGCATAAAGGTGAGAATGGATCTGGAAAGGATATCTGGTTCCCTAATCTCCAATCCAGCTGTTCACCCATTAGACACACCTGTTTTTGAAAGCTTTCTTATTCTCAAGGTCCCAGATACCTGACACCCAAATATGTGTACACTTACAATAACCAATTAAAGTCATATCTTATAAGCAAGTGCTTGGGCTCTAGCTGACAAAAGCAATCACTTCAGAACAAAAACTGCCACTCTATTCCTAGTGGTAATATTTTAACAAGTGATTGGAAAGATGCCAGCTTCATTCTCTATCAGTACCATGTAAATACTTAAATGTTTTTAAACTGACAGGAATGTAAACTCTGTGTGGCATTGGGAAAATTAAAGTTGTACTCTCTGTGCCTTGTGGCTTAGCCCCTAAAGGTTTTTAAATCAAATTTAACCAGCAGTTTTGTTGATGGTGTACATCCTAACAAATGACTTTCTGTTTAACCATAGGTTGGTTTTCCTGCAATTGAAATGTTTTTGCCACATAAAGATTAGAAAACTTTTATCAGGTACCCCTAAAGTTGGGTAATATCAGAAGCATCAATGCTATATCCATACTATAGTACACAATAAAATGACAGATAACTTAGTATTTTCCAGGAGTTAGAAAATCAATACCCTATTCATAGTGAACTCCAAAGAGAAATTTGTAAATATAAATTTCTCTTTTCACATGCCTCAGGTAGTTAATAGGGAACAGACTAATTGTCTCAAGTTTCCCTTTTAGAACTATTAAAAAGTTACTTCTACTTCATTCCTCTTTACCCTCCTACTGGTGAAAGAAGATAAAGAAAAGAGAGGGGAGGATAGATTCCTTTTGCACCAGCTTCTGCAGATGCTACAATATGCTTTTTGCCAGCTCGTTTTCCAAAGATCCTTTTCTCCTGTTGTTTAGAATTGTGATTTTGTTAATCTCTACAATTTCAGTTTTCTAATGGTAACACTACTACACCCCTTTTAAATGTTATTTAACCAGCAACTACTGTAATAGCTATACCTCACAAAACTAAAAAGAAAGCAGAAAAATAAACTGTCAGTAGAGCAATGTATCTAATTGCTACTCAGGCTCCAAAGTACAGTATGATCAAATGTGGAATTATGAAAAATGACTTCTTTTGCTTGAGGCTACTACAAACTTAATAGCATGATGCAGAAGACGCTCAAGAATAATGAGGGACTGACAAATACCACTGGAAGATGTCCTTAAAATAGGCTCCCTCAAGACCAGAAGGCGTACCTTCTACATAAAATCTCAGAAAAGAAATATTTTTTCTGCCTCAGAGCCCAAAGGAAAATTGTTTCTGCAGATTTTCAACACCATATTTAATAATAACACTCTGCTATCCACTGTATTTTTTCAATTTCAAATTCCCCAAATCAGCTCTAAAATTCTAAGCACTGCATTAAAAAATAAAGAGTAAAAATCTACATAACACAAATTGCATATGAAAGTGTGCCTATCCTCCTGAGTTAGAAGGCCTTTTCTAGGCTAAAAATCTCATTTTTGAAAATAGCTTTTTTTTTCTCCTTTGCTTTATATCCAATTTTCTCTACAAAGAGTTATAGAATGCTATTTTGAAACTTGCATGTTATCTTGCAAACTCTGGTTTATTATGATAAAAAGTAAAAACAGTCATCTCAAGTGAAACTGATTCCACAGAAACACGTTAAAGACCCTGAATTGTATATTTGCTTTGTAAAGCAAATAAACATGACACAACATTAAAAGAAAAATATAAAAAGACAGAATTCTCTAACTCATATTTTGCAACTATCTGCTCCAGCAAAGAGAATGATCTTCAATATGAAGTATAGAGCGCACAATACATACAGATAATTAAAGTCAAAGTTTAGTAAGAAACAAAATTAATGAATTATAAGTGTTAATGAGGTCTTATTAATTCATCTTGGTTCCATGTACTGCCAAAATGAAAAAAAAAAATCCTTTCCCTTCTTAGTTCCTTCATTTTCCTTTCTACAGACCCATGAATGAGGTTGTAACTTACGAATCAGCCACCCACTCTTGTCTGGCTTGGACATTAAAATCTAGGCTTTTATTCAACATGTTAATTTTTGCAAGGCTATTGTTAGGTGTATCTCTCAACCTTATTAAATCTGTTTCCCAAACCCCTTAGTTTCAGATTCCCAATAGCCCCTGAAAGAGAAAAATGTAAAAACTTATATTTGGAAGGTTTTGTAATTGTGGAGATGGCTAGAGATTTAATTTATGGAGGGCAATTTGGAGAGGAGAAAGACTTCAGCAGAGGAAGAAAAAAATGGCCCCAGGAAAAAAAAAGGATTCAAAGGGGAAAGAATAAAAAGGAAGTTGGAAGGACATGGGTAAAAGAAGTTAGGTCTGGCTGACAAGATGCTAATAAGGCAAGATGATACTAATTAGATGAAAGTTCTCTCAAGAGTTGTCCAGAGAAACTATTAGCAAAAACAATGAGGATCTGAGGATAATACTTCCAGAAGCCACGGACAGTAAGGAAATATTTGCAGTGGCCTATACAGAATGAAAAATGTTAGTCTTTCTGTCTTAGCCAAGTTAATTGTTAATTGTTACAACGAAAGTACATACTGACATTCTCCTCCTAAAAAAAAAAAGTAGATTCAAAGAATGTCTTTCCACAATCCAAGTTATTAATTAGAATAGTGCTCCTTTCAGAAATAAATGAAAGGTAAGCAAAGAATTGCTCAAAAACAAGGATTAACTAATAAAACCTCATTAACAATTATAATTAATTAACTTTTTTCCTTACCAGCCTTCAGTTTTAATACTTTTCAGGTTGAAGATCATTGGTTCTTGCCAAAACAGAGAACTGACTCCTCTAAAAAGGAAGCAATAACTTATTGTCCAATAAAGATGTAGATGTTAAGGTAGTATCAGGTCAACTAGAAAGGATCAAAAGCAGAAAAACCAAGTATTGAGTGATGGTGGTTAATGCTAAAGGATACTGAGGCAGCTACTTGTTAAACTGATAATAGAGAGGGTTCTACCTTTCCAAGGCATGAATCTAGGACCTAACAACCAGAGTCTCATAAAATTTTTTCAAGCCAGATTAACTACTACCAACTTCTGATGATTCTCATGTACGCAAATTATATTATAAGATATTCAGAAAGCACTGAAAGCTTAGGAAAGCTTGGGAAAGAAATAAGACTTAAGAAGCACAGATGGTATTTTCATCATTTCTGCCAAGAGAAGGCAAGGTAGAGTTGAGAAATGAACAGCAAGCTAATGATGCTGTTAAATGAAAACTAGATTTGGCTTTTTAGATTATAGTTTAAAATAAGGGAATGACAAGTTCCTGCCCAGCACATACAAAGGACTGGTAAGAATATATCTGTCCAGTCTGGCAAATCTAATCAAAAGGGCTTTAAATTGAAAAGAGAAGGAATGAAAACTGTCGACACAGATATAGTAGCTATTAGATAAAAAAGCTATCAGTTCTTCCCCATTCTATCCTTCTCCCCCCACCCTCTCTCTCAAATCTAGACAACAAAACCCCCAAAAAAGAGACAGCAATAAAACCTGTGGGCTTTGAAATCAATATCCAAATGCCCAAAGTATAGAAATCACAGTGATTTGATCAGATGGGATGAGAATCAGACCAGAATGTGATCCTGGACAGATATATTTTATTCAAGCAGAACAAAATAAAAAGGATAATGAAGTATAGTGCAATACAGTGAAAAAATATCCTAAACTACTGGAGAAACAAAAATAATGCTGTCATTGAAGCAATCAATAGACCACTTAGATAAATGCACCTGGTAGCTTGGGACCATGATCTATGTTGGACCACAGTATCCTAGACTATATTCTTAGAGGCTATATTCTAAATGCTTAATCATTTTTTATTCTCTACTCTGGATCTTCGCCAAGTTTCCAGAGTATTCTAATAACACTCTGAACAAACCTGAGCATAGATTACTCTTAGATGTTATAATATTCTTATTTTCCTTTTTTTTTCTCCCCACCTACATCACCTTTCAAAAATGACACAGTTACAGTTCTTTACTAATAATGCTGACATGAGTTATTTCCAGCCTGAGAGATGCAGCACATAAACACAGAGTCAGATTTGGAATCCAAAAGGCTTGTGTTCACTGTGTTCAAATAATCACTAGCTAATTGTAGGGCCTGAAGCAAGTCACATAATTTCTTTGAACCTAAGTTTCTTGATACATAAAGGGGAAAATAGAATCTTTCTCATACATGACTGTCATGAGAATCAAGCATATTCAAACATATAAATACAATAGGAGCTATTATGAATCTCTGAAAGGAATTATTAGGCAATCTTATTTTCTCCAATGCAATCCTAAATGAAACATGTTACTGGCCTAACTCTATCAGCTCTTATTTGCTCACACTCAACAACATATAAAACATGGACAAATAAGAGCTGAATCAAGTATCACAATCTCCAGTACTGTTTGTATGGACCTGGTTGACTGTGTGGAAACATGGAACACTAAAAGCCCATCCTTCTACCTGAAATTCATTTCCTATCAGTACCCACATAATCCCAGTCTGTTTGTTTGAAATTTTATCCTGGTGTCACCTACTACTGGTCTGCTCTGAGGAGGCGGCAAGGTGGGCACCTTTAATGGCCTCTACTTTCTGCTTGTTCCTTTTTTTCAGTTCTAAATTCAGTACGCTTTCCATAGAGGTTGACAGTTCACATGTCTTGTCTTATCTCACCTTGGTTCTTTGTTCATTATAAAACCCAACAATTTACCCTCCTTATAAGCCTAACTAGACCTTGTGAAATTGAGATTAACTCCACTGTACTTAACTTCTTTAGAATTTTAGCCACCAGGAACGTATATATCCCACTTAAGGATTAAGTGGGGAGAGGAAGGTTTTCCCTTTGGAACTTGACTGTGGAGGAGTTCTGAGGCTTGAGATCTCAGACGGCTTCCCTTTGGACTGTCATTGTGGTGAGTGAAAAGGCTGACTCCCTTTCCTTAGCTTTCTAGAGTGGCTTGCTGGGGCCTCTGAATTCCTGCCTCGTTCAGCGCTCTCTCTCCCTCTCTCTCTCTCTCTCTCTCTCCCTCTCTCTCTCTCTGCCTCCCTCTCTCTCTCTCTCTCTGTCTGCCTCCCTCTCTCTCTCTCTCTCTCTCTCTGTCTGTCTGCCTCCCTCTCTCTCTGTCTCTGTCTCTCTCTCTCTCTGTCTGCCTCCCTCCCTCCCTCCCTCTCTCTCTCTCTCTCTCTCTCTCTCTCTCTCATTTCCTTAATTTCTTCTCTCTACTTGTAAATAAACTATCATAAAAGCTACTCTGTCAAGTAATTCCTTAGGATTTAGTAATTAAATCCCTGGCAACCAACTCTCAAATATTCAGTACAGCCATAATTTTTACCTCTTACAACCACTAGTCCTAGGTTCTACTCTCAGCTTTGCAGATACTCAGGATTTGGATAATCTCAGGATAATCTTATGCTATTTTTATTTTTTCCTTAGCTTCTTTTTTATAAACTGCTGGGAGCCATCAGACCATGACGCCTTGACAGAGTCACGCGTGGTACCTGGGGAGACCACAGAGTGGTCCTTAGCGAGATGTGATTGCCCACCCAACCCCCTTTACATGACCTCTTTCATCAATGCCCCTTACCTATGAATTGACATAATTATTATTCCCCCTAGTCTCAAAAGAAATAATGCAAGAGCAAAAAATTTGGGTACAGTTGTACCCTAATTCCCCAAAATATCACTAAAAGACCAGACCCTTAAACCCAATCCCAAAAAGACTATCATGGGTTAACTTTTACTCAGGTGCATAATTCCCAGCAAAACCACAGCTACAGGCCAAGCCCAAGAACTTCCCCACTCACAGAAGCCTATTCTCATGAAGTCAGCACACAAATCAATCAAAAAGGCCCAAGCGATGAGTACAAGTACATCAAGTTTCAGTATGCCTCAGTGACTCAGGAACTCCCCAGTAAAGAACCTGAGAAATGACCAGTCTAAATTTGAATTGTGTTCCCAGACCCCTCAGCCTCGATGATATGATTGCTGAATTGTCTTCTAAGGACTGCTGATTAATTATTCCATTTTATTAAAAACAATAATTTTCCTTGATTATAAGCTCAAAACTTCTCACAGGGTAATGAGAAAATTAAGCCACCTGTGACGAATCACAATACAAAAATAAAGAATGTTAATCAAGTGATTTGTTAAAAGTTAATATATCACTTTTCCAATTATCTCTCTTTGATTTTGTGTATCTGCATGCCAAGAAAATGGGTATAAAAATAAAGATCAGTCATTGGTATAGTGGAGCAGCTGTCAGATGCAAAGCAATCCCTCGGCTGTAATGATTAAGCTGTCTTCTGTTTGTTATTTTTGTTGACTGATCCTTTGCCACCAGTCGAGATACTCTGGAGTCATGGGCAAGGGTGGACTTTGCCCATGGCAATAAACTTACTAATAACTATTTTTTTACAGCATTCTACACTTTTACTGGGAAATTAAAATATCCATAGCATATTGAGACCACTTGGATACACATACATTTTAACTGTCAAAATGCAAGAAAAAAACAACAACAAAGAGGAATGTAAACTGTCTATATAATTACTTTGGGTCAAATCTAAATGTTAATGGTGACCTAAGAGCATATTCTTGGGCAAGCTGAACATTAAAAACTAGTTGAAATCTAGTTTGTAGGATTTAGAGTTGGAAAATAAGACTTTATTTTATGCAAAAGGAAAGTGAAACTCTGAGGTTACTTGCCCAACTTCACACAAAAAGCATTAAGAGGGTAAGAAATCTGAACTGGAGTTATATGATTTATAATCCATCTATACTGCAATTGACTTTTTAAATCTGACTGATAAGAGTCATTTGACTGACAGAGAAAATTCAGGCAAAGTCTAACTGTAAGTAACCAAAAGAATCTGCAGTAAGTTTTTTTTTTAATTATATTTCCTCCCCTAAATACAACTCTCTTTCACTTGAACATATAACCACCCTCTTCTAGGGTGGTAATGGTGAAACTATGACACAAAGAGACCTCTCTGTGGGCACCGGTGATGCTGCCAAAGAGACTCTAGCAGAGCTGTTCTCTTCCCCATCTCTAAGGCACCTCTCAGTAGCCCCATGGAAGCACTAACTCCCTCCCCTAAGCAAAGAGCTGGGGCCACTCCCTTCCCTTTTTCACTCCCCCAGGGTGGGGGGGGGGGGGCGGGGGGCAAAGCAACAGCATATTCTGTGGGGCAAGGTGGGGCAGGGCCTGTCTCCTGATCACTGTACTAGGGTATAAAATAAAGCACACTTAACAGATCTAGGAAGAACAATTTCATTTTGAGGCAGCACTAGAGTTAGTCAAGTTAGTATGAACTTAAAAGAATATGATCTAAAAATCAGAATACCTCTCCCTACGCCACACCCCATACTCTTACTCTCCCTCAATCCACACTGTCACCTCCCCTACCCCAACCTATCCAAGGCCTAAAACATCCAAAGCTGAGCCACCAAACTATCCGAAAACAAACTACACATTTGTCAGTTTGCATCTGTAGTTATATTTTATTCCATACAATCCTGTAAATTACTCATTTGGAAGTTTTTCCTATAGCAAGTCTAAATTTACTTCTTTGATGCTCTTTGTACTGTTTCCCACTGTTTGGCATAAAAGCTTTATTAAAATAGTTAAGACATACAAATATGAATAATATGGAAATAGGTTTTGAGTAATAAGATATGTATAAATCAGTGGAATTGCTTGTCCGCTCTAGGAGAGGGGAAGGAAAAGGGGAGGAAGAGAACATGAATCAGTAACCATGAAAAAATATTCTAAAAAAAAAGTTTTAATTAAAAAATAATAAAATAAAATATTTAAGATATTACACAATTTCTTATATTTACTTTTATTCTTTCTTCTAATTTTGTATTAATTTTTATCTATGTTCTGATAAGTTGTTAGTTTAACTGTATTTTTAGAGAGCTGATTTAAGAAATGACTTAAGTAACAAATTATTTCCTGATTGTGAAATATAATCCATTTCTTTTTTCTATAATGTTATTTAGGATTCACCATGTCTAGCACCTCCATTTTTTCTCAAATAAAATATTCATGACATTCCATGTAACATTACAAACCTTAGGCCTCTCTCCTGAACACTATTTTTAAATATTGTGTAATTGGAAATCTTGTGCCTTTAAACGACATTTCCCAGGAGTCCACTGACTTCCTGTCATTATGTGCTGACTTAGAAGATAAATTGGAGGGAGTTCCATGTCTAGGCCTCTTTCCTTCCTGGGTCAGGGCATTGGTGGAGCAAGCTATTTGAGCAGGTAAATTAGAGTCCGTGGTTTTATTTTGTTACTTCTAGTGATTATTAATAAAGCTTATAAAATATAATATTTGAAGTTATTGTATATCAATTTTAATTTTTACAATATCTTTACCTATTCTCTCTTATCTTTGAACTGATATTCCCAAATATCAGCATATATTAATTGAAAGTTCATCAACTTTAAAAGTTCTTAATAGAATTTCTCTTCCTCCTCATCCTCTGCTACTGATGCTGGAATATAAGCTGCAATTTTAATGGTGGACTTTTTAAAAACATTCATCAAGAGCAAAGCAAATATAAGATGACTAAGTGCACCATCATCTTATGTTTCTCATGGCCTCTGGAAACAATAAAACCTACTCTACCAGCTCCTTTATTTGCCTCTCTAAGGAGGGGCAATACGTCATTCTTCCATTTAGCTAAAATTTCTTTTTGACTTCTGGTATTTTTTTAATAGAAAGATTGATATAATTCTGTTCTCATTTGGAGTACCAACCATTGTTAATATTTCTAGATTATGTGATTCTATTACCTTCTGACCTTTTGTCTACTACTTTGCCTCAATCACTGCAAACGCTAGAGGATCACAAAAAACTGAGTCATTTTTTTTCTTTGTTTCATGGGTTACTGTGCCTCAAAATTTTCTGACCAACTCGTCAGCCTCCTGGTGATAAGTCATTCTATTCTTAGCTAGACTGCATTAGAGAGCTGCCAGACAGCCAGATCTTCCTTTGATGCCCTTCTAGCTGTGGTAGAACTTGTCAGAGCTTACATACTAATGGAATAGGCTTTAAAAACCCAGCATCACCTCCCCATCTCAATGAAGCATAGGAGCAGGACTCTGGATATAATAGTCTCTGTGAAATGCTAATAAAGCCTACAAAATAAAACTTTAAAAAAAAAACAGAACACTTCATATCTCAGCATCTCAAAGAATAGTTTTTACTATAGCATACAAATAGTCTTTGGGGGCAACAAGGTGAACAGGTCTTGGAGTCAAAAAAACCCGAGTTCAAATCGGGTCTCAGACATACACTTACTAGCTTTGTGACTCAGGGCAAGTTACTTAACCCTGGTTGCTTCAGTTTCTTCACCTGTAAAATGAGGTGAAGGAAAAAGCAAACAACTCCAGTATTTCTGCCAAGAAAACCACATAGGGGGGACTCCATGCATTTCAAACTATCAGATCTCTCTATGGTAACTTCTGCAAAATGAATACTCTGAGCAGAATAGAAAGGAAGAAGGCTGAGAAAGTAGAACCAGTTTTGTTTTGTTTTTTGACAAAGTGGATTATGGTAATATTATCTTGCCTTTTTCACCAACTAAAACAGACAGCAACATATTCGACTAGGTCATTATTTCTAACAGTTGACTCCCCTGCTGCTCTCAGTAGTTATACCATACAACCAACTGACATTTTATGAAACAATTATTCTTAAATTACTTTAGACAATCATCAGGGCACCAAAAATAAAAAAAAACTATAGGAAAGAAAGGGAAAGGAATCAAATGTTACCTACAGGATGACAAGCTTAATGAGTAGCAGACTACAGCTTTCAAAAGATAATTTTCATCCTAAGAGGCAATAAGACCACTAGACCAAGAGAGATCTCACAAGGAGAGAAGGAAACGTAGAAAGTCCATGAAAATTATTTGTATCTTCTCTTCTAGAATGGAACAAAAATGGCAATAACAATAATAAGGAAGACAATGTCTCTATAGCACTTTCAGGTTTGTAAAGAGTTTATGTTCTCTCATTTGATCCATGTATGACTAGAAAAGCAAAATTAATGGCCTTGGAGTTTACAAGTGTTAGAAAATAGACTCACATGTGAAGATATTGCTACTACTAACCCTCTGTCATTTCTATAATCATAACATTACTCTTAACTAGTTCCACCATGACCAACCCACCAGGATAATCCATAATAGACAAATGAAGCAAAACTTTGGCATAATTTGCACTATGTTCTAAGGAAGTGACTGGAAGGGGCAGTTAGATAGCACAGTGGATAGAACACCAGGGTTGGGGTTGAGAGTTCAAATCTGGCCTCAGTGTAGCATCCCAAGCATATTCACATCTAAGAAATATAAATGATGTATGGTTATTGTGTCTTCAGACACAAGGTTTGAACTCTGATATTTGTGGGTGGACTCTTGACCTAGCCATGCTGCCTGTGCTCAAGGCAAATTAACATTTGGTGCAGAGTCAAATTCCTTTGTCAAAGCCTTGCTATCCCCAATAAAGCCTGAGGTAAAGGCGTGATTCCTCTCTCTCTGGTTTCAGCAATCTTAAAGCTTCACTACTGTCTCTTTACTAAGGCCTCTCTTGGCCACATGCTTTCTATCTCGGAATCCTTACTTCCACGTGTCTGCAAGCTTCTCATATTTTCCTTTAATTCTTTTACCAAGGAAAGTATCATAGGGGATCAAGCCTGCCCTATCTATTACTTTGACTTGTCCGTGTCTCTCATTCTTCACCCTTATTCTCAGACTCCTCACTCCTTCTCGAGTCCCAACCCACGAAGGAAAAATCCCTTTTTATAACCGCCACTGGCAGGTTATACTCAGACACTTCCTAAATGTGTGTCTCTGGGCAAATCACTTAACCCCAACTGTCTATCCCTGGAACCTCTTCTAAGAATTGATACTCAGATAGAAGGTAAAAGTATAAAAATAAAGAACGAAAGAAAGAAAAGAAATTGATCGGTAGCTATAGATTGGTGGCACACTTGCAAGTTTATTTCAGATACACTATTATAGACCTTTTAGCTTTTAGCAAGATACATCAAGGTGATATTCCCTGAAAGTATTCATTACAAAGCCATCCTTGGGAGTCAAAGGAACTGAGTTAAAATCTTGCCTCTTGATCCAGACCAGCTGTGTGGCCACAGGCAAATTACTAAAAATCTGAATTTCAGATTTTCAACTATAAAATGCAAATAACAATAACTTTTTATTTCATATGGTCATTGTGAGGATCAAATGAATATGAAAAATACATAAAATGTTTTTAAAATCTTACAAAGCAACATTGAACTAACTCTGTATTCCTGTTATAAATTAAATCTAGTCATAGTCCATGTTGATCAGTGTGATTAGTAAATTGTAGTAACCTCTTTGCTAATGTTTCATTCACTAATATGCATCAATAATCATTGGAGATATTGGGGTCTATAATTTTATTTGTTTTCTTCCTAATTTAGGATTCTAGACTATATTTGTCTCAATATCAGTTTTGAAAAACTGATAGCTTAAGTGAAATTGATGAATATTTACAAAATATAAAAAAACTAGACAGGAAAAGAAATAGAATGTAAATAGTCCAATATCAGAAAAAGAAATTTAACAAGCCATAAAAGAGCTCCCAAATAATAATCTATCTTTAGAAAAAGAAAATGAAAAAGTTACAAAGCAATTCCCAGAGAATAAAACCTTTGTGATTCTTGTCCATGTTATCTCATAAATTCCAAGAGAAGTCCTGTAGGCCAGACATTCTTCATCTGGAGTTCATGAACTTGTTTTCTAAAAAGTTTGATTACTGTATTTTGATATAACTTGGCTGCCTAAATTTTATGCATTTAAAAGCATCATAGTGAGAAGGGGTCCATAGTGTTTACCAGACTTCCAAGAGTGGGATCCATGAGGTTAAAAAAAAAGGCTAAGAATCCTTGATCTAGGCTTTTTACATTTTCTAGGTTCAGTACTTTGAGCTACCTTTCTGTATCCATATGCCTACCTGAAGAATTTTTAGTCTTTGTATCTGTTTTGCAAAAATTTCAGATACAATGGTTTACCAAGCATAAGCAAGATAAAAAGGAAGAAAAATAATATTTTCTTAGAGAACAGTGCACACAGAGGTTAAAGGACATGGTCATGGTGACTCAATAACAAGGACAAAACTAATCTTCCTGAAGATAAGGACTCAAGTCAGTTAACAAGCACTTAAGTGCTTACTATTCACCAGGTACTGTATGTGCCTTAAAGCACAGAGGATACCAAAAAAAAAAGGGAAATGACTAGTCAGGCTCTCAAGGAACATATTTGCATAATGGAAGAGACAACATATCAAAGTACAAAAGAAAACATGAGGTAGGTGATAACAATCTGAAAGGTAAAAGCATCAGAAGCTGGGAAGACCAGCAAAGGCCTCTTCAGGTGGAAAGCAGGATTTGAGCTAATTCTGTACCTTACATAATGATGTAAAGGGAGAGTTTTAGACAAAACTGGGAAAACATCAATGAACACCAAATAACAGGAGCAGAAACAGAAGACTCGCTTATGCAATAACAAAACCATATCAAAAGCAAAAAATTCTAAAAGCATTTAAAAAACTAATCAATGGAAGGATAAACCTAGATTTCAGAGGAAATTGATAAAATATGCTACTCTACTCCTGAGAGGTGATATATTTAAGATGCAAACCAAGACATACACTTCTGGACAATGAGTAGGTTTTGTTTTGTTTTGCTGGTTATGAGTATATTTTACATGAGTTTTTATAGGTTTTTTTTTATTTTTCAGAGTATTGAAAAAGAGTAAAAAAATGCCTGCTAATTGAAAAATGAACATTTTTAAAAAGAAGGAAAATGTTATTAGCAGGGAAAAGAAGGAAAGACTGGAATGAGAAAAGACATAAGGCAGTAAGACAAGCTATAAGTGTACTATAGGAGATCTGATTAGATCTAAAGGACTGAATTAGAGTTGTGACTGAATAAAAAGAATGAAACATCCAAGAAATGTTGTAACGGTGGAAAAGTTGAGATTTATGTGGCAAAAGACTAAATATATAGAATAAGTGAATGTGAGACTAGAATAATAGGAGTGGGATGACTAGGAAGACCACAGTGTCCTCAAAAGTAACAGAGCGGTTGGTAGGGTGGGGAAGTATTAGGTGAAAAGATCCTAAGTCTGTTTTGGCAGTGTTGAGTTTAACATGTTAATAAGATATCTAGTTCAAGCTGTCTAAGAGGTTCATGAAGACGTATAATTATAATTCATCAGGGAATTTAGGGTTGAATATATTGGAACAGAAATTATCTCCAAAGAGATGGAAATTGAACCCAAAGTTACTGATGAGATCACCAAGTGAGAAAGTAAAGAGGAAAAAAGAGGGCCAAGTTCAGAGTTTGGGGGACATATATGGTTAAAGGACAAACTTGAACTGAAGAACAAGCAAAGGAGGATGAGAAACAGCAACGAATGAGGGAACAAGGAGAGTCAAATGCTGCAAAGAAGCCAAAGAGGTTCAATACTCAGAAAATACCATTTGTCTTAGAAATTAAAAGATCATTGATAACTTTGGCATGGGCAGTTTGGGTTAAATGTTAAGACTGGAAGCCAAACTCAAGAGGCTTTAAAAGTGGAGGCAAGTAGGGAATGGATGGATCAGGTGAGCTTTTGAAGACAGAGAGATGCTATCTTATATTTCTCCTCCCTCTCTTAGCTAACTTCCTAGAGATAGCTATCTACAAAAAGGGCCTGCACTTCTTTTCTTTTCTCTTATTAACTCTATCAGTCTGGCTTGGAACTTTATCATTTAGCTGAAACTGTTTTCTCTAAAGTTAGATCTTGAACTCTGCAGCCCCTAACACTTGATCACCCTCTTCTCCTTGATCTTTCTAAACCATAGGTCTGACCATGTTACTCCTCTAGTCTATACATTCCCATGGCTTCCTATTATCACCCCATTTGACTTTTAAAATGTTCATAATATGGCCTCTTCCTACCTTTCCAGTCTTTCTATGCCTTACTCTCCTCTATGAACCGTAATCCAGTCACATAACCCTCCTTGCTATTCCTCCCACACGGAACTCCACTTCCTGACTTTCCATTTTCACTGGTTCTTCCCCATGCCTAGAGTACTATTGCTCCTCATCTCTATCTCTGACTTCCTTCCAATCTCAACTAAAATCACATTTTCTGGGGAAAAAAAAAAGCCTTTCTCAGACCTCCTTAATTTTAGTACCTTTCCTCTGAGATTATCTCCAGTTTATCATATTATATATGCATGTCTCATTTGTGTGCATATAGAAGGTATAGATATGTAGATATATTCATGTGTACACAGTCATTTGCATTATCTTCCCCCATAAAACAGTCCCTTGAAAGCAGAGGCTCCTTTTTGTCTTTGTATTCCCAGCATTTATGACAATGTCTGACTTATAGTAGATACTTAAATAGTCACTGACTTGACTTGACTTATGTATATGGCTTTCTCATAGATTTTAGCCATGAAGAAGAGATATAGGGCTAAAGCTAATTATGGGATTTTTAAAGGTTGAAGAGACATAACTGTTTGTAAATCATAGGAAAGGAACCAGTGGATAGAAATTGAAAATCTCTGAAGATTAAAAAAGAATAGAATCCAGAGAAAGAATTGTGGGAGTAGAAACAGAGAAGAAAAAAAAACTTCTTGATCACATTAGTCAATGGGGATATGATTGAGGGTGTAGACTGTAAACAATCACCCTAGTGCAATATCAATAATATGGAAATAGGTCTTGATCAATGACACATGTAAAATCCAGTGGAACTGCTTCTTGGCTACAGGAATAGGGTGGGAGGAGGGGAGGGAAAGAACATGAATCATATAACCATGGAAAATTTTTCTTAATCAATTAAATAAAATTTTAATTTAATTTTTAAAAAAAGAAGAGGGGTAATAGTGGACGTAACTTGCTGAAGATGGGAGGTAGTCTGATCCAAGGGTGAATAGAGAGGAGTTTGTCTTTGCAAGAGAAGTGTGAATTTTAGATTTACTCCACCCTAGTCTTTAGAATTTTAGCAACCAGGAATGTATATACCCCACTTAAGGATTAAGTGTAGGGTGGAAGGTCTATGACCCACATGTGCTAACAAGTGACAAATCAGAAACAACTGACTGACCCCCTGGGCAGTTCAAAGCCAAGTTTAAGCCACCACTGGTACATGTAAGACACAGGAAGTGATGCAAAGAACTTCCTTTATATTATGCATTATTTCCTGTGAGGAACTTGGCTGTGGAATTAGACCCTGGAGGAGCTTAAGGATGAGACCTCAGACTGCTTCCCTTAGACTGTCATGTGGTGAGTGAAAAGGCTGACTCCCCTTTCCTTGGCTTTTCTGGAGGCACCAGCCTCTTGGAGAGGCTCATCTCTTGGGACTCCCTTTCTCTTGGCTTTCTGGAGTCACTAGCCTCTGGTGAGACCCCTCATCTTGGAGGAGGCCTCATGTCTGGAAGCCATGTTAGATTCAATCCTCTGGCCCCTCCTTGGCTGAGGCCTCTGAACTCTTGCCTGGTTCAGACCAGGCCAGAACAGCCATCTCTCTCTCTCTTTCCCTCTCTCTCTCTCTTTCCCTCTCTCTCATTCCCTTAATTTCTTCCCTCTATTGTAAATAAACCACCATAAATACCATTCTGACTTGAGTATTATCATTGGGATTTAGAATTTAAACCCCTAGCAACCAACTAAAAATATATCCAGTCCAACCATAAATTTTACTCCTTACAGTCAGGCCACCTCTTTGAAAAAGGGTGAATGAAGACATCTGATGGCATGAGACTGAGGTTTGAGGGTTCATTAAATGATCTCAATTTTTTCAGTAAAGAATGAGGTAAGGTCCCTCATAGAGAAGGTAGGGCCAAGGTTAGGCTTGAGATACAGGAAGGTTTTTAATAAACCAAAGCTATAAAAAGTAAGAGACTGGTATAATGCAGGGATTGGTTGGTTGTAACCTGTCACTCTTCCTTGTACAGACCCTCTGTCACACTGGATCAATTAAGAGAAATAGAATATTTACCTACCTTATAGGGGGCCAGGTTGAAAAATTAGATAATATAAACCTGTAGTATGACCAATCAGCAATTTCCTGGTTACCTCCAGCTCTATTGGAAATATATAAATAGTATCAAACAAGGCAAATAATGATAGTAATCCAGGGTTGGAGCAATAAGACAAGGAATCAAAGGAATCTAAGGTGAAAGATAGAGTTGATCCCTACAGGGATCAAAATAGGAATCAATGATGGTCCCAGAAAGAACAGAGAAAGGAGTAGAAGAAACAAGTCACGATGAAGAAAAAAAGCATAGTTAGGAGTTGTAAGGCATGGAGAAATATGGAATTATAGAAGATTATGATCAGATAAAGAAATTTTGGAATTCATAAACATAAAAAAACAGAAGTGGGTGATGGTAATGGGTATGTATGACCATCTTCTGTGTATAGCTGAGATGAAGTGGAAGTGTCATGGGAAATGAATAAACTACAAAGATTAGAACATTAGGGTATTTGAGGAGGTATATCAAAATGTATATTTAAATTCCCAGTAATATTGTTATAATTAAAATTATCTCAAGAAAATGATTTTTGTGTAAGAATTATCAGTTTATTGATTATATCCATTTTTTAGTTCAGTAAGCATCATAACCAATAAAGTGACATAGGTCAAAAGGCCCTCTCTCAATGAAAATACATCTCTAATTGGTCATTTTAAAAAGCTAATTAAAAGGTGGTCCATCAAACCCTCAGCCCAGCCAGGTGGATAGGTGGGTTGATGGAATATACCAGAAAAGAATCCTTACCCTTTTCATTTATTAACCAAATTCTGTTAAAAGGAAGACATTCTTTGGGATTCCTAAGGGCAAAGAAAATGCGAAAAGCACTAGATTGGATGGAATCTCTGACCCAGATCCCAGACACAGGAATACAGAGTAATTCTCCCTAATATATAGGAACTGGGGTTTTTCTACTCCAGGGCACTGATATAAGATTTAATACAGTATATGAAAAATAAATTATTATTGTACTCATACTCGTGTATGAGAGTACAATATGGGAAGGAGAGAAAGACTGGGTGAGTCACTAAATTTATTGAGGAAGAAAGGAGAGTTTCCTGGTAAATAACTATTCAGATCAGGATCAGGTTATAAATTTGGATAGTGTGAATCTCAAAGGAAAGATTGTTTAGGGTAGGTGGTCTAGGAAGGGTCTGAAGTGGTCATCAGAAGCAAGAAGTATTATGACTCTTCTATCACTGAGAAAAAGGAAGACAAAGTGTGGTACAAGAAAGGGTGGTGAGGAAAGCAAGACCCTTGGGAGAATAAGGTAAAGTATTAACTAATGCCTAGTCATAATGCATTCTATTCTGTTATCCAGAAAAACAAATAAGAATGGAAAAAAATGTCTAGTAAATACTTCTATGACCTCACAGGAGCTTGATTTGCTCATCCATAAATGAAGGGGTTCAGTCAAAAAGTCTTTAAATTGCATCTGGATCTATAATCCCCCCAAAAAGGGTTTATTTTAAGAAAAGTGAGTTTTTAAAAATGTTTCATTATCTTCCAAAAATTCTGAGGATAATAGAGAATTTAACTGTCAAATAAAGTGGATTGAAATCCTTAATTTAAAAATAAATATAAATAAATAAAAATAAAAATATTTTCTAAAAGTAAAAGATGTGATGAATACTAACTGTTCAAAAAGGTATTCGGTAATAAAAATACTTGGTTTGAGGTAAAAAATATATCATCCAATTTATTCGACTCAATAATACAATTAATAAAAGTTTAAAAAAAAACATCAAAAAGGCAAGAAAACAGTTCTGAGTTTTCAAAATTGAAGTAACCTTCAGTTTCAGATCAGGGGGAAAATAAAGAAGGGACCTGGTGCTTTTAAACATTCATCCCAGTGACCTAGAATGAAAATTACTTTGTGAAGAGTTCCTGCTCAAATTTATTAAATATAAAGCCCACTACTTAATACAGTTTTGTTTGGTTTTTGGCAATAATGCTGAAGTTTGTTGAAATTTTTCATTTTCTACAAAATTCAAATTTCTCTTTCCAATTTTCTTGGTTAAACAACTTTCAAACCAAACCCTCCTTTCTCATAGCCTCCAATTCCAGTAACAAGTGTAATTTCACCCCCAAGGTAGCTATAATTCCCTTACCACACCCCACCTCCCTTACAAGTATAACCCTTATAAACAGCAGATTAATTTATCATTCCACACAATACACTCCTCAAAACCCTCAAGGTACTTCTTATTCTCCTAGTTACATAACTAGGTACCACTCAGAAGAGAAAACATTCTCATACCGGGCTACCTCTTTGCCCAAGTCTGACCTGCAGGGGGAGTCAAACGGTCCAGAAAACTTGTACAGTCTGCACTGGGAAAAAGCCGCTTCCAGGCAGCTCAGGACGTCTCCCTCCCAGAGATGGAGATTACAAAACAGGAGGCCGGGCCCCGCTCCCAGTGACCTGGTTCACTCCGCCCTCGGCTTTCCTCGCCGATAACAAACCCGATCAGGTGACACAGATGGAAATCCCCAATCCCGGATCTTAGTCCTATCCTTCATCTACACTGAATGGAAAGAAGCCAAATGGGGGCCAGGGAAAAAAATGCTTTAAATAAAAACAATAACAAACCACTATTGGGGGAGTGGAAAAGCAGACAAAGGCTTCGGGGCGTCCAAAGCACTGGGGTTAAGGACAGGCAAAATGGGAGAGTGGGAACTGGGGAATTCCGGGATGTGGCAGCAAAAGTGACCCTCTGGGACGGGTAGCGGATTAAGTGTAGGAGGAGTTGTCTTTTTGAACGCACCCAATGCAATAATTTCTTTTGCTTGACAATATCGGGGGGACTGGGGGGATGAAGTGAATATGTATTTTAGTTAACAGCAAAAATTACAAATTCTCGCCGATTAAAAACAAAAGAGGACTTAATTATAAGGTAAAAACTGACGAAGTGGGGACAGAGGAGAATTAGGAAATGGCTTAGGGGCTGGAAAAATGAACAAATGAGACTGGAGAGGGGCGATGGAAAGTATCCACAAGATGGGGACTGGAAAGATCCAGAGAAAGCTGGGGGTAAGGGGGTGGGACGGCACAAGTCGGAGCGCGGTCAAGAAGCTGGTAGAGGAGGGTGGGGCCGTACCCCGGCAGGGTGGGGTCAGGGCTGCGACAGTAAACCGGACTAGAGCCCGCGGGGCAAGAGACCGCGGAGGGGGGGGGGCGGGGCGGGAGTGAAGAACCTGGAAGTTTCGGGAAGAGGGGAGAAAATGGGGGAAGTGAGGGACAGAGTAGGGGGAAATGAGGGACGGAGTGGGGGGAACGGAGGGGCGGGGAAGGAAAAGGTGTGCAGAAAAGGTTGGGGAGGCTGGGCAAGGGAAAGAGTGAAGAAGGTATCAGGCAACGTAGAGCGAAAGAGAAGGGTATAGGCACAACCTGCGGGTAGGTATGGAATTGGAGTCGTGGGTCGGTCAAGAAATGTGTGGGATTAGGGGAGGATAGGATTGGGAGGGAGGATGGAGGCGAAGCCTGAAGTAAATGCCAGTGGTCCCAAAGGAGAAGAACCTCGCAGCCGAACCCTATGCTACTCACATACACTCACACCACTCCAAAAGCTCACCTTCGAGGGGACTCAGGAAGCCACGAAACTCTGAATCGGGAGCCTGGTCAGCTAGACTGAAGGACAGACGAACCTACTTCAACACTTCCTTATAGGACATGGGCAGACTCAGCAGGTCAGATGCGGCCACCGAGTTACTACGTCACTCTGGCCCCCAGGGCTGGGCAAGACACGCATGCGCTGCGAAGATTTCTGGGAGTTGTGGTTTTTGGCGGAGACTTCCCCCTCCCTCCCATAAATGCTTGAATAATTAGTAAGTTGACATTTTTTAAGCCTCTACTTTGAATCAGTCACTTTGCTTAAGCGCTTTACAGATATTTCATTTGGTACTCACAAAGATGAGGAAAATAATAATATGATAATAACTAGCAGTGCTTTAAAGCTTGCAAAGCACTTTCTAAATCTCATTTGATCCTTACAATGACCCCAGAATTTAAAGGCTATTATTATCCCCATTTTACATTTGAGGAAAATAACAAAAATAAGAATGACTAGCATTTGTGCAGCGCTTTTAGACTGTGCAAAATACTTTACAATTATTATCTCATTTGATACTCAGAACTTTGGGAGGTAGGTACTTATATCCCCATGTTACAGATGAGATAACCACAACAGAGGTTAGTGACTTGCCTAGGGTCATATAGATAGTAAATGGTTGAGGCAGGATGGAAACTTGTATTTCTGACACTAGCAATTTAGAATTAGAGGATAGGAACTACATTTTTTTTTTATTTCTAATGACAGGAAATACATTCTCTGTATATCGTCCTCTTAAAGAGTTTTACCAACCATTGAAAGATGAAGCTCAAAATCATGCAACCAGGTTTCAAAGGTGGAACCAGAATCCATATTCTCCTGACTTTAAGACTAGCAGCTTTCTTTCCACTCTATGCAGTTATCCCTTTAATTTAACAGATATTTAGTAAGATTATGAACCTATTTTATTTTAGGCCCTGGGGAAAAAAATTTTTTTAATTAAAAAATGGACTTTGTCATTAAGAAATTTACATCTTTCTAGAGGCTTAGCCCTAAGTGCTTATTATGTTAGTATAATTATTATTAGATTATATGGAGCTCAGCAAAATTAAATTTTTCTGATTCATGCTATCAAGGGGTCCACAATTTAGTTTACAGTAGGAAGTGCCCTTTTTCTCCAGGAATATGGAGATCTGAGTTATGTTCCTATAACCACTAATTAGTATAGAGCAAGTCACAAGACCTCTCTGAATTTTCATTTCCTTATTTGTAAAATGGGTGTGTAATAATATAATAATAATGTCAGACCTTCCTATTCAACACAATTAGAATGAGATAATGGATACAAAAACATCTTACAAAGTTGATTATTCACTACAAATATTATTACTTAAGGGCCATTTTCTATTAATAGATTTGGCTTCTTAGAGTATTTAGATAAAGTGACTCGTTTTAGCTCTCCTGTTGTGTTTTTTAAAGTTGTTGCCCCTTTTGATTTGTGCCTAAGTTTTCATTAGAGAAGGGAACTCTGTATGTGACAGAAAACTCCCTGTAACTTATTCTTAGAGCAGGGGTTATTTTTTTCCAGGTTATATGTGGATACAATTTTTAATAATTATTTTCTGACTTTTTTATCTATATTGTCTCCCGCCCTTTCCCCTAATTTAAGAATTAAATTTTAATGGCTTGACTAAAATATATGAAAATTATAAATAATAATGGTGGTCATTGATTCAAAGTATTATTGCTCAAAATTGAAATGACTTTAATAGATTTTATTTACAAAAGAGGTAAAAAGAGTGAAAGCAGAGAAATACAAAAAGGTAGAGAAGACATTAGCCTATCTAACTAAATATTGCTCCAGTACTCAACTCAACCAAGACTTGTTGACCTTCAACCAGAATTAAACTCACTCCAAAAGACAGGAAGGGAAAGCCAGCTATCCACTCACCCAAGTTCCCTCCAACAGGGAGATCAAGACTGGAGCTGAAGGTGACTCCTGAGGTCAACTTTCTTCCTTGAGCCTACCTTCTTCTTGAAGCTGACTTTCTTCTTGAAGTCCAACTCCTTGAAACAGACTTCCTTCTTGAAATTGACTTCCCTAGTCCCAGAAATTCAAGGCCTTTTATAGTGGCTTCTTGTCCCTTCCCCTCTTCACAAGGGCCAATCACAGCTTCCAAATTGCCCAGCATTGCCCAGGAGTGGCAGTGTTTGTGGGAACCACATCTCACCTTCTGGAGAGGTGAATACTTATCAAAAGGTTTCACAAGTTCCTGGCTGATTGTGGTGTGAATTCTCATTTCCTGGCAGATTGAGTTGAAAGGGTGGAGAGCTCCTCCACCCAGTGCATAGTAAAGTAGGGTGTTCAAGCTTTTGTTGATGTAATTCAAAAGTAGACAAAGGAGAATTAATCCTGTCTTCACAGTAAGGTACTAAGTAAGGCTACTTAAGTTATTGTTAACCAAGTGTTAATTCAAAATAGACAAGGGGAATAAAGGATTCCCTTTCACAAGGGTAAACTCAGAATAGACAAAGAGAACAAAGAATTTCCTTTTCACACCACTTCTCCAGAACAGCAGGCAATACAATATACGTTACACATGTTATCATGCAATATATATTATTATGTTCATCATGTTGTGAAAGAAGATACTTATTGCTTACATTAGAAAAACACATGAAGGAAATAAAGTGAAAAATGGCAGGCTTCCATCTGCATTCAGACTCTCCATCAGTTCCTTTTATGGCAGTAGATAGCATTTTTCATCAGGAGCCTCTTGGAATTGTCTTGGATCCTTTCATTGCTGATAATAGTTAAGTCATTCACAGGTGATCATTGTACATTATTGCTGTTACTGAGTACAGCATTTCCCTGGTTCTGCTCACTTAACTTTGTATCACTTCATATAGATCCTTTCAGGATTTTTTGATTGTAGCAGTCCAGGAACATCCTGTTCATCATTCCTTATGACACTAGAGCAGGAGTTCTTAACCTTTTTTGTACCAAATCTCTTTGGCAGCCTGGGGAAGCCTATGAATCATTTCTCAGAATTATATCTTTAAAGTATAAAATGAAATATATAACATTTCAAAGGAAAACAATTATATTGAAATACAGTTATCAAAAAAAAAAAATTAAGAGTTGACAGTCCTGGTGCAGCTAGGTGGCTCAGTAGAGAACCAGGACTAGAGATAGGAAGATCTGGGTTCAAATATGACCTCAGACACTTCCTAGATATGTGGCCTTGGGCAAGTCACTTAACCCCAATTACCTAACCCTTACTGCTGTTCTGCCTTGGAACCAATATGTAGTGTTGATTCTAAAATGGGAAGGTAAGGGTTTAAAAAGACAAAAACAAAAGAAACACTACTTTAAAGAAAGCCCTGAATTTGAGTTGCCTGGAGCACTAAAAACTAAATTGACTACTCTGGGCTAGTAATGAGGGATGATTCTATCTTCTGAGTGTCAAAATTATCATTATTCTTCCTCTAGTTTACATATGCAAAATTCTAGAATAGAAGTGTGTTATTCTCTACCATCTGTTAGGGCAGGCTTTGCTTTCAACAATGATTTACTTGTAAATATGATCATTCCATTCTGTATCCTCATGCTCAATGCCCAGAGGAATGAAGGAAGGGAGGGAGGGAGGGAAAAAAGGAGGAAGGAAGAAAGGAAGGAAGGAAGGAAGGAAGGAAGGAAGGAAGGAAGGAAGGAAGGAAGGAAGGAAGGAAGGAAGGAAGGAAGGAAGGAAGGAAGGAAGGAAGGAAGGAAGGAAGGAAGGAAGGAAGGAAGGAAGGAAGGAAGGAAGGAAGGAAGGAAGGAAGGAAGAAAGGAAGGAAGGAAGGAAGGAAGGAAGGAAAAGAGAGAAGAAATAGCTCTTGCCTTTTAGGAGTTAATGTTTCCTTGCTGTGTGACTTGGAGCAAATCATTGCTCCTTTCTGAATCTTAATTTCTTCATGTGTATTGTAAAAATTAAATTATATATCTAATAATAAAAATATTATATTTTATGAGATTTATTAAGAATCATTAGAAATCAAGGAATAAAGAGGATAGAAAATAAAAACCATGTGCCCATGGCTGGTTAGCCATTTCAGCCATCCCCACCTTACCACCATACTTGCTGCATCATTGCTGTAGCATACCAGGCATCTTAGCATCTTGGAAGTATGATTGAGGTATTAATATTGTATCCTATATATTCATTTACCAGACACATGGTCAGATCACTTAATGTTCATTGTATGGAAAGGGACAGTCCAAAGGACTAGCAAAGGACTAACAAATTCCTGGGCTGGGTGTTGACAGCCACAGTGTCCTGGCTCAGACTACAATCATTTACAAAGCACAGGTTGGATTAATCTCCTCCTCTGTGATTCCGTCATTGTCAATGCTACCAATGTAAAAACCTATATCATGTCACATATTCATTAATCACCTCTCACTTGACATTCCTAAGGTCCCCAATAAAGGCTGGGGAACATGTGCGAGCCTCCTCTCTTCTCCTCTCTTCTCTTACACCTCTTACTCTCACGATGTTTGCTCTCCCTCTTGCCTTTTACAATCTTGATCTTGCTGTGGCCTATTATGTTCCTCATGTCTGACTGACTTACTCAGCGCAGCTGCCCTGCATATCTCCCATTAATCTCTTGACCACCTGGTCCCTGGGGGATGTCCTGGAGTCCTGTGCTCCACGCAGGTTCTCTTGGTCCTCATATTTATAATTTCCCCACTCTGTTATCTTTCACTAGAGAAGTATTTATGGAGGAGCTCACAACTCCCCAGGTGTTTTAACTTGTGGTCTCTGAGTCTTTATTCCTGCATCTCTTCCTCTGACTGCCTTATCTATCTCACATCCATATTCCTCTAGCCTCCATTCTCCTTCTCAAGTCACCACCCACAGATAAACTATATAGGAACTGCAGGTTGGTCCCTATAATTGCAAAGGAAGTGAGAGCGTAGGAAGCATTACTGCCAGTTAAATACCAATTGTGATCTCACCAATATGGAGATACAGGAGAGATTATAGGGGATTCTGGGAAATACCAAGGACTTCCAATACCAAGAAACAGCTGGCAGACCCCTGGGCTGTCCTAAGTCAAGCTTAGGCTACCATTGGTGCAGAGGAGATGCAGGAAAGTGAGGTAGAATCATCTAGCTTTTTTCACGGGGCTTGCTCTCGTTGGTCTCTTTTCCCAGAGAGGTGGCTCTGGCTGGCAGAGTGCTAAGCATTTCGACATCTTGGCATGGTTGCAGCTATTTGTCTGGGTTTTGTTGGTGAGTTTGCCCTTGAGCTAATTCAGGTTCAGGCATCTTGGCTGAGCCCTCTTGGAGTTCAGGCTGATTCCTTCCTCCTTTACTCTCCAAAACTTTATCTTCTTAGAGCCTCTAATCTTCCCCCCTGGCACAAGCCAGGCAGGAGAAATCCTACACCCTTTCCTTCTCCCTTCTTCTTAATTTATTTCCACTATATTAATTAAATCACCATAAATTTCAAGCTGACTTGGGTATTTTTTTTATTTGGGATATCCCATGGCAACCAATAATTAATATAGTTTAGGTCACAATGCTAAAATTATCCTTTACACTAGTCAAAATGATAAATTATATTGGGACGATAATCACTGGTAGGATAATATCAGAAAAATATTAACTGGTGATATTTTGGGGGAGAATATGTTGGATGGGAGATCTTCAGTTATGGAACCAGAGAAACAACCTCCAAACTCCTTAAGGTTAATACTAGAATTCTTAGGAGAATAATAAGTAGCCTTACTCTGGGTAACCTGATCTAGTATTTGGAACGAAGGATGAGAAAGTGAGTCCAGAGTCTAATAGGCTACATATACTGTTCAAGTAGCCCTTGTAATAAATTGACTTTAATATAATAAACATTTACTGCAGTAAAAAAGAATGCTATAGGGGATAGCTGGGTGGCTCAGTAGATTGAGAGTCAGGCCTAGAAAAGGGAGGTCATAGGTTCAAATATGACCTTAGACATTTCCCAGATATGTGACCCTGGGCAAGTCACTTAACCTCCATTGCCTAAAAAAAAAAATGCTATATTTGGATTCATAGAACCTTTCTGATAGTGTCCAATGCTCTATCCAGTCTACCACAGTGTAACACTTGTGTTTTTGTAGCTTCAACCTTAGAGGCCATCTAGTCCAACTCTCTCATTTTATAGATGAGGAAATCGTTTGTTAGGGGGAAAATAAATTATAAATTACGCTACAAATGTGAACTATTATCATTACTATTTGATATGTAAATTACAAAGTACTATGGCCTATAAACTTTTGGTTATTTCCTTTTTTTAAGTATTTTATAGTATTATAGTATTTTTATAATATTATTTTATAGTATTAAAAAAAACAGAAAGTAGCTAATAAAACCAGGAGACTAATAGGAGAACTCAAGTGGATAGATGTAGTTTCCACTTAAAGAACTCCCTAAATATCCAGCCCATTCTCCCAGTATTCTAACCCTGTTAGTGAGAGTAAAGCAGCATCACTTTCTCCACTGGACTAGTCATACAAAATGCCTTAGAGACAATGTTGTATAAAATCAGTATCTCTATTTATTCAAAGAGAGGGTACAAACTGAGGATCAGAACAAGGTGTCCCTGACTCTAAGGGATCAAGCTATCCAACCCACCACAAACCAAGTCCCTCGCAGGAGGGAGCCTTCGGTACTTCAAGCTAACCCCCAAAGAGCTGGCTAAGGTGCCTGTCTATGACCCTCAGTAATTGGTTTGGTTGAGTTCAAAAGTCTCCAAAACCCATTATGATTGCTCTCAAAATGGCTAAATCCAACCCCAGTGGGACTGAACCCTCCGGTAAAACCTCAAAGCCAAACTGACAGGATTTTAGACAAAACCTTCTGGAAAGTTGATAAAAACACAGTAGATATAGTCAGATCCTTTACTAGATGTTCTTCAGTCAAACAGAAAACCTCCCAAGATGATTTTAGGTTTTTTCCTTCTCTACAGACAGACGCAGGTAGCCAAGCTCCAACTAGCCAGCCTTTCCTCCTCCCTTCAGGACAGGAAGAGTTCCTTTGCTTGCACAGGAAGTCACTCACTCTAACAGTTGTCCTTTCCAGACTGTTCCTCCTCTGCCCCCTAGTTCCTAGTATGTGCCTTAAAGACACCCTTCCACTTCTCTTAAATTTTATCCTTACCTCTTTTTCCCATTACAGTATCTCCAAACTAAATTGTAAAATTGGGGGCACAATCTATGCAAAATACACTTATAGCTGCTACAGCAGTGCAGGGCGTCTAGTAATCATTGTTTACTTGGTAATTCATTATCTTCGATCTTGTCTCCTTCAAATATTCAGTGTCCTAACCTTAGTTCCTTCCCTTCTCTGAATCACTTCACTAGTGTCTTCTCTATAATATTCACGTGGCATTCCACATTTCGTTTATCTGATGTAGGCATGCACACAACAAGCAAAATTGATAAGTTCCTCACCTCATCACCTAAATAAGGAATGAGTAATTTTTTAAAATATCTTAAAATATTTTATTGATATCCTTTTGATCTCCCAATATCTACCTTCCCATTTCCCACTGACTCATCCTCTGAACTGCCTCACCTCCATATCAGCTTCCTGGCCTTCTGGGAATGAAAATAACCTGCCTGTACAACTTTGTTAATGATTTGCATATTCCCAGTCCCTCATACTCTCCTCATCCCAGTGACTCTGACCCCCTGACTAGCACTGTATAAACTCTGTTCCCTGTCCCTCACCACTTACTCCCTTATTACAATATTCTATAGAGGAACCCAAAAACAGAGAGGGGAAAATGGATCAGAATGCAGAAAACCCAGAAGTCTCATGGGACAAATGAAGGACTCCTCTAAACCAGTCTGGCAGAGCCTTCCTAACGAAGAACAATAATCAGATAAAGATGGAGAGAGAGAGAGAGAGAGAGAGAGAGTGTGTGTGTGTGTCTGTGTGTGTGTGTGTGTGTGTGTTCCACTTCCTGAGATCTGCATATCTCCTGATAAACAATTTTTTCAACCTCAAGCCCTTCCCCTGAGTCACCTACCCCTGCCAATCACAGTGTCCATCTCAGACCCTTCCCAAAGTTACCCATCTTTGAAAATACATGTCAACCTCAAGCCCTTCCCAAAGTCACTGCAGTCACCTCCAGCCTTTCCCCATCAAATCACCAGTAAGTCATGTGTCTCCTGCCCTCTTGTTTGTCCAGTACTTAGTTAGCCCTCCCATAAAGCCAATAAAAACTCCACTTTTTGTTACTTTAGGCAGTCAGACTCCCACTGGGGAGCTGCCTCCCAGCCCATTGATCTTCCCAATAAACCTTTTTAACTTTATTGGGGTGCTTATAGTTCTTTAGGTGGGAAAATCCTCAGGAATCAGGACAGCTCTCCCACTCAAGATCTAGCCAGCTCTTCCACTGTGCTCTGTTGGGATGCCAGTTCCATAGGGAAAAATGTGATTTTACCTTACATCTTTTTCCTTTCATATTGTTTCCATCTTCTTTCACTAGATGAAACCTGTCTCCTGGCCCTTGGTAGTAGAATTGGAATATTCCTTGATCCTTCATCCCCATTACCATTGGAGACTCTACCTCTAATACCATCTTTCAAAACCTTTCTTCCTTGGAGGTAATTTACTTCATGATAACACACCAAAATAGTAGTTAACACACCTATGCTGATTATTAGGATTGAGGTTTGTTTTGTTTTAAATCTATAACCTTCTATCTTAGAAGCAATACTTTGTATTGATTCCAAGAGAGAAAAGTAGTAAAGGCTATGCAATGGGAGTTAAGTGACTTGCCCAGGGTCACACAGCTAGAAAGCCTATGAGGTCATATTTGAACCCAGAACCTCCCATCTCTAGCTCTGACCCTTAATCCACTGAGCCCTAGGATGTTTGTTTTTTTTTTTTTTAATAAAATGGAGACCAAACATGGAAATAGGAAAAGAAAAAAAATGAGCTTCAAAGTCTGACCATGTGGTTCAAGGTGGCAAAGATAGAATATAAAAAAGAATAAAAGAGTAAAGATTTCAGAATATCAGTGAGAATTAAAGAAACTAATGAAACAGCCTTACTTTTACATAAAGAAAAGCCAACTGGCTGCTCCTTCTGCATAATCTCAAAAAGTAGGAAGCATCACCTTAGCAGGGAACCATAGGTATCAAAGAAGGAGCAAAACTTATAATGGCATTGAATCATGTGGACAGTCTGGATTCTGAGAAACAGTGAGAACCAAAGAAAAGTTTTCTAAACACTTCTCAGAATGAAGGAAGAGTTTTCTTGAGTTTTGAGAGGCTAAAGTATTATATATATTATATAAAGTATGCCCATTCTGCATATTTGTGTTTACTTAAATTTTTTTAATACTTTTTTCTTTCAGATTACATGTAAATAAAATTTTAAATAATTATTTTCTGAAATTTTGCAATCCATTTTCTCTCCTTCTCTTCCCTTCTCCCTCCTGAACATGGCAAATAATATGATATAGGGGTTATACATGTGCTAACATACAATACATATTTCCATGTTGGTAATGTTGTGAAAAAAGACATATCACTTATATGAGAAAAAAAGCTCATAAAAGAAATAAAGTGGAAAATGGTATGCTATTTTCTGCATTCAGACTCCATCAATTTTTTCTATAGCAGTGGATAGTCTTTTTTTGTCATGAGTATTTTGGTGTTGTCTTGGATCCTTATTATTGCTGTTACTGTGGACAACATTCTCCTTGTTTTTTATTACACTTTAAAGTATTTATTGAGGACCCAAGGGTTCTTTTCATGGGAACAAAAAGAGCCATGTGTTGTGACATCCCGGGGTTTTCCTGGATTAGAAGATATGACAAGGGAGATTTTGTTACTCTTCCTTTAAGAAAAATTGTGCACAGATACATCATGTGAGAGGACAGGTATCAACAGAAATATAGGTTAAACTTACATTCTTATTTAATTATATGTATATTAATATTATATCTTCTAGTAGTCTTATAGACTTATAGTCTTATAGTCCATTGATCACATGCTTCATGATTTACATTTTTTCCAAAGCACCTAGCACAGATGTCCCAGATGTTCAATCTTGCCTTTTGCTATATTTTCTTGAACCCTTTAATATTAGCGTTCTTGAATCTGATTATTTATTCCTTTCTTAGAAATCACAGGTAGAAGAGGGGGGAGAATAAAGACTTACGTCTAATGCTCTCAACCAATTTGTACAGAATTATAAGCTCCTTGAGAGGAGAGACTATTTATCATTCCTGGTTTTATTTCCCGGGTCCTAGTACAATGCTTTTCACATTGTAGGTGTTTAATAAATGTTTGTTGAATTAAATCAAAAACTCCTTGTGCAAAGAAGTTTTATTTTCCTCAAATCCAGACCTCAGAATCTCCCTATTTTAAACACCAATTTTATTTTCCTAAGTAAGACTGATATCTGAGCTCTTATCTGAAGAAATAACTGAATGGGACCTCACAAACATGAGCCTCACTGACTTCCCTGGAGAATAAATTTAGAATATTGTCATTCTTAGTTCACATGGCACAGCTATAGGGAAAGATCAACCAAAAAGAAACCAAAATGTTCCAGAATGTAGCTGGAGAGAATTGTAAAAAAAAAAAACAATTCTCACCTTTTCTATAGCTAAGCTGCCTAAAATTTTTTTAAGCATCCTAAATATTTTGAAAACTCATAAAAGAATTAGTTTATTGAAATCTATCCATGATTTCCCAAGTTGCAGCTCCAGAAAGAAAGGATAAGAATATTCTATAGAACAAAGGTGAGATTCTGAGGAAGAATTGTCAAATTCTTCAATTCCTCAATTCAGTTCAAGCCAGGAGCTTTAATGTTTAAAAAATTCTTAAAGATAAAAAAAAAAACAACCTTGTCTAATATCCCTCCCCTTTAGGTATTCAAGGAGCAGTTAGGTGGCTCAGTAGATAGATTGTTGGACCTAGGGTCAGGCTGACATCTTCTTGAGTTCAAATTTAATTATGTGAGCCTAAGCAAGTTACTTAACTCTATTTGCCTCAGTTTCTTCATCCGTTCAATGAGCTGGAGGAGGAAATGGTAAACCACTCCAGTATCTTTGCCAAGAAAATTCCAAATGGGATCACAGAGAATTAGACACAACTGGAAAGAACTAGATATTAGGTACCCCAAACTCTAACCACACTATCTTACTCACTATTCCCCAAACACTATCCTTTCCTCCACCCTTCTTGAAACCCATTTATTATGTCATGAAAGAAAAAAATGTAACAAAACATATGCATATATATGCATACATATATTCCTCTCAGATTTTAAAAATTACATTTGTTGCTTTAAAAAGCACAGTAAATCACTTAGATGCAAAAACCTAGTACAGTAAAATACTTTAAAAGTTACAACTAAGTAATTTTCTTTCCATATTTTCCTCTCATCTCTAGGTCTCAGGAAGAGATAACAATTAATTGTTTTTCTAGCTGGTAACTTAAAAATAGCCTGCTTATTAGTAGTTACTCTTTACATAAATATTTTTAAAAGGCAAAACAATAGAATAAGTTTATTTTATTTTACTTTCATTAAAAACTGCATTACTTCATTTTTAAAAAACTGATTACATGTAACAACAAATGTCCATATAAGTTTTCTGAAGTTATATGATCCAAATTGTCTTCCTCCTATAAAGATTAATTTGTTGTTAAGTGGTTAATTGGCTAGTAAGTAGTTATTCTGAATACTCAGAAGCAAGAGTTGTAGACTAGAGAAAGGGGTTTCTGTATTTTGCCTTGTCCCCTTTAATTAAATAGAACAGAAAATAGGTTGTGGTTTCTTTAAGAGTTGATTCCAGAACCCACTGGGAAAAAAACAGTTGGAAAAACTGGTCACTCACTCTCTGGAGTATACTCTCTGGGAGTAGGTGGTTGTAGATTGGCTCTCATTTATCTGTGAGGATTTTGGTGAGATTTAACTGTGGAAAACATCTTTCATCTGATGAAGATTGGAGAGTACTTGACTGAGAGTGTGGCAGGAGCTGTTCTCTACAGAGCTCTAGGTGGTGCCAAAGCGCAGCATCTATGAGAACTGACAGGCAACTGTATCTCTGAAGCTGGGCAGACAGAGCTACATTCAAGCTGTGACTATCCAATATAAATGAAGGAGTTTAAGGATAATTATAAATGTATATATTAGTATAAGGACAGATAGATAGATAGATGTGGGGCATAGGCAAACAGTAGGAGAATAGTTTAAGAAGGTTCACCTATGGTGAACAAGAAGAAAATCCTCATGGATTAGTTTTGGGGGAATATATTTAGAAATCCTAGAATTAGGGTAATAGTTTTTCCTATATTACTTTCTATTTCCTTTTCCTATTCTTGATACTCCTTATAGTTAATAATAAATTAGTTGGATGATGCTATGTCTAGCAGCTTCATATACTATCTACCACTGGTCACCCTAACAGCTCAAGCCAATATCAGCTATCTATAAGCAATAACAAATATCAAGATCAATATCAATTGGCCATTGATATAAAAATCAATAATATCCATAACAATTGGTGGGCCAAAAAAGGATAAGAACCTAAAAGTTTATACAAAAAAAAAGGCAGTAAAGAAAACTGATAGGAATCATGATGATGAAGAACACAATTCAAGTGTTTTACTAAAGAGATTCCTAGATATTTTTGAGAGCTCCCTTTACCAAAAACATGGATAGGTATCCTTTGCCTTACAGTATTCGATCTACTAAAGCTGACACCAATAGGTAGATGTGGATCTTATTGGAATTAATGATAAAGTATTTAATATACTACATCCTAAATCAAATGAAGATTAAAAAGAGGAAACAACTGAAAGATGATCAAAGAGATATGAGGTTGGACTATTTATAAAACATCATAATGAAGCAAAGGAGAATAATTGAACAGTTGATGAATGGAACTAAACTAGAAAAGGAAAACATTGAACTAAACAGAAATATTAGCAGTTTTCCTCCCCCCGTCAAGGTGATCAATTTCACATACTCTTTACCCTTGCACTTTTTCTCTAGTGCCAGCCTTTGTCACACCATGAAGTTCCTACAATTACCCCTGAGCATGAACTAATCAATATAAGGCACCACAAAGTGTTTACACAGGCAGACGTGTACAGTTTTTAAAAAGGTACTCCTTCTTTTGAGGAGGAACCTATTGCAGTTATCAAGAAATTTGAGAAAATTGTAAAGCAATTTGATCCAACTTATCTTGACTTTGAATTTTTGATGGACAAATTCCTTACAAAGAGGAAGAAAGAGAAAATCATTAGGAAGATCAACCAAAATTGAATACCGCTGAGTAGCCAATTCAGGATCCATTTTGGAATTCAAACTGTGAAGATTACAACAAACTAGTCAAAGAAAGACAGGCAAAAATAAAGAAAATGAGGGAATGCTCAGACAGGCCAGGGACTTGGACAAAATTTGAAAAGTTGAGACAAGCAAGTGGAGAAACTCCCTCTGCATATATGGACAGTTTAATAGGAATGGGAGAATAATATATTGACCTGGACATTTTGAAAGAACAGGATGTGTATCACCTACATAGGCAATTTGTAAAGAACATCTGTGCAATTGTTAAGAACTACTTCAAAATGCAGTGTCCTGACTGGAATACTATCGAACTGGATGAATTAAGGCATGTGGCAATGTATATTTTTAACACAAAGAAAAAAGTTGTAAAGATCAAATGAGATAATAATCATAAAAGTGATTAGCATAGTGCCTGGCATATAGAAAGCACTACATAAATGTAATAAATTATTACCTTCAAGCATCTTTCTGGAAAAATGGGAAAGTTTTAGACAATAGCTTGCAGAGATGGTAGGATTGAATGAAGTTTTTTTGGGGGGGTGGGCAGACTTTGGCATGTTTGTAAGTATCAGGGTATCACAAAATATTTCACCACCCAAAGAGCAAAATAGTGCCCACCAGTGAAGAACATATCCCATAGCTCAGAGCCAGAGCCCCTAGTTAGAGGAGAGCTTCTGGACTACAAATGTTTCTGCCCTCTCTCATTTCTATATTATGTTAAGGTTTGCAAAGCACTTCACAAATATTATCCTTTATTCCTTACAACAACCTTGGGAGGTATGCAATATTATTATCCCTATTTTACTAACCCAAAGTCCCACAACTAGTGCCTAAGGTCACATTTAGACTTGGGTCTTCCTGATTTGAAGTCCAATGCTCTATCCACTAGCCATCTGGCTGCCTCCATTTTAAAATAATTCCTAACTAGTTTGGTTATATTGTTTCCCAATTCATAACAAATTGGAAGTGGGAGGCTTCAACCTCCTAGAAATAGGAAGTAGGAAAGAGGTATTGCTAAATGCAGGAACAATAATAACAATAAGATTTGCTAAAGAGTATGAGACAACTGGGAACATACTATGAGATCAAGCCCAAAACAAAGGAGTATGAGAGAGGATGCAGAAGAACATGAAAGTGATTTGTTAAGGAAAAGTTTATCATTTAGATCAAGAGGATACATACACATAACCCCATGAAATAATTAGAGGCTCCCCACCCAAAAATGGCAAAAATATGGTACAGACAAATACTATAGACAGACAGATAAAGAAGGCAATAGTGTGTGGTGGAGTTTTCAAAGAAAGCTTCCTGCAGGAAATAGAACCTGACCTGGGCATTAAAGGATGATTAGGAATTGGATAGTTAGAGTGAGTCCTCATTCTCATCTCTCAGTTTATTACTATGTTTCAGCTACCCAGTTACCTTATGCTACTTTTTCCAATGACTAGAGGTGGAGGGAGAATGGCAAAGCAAACTAATATCTCCTTCTAAAGCCCCTCTTTCCTCTTATCAGACAACAAGGTATTTCTTTTTAAAATTTCTTTTTAATTTAAATATTCTTCCATGGTTGCATGATTCGTGTTTTTTCCCCTCCCTTTCCCTACTCCCCCTTCCCAGAATTTACAAGCAATTCTACTGGATTATACAGGTATTATCACTCAATACCTATTTCCATATTATTCATTTTTGTAATAGTCTTTAAAAAACCAAAACTCCACACCCAATACCCATATAAACAAGTGAGAAATCAAATGTTTTATTTCTGTGTTTCTTTTCCTACAGTTCTTTCTATGTGGATAGCATTCTTTCTCATAAGTCCCTCAGGACCAACAAGGTATTTCTTTCTTTTTTCTTTACCCTTACCTTCCATCTTGGAATCAATTCTATGTATTGGTTCCAAGGCAGAAGAGTGGTAAGGGCTAGGCAATGGGGGTCAAGTGACTTGCCCAGGGTCACACAGTTGGGAAGTGTCTGAGGCCAGATTTGAACCTAGGACCTCCTGTCTCTAGGCCTGGCTTTCAATCCACTGAGCTACCCAGATGCCCCCATAAGGTATTTCTTGTAATCTGTCAACCTTTGGGATTGGTATATGTGAAGTATAGGAATAGAACACTATTTCTTACTGAACAGATGATAAGGCATAGCCTTATCAATTGTTGCCTCAGCAAGTTCCAACCCTAGCAGCTAAATTTATAAACTAATACTGCCCTCTGTGCCCTGAAAAACTATCTCAGTTCAAAACAAGTTTCCACTTCTGAGCAAGTAAGTCTGAAATTATACCTCCAGCCTATATTTGACTTCTGAACTCCAGATCTGAATTTCTAAAGGTTTATTAGATAATCTGTTTGGATGAACCATAAGCTCAAATTCAACATGTCCAAAATTCATTATCCTCTTTCCCAAATGTGAACTTCCTCTTGATCTTCCTTTTTCCAGGGATTTGCAGAAAAGAATCTTCTGATACATCAATATATCAACAATCATATGGAAAAACCTGGCAGCAGATTCTAGAAGAAGTTCTAAAATTGCCTGCTGAATTTTGTGAGGTAAAAAAATAACCAATAAACTAGATACAGTGAAAGCAACAGAGTTCAGCCTGATCCAAATGAGATTGCATTATAGATTTGATCTATTTTGATCCCTGGATAGCTTCCGACTATACATAAGCATCTTACTAGCATCCTTCTCCCACCTAAACCACATAAGCTTTTAACCTGTTCCAAAAAGGTTTTGTGAAAAGTACCTCTCATATATTTACTGTAGTTATATATGGATGCATCATTTCTCCTCTAGATCTGTTCTTATTCTGGGGACTATGAACTTGTCTTTAGTATATTGATACCTATTGTAACATAATGGTTTCCTTTATAATACTATGTATTTTAGCATTTAAAAACATTATTCTATGGAGGGGTCCATTGGTTTTGCTAGTTTGCCAAAGGGGTCCATGACACTCAAAAAAGTTCAAGAACCCTTATACTAAATTTAAAACATTTTGAGGGCAGGTGGAATTGTCATTGCTTCTGTTTTATTACCTAGTACCATTGCATGCAATAGTTGATTAATACATTTTATTGAATAGAATTTGTTGACTTTGAACTAAAAAAAAGTGATGTGTCTGCACAGGAAACTCCCTAGTGAACAGATTACTCTCCAGATTGAAAAAATATACACAATGGTCAAAGGAACATGGAAGGAAATGGAAGAGTTTTATACTCTCTCTTTTTTTTTTTAAACCCTTACCTTCCATCTTGGAGTCAATACTGTGTATTGGCTCCAAGGCAGAAGAGTGGTAAGGGCTAGGCAATGGGGGTCAAGTGACTTGCCCAGGGTCACACAGCTGGGAAGTGTCTGAGGCCAGATTTGAACCTAGGACCTCCCATCTCTAGGCCTGGCTCTCAATCCACTGAGCCATCCAGCTGCCCCCAAGAGTATTATACTCCTATAAGAGTAACATCAGAAAAACTTAATCTTAGTGAACTAAGACTTGTGAAAAATTCTAAAAGCAACAAAAAGAACTTTAAAAACCTTGTTCAGAGAAAAAACAGTGGACTTGGACACGAGGAACCAGGAACTCTACCTGTGGGGAGCAAGGAATAAGTTCCAGAACTATAGTTGTGAAATTTTGAGCCTAAGAAGAGAAGGTGGACTTATTTAACCTTTAGCTCTGCACATAGGTCTATAGTGGAATAAAGGGTGTATGGGGTGTTCAGGGAAGTAGTAACTCTGAGGAGAGATTGTTGAGCCCTTTTTAGGGCTGCTTTTGTCCTTTTATGTCTATGTGCCACCCAGCTCTCACCTGAAGCGAGAGAATGTATAAGTCACATCTTTGTAAGTCATCTCAGCAGACAGTCTAAACCAGGCTGAATGTAACCAACAGGTTTCAAACCCTCTGGTGAATTAGGGGAGTGATTGACCCAGGTGTGTGGAGACTTTACCCAGTGGAAGAGGCAGATAAGAGCAATCTGTTCCAATAGCCAAAAAGTTGGTGGAAGCAGATGTTGTGGAGCACTTAAGAGTAGACATTAAAGGGTAGACATTAAAGAAACCAAGGTCCTTCCTTGGTAGTGTAAAAGTTAAAATTAAATCTCAATAATAAAAGTATTATATTTTAAGGGATTTATTAATGATCATTAGAAATCAAGGAATAAAGAAGATACAAAATAAAAACCACATGCCTATGGCTGATCAGTCAGTTCAAACGCCCTCCTTACCTCCACCAAGCTTGGGATAGAAAGTAAAGAGGTGGGGCCTTCCACGCCCCACCTAATATTCCCTATCTACAGGAAGTACATAATGACAGGAAGTCAGTGGGCTCCTGGGAAATGTAGTTCTTTTTTTAGGGTAACAGATTTTCAATTATACATTCACCCCTGAGATCTGTGGAAGACTGGTCTCTCCAATGGATCTTGTAAACATAACCAACTTTGAAATTACAATAATTTGAGGATAAGAGAACAAAACCAATGATTTCTAGGCTCATTGACAAAAATCCAGTTAGGGGGCAGTCCCCTTCAGCATAAGAGTATACATACAAAACAAATGCATTCAACCCCACACAGTTCAAATCACCACATCCCAAAGTTCACACTGGATCTTCTGGTGCAGCTTGTGGACTCTGCAGGCATCTTCATGGTGCCTTCTCCAAACAGTTCACTTTCTGGATTCAGAGAAGTAGCAAGTTTCTTAACCTAAAATTACTCTCAAAAAGAATTTAAACTTTGCAATTCAAAATGATTATACATTCCCTCATGAAGAGGGTGTTGAAATACACAGGGATCACTTAGGGATGCATGGCTGAGTTATGAGGTATATGAATCAATTGACAAGAGAAATCCAAAACATTTTTAAAAATCCAAAGAAAAAAGAAAAAATAATTTCTGAATGAAATATAAACTATCAACTATTATCATTTGAAGGAAAAAATCCACTTATACTTATAGGGTTGTATTGAATTTTGTCAAAAGTTTTTTCTGTTTTGGGGTTTAGGTTTTAAAATATTATTACAAAAATGAAAAATATGGAAGTAGGATTTGAGTGATAATATATGTATATATATATAACACAATGTGTATATATATATGTATATCACAATGTATATCACATATACACAATATGTATATCACAAATTGCTTGTTAACTCCAGGAATAGGAAGGGAACAGGGGAGGGAAACAATAAGAATCATGCAATCATGAAAAAAAATTAAAAAATTAAAATTTATAAAAAAATTTTTGTTATCTATTGATCTAATCATATGGGGTTTTGTTTTGTTAACTTTTATCACTGATATAATCACTTACATTAACAGTTTTCCCTATATTGGACCAGCCCTACATTCCTGATATAAGTCCCATTTGGTCATAATGAATAATCTTCATGATATGTTGTTGTAGTCTCCTAGTGAGCATTTTAGTTAAGATTTTTGCATCAATATTCATTAGTCTAATTGGCTTATAATTTTCTTTCTCTGTTTTTGCTCTTCCTAGTTTAGTTCGGTATCAGTGTATCCATAAATTCCAGTGACTTCCTATTGCCTCCAGAAGCAAATACAAAATACTCTCTGCTAGGCATTCAAAGTCTTTCATGGCCCAGCTTCCTCCTACCTTTCTAGTCTTCTCACACCTCTCTCTCCAGCATATAGCACTCTGAATCTATGACACTTGCCTCCTTGCTGTTCCACAAACAAGAAATTCCATCTCTTGGCTCCAGGCATTCTTTCTGACTGTCCCTCATTTTTTAAATATTCCCCCTCTCTGTTCTGACTACTGGTCTCTCTGGCTTTTTTAAAGCCCCAACATCCTACAGGAAGCATTCCCCAACCTCTCTTAATCCTAGTTATTTCCCTTTTAAAAATTATTTCCTATTTATTTTGAACATAGTTTGCTTTGTATATATTTGTTTACACATTATCTCTCCCATTAGATTGTGAGCTCCTTGAAGGTAGACAGTCTTGTCTTTTTGTTGTTGTTGTTCAGCTCTATGTGCCTAGCATATTGAATGAGGTCAATAAATGTTTATTGAATTGAATTAATTGCTGACTTCTGCTCATTGTTAAAGCCCAGAATAGATCATTAAATAAATGGGTGGTTTATGAATATTTAAAAAAAGAAATATTTGATCAATAGGAGCCAACATGTATTCACAAAGAATATGTCATGCTCAAGTAACTTTTCCTCTTTTGAGGAATTTCTCAGCCCAGAGATCCTAAGATCCTTCTGGAGAGTACTTCTTCCTACTTAGCGTCAATAAATGAAGAGGCAAGACTAAATCAAAAAGTGTGTGTGTGGAGGGAGAGGGAGAGGGAGAGGGTGTGTTTTATGTAGCCTCAGGGCAGGTGGCAAAAGATGAGGCTGTTCAGCCACTTTATTTGGGTGGTTGAGTAATAGGGATAAGATGTCAGGTGATCTGGGCAGAGGTGGGGGTTGGGAAGAATATTTTAACTTTGGGGTTGCCCAATATCATCTGTTCTGGATAAATATGTTTCCCTATAGTTAATGTTATCAGACCATTAGAGATCTAAGCTGGAAGAGGTGTCCCTTTGAGAATCAGAACTGAATGCAAACTGAGCTTGTCTCTATTTACAAAGATCTGCAGGATATATTTCTTTGACCTCTAAAGACTACTATTTGGGAGATGTTTCCCCCAAACTCACAGGACCAGGTTTAGTTCATTTCCTTCATTCTTCCTTTAAAAAAAGTACAAGGAATTATATTGGTAAATCGAAGAGAATACTGTGGAAGTCAAATACTCATACCTAATAGATGTGAAGTTAGCAGGTCTTATTTGTCCACCTTGATCTGTTAAACATTTAAATAAGTAATTTTGATGAAGATATGCTCATCATATGATTAGCACCTGACTTGGTGGGGAGCTTGGAACCACAGAGACTAGTGTGCCAGGAAACCAGCTCGAGGGAAGGTGGCTAGGAGAGTGCCAGCTTCAGTGACCACTGACTAGGGGAGCCCTGGTGGGCATACATGATCAGGTTACAGGTTGCCTAGGAGAGTGCTGTAGTGCCCCTGAGATCTGGCTGAGAAGCTCATGCATCTGGCTGCTTATAAAGGGAACAGCTGGCCACATTTGGTTTGTGCCTTTTCTTTCTCTGGTCTGCTTTTTATTATAATTATTATTATTAATTTTATTTCCCCCCTTCAATTACAAGTAAAAACAGGTTCCAACATTTTTCAAAGAATATTGTTTTAAATTCTCTCCCTCCCTCCCTTCTCCCTTCCTCCCCACCTTCCCTCCCTCATTAAGATAATAAGCGGGGGCAGCTGGGTGGCTCAGTGGATTGAGAGTCAGGCCTAGAGATGGGAGGTCCTAGGTTCAAATCTGGCCTCAGACACTTCCCAGCTGTGTGACCCTGGGCAAGTCACTTGACCCCCATTGCCTAGCCCTTACCATTCTTCTGCCTTGGAGCCAATACACAGTATTTATTCCAAGATGGAAGGTAAGGGTTTTTATAAAAAAAAAAAAGATAATAAGCAATCTTCTGTAGATTTTACATGTACAATCATATAAAACATTTTCCCATATTAATCCTTTGGTGGAAGGAAACTCAAATGGAAAAAAAGTAAGAAAGTAAAAAAAGTTTGCTTTGCTTTTGATTCAAACTCAGTACTTTTTCTCTGAAGTAGATGGCATTTTGTATCATTAGTCCTTTGGGAAAGTTTTGGATGACTGTATTGCTGAAAATTTAAATTAATATCGAATACTCCAAGAATTATATTTCATAAAGTTTATTAATAATCACTTGAAGTAGAGGAGTAAAAAGGAAATAGAAATAAAAAACCTAATTATCTAACAAAATTAAGACCACATGAGCAAAACTCTCCTGGCTCTTACCTCACGTCACCTCCACCCAACAAAATAACAGGAAGAGCAAACGAGAGGTGGGGCCACACAAAACTTATATCCTTTCTATGTGAGTGGATGAGCTCCACTTTCGATATATTGCTGTTGGATATTTTGTTGTGTTTTATCATTTGTTTCATTTGGAGTATTACTTCTATAACTGTTATTATTTATAAAGTTGTTATTATTTCTATTTGCCTGATTCCACTTTTTACAGATCATCATTACATTACCCCCTTTTCCACAGATGCAACACATTAATGATTGATTTGTGGATTCCTACAAAGGGGTTGTAGTCACTTCATGATTTTCTTTTTCTTTTTTAATTTCCTCCATTAAAAGTTTTATTTCTTTCCTTAAGTCCTCCACTAAGTCATTGTTCTCCTCATCTTTTTGTTCATGGCCCCTAAAAACATAGACTGCTACCCTACTCAGTTCCTTGAGATCCATAGAGTACCAATTTGGGCAGCTAGTCTTAAAATAGTCTCTAACAATGTAAAAATTAAAAATTTAATCTCAAATAATAAAAAAAAATTATATTTAAGAGGTTTATTCAATGATCATTAGAAATCAAGGAATAAAGAGGATACAAAATAAAAACCACATGCCCATGGCTGGTTAGCCATTTTCAAAATCCCCACCTTACCACCATCACCACTGATTGCTGCATCATGCCAAAAGAGGAGCAGGACTGCCCCCTGTATAATTATTCCCTGTCTACAGGAAGTATGTAAAGATAGGAAGTCAGTGGGCTCTCAGGAAATGTAGTTCTTTTTTAGGGTAACAGATTTTCAATTATCCATTCCCCCCTGAAACCTGCAGAAGACTAGTCTCTACAGTGGATCTTGTAAACATACCAACCTTGAAATTAAAATAATTTGAGGATAAGAGGAAAAGAGAACAAAACCAATAATTTCTAGGTGCATTGACAAAAAGTCAGTTAGGGGGCCGTCCCCTTCAGCATAAGAGTATACACACAAAACAAATGCATTCAACCCCACACAGTTCAAATCACCACATCCCAAAGTTCATTCTGGATCTTCTGTGGAAGAGAGAAATAGTGAAGGAAATACAAGGACTGGATTTGCAGTGTTATCTCATGTAAGAAGGAGACAGAACTCTGGCTGCCAACAGGGGATGGAAATGGAATCTCCAGCTAAGAAAAGGAGGAGAGAAGTTGGAGATTCAAACTTTTTCCTTTTAAACTGAGTAGGAAAGGAGCAAATTCTCATTGAGCCTATCTAGCTACAAATCCCCCATTGAACAAAAAAGATCCAGACTAGCCATTTTTCTTCATAGTGGTTGGAGAGAGACTTTTACCCTTTGGAGAAGGTAATAGCCTATCCATCAGAAGATTTCCTTCAAAAGCTACATCTTTGTGCCAAGAAATACATCATCTTGAATATACAAAGATACTAAGGTTGTCTGGGACTTAGTGCCTAGCCTTGAGCTTCAAACCCATGAAGAAACTATAGGAGGAAAATATTTCAGGGACTTTCCTGTTCCCTCTTTCCTAACCTATTATACCAAAACCCTCCTCTAATAAATAGATATTTCAACTTACTGAGAAGCCAGATATCTTCAATGTACTAAGGAGATCATAGATACAATCATCTAAAGAAGAAAATAGTAACAGAGATTGAAGGGGGTTTTCTCTTACCCTTTAGCTTTGGTCAGATCCAACTCCATTTTATCTAAGACAGCTCTGCCTGGAGGGAAGTGGTGTAACTCTTTATCTGTTCCCTCCCTCTCAGCTACCTGTCAAACTTTAGTTCCTGATCCCCTGCTAGTACAGTTTTGGCACCCCAGATGGGACTCAAACCCACAATTCCTGCCTAGGAAATTATAATCTGACCATTCACAGATGTGCACCACTAAACCCAGCAGCTCTGATTCCTGATTTGCCTTTAGGAGAAGAACTACTACATGATTGCATCCAAGTTATAGAAATAATATACAAACCCAGGGATGACGTAAAAGATACACCTCTTTGTGACCCAGAGATTGAGTTACACACAGATGGATCTTAATATATCTTTAGAGGACAAAGGGTCATAGGTACAGCAGTAATGACAAATGACAGCTATGGCATCCTTCACTGTCTGGTCATGTCAGCACCCAAGGTGTCAGATTAAAAGCTCTCATGCAGGCACTCGAATTGACAAAAGGCAAAAGAGCAAATGTGTTCACCAATTTATCTTATGCGTTTGTAACCCTGCATGCTAATGTATACATGGAAGAACAGAGATTTTGTAACCAACAACTGGTAAGCAAATTGAATATAAAAATCTCATATCCTGCCTAATAGCATCAGTAGCCTTGCCAAGTGAAGTTGCTGTGATACATTGTAAAGCACACACTTCTGGCAAGGACAATATTTCCCAGGGGAATCAAAGGGCAGACATAACAGCAAGATATGCAGCAATATTTGGTCCTTACCATGTTCTGAATCTTTCTCTGGTGGAAAAGCATGATATTACAAAAGTGTACCACAGGGATGAGATTTAGTCATGGCAAAAACATCTAGGAGCCAAATTAGTAAAAGGAATATGGCTGGCAGAAGGAGGGAAGCCCATACTGCCCAGAAAACTTTACCAACATCTATGTAATGTGATTCACTCCAAAGGTCATTACAGAGTGCAATCCATGCTAGATGAAATAAAGAGATTTTGGATTGCCCCTGGAATATCTATAAACGCTATTAGAATTTGTCAGGCATGTGATATATGTAGAAAATTCAATCAAGGGCATTTCAAGAACAAGGCATTAGGAAGCTCACCTTTGAGTTACACACCGTTCCAATGTTTACAGACTGACTACATTAATATGCCTAGTGACAAGGGATACAAATATGCACTTGTAATAGTGGATTATCTGACTAGATGGATAGAGGCATATCCAGCTAAAACAACAACACAGACGTAGTAGTGAAAACACTACTGAAGGAAATAATTCCTAGATATGGCATTCCTGATGTTATTGACTCTGACAGGGGAAGTCACTTCACATCACAGATATTGTAAGAAGTGTACAAGAATTTAGGAATCAAAAGTAGTCTACATGATGTTAACAGACCTCAAAGTTCAGGTCAGGTTGAATGAACTAATAAAGAATTTAAAACAAATATAGGAAAATTCTGTGTACAAACACATCTAAAGAAGACAGATATTTTTCCTTTAGCTTTATTCCACCTTTGAACTAGACCTAGAGGAGACTTTCATATTTCTCTGTTAGAAATTCTATATGGACAACTGTTCTGGCATGGATGAAAAGCTAAACCATCTTACATATCCATGCTAAGATGAGAGTGCCAGATTTACATCTGTCTAGAAGAAATACAAAATAGGTTAGAAGAATTAAAAAAGCTAGAATTGTTAGTCCAAAGGGTACCACTGGAATTCTCACTACACAATATAAAGTCAGGAGATAAAGTGTACATGAAGAACTTCATTAGAGATACATCTACTGAGCCTAGATAGAATGGCCCACTTGAAGTAATATTAACTGCTCCTACTTCCATCAAGGTATTAGGAAAAAAATTAGTGGTATCATGCCTCTTACATGAAACAATGAACCAGGCAAGGCTCGTTAACTCTTCACTGGAGGACCATGGGTTGGAGGGGCCAGTGGTGAATAAAGCAAGAATTCCAGTCACGAGGCCTCTTCCAGGTCAGGGGACCTCTCTGGAAACTAGTCCCTTCAGGAGCCAGGAAAGGAGTTAGCCTTTTCACTCACCCACGTGGTAGTCCAAAGAGAAGATCCATGAGCAGTCTCACCAGAAGCAGTCTGAGGTCCCAAGCTGGAGCTCCTCCAAAGTCAAGTTCAAAGGAGAAAGAGCTGGTCACAGGAAGTTGCAATTACTTTGAAAGATCCTTCTTTGCATCACTTCCTGTGTCTTCCTTTTACTTTTCATGGACTAATCACAATTTTTGAATTTTCTTAGAACTGCCTGGGGGTAATTAGTAATTTCTGAGTTGTCACCCACCCTAGCATATGGGTTGCATACCTGCCCTCACTTAAGGAAATGTGGGGGTATATACACTTCTGGTGATTAATTTTATTTATTTTTTTTTGGTGATTAATTTTTAAAGTGGGCAAGGGGAGAGTTTAATCCAAGGGTCCTCAAACTTTTTACATAGGGGGGCCAATTCATTGTCCCTCAGACCATTGGAGGGCTGGACTATAAGAAAAACTATGAACAAATCCCTATACACACTGCACATATCTTATTTTAAAGTAAAAAAAAAACAGGAGCAAATACACTATTTAAAATAAAGAACAAGTAAATTTAAATCAACAAACTGACCAGTATTTCAATGGGAACTATGGACCTGCTTTTGACTAATGAGATGGTCAATGTCTGGTTCCATATTTGTCACTGCTAGCCGTAACAAGTGATGCAAGTGTGCATCAGTTAGTCTAGATCTGGTTGGAGATTTCAGATGTTTCATTCTGGAAAAAGTCTGTTCACAGACATAAATGCTGCCAAAGATGGTTGCCATTTTGAGTGCATGGTTCCTGAGATTAGGATATGTCTCAGAGGGGAGCGATGCATAGAAATTAAGCAAGCTGCTTGATTTGAATGCATCTTTCAGAGAGTCACAATTCTGCAGTTCAGTCAGTTCCATTTGGTAAATTGTATCCACGTTTTCAACATCAATAAAAAATGGTTACAGAAAAGCTGTATGTCCTGTTCATGGAGATGATTTTTCTCATCAGTGCATTTTTGTATATCTTTTTCCATTTGACCAAATCTTTTTAGAGAGTTCTTCTCTTCTTTGGATTTTTGTGCTTCTTTTACCAATTGACCTATTCTGTTTTTTAAGATGTCAATTTCTTCAGTGTTTTGGGTTGTTTTCTTTTTTTTTGCATCTCCTTTACAAAGCTGGTGACTCTTTTCCCCCCATGATTTTGCAATTATCATTGTCACCAAAATGATTTTCTATGTTGTTACTTTTTTTGTTGTTTGTTAATTTTCCTGCCTTTTTCTTTTCTTTTTCTTTAAAAAACTGTTAAAGTTGGGCTCTGTAACTGTGGTGAAGGGAGCACTGTTATATCATTGCTTTGGGGAGCATAATTTGTTAGAAATTGGATGCCTTCCAGTACCTCCTCTGCTATCTTGGCTTTCTCCCCAAGTTTTAATTTTTTTAATAAATAATTATAAATTAAGATAAAGTCTTCCGAGAACTTTAATCTTAACATCAGTATTACTCAGCCATTAACTTGGAGACACAATTGTAGGGGTTTGTATATAACAAGTCATGGGAATGATAAATATGTATTCAAAAGCTGGTTCCAATGATCAAGGAGTTTATGGGTCAGTCTTATGCTTATATATTTTTAATAATTCACATGATTAATTTATACTGAACTCTTCCATCAGAGAAATTAACTTGGTTTTGAAATTGTTGGCCTGAAACATTAAATTTCTATTAACATGAGGAAGGTCAAGTAGCTGTAGCTGCAGTCTAGAAGCTGTCAGGTAGGCAGAAAAGTTTTTAGGAATCTTGAAAAGCTTAATTTTATTATCTGAATAAGCAGGATGGGAATGCTGGGAGTCAGGAAAGATTTCTGACTAGGTTCTTAGAGGAAGGGAAGTTTAATAAAGGCAGTGGAACCTTCAAATAGCTTCTTCCTTACCACCTGGATGAACACCTGTTTTTTACCACCTTATTATTTTGGTAATTAGACTTGTAAACTAATGTGAAAAACTTTTAGTGTCTCCTTTGTCTGGAGGATTCCCTAAACACCCAGTGATGTATTAACTATTAAATAAACTTGTCTGGGCCAAGCCATCAAAGAATCAATTTGGCTCTCTAACTGATTGCAACTCCATTTGTCTCTGTGTGTGTCTTATTTATTCTATGCATCTTCACTCTATATCTTAGCCTTTTCACCCATCCTTTTCCAGGCCCTGGCTTCCCTTATAGGTCAGAAGTGCCCATGCAGGTCTTTGGAGAGGCTGGCACTCTTCATGCAAGGAATGGTAAGATCCTCTAGAGGCCATCTATTTCAACCTGTGAATGTAGTGTCTTAGCCAAGTTTTGAACTCTGGTCTTCCTGACTTTAAGCCCAGTGCCCTAGCCATGATGTTAATCTAGTCCAAGTCTTTCTAGCTTTGTAAGACTAACCAGAGTTCGTGCTCTGCTTGCATGGCCTTTGAGAACCCATAATCACCTCTCTAACGCTCTAAAGGAGTAGAAGTTGAATAATAAATTTCATTATTATCATTCAAGCAGAGATCAGATAGCCACTGGTCAGGAATGTTGTAGAGCAGATAGGAGATAAATACATATCATTTAAGGCTCCTTCCAACTTTTAAGACTCAAAAAATCCCATAAATCTAAATGATGAACATTTCAGGAAGACACACTTGGGTATCTCTAAGGTTTTGCCAAAAGGATAATTATCCTAACTACCCCCTCCCAGAAAATTTTTGTGTGGAAGTGCTTACCCAGTGCCTGGCACACATTAGTTGCTTAATAAATGCTGGTTAATGCCTGAAATAAGATTCTGAGTCCTGTGAAAATGAATAATAGAAGCTAATGTAAAGAGGAAAAGGAGAGGAAATATTACAGAAGAATATTACATATTACATACATACATATTACAAAAGAAGCCTTTTAGGTGGTGGTTTGGTGAAGGTTTTGCCACAAAGTTTTTCTTGATTATGTTAATTTTATGAATTATCACTGCTTCAAACTCTTTTCCTTTAGCACTGACTAACAACTACTACCTTCTTTACCTCCTACTCACTCAAATGTGACCTCCTTAGAATGCCTTCCTCCATCTGGCTAGAACACAGCTTCCATCAAAAACACCACAACAGGTTTAGGACAGACTCCAGAAAAACTTTCTATGTACTAGGCATGGAATAAAGATGGAATGCAAATCTCTTATAGTTGGGACTTCTCTGTCTTCCTGTGCATGGAATGTAAGTCAAATCATAGTCAAATGGGTAGGATTTCCAAAACAAATAATTTTTATACACATCACTCTTCTTAAATGCAGTTACTTAGTGATGGTTTTTCAAATTTTAGAAATTGAGGTACAGATGATTTAAGAATAAAAACCCAAGCCCTTCAGTTAAAAAGAAAATAAGAATTCATCCAAGTACATACCTTCTCTCATCATTTCTGCACTGTGTTTGCTGTTGATCTTGGAAAGAGTACTGAACTAGGTGTCAATCCTTAATTCTAGGCTGGGCTCTGCCAATAATGAGTCATGATATTTGACTAGTCACTTATCTTTCCAATTTTCATTTTCCTCCCCTGGATAAATGGAGATAAAATTTTCCCTCTATACCTCACAGTATTATTCTTAGGATCAAATGAGATAATGCATGTCAACAACTACAGAGAACAGACTCTGTAATAATGGGGAGAAGTTGCCAAAAGGTAAACTTATAGTGATATCATAAAAAATTTAACTAATAATTTTAGCTGCTTCCCCTCCTTAAGATTCTTCAAGGAAATTGTAATGACTTGTTGGATATGTTATAGGGTAATTTCTTTTTGCATATACTTGAACTAGATGCCTAAGGATATCCCATCCACCTATAATTCTGTGATTCTGTGAAACATCACACTGTATTTATGAAAGCATTTTTGAAAAGCATTATATAAGTGAAATAGTTAAATAATTATTTACCAGTCAAAATATTTTTTCCCAATAATGATCAACCAGATGTCAAAAGAAGCCAAACTCCAAAAAGAAAAACAAAATTCAAAAACAGGCTATTTGGTTGGAGGGGATGTGGCAAAATTGAGACCCTAATACACTGTTGGTGGAGTTGTGAATTGGTCCAATCATTCTGGAGGTCAATTTGGAACTATGTGCAGAGGGCTTTAAAGGTATGCCTACCCTTTGACCCAGCCATACCACTTCTGGGTTTGTACCCCAAAGAGATAATGAGGAAAAAAACTTGTACAAAAATATTTATAGCTGTGCTCTTTGTGGTAGCAAAAAAATTGGAAAATGAGGAGATGTCCATCAATTGGAAAATGGCTCAATAAATTGTGATATATATATTAGTATTGGAATATTTTTGTGCTGAAATGAATAAAGAACTGGAGGAATTCCATGTGAACTGGAATGACATCCAGGAATTGAAGCAGAGCAAAAGGAGCAGAATCAGGAGAACATTGTATACAAAAACTGATACATTGTAGTACGATTGATGCAATAGACTTTTTTACTAGCAGTAATGCAATGACCCAGACAATTCAGAGGAACTTGTAAGAAAGAGTGCTGTTCACATCCAAAAACAGACTATTTGTGTCTGATTGCCTTAGAGAATAAGTGAGTTCTACTAAGGTTTAAAAGGACCACTCTGTGTCAGTGAAAGATATACCCATGTGGACACATCATAAATCTCCAAAGTATTGAGGCAATTACTGGGTAGTCATCTATTAAAAATGAAGTTCTCAGAATTTAAGCCAATTTCTTAGTCAAGTACTGCTTGCTTATAACAGGAGAAAGCAAAGAACTACTGGGTTTCCCATCCTTGGAAATCTATCAGATTTTGAATAATTTCTTGCTGGGGATATCATAAATAAAGGATTCTCAGTTTAGGTAAGGATGGGACTAGATGACCTCTGAGACTCCTTCCAGTTCCAAGAATCTATACTTCCAGGATATCTTTTGGTATGGAGGTCTAAGCTTTGTCTTGAGCATCATTTGGCAAGTAAGAAAACTTTCCTAAAATTAGAGCTCCAACCTTCAATGACATGTGCATGCCCTTCAATGGAATTCTTTCTTCAAGTAGTGGCTGAATATTGGAGGTGCTATAGTATTACCTCTTGTTCAGATCAAAATTAAACTTCATGGTATCTGAGGTCTCTTTTATCTGTGAAATGGTCACATTTTTCTTTTCCAATCCTTGAATTATTTGTTGTGTTTTCAGAGTAACAAAATTGCATGGCAAATGTTTTAATTCTCCCACAAACTATAGAAAGCTTTAAAGTGTTAGACTGGAAAAGGACCATAGTCATCATTTAGTTCAATCCTATTGTTTTATTGGAGATAAAAACCAGAGAAGATTTAGATAGGTAAATTGAATGGTTCAGATCTTACAGCTCATTTGTACCTGAACAAGGTATCATATCCAGATTTCCTGATTCCAAGTCCAGAATTTCTGCCACAATCCCAAACTGGTAGCAACCAGATTTCTTCCATAGTTTGTAGATACACTAAACCATTTCAGAGAAAAGCTATGAAGTCATTTCACAAGGATTTCCAACTTTTTCTGTAATTATTATCTGAGCATGCTAGTAGTAGCATATGTTGAATTACATTATTTCAGTATCTAAATTTAGAAATTGTGCATTGTTTTATGCAGCACTAACTATGGTTCCTAGAGGGATGATTTAGTAAAATATCTATTTCTGCTTCAGAAATCTCTGACAAGTGTAAAGAATAAAATTTAGGGGAGACTGAGGCAGGTAGAAATTAGTTTCTGTAAGGAATATTATATTTTTATGAGGTTTATTAAAGATTAAGGATTAAAGAAAATATAGGATAAGAAAAACGTGCCTAGGCCAGAGAGGCCTAGACAAGACCTCACCTACATTATGGAAAGAGCCATGTCTGCTCCAAAACGGAAGTCCAAAAAAGACAAAAGCCTTTGCAATCAGGTTAAATCCCTTCTCGATCTCAGCCCACCTGAGAATTCCGTGAAATTACAAAGCATTTTTGGGAAGTGGAGCAAGGGCTTGTGGGAATTAAAGTCCAGAGTTCAAGTGAAGATTGTTATAATATTAAAACTGTGGCTGCCAAGGAATTTACTTATGAAATTCCTAAAATGAAATACTCAAGTCACAATGGAGTTTATGGTGGTTTAATCACAATGGGAGTAGGGAAAGGGAGAGGGAGAGAAGGAGAGAAGAGAAAAGGGAAGGGGTTACTCAACCTCTGGCCAGAGGGAGTTTAGGCCCAAAGGGCCAAGGTAGAAAAGAATCAGTCCTTGACTCATGTGACCGATATGAAGGGAAGCTGTCTTAGGGGTTCCTCCCTGTTCAAGCTCCTAACACGAACTGGCGTCTAGCCCTGTCCACAGGAAGTGAGCGAATTCCAGAGGCTGCTCTCTCCGTCACTTCCTGTGCCTCACAAATGCCAATGGTGGCTCAAACTTGGCTTAGGACAGCCCAGGTGGGCAGTTAGTTATTTCTGATTTGTCATTGACTAGCACGTGCCCATGTAGTGTGGGTGTGCACAATTATGGGTGCTAGGCCAAGCAAGATGGAGATTTTAAAATTCACAATAGCATGCTTTGGGGTAAATAAAATATACAGATAACTCTTAATAGAGAATAATTCAAACAGTCTTAGCAGTTTAATTCATGATCAGTTTGAGGTTAGGTTAGAGAAAAAGAAAAATAATAATAATAGAATAAGATAAGGGGAAACCTAATAGAATATCCACAAATAATAGGTAATATTTTAAATAAATATATTTGAAAAGCCCTTAAAATACATTATTTCATTTAAGATAACCACTAGTGACATTGCTATCCTGGTTTTACAGATAAGAAAGCTGAGGATCAGAGAAGGTGTAAACTGCTAATGATCTCACAACTAATAAGTGTTGGAGGGAGGATTTAAACTTCTGATTGATCGGAGACTGGGATGTACACGGTATTCAAAGAGGACTAGCACTTCTGGTATGAAGGCTTGCCAAGCCCGTTTCAGTGCTATTCATTCTCTTTAGTGTCCACCTGCCCCTCCAGCTCTCACCTGTGGCTGCAAGAAACCAGGCTGAAGATAACCAATAAGTCTCAAATGCATCACTGAAGTAGAGGAGTGTCTACCCCAGGTATGGAAGGGGCATTTGCCCCACATAAAGGGCAGATGAGAACATTCTGTTCCAACAGTATTGAAGGTGGTGGAAGAGCTTGGGGGCTCTAAGAATTTGATTAGACATCAAAGAAGGCAAGGTCATCTACTGTATCCAGGGCCATTACCAGTCATCTTGATTTTTGTCTTGCTCCTGGACTTCAATGACTCTAGAAGAGAGGGTAAAGGCCCCAACTTTGTGCAAGTGCATCTTTTAATTCTAATTTATGTATGAATCGAAAGACATTAGCCAATGATGTCATTCTTGGAGTACAAAGGACAACAACCAACCAACAGACTCTGAGACTACTCTTCTACCTAATTTATTATATTATCTCTCTAATCTAACCACTTCATTTTTAGAGAGGATGAGAAAGATTAGGAAGGTTAGGTTGTCCAGGCATGTGCTGGTGGTGGCTCCTACAGGCTCCTGCATTTTCAGTGTGAATATTTATACTTCAGAATTTGGCAAACACTCATTAAAAGAATTATTTATTCTTTTCTAGATTATCTAGACTTAAGAAAGTGGTGTGAAAATGACGACAAAGCAAATTAAACTTTAAAGTGTGTCAAGTATTTTCAGAGACCTGGTTGCTAAACATTCACCAGTGCACCACTGGTTTTAGCCCAAACAGAAGCAGAAAATTAAATGTTTCCCCGAGATGAGCTAGGCTAGTGTTTCAACTTGATGAAACTATATATATAAAGCATGAAAATATAATCATGGATTTATTAGGATAAAGTGGGAGAAAGTAGCAGATTTTTTCCCCAATTTAAATTGAATATTGAATCAGATAAATATAGAAATAGTTTACCTTTTAGCTGTAGACTCATAAAAATTCTAACGATGGAAGAGAACCTTAGAAACCATTTAAATTAGCTACAGAATTCTGGACTAACTTTTAATAAACAGACTTTTCTTTTTCTATAGCAATCTCATTATATGAAGATAAAACATTTTTCCACTATATAATTTATTTAAAATCAATAAAATTAAATGTATCATTTAATTTCTGTATAGTTTATATTTTGATGTAGCACTCATTACTGAAAGAAAGGCAACCTGGAGGTAATGAAAAGTAACCTGGCCTGAGAATTAGGAGAACCAAAATACCTATCTAATCTTTGGCCTATCAAGTATTTTCTTTAGATCTCAATTTCCCTGCCTTCAAAACGAGGGTATTAGACTAGGTTCCAACTCTAACAGACTATTGGGTCAGGTTTATTATTTTTTTTCAAAACCTTTACCTTCTGTCTTAGAACCAATATTGTATATTGTTTCTAAGGCAGAACAGTGGTAAGGGCTAGGCAATGGGGGTCAAGTGACTTGCCCAGGGTCACATAGTCAGGAAGTGTCTGAATCCAGATTTGAACCCAGTACCTCCCATCTCTGGGCCTGACTCTCAATCCACTGGGCCACCCAGCTGCTCCTGGGGTCAGGTTTATTTAAAAAAAAAAGGTTTCTGATTTTTTTGTATTTTAAAATTTTTATTGATAGTTTTTCTTTTAAAAAATCATTTAAATTTTCTGATGTATTTTTCCACTTTCCTCTACTCATCAAGCCATCTTTTGTAACAAAGAATAAAAAAATGAAGGAAAACTGTTCAACAAAACTAGCCAAGTTTGACAATGTATGTAATGTTCTATACCTATTAACCTCTACCTCTTGAAAGGAGGAAAGGAGAACCATTTTCTCATCTCTTCTTTGCAGTCAAGCTCATTCATTATAACTATATGACTTTCAGTTTCAGGATTTTTGTTCATTCTATTTATGTGACTACAGTCCTTGGGGAATTATATTCCTAGTACTTCTTATTTTATGGTGAATCAGCTCATATAAACTTTCCCTTACTTCTTTGAGTTCTTTATATTTGTTTTCTTTAAGATGAGTTAATAATCCATTATATTCATTACCATAATTTGTTTATTTATCCCTAATTCATAGACATCTACTTATTTATAGTCCCTTGCTACTACAAAATGTTTTGCTATGAATATTTTGGTGTATAATGGAGTCTTTCTAGTTTTAATTTCTTGGAGTAAATGCTTACTAGTAGTATCTCTGGGTGAAAAGGTATGGAATTTTAGTTACCTTCATAGAATAATTTCTAAGTGCTTTCCAGAATGGTTGGACCAGTTTACAGTTCTACCAATAGTGAGATTGTCTTCAGATGGTCTTAATTAAAAAAATTAGTAGAGTTCTATGTACTCATTGGTATGACAGATCTTCAAAAATAGAGAAGAAACCATTAGGAAAATAGTCAGGGAACTAAGAAAGTTTGGTTCGTAAAGCCAAGAAATGAGAGAGGAGTCAGTAGGAAGAACTGTTCAGCAGTTGTAAAATGATGCAGAAAGGTCAAAGAGGGTGAGGATTGAAAAAGCACCACTCTATTTGGTAATTAAGCAATGATCTCTTAAAGACTTTAGTTTTAGTAAAATAGTAGGATAATAGTTGAGTGAGTAGAAAAATGGACAAAAATAAGGAAATTGAGAGGTGAGGAAAGAGTCAAAGATAACCCTAAGATAGTATAAAATTGATAGAAAAATTACATAGGAGAAGTTATAGAAAGCAAACCTGCTAGTGCACCAGGGGAGAATTTAATCCTTTTAGTATGCTGCTTGTTGACACATCTTAACAGGCATTACATTTGTCTATTTTTAAAGGATATTGTTAAAAGTCTTGCTATGTGTTCCCTCTCCTTGATAGACCGAGGGGTCTAGAGCAGCTGACTCTTTTGCTAACGAGAAAAAAATTGTCCTCATTCAGCACAATAACTAGAATAGCTGCTTGCTCACTGAAGGCTTCCAAGTATCTTTGCAAGTGCAGATATGGCTGAGAGCCCACTAGTGAAATGTGTTACCAACTGATGATAACCCAGAGCTGCTAATTAGAATTCTTTGAAGAACCCTTTGAATCCACTTGAAATGCCTTTAGACAGAAGAGCTTCTCAGTTGTCCAACAATCTTGTAATAAGAAGTCAGCAGCCTGACTAGCCAATAATGATAGCTGTTTTGAAATGACAACTGCATTCTATTCCTTTTTAGAAATAATAGAAGAGATGTGAGAAAATTGTAGCTCTATTCTGTAGGTAGAATGAATATTGAATTTTATGAAACATGAAAATGCTTTCTCCATATATTAAAATCAACATTTCTATTTGTGAATTTTAAAACTACTCCACCCTACTCATACTGTACTTTAGAAGATTTGATTTAGCTATTTCCTGATTTGTAACAATGGTGATACTTGGTCTAACAGAATCAGGGTCTTGGGAACTCTACACTGATCCACCCTACTTAGTTTAACAAGGTCAGGAATGTCTGCATTCATACTCAAGGATTAAGTATCTAAGAAGATGGCATTCAAAAGACAGGTGCAGAAACAGCTGACAGACCCCTTGGCTGTCCTGAATCAAGCTAAGCTAACATTGGTACAGAAGAGATGCAGGAAAGTAAGGTAGAATCATCTAGCTTTTTTCGTAGGGCTTGCTCTTGTTGGTCTCTTTTCCCAGAGAGGTGGCTCTGGCTGGCAGAGTGCTAAGCATTTCGACATCTTGGCGTGGTTGCAGCTATTTGTCTGAGTTTTGGCGATGAGTTTGCCCTTAAGCTAATTCAGGTTCAGACATTTTGGCTGAGTCCTCTTGGAGTTCAGGCTGATTCCTTCCTCCTTTACTCTCCAAAACCTTACCTTCCTAGAGCCTCTAATCTTCCCCCTGGAACAAGTCAGGCAGGAGAAATCCTACACCCTTTCCTTCTCCCTTCGTCTTAATTTCTTTCCACAATATTAATTAAATCACCATAAATTTCCAGCTGACTTGGGTATTTGGGGGGGGGGGATAGCCATGGCAACCAAATAATTAATATAGTTTAGGTCACAATGCTAAAATTATCCTTTATATATTTTAAAAGCAGGTATCATTCTTCAGAAAACCTTAAGAGTATGACACGGTGAAAAACCAAGGATATTCTTGATCAAAAAATGAGAACAGAATAGGCATACTTTTCTGGTCAATTGAGAGGTATAAAGACTATAATATCCATTGTGTTTATTTATTTAGTATTCCTCCTCCCCCCAAAAGCATTTGATCCATTGTTTGTTGATTAGGGAAAAAAATAGCAAAACTAGCAGCAACATGTCTGCCATACATTTATAGATATCATTTATTCCTTAATGCAGTCATTCTCATTCATTCGTGAATTCAATTGATTTACTGATAGTAAAGCACTGTGCTAGATGAAGGGAGAGATAAATTTAGATGAGATTCTCATAAAGTCCTGGACTTTGTAATCTAGTAGAGGGATATGATACATACACAAGTAAATATGATATGTTGCAAGGATGCATACATGTAGCATTCCATCTATAATTCAAAGAGAAGAACAAAGCAAAGTGCTAAATGAAGCCTGAAAGGGAATATTGTCAGACAGTGAATCAGGGATGGCTTGGGGGAAGGTGTAGAATTTAAAGTAAGATTGAGAGTTCAACAAACAAAAAGAGAAAGGAAGGGTATTCTGAGTATATAGGACAGTATGTTCATAAGCACAGAAATGGAAAAGCAAAGGGCATAGTCCAGAAAATTAGATTGGTACTAGACTGAAGAAGGTCTTTAATGCTAGGCAAAGGGAATTAAGTTTTAGTCACTGAAGATTGGGAATGTGTCCAAATCTGAGGAAAAGGAAGGTTATTTTGTAGTAATTTATTTTATCTATCAACAATATTTGTGTTTTTGACAAATAATCATTCTCTCCTCCACTATCCAAACTTGGATTATAGATGTATGAGTTCAGACTTGTGGTAATGAGGATGAGTACTAAGTAGTGGGAGTGGGGAGCAGAAAGGAGAGGTCAGATATGAGAGATGTTGAAGAGGTGTGAGAAGTGGGGAGAGAGTCAAAGATAACCCCAATATGGTACCATTGACAGACATAGTGAAGTCAAGAGAATGAATGGGTTTAGGGGGAAAGATAATGAGATTGTTTTTGGATGAGTTGAGTTTGAGGAGTTGGTGGGACATGTAGTTGGCAATGTACTGTACACAATTGGAAATGTCTTTCTGGAATGGAGGGAAAAAAGTCTTGGAGATGTGGTCTTGGGAGTGATCTGTATATATGTGGTAGTTGAAAAAAAAATGGTTGTAAATGAAACTGAGTAGGGAAAAAGTGAGGCAGGATGACAGAATTAGGTCAAGAGCAAAACCTTGTCTTGAGGGACACCCATTTCACTAGGCATGAAACAATATGAGGAGCTAATAAAAAGGCAGAGAAGATATCATTAGGAAAGTAGTCAGGGAACTAGGAAAGTTTGGTTCTTAAAGCCAAGAAATGAGAACAAATTCAGTAGGAAGGATTGTTCAAAAGTTGTCAAGTGATGCAGAAAGGTCTAAGAGGATGAGGATTGAAAAAGCACAATTGTATTTGGTGATTAAGCAATGATCTTTGAAACACTTTAGTTTTAGTGAAATAGTAGGATGATAGTTGAGTGAATAGAAAAAGGGACAAAAATGAGACATCTTCTGGAGGCTGAGTAGTGTCAGTAAATGTGGCAACAGATTAAGTATAGGGATTGGGGGAGAAGGAAGATTCAGACATGATTCTGGGGTTTCAAATCTGAGTAACCAGGAAAATGTCAGTGCCGGCAACAGATAAGTTTCATTTTTGGAGAAGTTGAGTTGAAGGGACCAGCAGGATATTCAGGCAACATGTTCATTAGGCATTTGGAGATGAAGGATGAGAATTCAGAAGAAACTTCAGGCTCCCATCACCTCTTGTCTATATTCTTAAAACTGCCAAAATCATGTTCCTAAGATAGTGTCTAATCATTTTACTTTTCTGCTCCTACTACTTATAGGATTAAATACAAATTTCTTAGTTTGATATTTAAGCCTTCACAACCTGGTTACAGACAACTTTTTTCTCAATTTATTTCATATTATTCCTCTACATATCTGTGCTCTGGGTTCCAACCAAACTGAAGTAACAACCATTCCCTAAAATTAATACATGTAAAATTCTTGGCAGACCTTAAAGAGCTTGTTGTTTAGTTGTTTTCAGTTGTGTCTGACTTTTGTGACCCTATTTGTTTTTTTTAAGATTGTTTTTACCAATTACATGGAATATTAAATTTCCACATAAGTTTTCTGAAGTTATATGATCCAAATTGTCTCCTTCCCTCCCTTCTCTCCCCTCTCTCAGATCTGGCAAGCAATTCAATCTGGGTTATACATGTATTAATCATACAAAACATATTCTCAGTTTGTTCATTTTTGTAAGATGTGGTAGAGGCATGGATAGAAAACTTGTAAGCCAAGATGCAAGAACCAGGGCTGGGGACCTGCCTGTCAATCAAGAAGGAGCTTCCAAACAGAATGTTCCCAGGTGTTGGCAATTGAGCTGACCAGGGGGAGGGGACTTGGAGTCACTCTCTCTGGTAGTTGAACCTGGCTGAAAGACCCTTGTAGGGCTGACTTGGTTTTGGGGTTCTCTGACCAAGGTAGAAACCTCTGTTCTTTCTGAGGTTTTGACTGATCAAGAGTTGGAGGAAAACCAGGCTGAAGGGGAGACTTTAAACATTGTTTTTCTCTGGGGTTGAAGCTGAGAAAGGAGACAGGCTGAAAGAGAGATTTTGGACTTTGTTTTCTCTCTTGAGGAGTTGTCTCAGACTGAAGGACCCTTTGGGGGGGTGAGAGTATCAGAAATTAAGCTGAGAGACCTTGCTGATTTTGTGAGGAAGAAGAAAGAAGATTTAAAAGCTGTTGTCCTCCATCTCTCTAACTATCTTAGAGTCACAGTTTGTGACTGGACTACTTTCCCAAGCCCTCATAATCCTCATTTTAGATTAGGGATATCCTCATCCTTCTCACGTCAGTTTCCCATCCTGTTATTCCAATAAACCCAATCCAAAAAAAAGAATATCTTTATAGTTCACTCGGGGGGAGGGAAGAAGACAAAGGCTTCAAGAAGATTTGGGAAGTGGGGGAGGCAAGGGAGAAAAGGGTTGGAGAAGGGAGGGAGTGAAGAGGGGAGGAGGATAGAAATATATACTGATCCATCAGTCATCAGTAGGGATTAGTAGGCAAACCCCAGAGCAGTTCCCCTGTGTGGAAGCATCGCAGTGTACCAGCATCCATCAGCATTTCTCATTCCTACCTCCATTACAAATAAGCAGCCTCAGGTTCCCTTAGCAGTTCTCTCTAGTCATAAGCCAGAGAGTAGAGCAGTCATTGCAACAAGAAACAGTTTCCCTTCAGTTTACTTTCTCTATTTCAATTGACACCCTTAGTCTGACAGTACCCACAATCCCACAGGCAGGAAAGAAAAGATAGACAAAAGATGTTCAAACAAGTAGTTTTTGGTGTGGTGTTCATCACAGCCATTGCTTGCTTTTGGGTTTATCATATTCTATACAGGAAACTGACTCAAATGGTAGTAGAAACCATGGATTATGTAGGAAACTTGACAATGATTATGTTACAATTACCTTTTCAACATAAATTAGTTCTCTGGCAAGTCCTGGCACAAGTATATGTACTTTTCATGGCTGTGTTGCAGACTCTAACTCAAGTGAAGAAAGTTTTCAGATTCATGGTTCCCCTTAAGGCAGAGAAGGTTATGGCCATTGACAACAACTTGGACAAGATGATTAAGGCAGTATTTGAACAACTGATTAAGGAAAAAGGTCTAGATCTAGTTATGGGCAAGGACAATGGGCAATCAGAGAATGCACCTCAGGAAACTGAAGGTAGCAATGAAAATGAAAACCAGGCTGCTAGTGCCCCTGAGAAAATCTGTCCATTGAAGGAGGTCACCAAGCTAACAACTAATGCTGGTGTTATTCACTCAAAGGCCCATAGACCAGGAACTTGAATCCATTAAATGTCATTTTCCAAAATTTGTGGACAATCCCTTTAAATCCCACAAGGAGCTTAAACGGGCATTTAGAATCTTTGTTCCAGACTTCAAGGATGTCGAATTTCTGCTATCAGAACTGTTCAGCTCCCATGAAAAAAGACAATTTTTGGAAAGAACTAGGTCTGAGGACAATTTGACCAGCTGGCCTACTGTAGATCAAAGAGGGGATATGGACTTCGCCAATCCAACTAGCATTTCATATCTGAGAAGGTGCAGAGAGGACTTACTGCAAGCCATTAAGCAATGCCGTTCTAAGCCAAGTGCGTGGGCCAAATTTTATAAGATCAGGCAGGATAAAGGGGAACATACTGCCACATACATAGACCATCTGTCAGAGATGGCAGAGGCAATCTTAGGTTTAGAAGCAGATAATGAAGAGACAGCTGGCCATGTATGTAGACATGTATGTAGACAATTTGAGAACATTCTTCAAGAACTATTTCCCTAAATATGACTCAGTTTCCCTAATTGAATTGAGAGAGGCTGCAGGTTACCTATTTGAAAACAATTCAGATCAGAGTAAGGAAGTTCAAGACCTGAAAGATAAGTTAAAGAGGACTGAAAAGGATTTGAAACAGGAGGAAATTGAAGAAATAAAAAATCTGAACACGGTCAGGATATACACAAAACCTGTTTCCCAGAAACCTTGTTACCAGGCAAGATCAGTGCAAAAAGAAACTAGGGAGTGTTTCTTTTGTTACCGTAAAGGACACTTGATTAGAAACTGTTTTTTGAAGAAGAAACATGATAGTACTAACAGAGACAAACATAATGCAGAAACTAGGTGCAAGAAATCCACATTGCAAGTTGAAGTCCTCACAGCAAGCTCCTGATTTGAGGGAAATTCAAAAGGCGATAGAAACTTAAGCTAAGCCAAAGTATTCAGATATGGTTAGAAGGAAATTATGATGCCAGGACCGTAGTGTGGCACTTGGAGGTAGAAGAAATTGTAAGGAAGAGGCAGCAGACAAAAATAGTAGAAAAAAAACTTGGGAAATAGTGTAAAATTGGTGCAAGAAAATGATTCTGTGAATGATAGCCATTGCAATAAAGCAAGAGAAAGGCAGAGCCAGGTTAAAGAAAATGAGGCAGAAATTAAGGAAATGGCATCTCAAATTGCAAATGAGATGAGGGACTTTGATAAGACCTGTACAGTAACCACATACTTTCTCTAGTTCAAAGAGAATAATTATATAAAACACCCCCCCCCCCAAACAAAAAACCAAATAAACAAGTGCAAAATTGCATGCTTTCATCTGCATTCAGATTCTAACAGTTCTTTCTCTGGAGATGGATAGCATTCTTTATCATAAGACCTTCAGAATTGTTCTGGATCATTGTATTGTTGATAATAGCCAAGTCTATCATAGCTGATCATTCCACAATATTGCTGTTACTATGTACAGTGTTCTCCTAAGTCTGTTGATTTCTTTCTGCAGTCCATGAAGGTCCTTCCAGTTCTTTATGAAATCATCCTGTTCATCATTTCTTACAGCCCAATAGAATTCCATCACAATCATTTGTTCAGCCATTCCCCAACTGATAGACATCCCCATTGGGGGTTTTCTTTTCTTTTCTTTTCTTTTCTTTTCTTTTCTTTTCTTTTTTTGCATATCATATCATCCTAATCAGCTTACTTCATCACCCTCTCTCTAAGTATACTCATTCTAACTGCTCTACTACTAATACAAATTTTTAAGAATTACAAATATCCTCTTTTTTGTGGAAATATACATAATTTGAACTTATTTAGTCCCTTAAATTTTCTGTTTCTTATTTATCTTTTTTAGGCTTCCTTTGAGTCTTGTGTTTGGACTTTAAATTTTCTGTTTAGATCTGGTCTTTTCATCAAGAATGCTTGGAAATCTTCTATTCTATTGAAAGACCATTTTCCCCCTGAAAGAATATGTTCAGTTTTGCTGGATAGGTGACTCTAGGTTGTAAACCCAGATCTTATACCTTCTGGAACATCATATTCCATGTCTTCTGATCCTTTAACATGGAAGCTGCTAAGTCCTGTGTGATCCTGACTGTAGTTCCATGGTATTTGAATTATTTCTTTCTGGCAACTTATAGTATTTTCTCCTTGGCTTGGGGGCTCTTGCATGTAGCTATTATACTCCTGGAAGTTATAATTTAAGTATTTTTTTTCTGGGGGTGATCTGTGGATTCTTTCAATTTGTATTTTACTCTCTTGTTCAAGAACATTTGGGCAGTTTTCTTTGGTAATTTTGTGTAGTATGAACTACAAACTTTTTTTTTATTATTATGGCATTCAGATAGTCCAATAATTTTTAAATTGTGTCTTTTAGATATATTTTCTAAGTCAGTTGTTTTTTTAATGAACTATTTCATGTTTTCTTCTTTTTTTTCCCATTCTTTTGATTTTGTTTAATTGTTTCTTGATGTCTTATGAAGTCATTATCTTCTAGTTGCTCAATTCTAATTTTTAAGAAATTATTTTCTTCTGTCAGCTTTTGAGTCTCCTTTTTCATATGGCCAATTTTTTTCTTGCATTGATTTCATTTCTCTTCCCTATTTATAGTTCTTCTTAACAAAGATACTGGAATGATTTGCCTTCTTCTTCAGTTCATTTTATAGATAAGGAAATGGAAGAACATGAGACTAAGTGATTTGCCCAGGGTCACATAGATAATAAGTCAGATTTGAACTTAGGTCTTCTGGACTCTAGGCCTGGCACTTTATCCACCAATCTACCTAGTTGCTCTATAAATTCTTTAAATATATATAGATGTGTGTGTATGTATGTATATGGCATATATACCATATATATCTATATGCTAGCTATTATTTCTTAGAATACTATCTCCTACCTCCATACACAATTTATTTCCCTTGCCTTGCCTGAATACACTCCTTTCTTACCATTACGCCTTTCAAATTCTGTATCTTCCATCAATGCTTTAGTCATGTGGTAATTTGTTGAGTCTTTTTTTAGACCCTTACCTTGGAGAAAAAGGAGAGATGAGAGGTTAGAAGGCGAGGAAAAAGTATTTAGAAGGCTTAGTAGGAACAAGAGGGAAATGTGGAAAGATAAGTGATTATAATCAGAGAAATTTCAGAGTTGACAATTTTGGAAGTGATGTTTTGAGGGATGGTAAGGGTTAAAGTTTGACTACTCCTATGGGCAACTGAGTCATCAGCCTTTCTCTCTCTTCCAGAGTCATCTAAGTCCAGCAGCATAAGAAATGGCAGGATGAATGTTGATGGCCCAGGATGCAGTGGATGACCTTGGTATCTTCATTGTCTAACTAAGCTGTAAGCACTCTACAAAGTCTGCTTTTACCATCTTCATGACCATTTGAACAAATTGTTCCCCTCCACCTATTCCATGCAGGGGAAAGTCTTCACATCCTTGGGTAGACATCCCCCTAACTCATCAGTGGTTTGAGGCTTGTTGGTTAACTTCACACTGGTTTAGCCTATTAGCTGAGATGGTTTTCCTAGCATGTGACCATTGTGGATGCCAAAGCTTCTTGGAGCCATGGGTGAGAGTTTGGCAAAAGGTGGATACCAAAGCTGGGTGAGTAACTCTGAAAAGGGCTCAGCAAGCCCTCACAGTAGAGGTTCTGGTCCCCTCTAAGCAGAGTGGAAATGGAGATCATGGTTAAGTACATCAATGATTTGGAAAATCAAGGGCTAGGGTATTCTTAGGTAGTTGTGGCTTCAAGGAGCTGAAGCATGCACAATAGCCAAACACCAGTAAACCATCTTGGCAGGTGGGCTAATCTAGGTTGAGGATAACCAAAGGCAATATTGAGTTTGAATGATGTCTACCCTAGGCAAGTGAAGGGTTGTCCCAGTGGAAGTGGCAGATGAGAACAATATGTTCCAGTGGCCATGAAGGCCAGGGAAGTAGAGCACTTAGAGCTAGGTTAGACATCAAAAAAGCCAAATCACTACAGCCTGAGCCATCACCAGTCATCCTTACTTTTAGGTTGCCACTAGACTTCAATGACTCTGGAAGAGAAGGTAAGGCTAACAGCTTTATGCAACTATGCCTCACTTAAATTCAATTTATGCATGAGTCAAAAGGATGTCACCAGTCACCATTGATGTAATTTTGATCCTCTTCCAGTACAAAGGATAGCAAACCATTGTTCCAACTATTTGGTCTTTTTATGTGGATGGAGAGACCAGACTCCTTTGAACTATTATAGATCGCTGTTCTGGAGCTTGATGCAATCATATCAATGTTCACAAACAGGAGGAACTGGACATACTCAGGGAAACCCCCTTATTCCTGGACTCCATGTTGGATCTCTTCCATCACAATGGTAAATACATTTGGTGAGTATACATATCCCTATTTATGTCTCACTTGATATTTAAATTCAGAAAGTTGCAAGCATTGTTATATCTGTTATATCTTTCAGTTAATATTGAATGATTTTGACATATGACTAGAGTTGTTAAAGAGTCTGTAAGATCATGTTTTACTCCATCAAAATTAAATGCTTTCTTGTAGTCAACAAAAAAATAAACATTTAGGTTCCTACATTTTTCAGCTAATTGTGAAATGTTAAAGATCTGGCCCATTACTGAATACTACTTATCAAAGTCTACTTGTCTCCTATTGGTATCTATTTTACATATACAAGTTAATATTTACATTAAAAAATCAAACTAACATGGTTTCAGATGCAGTCTTTTTTGGTGTTCTTGTTTGTGTATTTAAACACTTGAGCTTCTTTATGATTAAATTTATAATTAGAAAAACATTTTGAGAGGTTTAGCAGTGACAGAGATGGGATAATAGCTGAATGGGGAAGTATGGTTAAGGGAAGTCTCTAAATTTGGAGAGATATGAATATATAGGTTCATATGATTCAATAATTCAATAATAATAATAGCTAACATTTTAATATTTGTAAAGTACTTTTTAGATACTATCTCACAACAATCCTGAGGGGGTAGGTGCCATTATTATGTCCATCTTACAGATGAGGAAGCTGAGTCAAACAGAAGTGAAATAACTTGTCCAGGGTAATATAGCTAGTGTGTGGGGCCAGATTTGAACTCAGAAATCACTGACTTCAGGCAGAGTATTGCATTTACTGTCTAGGATGTAGAGCTGAAAGGAATCTTAGAAATTATCTTGTCAAATGCCCTCACTTTATTGATGAGGCAACCTTGTAGGTAGATGGGAATGAAACAGTAGAAAGAGTGAGATTCAAGATTCATGGCAAGGGACACCACAGAAGAGAATAAGTCCCTCAACTCTGGAAGTCTTTATTCAAAAGCTTGATGAACACTTTTCTTGGAAATTGTAGAGTGAATTCTTATTCATTTGCAAAGTTAGACAAGATGACTTCTGAATTCCTCCAAGCTATGATTACTGAGGTAAGGTCTTACAGAAAGTTTGCCAGTCAGCCAATAAGCATTTATTAAGTCCTGGTCTTATATACTAAGTGCTGGGAATATGAAGAAAAGCAAAAATAGTCCCTGCTCTTGGAGGACTTCACAATCTCATGAGGAAATAGAAGAGACTGAACTCAGGTTTGCTTGTAAAGGAATTAGCCTTAATGAGGCACAAAGGCTACTTTTTCTTCGGCTATAAAAGGAGGGTGTAGAGAAAGATAGGATTATATGTTTTGAGGAATGAACAAGAAAAGCTGAGGGAACTCATGATTAATATGCACAGAGTGCCTACTAGATCAAGGTGTCATGTTAGATAGCATGGAGGATACAAAGATGTAGTCCTTGATATCTAGGACTTATGATGTAATTGGCTAAAAAGACAGGATAGAATCATCACCATAACTGCTTGCATCTATGAGTGCTTTATGGTTTACACTGTATATTACTCCCCTTCTCACATTTTATGGTTTAGCCAATGTGATCATTTGATATATTCCAAATATCCCGTATCATTTCTGTATTTTTCCTATAACATATTCCCTCAAGTCAGCTTAAGCATAACTTCCTAGACAGCTAAGTGAGGCAGTGATTAAAGTCCTGGATCTGGAGTCAGGAAGACTTGAGTTCAAATCCAACTTCAAATACTCATGAGCTGTGTGGCTCTGGTCAAGTCATTTAATCTGTTTCCCTCAGGTTCCTGAATGAATGATGAAATGAAGATAAAAATAGTGTCTATCACCCAGTGATATTATAAGGAACAAATGAAATACCATTTGTAACATGTTTAGCACAGTGCCTTCCCAGAATTGGGAGAATTTCTTATGTTTACTTTTCATTTGGTGGGTTTATAGTATAGATATCAATATAGATATGTTATCTCCCCAATAAAATGTAATCTTTTTCTAGCGAGTTTTAAATTTTGTGTTTATATCACCAGAACCAAGTAGAGTGCCTGGGACAGGATGACAGCTTAATAAATTCTGACTGATTCTTAATTAATAAGAAAATGTCTGTATATTGCTACTTTGAATTTATTTTGTATTTATTCTATAAATACTTATATATGGACATCTTATCTCTCCCTGATAAGCTTCTCAAAAGTTGGAACTGTTTTATTCTTTGTATTCATATACCTAGCACTGAGCAAAGTGCAAATGCTTCATCTTTTCTTTACTGTGACAGCTTTATTTTTTTCCCAGTATCAAAATGCTGTTGGTTTCCAGACCACTCAGTACACTGACACTAATCACTGAGGAAAAGTCTTCCACCATTCTGGCAGAGTGCTATAAACAAAGATATGCCAAACACCCAGCTTTGCAAGCAGCAGAGGAAAGAGAGTTTCCTGTCAGGAATTGCTAACATAATATACATGCATTTTGACTGTTTTCCGTTAGGCCAAGTTGCCTATAAAAGTGCTTTCAGTCAAGCTGTCTTTAGTAAGACAGGAAAAAAAAGGAAAATATTTCTATTTCAGTAGATGCTGATGCCTGACATTTGTCTTTGATAATTTTGTTTCCAGAGCATGGAGCTTTTCATAGAAGGCCTCCAAAGTGAAAACTGAATGTGTTTGAGGGGACACAGTAGGGATCAAGGAGAGAGAGTAGAAAGGGAAGAGAAACTAGGAAAAGAGAAAGTATTGGTCAGTAGGAGGATGTAGTTAACCAACAGACCTTTTTCCTATGGGATGTTGGTACCACTGGGGTCAAGTCCATGCCAACTCATTTTTTAAAGGTTCACTCAAGAACTAACCTGGTTCATTCACTACTCTGAGGTGAGTAAAAGTTTAAAAAGTCTAAAATTTTTCTTTTTTAAAGTGTTTAATTTTTTTTCAATTAACAAGCATTTATTTATTTTCTCTCTCACTCCCTAATTGAAAGGACAACAAAACCCTTATAATCAATGTTTATAGTCAAGCAAAACAAATTCCCACATTAGCCATGTCCAAAAAAATGGATTATCATACTTCGTTTCCATAATAATAATAAGCTATAAATCAAATCACGGTCACAGCCATTATTCCCTTTTCTATCCTTGTAATAATGCTATTAAAGTAAGAAAGCCTGGAGGTCCTACATTCAGCTCCCCCGTCTCCCATCCCTTTCCAAACATCACATTTTTGGTGATGAAAAAAACTGTCTTTTCAGTCTTCCTGTCTTGTAATCTCAGGATTATCCTCAACTTTTCATGTACTTCCACTTTATATATCCAATCAACTGGCAGCTCTCGCCATTTCTGCCCTCACATCTCTCAATCCAATTCCTCCTCTCTACTCCTCAAGCTACCACCTTAGTTGAGGCAGCAATCATTTCTCCCCTGGACAATTGCCGTGGTTCTTTAATTGTTCTTTCTGTTTCAAATCTCTCTCCATACCATCCATTCTCCAAGTAGTTGTTTAAATGATTTTTTTCCTTCAATGTAGCTCTTTGGCCATATCATTTCCTTACTCAGTAAACTTCAGTGGTTTCCTAATACCTCTAGGATCAAATGTGGACTTCTGTGTTCAGCTTTTAAATCCCTATACAATCTGATCCTAGACTATCTTCTCAGCCTTATTATATCTCACTCTTTTTTCCACACTCTGCAATCTAACCAAAATGGTGTTCTCTCTAATCTATATACAGTATTCCATCTCCTATTTCTGTGTCTTTCCTTAGTCGTTCTTTATGTCTGGAATGTAGTTTCTCATAACTTCTCCCTCAATGAATCTTTCCCTTTCTTTAAGACACAGTTTAAGGGACAGTAATTCACAATTTAGTGAATAGAGAGGCAAGCCTAAAGACGAGAGGTCCTGGGTTCAAATTTGACCTCAGACATTCGCTAACTGTTTAACCCCGGTCGAGTCACTTAACCCCCATTGCCTAGACCCTACCACTCTTCTGCCTTGGAACACAGTATTGCTTCTAAGATGGAAGGTAAGGATTAAAAAAAAAAGACACAGTTTAAAGATCACCTTCTATAGGACATGATAACTGATCTCCAAAACTACTAAAGCCCCCAATTTCTCAATCTCAAATCTTGTAGCAAACATTTCTTAACTGGATAAAATAGAAATTGTTTGCTTTGCCATTAAAGGTCTTCCATATCTCCAATCTAACTTTCTAGTTTTAGTTCCTATTTTGCCTTTTTATATACCTTATGTTCCAACCAAACAAAACCTACAGCAGGCAGTGGGAAAAAGAGGTAGGAGGAAGAGAATGTAGATCTGAAAATTAAAATAAAATTTAACTTTAGAAAACTACAACATTGCAAAAGATAGTGAAGAGAAGAACATTTTGTAATATTAATTTCCTCTGTTTGGTGGGTTGATAAGAATGATCAACAGGTCCACTACTATTCCCCAAAATAGAAGGAACTGAGAACACTCTGTAACAAAATGACTACTACAATGCTTCCAGCTCTGAACACTATGTTTATTTGTCATTTTAGCACATTATGGAGGCCAAGAACTAATAGTTAAATCAAATCTACAAGTATTTATTAAAGGCCAATGAAGTGCCAGGTATAATACTAATACAAAGAAAGGCAAAAGATAATCCCTGCTTTCAGCTAAATCAATTGCACAAAAAATCAAGCCATTCTCCAATTGATAAATGGGCAAGGGACATGGATAGGCAGTTTTCAGATAAAGAAATCAAAACTATTAACAAGCACATGAAGAAGTTCTCTACATCTCTTATAATCAGAGAGATGCAAATCAAAACAACTCTGAGGTATCACCTCACACCTAGCAGATTGGCTAACATAACAGCAAAGGAAAGTAATGAATGCTGGAGGGCATGTGGCAAAGTGGGGACATTAATTCATTGCTGGTGGAGTTGTGAACTGGTCCAACCATTCTGGAGGGCAATTTGGAACTATGCACAAAGGGCGATAAAAGAATGTCTACCCTTTGATCCAGCCATAGCACTGCTGGGTCTGTACCCCAAAGAGATAATGGACAAAAAGACTTGTACAAAAATATTCATAGCTGCGCTCTTCGTGGTGGCCAAAAATTGGAAAATGAGGAGATGCCCATCAATTGGGGAATGGCTGAACAAACTGTGGTATATGTTGGTGATGGAATATTATTGTGCAAAAAGGAATAATAAAGTGGAGGAATTCCATGGAGACTGGAACAACCTCCAGGAAGTGATAGGAGCAGAACCAGGAGAACATTGTACACAGAAACTAATACACTGTGGTATAATCGAACGTAATGGACTTCTCCATTGGTGGAGGTGTAATGTCCCTGAACAATCTGCAGGGATCTAGGAGAAAAAACACTATCCATAAGCAAAGGACAAACTGTGGGAGTAGAAACACCGAGGAAAAGCAACTGCCTGACTATAGCGGTTGAGGGGACATGACAGAGGAGAGACTCTAAACGAACACTCTAATGCAAATATTAACAACATGGCAATGGGTTCGAATCAAGAACACATGTGATACCCAGTGGAATCACGCGTCGGCTATGGGGGGTGAGGGGGGAGGAAAAGAAAATGATCTTTGTCTTTAATGAATAATGCATGGAAATGATAAAATAAAATACTATAAAAATTTTTTTAAATGACATCACCACTAGTGATGTCTTTTGACTTTGAATAAATTGGATTTAAGTTATGCAAAGTTGTAAAAAAAAATACTATATGCCTCAGTTTCCTAATCTGTAAAATGAACTCAGTCTTTCAGACTCGAGACCAGGTACTCATTCCACTGAGCCATCCAACTGCCCCTCATCTGTAAAATGAGCTGGAATGTAAAATGAGAAGGAAATGGCAAACCATCTCCAGTCTCTTTATCAAGAAAACCCAAAGAATGAAGAGTCAGATTTAACTGAAATGACCCAGCACAACAACCTTCCTTCCAAATCTCTCTCCCAGAAAGTTTGGTATAAATCCTCTTTCCTTCTACATTCTCTTAAGTCTTTTCTTCAACAGATTAAACACAGGATCACAGAGTTAGAGCTAGAAGGAACTTCAGAGATTTCCCCAATATCTTCAAATATTTTCTCAAGTGACATTCAAATCCCCTCATCGCTCCAGTTGCCAAAAAAATCCATCATTCAGATCTGGCTGCGCATCTCAGTCTCCTCTCCACCTGGAGCACTCCACAACAATCTGGAGTGGCTCTGTTGGTATTCCCCTGTTACTCTATGTTCTAATGTGCCTAGCTGAAGCAAAGGCCTAAAGACATGCAAAGATAGATGGATGGCTGGATTGGTCAAATGTTATAACATACTAAAGTAACAAATTGTATGCTAATAGACTAACTTTTGGAGTAATGCTTGATTAGGCTAAACTACACATCTAAGAATTCCCTAAATACCTTGCTTGAGGCAAAATGTGTTGGTTTTTCCCTACAACTCTCTTTTGCCTCTTCTGAATCAGCCCCTGTGATCTCATAATCCCTGCCCCATGGAGCCAAGAATAAATTACATAAATGGAAAAAAAAAGATAATCCCTGCTTTCAAGGAGTTCATGATCCAATGGATGGATCCACATGCAAACAATCATACAAATAAGACATATATAGGGTAACTTGGTGGTAGTCTTGGAAGGAAGGCACTAGGATTAAGATGAATTGGAAAAAAACTTCCTGCAGAAGGTGAGACTTCAGCTAAGAAATCAGGGGGTGGAGTTGAGGAAGAAAAGAATTCCAGGCATGATGGACTACCAGTGAAAATGCAGTCAGGAGATGGAATGTCATGTGTAAAGAAGAGCAAAGATGTCACCTTTACTGTATAGTAGAATACAGGGAGTGGAATAAGGTAGAAGAAGATAGGTAAGGGAAAAATGGGCCAGGCCAAGGTGTAATAGATATTATAAAAGTATTATTATAGAGGAGATATTTCATAGGTAAACTCCACAAGACTCAGAAACAGATTAGATTGAGGTTGAGGGAGTGGTATTGAGAGAGAGTGAAGAGACAAAGATGGTACCTACATTGAGAGCCTGTGTGACTGCAAAGTTGGTGGTATCTTCAAGAATAATGGAGAATTTAAGAAGATGGATGGGTTTGAAGAGAAAGATAATGAGTTTAATTCTAAACATATTGAATTTAAGATATCTACTAAACACCAGTTTGAGATATCCAAATGAACAGTCTGGAAATTAAGAGTGAGGTTAGGGCTGGATAAGCACATCAAAGAATCATCTGCATAGAGCTGATAATTGAATCTATGGGAGCTGATGACAACCCCAAGTGAAATAATATAAAGGAAGAAGAGAAGGCCCAGACAGAGCCTTGAGAGTCATTCCACAGTTATCCAGTATGACCTGAAGGAAGTTTCAGTGGTCACAGAAAATGAGTGGTCAGATGGAATGGAGAAGGAAGAGAGATCAGTATCACAAAAAACTCAGAAAAAAGAGTAATAAGGAAAAAAGGGTGATAGATTTCACAAAAAGCTTCTGAGAGGTCAAAAAAAGATAAGGACTGAGAAAAGGCCATTAGATTTAGCAATGGATCACTGATAATTTCGAAGAGAGCATTTTCAGGTGAGTGATTAAGTAGTAGAAGCCAGACTGCAGAGTGAAAGGAGTTAGAAGAAAGAAAACGAAGGGCTCTTTGTAGACCACTTGCTTCAATAGTTTAACCACAAAAGAGAAGAAAAACACAGAATTATAGCCAGCAGAAAAAGACTGATCAAGTAAGGGCTTTTTGAGGGAAAAAGGAATATGGGCATGTTTATAGGCAGCAGAGAATCAATCAGTGGAAAAGGTGAAATTGAAGACTGGTGAGAAAATAGGAATGAAAGGGGGGCAATCTGCAGAAGATAAGATAGTATGGAATATCACTTATGTATATATATCCCAAGGAGAAGAGCCACCTTTTTTAAATAAATAAAATAAATTAATTCCTTTTAGAGCCCAAGAGCAAAGAAACAAAACAAAACCATTTCTTTAGGATGGACTATGGCATGAATATGAGATATTCTTTCTCCATTTATAAAAAAATATAGTTGTTTTTTTTTTACCAATTACATGTAATAAAAAATGTCCAAACAAGTTTTCCTAAGTCTTTCTCCCTTTTTTGATAAAATAACAAATTTATATGCTTACTATTTTGGGAACTAGGCTGATAGTAATATGTGTATACATGTACATATATATTCATATATATGTAAAGATACATATAGGTTGATGGACAAAATGTTAACAATATGGATGGAATTTTTAAAAAAAGATATTTCTTTAGCATGTAGAGGTTATAATAGCAATAATTTGTATAGAACTTTCAGGTTTATGTCCTTTACCTATCTCAAAATATTTTTTTTTGTTTATTAATGGTTTTTTAGAACTATTTATTTATTTTTACATTTTTTTAATTTTGAGTTTCAAATTTTCTCCTTCCATTCCTTCCCTTCCACACCCAATAAGAAAGCAAGCAATATGATATCAATTATACATGCAAAGTCATACAAAAACATATTTCTATATTAGTTGTATTGCAAGAAAAAGCAAGAATCATAAAGGAACTGAAAAAATTGTGCTTTAATCTCCACTCAAAGTTGATCAATTCTCTCTCTGAAAGTGGATAGAATTTTGCATTGTGATTCCTTTGGAATTGTCTTGGATCACTGTATTGATCAGAGGAGCTAAGTCTTTCACAGTTGGTCACCGAACAACATTGCTGTTTCTGTGTATGATGTTCTCCTGGTTCTGCTCATTTCACTTTGTTGGTCCTTTATTTTTTAACATCACAGTCATCTCCTTATCCCACCCACCCCTGTCCCCTGACATTGAACCTTTCATTATACCAGAGAAAATCAGGCAAGCAAAACCAAGCCAATTGACAAAAATGGCCTCATTTGTCATTCTGACCTCAGTCTCCCCACATCCCTATGGAGAGGGGGGAAATATATTTCCTTTTCTCTTCTCTGAAACCACGATAACTCATTGAGATTAATCTAAAATCTACTTCCTTTCATTATTAAAAAAAAAAAAACTTACTTCCCATCTTAGAATCAGTATCCTGTATTGGTTCCAAGGCAGAAGAGGGGTAAGGGCTAGGCAATAGGAGATAAGTGATTTGCCCAAATTTACACATCTTGGAAGTGCCTGAAACCAAATTTGAACCCAGGACATCCCATCTAGGCCTGGATCTCTATCCACTGAGCTACCAGGCTGCCCCCCCTTCGTTATTTCCATTTGCATTATTAGTGGTTTCTCTCTAGTTCTACTATCTCTCCTTCCTTTTTTCTTCTTCCCATCTTTTATTTTCCCACTGGGAAGATTTGCAATCTTCCCAATTTTAATTGAATCCTTATCATTGTAATTGCTTACAGATGATAATATTCTTTTATGATTCATATACCACAAGTTTTTCAGTCACTTTTCAGCAGACGAGCATCCATTTGTTTCTAGTTTTTTGCTATATAACAAAATATAGCTGTATACCTTGTATAAGGTATTTAACATAGAGTGTGTCATAGCAACTCTAGAAAATGTTATAGATGTTGTGATTCCTATTTTATAGATGAGGAAACTAAGCCTCGAGGATGGTTAAATGACTTGTTCATGAACACACAATGAGTAAATATTGGATATAGGGTTTGAACCCAGCTCTTTCCTCATTTAAAGTGCAATTTTCTAACCATTATGTAACACTGCCTCCTAAGAAATATGAGATCAGCATTTCTTTCCCTAAAAAATTTGACTTCTAAAGTTTCCAAAATATGTGATCTCTCCAAGGAAGACACTCTCTAAGGAGTTAGATTATAGCTGGTTGGCCTTCTTAATGTGAGTTGGTATAATAATGAAAATAAATAAGATGGAAGAAGGGAAGAAGCATTTATTAAGTGCTATTGTGTACCAGGCACTGTGCTAATTACTATACAAATATTATCTCATTTAATAATACTGCTAATATTGACAGTATCTGGTTTTTCTGGCTATCATTTTCATTTTTTATGTATTATATTTCATATTCATTTCAAGGAAAGGCTGAATGATGTGCCAAAAAGAATATTAGATTAAAAGACAGTTCAAGGGTTCAAAACTAATTCAGTCATTTTCTGTGTAATCTTGACTAAGACATTTTCTATCACTGGGCCTCAATTTTCTCATCTGTAAAATGATGAGGTTGGGATAGAGAAATTCTAAGGGCCATTCTAGCTCAAAGATTTTATGATGAGACTAATTTCTAGCATTTATATAGCACTTTAAGGTTTGCAAAGCAATTTACAAATATTATCTCATTTTATCCTCACAACATCCTAAGAGGTAAATGCTGTCATTATTCCTATTTTACAGATGAATAAATGGAGGCAAACAGTAGTAATGTGACCTGCCCAGAGCCACACAGCTAGTAAGTGTCTGTGGCCAAATTTTAACTCAGGTCTTCTTGGAGCCAGGCTATGGAACTACCAAGCTGCCTCTAATGATGAGTGGAATAATAAAAAGGCCTTTGGACTGGGGGCAGAAACCTAAAGAGATAAAGTCCTAAATCTTTTACCAGATAGGAGTTCAGCAAATATGTGTTCAATAAAACCACAAAACATTTGGTAGAAAATCAGTAACGTATTGCCCAAAAAGGAGCAGGAGCTCAGAGACTAGTGAGATGATATTGTTGCTTCTCCGTGTGTGCCTTGACTGTGAATGTTCTCTGCCTGTGTGTTCCTCTAATCATTTGGCCTGTCTGTGTGTATTCCCTATACCTGTGCTCTCAAAACATAGTCCTTAGATAGTCTAGTCTGTTTCTACTAATGAGAAAAAGACTCCATTGTTCATTTTTTTTTACAACACTGTCCTATTAAATGGCTTTTAAAAAACGAATCAAGTTCTCTAATTGATAATAAATAAATATATAAGTGGAAGCTTTTGGGCTATAATTCTGAATTAACTATCCAGAGTACCTTAAACCTTCTGGAGATCTTGCATGCAAAAGGAGGTATCCCAGATACTACTTCATGCTATCTTGAAAAGACTGAAAATCTTCACCTTGTCCTCTCCTCAACCTCAGTTTAATTCCTTTGATTCAAAGTTGGCAGCTCTCCTAGACTGTCCCTTTTTTGAAAGATTTGGCTGGCCCATACCAGCTGGGCCCAATTAACATTCCACACTTGTCTCTGCTGTGTTTCTGGTTTCATCCACTTCACCAGGTTTAGACTGAGTCATGGTTAGCCTCTCCACAATAGGGAAACGTTCACCCAAAGCCTTTTCTAATTCACAATAATACAAACAGGCATAACCACTTAACTCTCCACAAAGAGTCAGAGGAAAGCCATTTGTTCCCAGGGCCTTGTGGCATCCCTCATATTACACCATGTGGTCAGGTCAGGCTTCAAAATACTTTAACAATGTGCTCATCCTTGCCTGGAATTTCGTTTACAAGGGACAAAGAATTTGATTCCAGTTATACACATTATGCTTATCTCCCAGCGCTGTTCATTCTAATTTTAGATATAGGTGGGATCCTTTGAGAAGTAATGTTGAAATGATCCTGGGAGATTGGCTCGCCAATAGTCAATTGGCATTGCAGATACTGCTTTCTGGCAAATTGATCAGCCTGGAAGCTGTCTGAACTCAAGTGATTCTTTCCAGTGATTTTGCAGAGTTAAAAATAGCATGTACATGGTTTATAGAGCTACTTCCCCCTTCACTTTACATATGCAAAGGTTATAACTCCAGTCAGTATTTGCTTATACCATGACAGAGACAATGATTGAAAGTCACTGAGATTGCTCAAGGGTAGTTTACATAAAGTCTTTTCCTTCTATAATAGTTGCTCTGGGTCCAATTAATGCCTTGAGCTCAAGTCTCCACTGATGGGCTTAATTGCCCATTACAAGGTTCAGAAGAATTTTTTTTTAAAGGGTCATCTCTTTAGCAGTTAGTTGACTTTTGTCCCATATACTTTCCTTGTTTCTCTTTTCAGGAGTGTTGTTTAAAGGGGAGCAGATGGGCAAAGATAATGATGTGCAGTTGACTCACTGAGTCAAAGAGAATATTAACTTTCTTAATTGAGTAGAAAGAAATCAATTCCTGTCAAAATTTAAATTTATCCCCAAGGCCTACTTTAGGCTTAGGTAAAACAGGCTTCTACTGAGCTCCTCTACTCTCCAAATAGCCTTTTCATTCATTCATTTATTCAAATATTTTCTAAACATATAGCATATTCAAGACAACACAAAGAAAAGAAGAGAACATATTCCCCTGAACTCTTCCTCCAGTCTTCATGTCTGATAGTCCAACCATAGAATTATTTCTTTGGGCTAAGAGACTCTCCTGTGTAGACCACGGTATAATGCAAATATATTCCCTAGAGAAAGAAGAGAGTAGGCTTTTAGTATCCACTAACACATAGCAAGGATTAAGGAAGGAGCCCAAGTTGAATAGGATGGGTAAGTTTTGATAGAGGAAGAAACTATATCAAAGTCAAGATGTACCTCATCAAAAGGGCTAGATCAAATGGGCTCACCTATGGATGAAATGGGTAGAGGTGACCTTGGACAGAGCTCTGGATGCCATGAAATGGTACTCCTAGAAGAGAAGGTCAGAAGGCATTGAAGACAAATTTTACACACTATGATTTTATCTGGAGCTGACCCCATTTCTCTCCCCTTTGATCACCTCAGTGCAGAGAGAAGGCAACTCTCTCCCACACCTTGATACTACTCTTCACACACTTCCCATTCCAGACACAATGGCGTACTTGCTGTTTACTAGCCTGACTTTCTATTTCCTGACTCCATGTGTTGTTCAAGTTGTCCCCCATTCCTAGAAAAGACTGCTTCCTTACCTCAGTTTCTTAGAATCCTGAGTTCCATTCACCTCTTATGAGAAGCCTTTCCTAATCCCTTCTCATTAACAATCGTTCCCTCCTTAAATTTTAATGAACATATATTTATTTTTTATGCGCTGGTTTCCTTGAAAGATGGATCCAACCCAAACAGTGTCCTCAGGACCTTATAGTGACTGGGGTGATTGAGTCTATTGATCAAAACACTTTACCCCATTTAAGTAAATGATAAGATGTCTAGTCAATCCATCATAGGTTTTTGACAAAGTACAAACACATCCTTAAAAATGGAGTGACACTGCACAAGAATCATTTTTGGCTTGGCCAAGGAAACCTGGACACATCCCTGGGTCTTGTCTATAAATCTTCGATCTGGTTGGAATCAGAGTCATTCCAAAAATTGGAGAGAGCATGGTGTTCCTAGTAAAACTCCTGAAATGGAACCATCTGGAGTAGGGAGTGGGGAACAAGAGAACTCATTGTTAGCCTTGGAGCTCTTCCCTCTCCCCTATATTCTTTGGCTAAAAGAACACCCCATAAGCTTCAAAGTATCAAGAAGATTTTGAACATCCTATCTTCCCATCATTGTTCTAGTGGAATCTCTTGATCAATTGATAACAGTGGCTATATTGGGAGGCAAGAGGCAAATAAAATGTATATCCATGGCTCCATGAGAAATCTAGCAAAGAAACTACATCATGACCAAGAAGAACTTCTTGAATAACCATGAGATTACCAATGACCTTTTTGCCTTCTGTGTGTTCTAAACTTAAGCCCACTTTCCCCTGGATTTTGTATGTATTTATGGGCAAAGGTGTCACAGACTTTTGGAGTGGATGTTTTCTATATACTCTTCTTCCCATACCACCTTAGTAAATTCCCCTTTTAAAAATCTATTTAAGGTTGACAAACTATAATGACTGTCAAAGAATAATTTGGGGGGTGGAGAGGGGGAGGGGTTAGCACATAAGTGAAGGCTTGAGTTGAAGGCATTAGAAATCAGCATCACCATCTTAACTTGCTAAAGGTACCTCTAGAAACCTAAGAGGGAGACATGATCTTGTTTGAGGATCTGCGACTTCTGTGAAACTGAGAGTTGGGAAAATGTTCTCAAAGCTTATACAGTCTTTATAAAATTGACATGTTTACACCAGTTTTCATACCTTTATTCCTATTGTTCCTTTGAATTAGAATGTTTTTCTTCTTTTCAGGCAATCTATATCTTAACAATTCTTCCATGGGACAGCTCAAAGCTTCATTTTCTTCAGGAAACTTTTCTAGACTATCTCATTAGATACTAATCTCTCCTCTGAATTCTATTTTTTAAAATTGTATTTATTTAATTGATTAATTTAGAATGTTTTCCCATGGTTACATAATTTATGCTTTTTTTCCCTCCCTCCCTCCTGTAGCCAATGAGCAATTCCACTGGGTTTTACATGTATCATTGGTCAAGACCTATTTCCATATTATTTATAATTGCACTAGTGTGATCATTTAGAGTCTGCATCCCCAATCATATCCCCATCCAGCCATGTGATCAAGCAGTTGTTTTTCTTCTGTGTTTCTACTCCCACAGTTCTTCCTCTGAATATGGATAGCATTCTTTCTCATAAGTCTCTCAGAATTGTCCTGGATCTTTGCATTGCTGCTAGTAGTCCTCTGAATTCTAGTAACACTAAAGGGTAGTGAAAAGAATAATGAGTTTCAGATTTAGAAGCCCGTATTTGAATTCCAGCTATGTTCCTGGGCAGTTAAGGAATTTTGGGCAAATCATTTTAGCTTCATTAGGCAAACTAAGGGGATTGATTAAATTACTTCTAAATCCTCTATAAATGAAGTGCCAGCATCATATATATGGTCTTATTCACCATCAAATTCACGTATTTGAGTCTTAACTTCTCAAACTAGACTGTAAAGGTCCAAAGGACAAATGTCTTATCTTGCCCCAAACAGAGTTGTGCATAGAATAAGTGCTTATTAAAAATTTAATGAGCAACAGATTGATTCATTTCTGTATTGTCATTTTATCCTAAGGATTATAAGGATGACATTAGAAAATAAGTATTGTTTTATTAGTTTAGAGATAAGAAGTAAAGTGGCTGGCTTGAGAAAAGAACTGGAGTTTGAAGCAGATCTGAGAGAGCACATTGATTTCAGATGTTGACAGTTATAACCATTTTTCTGTGTCAGTTACTCTCTCTGGCACTTGGGAAGTTGGTCTCTGGCAGTTGGCAGAGACATACACTTGGAAACTCTCTCAGGGCTGGAGGAGGTAACATCTTTGCCTCTCTCTGTCTGAGGGAAAGACCTGAAGGAGCTCAGTATTTTCCTTTCCCAACTGGGGAAACACTATTGAATATCTATTGTGGTTTTTACAGATTGTTTAACGCTGAGAAGACCCAAAAAAAACCCTGGTCTTTGGTTTGGACTCTGAGTCTTGACTCAGAGTCCTAACATGATTCTTGTTGAGACTCAACCAGCTAGCCTTTGCTGTTTTATAATTTGAGGCAAAGTTAAGAATTATAAGAATAATAGTGGTAGTTTTTATTTAGATAGTATAGATTTGTGTTAGTCAGATTAGGGAGGAGTAGTGTAGCCTGTGAAACATAGGAGAAGCAATTCCTTGTGGAACCAGGGAAGTTTATTTGGATGTTTAGAATCCCTTAGAGTTAGAAATCCTTCTTTATCCTTATATATTTCAATAAATATTTTATTTTTATAATAAGAGTTTCTTTAGCATTCTTGTACCTGGTCAAGAAGTGAAGTTCATATTTGAGCTTCACTTCATCACTGAGTATACTTTTGATTACACCTATCAAAAGTATCTGAACAGTTTTGAACCCATATTAAACAGTTTTCCCATTTAATATTTTATTTTTATAACTCACCAATTTATTTTTACAGGATATAGGTAATTTTTTCTGGTAGCTCAATCATGGAATTGTTAAACATGGTGGCCATCAAGTTGAGAATTCCCTTAAGAGAGATAATACCCCTTAGGATGAATACTTGGGCTTCAGCAATCCCATAAAAGTAGTCTTCTCACAGCAGCATGAAGGACTTTTTCTTGATCAGAATTTGAAGTTGTCTCAGATCTTCATCTCCTTGGAGTGCCAGTCCTCATCCTCAACAAAATTTAGTTGAAATGTGTGTCTTGGTGTTTCTAACCTCCCCATTCTTCACTTTTGCAGCCTTTTTTCTCTTTATGCCCACTTCTGACATCTAGTGCCCCCAGATTCACTTCCCCATCCAAACCTGCAGACATATTTTTCCTTCACACTGAGGTGGCATGACTAAAGACAACTTAAAGCATGACCCTCTCCCACAGGGATCCATAGCTTAGCAGGGATAAGTTTTAAGCTAAAGGGATAGAGCTCTGTCAATGGAATTTCATGTAGGATCTAGGGGTCTGGGGAAGCTTTGAGAGGAAATTTGTCCTTCCCAGTGCCTTTGAAAATCACATCAGGCATGCAGGTAGTGTTCTACCTTCTATTCTAAAGAAAGTTAGCTCTGTCTAGGATAAATAAGGGGTTTTCTTCTTTGGATGTTGATTTGAAATGAGAGAGAGAAGCAACAATGTGACCAATGACTCTTTTTTTGTAAGTAGCCAAAGTCCAGATGGATTCACAAGTGACTTATACCAAACATTTAAAGATCAATTAATCCCAATACTATATAAACTATTTGGCCAAAGGAATCCTACCAAATTCCTTTTTTTTTTTTATAAACCCTTACCTTCTGTCTTGGAGTCAATACTGTGTATTGGCTCCAAGGCAGAAGAGTGGTAAGGGCTAGGCAATGGGGGTCAAGTGACTTGCCCAGGGTCACACAGCTGGGAAGTGTCTGAGGCCAGATTTGAACCTAGGACCTCCCGTCTCTAGGCTTGGCTCTCAATCCACTGAGCTACCCAGCTGCCCCCCCAAATTCCTTTTATGACCCAAATATGGTGCTGATACCAAAGACAGGAATTCCAAAAACAGAAAGAAAATTACGGACAATTTTCCTTAATGAACATTGATGTAAAAATGTAAATAAAATACTAGCAAACAGACTACAATATTTAAAAAGGATCGTTCACCACAACTGGGCAGGATTTATACCAGGAATTCAGTGATGAGTCAATATTAGGAAAACTATCAGCATAACTGCAAGTAGCCAAAGGGTTGGGGACCAGGGGTCTTACATCCCCTGCAGCCCTGCAATCAATGCAAGAGCTGGACACATAGCAGGCACTTGATAAATAGTTGTTCAGGGTGAGTTGCTCTATATGTAAGCAGAGCCCTTAATGATTTGTAGATCTTTGGACAAGCCCAAGGAGACTAGTTTACATGTAATTTGCTAATTAAATATATGCTCTTTTGCATCATTTCCTTCCCATTCTCCTAAATAGTTAGAAACTAAGCTATTCCAAATCTATAATACCAAAAGATGTATGACTCAATCTAACCACTATTCTCTATTTTTATCCATCTATGTTATCGGGATTCTCTCCTCCTCCTTTTCTAACTTTAATTGCTGATAGTTCATTTTGTTCCAACTCCAATAAATCTCTTCCTCCAGCTTACACATAGCCCTATATACAAGGCCATGTATTGAGTTTTGTAAAAATTAAATTATATCTCTAATAATATAAATATTATATTTTATGAGGTTTATTAAGGATCATTAGAAATCAAGGAACAAAGAGGATACAAAGTAAAACCCATGTGCCCATGGCTGATTAGCCTGTTTAAAATCCCCGCACTTAGCTTAGCACTATACTTGCTACATCATTGGAAAGGAAGAGAGCGTTACTGCCAGTTAAATTACCAATAGTGATCTGGCCAACGTGTATACTCAGGAGAGATTATAGGGAATTCTGGGAAATACCAAGGACTTCTGGGGATTGAAGTCTAGGGTTCAAAATCTCCATTTATACAATATGAGTCGGGACTATATGTCCCATGATACTTTGGAACCAGTAAGATGCTTCCTCTTCCCCCATTCTCATTGGGAAGCTATCCTCTTAGAAATACAAATGTAGTTAATTGTTCTTTGTTTTTGGTGGGTGTGGGTGTGGGTGTGGGTTTAAATAGACATTAGAAAATTTAAATAAGACAGAAAGAGACATGGAGGCAATAGAGACAGCCATAATGACTGAATATAAAGTAACATGCAGCAGAGATGGGAATAGTTCACTAGCCTGCAGTCAAAAGCAGATGTGCCAGACCTATTGGGTGGCCTGAATATTGTTGATCAGGACACATGAGCATGGTAGAATAAAAAGCATCTTAGAGTATTTGACCAGTGGGGGAATGAGTTCACATTACTCTGTCCAATGAGAACAAAGGGGAATTTCAAGCAGATATGCCTGTTAGCAAGTTAACTGGGATAAATAACTGATATAATAAATGACCATTTCTACTCAAATGATTCTCAAATCTACATATGCAGTATCCCTGTTCTCTCTCCTGAGCTCTAGTCCCTCATCACCAACTGTCCTTTGGACCTTTCCCACTGGGTATTCAAAAGGCATCTTAAATATAATATATCCAAAACGGAAATCTTTCCTCCCAAAATTATATATCTTCCAAACTTCCTTTTTTTTTTTGTCAAGGCTACAACGACATTTCTAGTTACCCATGGTCATCTTGGACTCTTTAATCTCCTTCATCTCCATCGTCAATCAATCAGTTGTCAAGTTTGGTTGCTATCTCTAAAACATCCCCCCATATACAAATGACCATTATCAATACACTGCTCAAAAAACTTCAGTAGCCCCCCATTACTTCTAGGATGAGATGCAAATTCCTCTATTTGGCCTTTAAAGCCCTTCAAAACCTGGCTCCAAATTACCTTTCCAAGCTTATTAAATACAATTCCCTTTCATGTATATTCTGGTCCAAACAAACTGGCTTCTTGATATATCTCAGATGTGACATTCTTAGTCCCATCTCCATTTGCCTTTGTATAGGCAAAATCCCTCATGGCTGGAATGCATTTCTACATCACTTTTTGCCTCTCAGTGTCCCTAGCTTCTTTAAAAGATTAGTTCAAATGTACCCTTACACATGAGCCCTTTCCTGATCCTTCCTTAATGCCTCCCTCACTCTGAAATTACCTTGTATCCATTTTATAAGGTCAGTGTTATGGGCATGGAAGGATACCCTTTTGGGTTCGGGAAGGATGCCTTTTGCAAGCATGCAATGACTCCAAAACTTAGCTTAAAAACAAAAGAGATTTATTAATTTAGAAAGTAATGTTGAGAGTGGCCAGGAGGATGGCAAGGTAGAACAGCAAGGTGGGGAGCAGTTCCCTGGGAGGACAGCATGAAAGGAAAGGCTGTTCCCTCATGGGGACAGCATGGATGGAGAGGCTGTCCCCCAGACGACATCAGTTCTGGGGATTTTATACATTCTTCACAACAGTTAGTCATTCAGGCATGAGGTGGGGTGATCATACTGGGGACATAAAGATTCCTTAGTTTTAGGGGACAAACAGATGTCCCGATAGGATTGAGGTGTGGTCTGAAGGTGCATCTTTCTGTCCATTTAGAAGCCGATCAAAGGAAGATAGTCATCTCAGGACTCTAGGTGGGGTCATTGGGTGTTTTTAGTCTCAAGAGTCAGAAAAAACAAGGGAGTTCCCTTGACAATAGTTCGCCTGGGTTTCTGGGGTACACTGCCCATGTCAGTCAGTAATTTAGGACTGCACTAAGACTTTTGGGAAAGCCTTTATTTTGTATCTACTTCTATATGTACAAGTCATTTTTCTCCAGTAAAATGGAAGCTCTTTGAAGTCACAGATCTTTTCATTTTTGTCTTTGTATCCCCAATGCGCAACATAGTACCTAGTCCATATTAGTTGTTTAATAAGTGCTTGTCTATAAAGTGATAATCTCCACCCTTGTAATGTGTTTAGATAAGAGGTTTATTTTAAGCAAATGAACTTCCTGGCTTTTCCTTCTGAAGCTTTGGAGCTCAGACAGAGTGAATAGAAAGTGGGGCCTAACTCAGGGTAGATGGGTAGAGTTTGAGATCTGATGCAGTTCTCATTAGTGTGGCTGTTCTTACCAATGTAGTTCCTTATCTCCTAATAGTTGCTATAGTGCAAACTGCCTTTCTTTCTTCACTATTGATATGAAGTGTGAGTGATTTGGAACAGCATTCTGGGTCTAGCTAAGCAAGAGGAGTTTCCTGTGGAACTAGGTCAGGGATGTGCCAGTTCCGACTGGCACAGGAGAGCTGATTTTGATGAGACCTTTTACAATGTAAGCATTTATATCTTCGAAATGGGTAAGCTACAAACCAGGGCTTGATTTATTGTTTTGTTGATTGCCTAAATTTAAGAAAGTGATAGAGATAAATATCAACAATGCAGATTAAATTTAAAAGTGTGCCATGGGTATATTTCTTTCTGGGAGAGCTGGCTATTAAAAATCCTTCACCCTTAATCAATACATCCTTGAACAGAGGTAAAACCAAAGACTGAAAAAGAACCCTATGTAAAGATTAGGAGTAACAGAGAGGAAAAAAAATGTAGAGAGCTATGCAATTGAATATATACCTGTAGGCTATGTCCCATTCTTTGGATCTCTTTCTTCTATACAGGACAATTGTTGTATTTGGGAAGAACCTGATCTACATGTAGGAATATGTTTGTTTTCTTTTTTTAACATTTTGTGGAATTTTGCAAGCTTTTGAGCAAGCAGATGAAGACCCACTCAAGAACTTTTTTTATCATCATCTTTCCCTAGGCTAAAATTGACAGATTGATAGCTGAAAGTGTGTTTTGGGGTTTGGGTTTTTTTTTTTTGTTGCATTGTTAGTTCCTGCTGAAAATCTGAACAGAACTACTATGTTTCATTATACCTCATATCTTATGCCTTGTTTCATTATACCTTGTTTGTCAAGTACCACTCTAGAGTGATCTCGTGTTATGGAAATGTTTCTAATCATAAAGGGTGTTGAATTGGTAGAGTACATGTGATTAAGAATTGAAATTTCTTGTTCTGTTAAATAGATCTATTGCAAGCAATGACTAGACAATCAATGGAAAGTTATTGTATGTTTGTGGGAATAGAAGGAATCCCATCAATCAATGTTCAAAGAAAGATAGTGTATTGTAAGTGTTAACTATGTGCCAGGCACTGTGCTAAGCTCTGAGAATGCTGAGGAATCAAGAAGACCCTCCTCCAACATTTACCAGCCCATCTGACCTCTCTTAGTCTCATCTGTAAAATGGGGGTAATAGTAGCATTCACCCCCCAAGGTTGTTGTGAGGATAAAACGAGGTGATGTTTGGAAAGTGCTGGCTATTTTTAATAAACCAAGATAGTTTGTTTTCTTAAGGAACTTATATTCTTATATATTGAAGACAAAACATAAAGAGAAACCAGAAAGGGGGGAGGAAAGGGTATGTGTGGAGGACACACAGCTGGTGTGGAGGTGGAGCAACCTGGAGAGGGGGCAGGAATTGAAGTGAACAGTGCTCCTGGGGCTTCTCAAGATATGACAGTTCCAAAGCATATTCATTAATCATTAAAGACCCCTTTGTGGTAGAATCATGTCAGGCTATCTATTGAATTCCATGAAGAAGTTAGAGAATGGACTTCATATAGTATGGTCAGGATGGGGAAATGTCAGGAACTGGAGGGGCTGCCCAGTAATAAAGCCAGAACTAAAACTGGGCTCTGCCAATTTATCCATACATAAATGACCTCCAGTATTCACAATAAGAAAAAGTTTGGAAAAGCTGCCTAGAAATTAGTTATCCCTTCCTAGGGATCTAGTAACTAAAAAGAGGCCCTGGAAGGGGGAGTTTAAAACCTTCCTTGGGAGGGAAAGATTAATTAAAGATAAGGCAAAATATCTGTTAGAGAAAAAAATCAATATTTCTGAGAACAATGGAAGCTGGGAATGGAGGGCAACTTGTTAGCTAGACAGTGTTAATGGGAGGAATTTGCTGAGGGAAGAGCCTTCTCTGGAGATCATTTGCATGTACCCATCTGAGGGAGAAACTATTTGAATCCTAGATAGAATATGCTACTAAAATGCTACAGCTGCGTCAGGGCTCTTATAGAGCCAATTCAAGATGTCAATGGAAAGCCTTAGGGGACTTGCATTTCATCTCACATTTGCCCAGAAAAATGTGTAGTTCCAAGGGCATATTCTGAGGCTGGAATGCTTGAAGAGACTGGATGGACAATTTAATGGAACAAAGTATTACGAGAAAGATTGTTTAGTTTCCTTAATACGTTTCAACTTGATAGTGAGAATCTTTCAGGCGTTATTTTATCTATGGAAAGCTTCTGCAGAGCCAAGTGGTCAAAGGAGGAGTGGGTAATGAGATGAATGGCATCAGATTTAGACATTTAATGAAACACCCAAAGTCATGGAGCTGCCTATCAATGTTTAATCAAAAAGAAGATATAGCTAGTCAAGGGCATAGAGAAAATTGAAATGAGTTCAATTAAAGAGAGAAGTGAGAGAGAAGTAAAAATCATTTAAACTGGTTCCAATAAAATAAGAACCCACTATGGGCCAATCAGACTCTACATCAGGAATTCTAGACAAGTCTGCTGGCAGAAGACACAAGAAAATTGCTCCTTCTAGATGGAAAAAACAATTAAAGGACTTGGGACCAAAGGGTACATAATCCTGTTGGAAAAAAAAAATACTTACAAAGTACAAGCAAAGAGTTACACTCTAATTACACTCTAATTTGTTACAAATGTGAAGTAGCCTGCCTGCCACACACAAGCTAAGTCTATATGATCAGAGAGTGAAACAATTTATCAAAGGCCAAATTCCACTGAACTCCATTCAGGAAACAGTAATAGCCCTCGGAAAGTGAGCTAAGTGGTATAGTAGAGTGCAGAGGCCGAAGTCAGGAAGACTCATCTTCCTGAGTTTAAAGGTGGCCTCAGGCACTTACTATGTGACCCTGGGCAAGTCACTTAACCCTGTTTGTTTCAGTTTCCTCATCTAATGAACTGGAGACAGAAATGGCAAATCACTCCAATACCTTTGCCAAAAAAACCTCAAATGGGGTCACAAAGAGTCAGATGTGTCTGAAATGACTGAACAACCGTAGGGTAAGAGAGAACCCTGGCTCACCATGTGTGTCCCCTCACTCCACTTCCCTACTGCCCCCATTCAATAAGCTCCAGTATTTTCTTTTACCTCCAGGACTAATTATAAATACGTTTTATTTAGCGTTTAAAACCTGTTCCCTCTTCCTCTTTGCCTACTGGCTTTCCTACCTTTGTTCAAGACTCTATCCCTAGTAGGTTTTAAGCTCTTTTAGAGAAGGGATTGTCTTTTGCTTCTCTTTGTATCCCCAGAGCTTAGCATATTGCCTGGCACATAGATTCTTAATAAATGTTTATTGAATTTTGATTTTGAACTGAAATAGTGAAAGATTTCTTCTTTCCTTTTCTTCCTTTCCTCCCTAACTTTTGCACTAGCATGAGATGTGCCTTACTTATGAGATTTTGTTTTATCCTAGTTTCAATTAATAAATATTTATTTTCTCTAACCTTCCGTTACCACTATATGCATCTTGTGAATGAGACAGTTTTCATGTACTTGAATAACATTTGTTTGATGCTATGTGTAAGGAGCTCTCTTCTTCTAGGCTAAATTTTTGAGTAAAACCTGTAGATTGTGGATCTTTATGTGATACTCAAGGAGATTAATAAGAATAGTTTGTGGCTACAAAATGCAGCTTTGGTCTTAATGGACAATATAATGATAAAACGACCTAAAAGCTTTATGGCCTTCTAATTTTTGTCTCAGGAGTACTTCCTCCCTCCACTGTCTGGTGTAAGGCAGGGGGCTCCTCTGTGGCATGAGGTTGCAATTTGGGCACTCAGTCTCTTCCTCTTTTTCTTTAAAGAAAAAAAAATCTCTGTTATATGGAATAGCTTTGGGGAGTAGTAAGGAGGGACATGGGGGAAACATAAGCAATATAAAACAAAAGATAGCAATGAAAATTATAATAGTAGCAAAGGCAGCCCTGGAGAAGAAAGAAATCAAATAGAAGCAACCTTAATGGAGGTTGTGCCATGAACCCTGTGCAGGAAGAACAAGCGCATTAGGGGCTAATTTTATTTATAAGAGGTTTGGCAGTCTATTGGTAGCAGTAGGCAGAACCAACCTTCTCTAACCTATAACGAATCTGGAAAGTGGTAAGGAGTGCCCAAATCATGCGAGGATCACTGGGGACCTAGGTCTGGGGAACTGCCTATCCACCATGTGTAAAGAAGGTAGTGCAAAGCATGTCGTCTTATCTTACAGGGAAACTAAAGGTGAAAGATGGTGACCTGTTCAAAGTCATATAACAAGTCTCAAATAGCAGGGAGAAGAATCTGGACCACCCTTTAAAAACAAAAACAAAACCTTACCTTCTGGATTAGAATCAATAACTGAACAACAGTAGAGTAAGAGAGAACCCTGGCTCACCATGTGTGTCCCCTCACTCCACTTCCCTACTGCCCCCATTCAATAAGCTCCAGTATTTTCTTTTACCTCCAGGACTAATTATAAATACGTTTTATTTAGCATTTAAAACCTATCCCCTCTTCCTCTTTGCCTACTGGCTTTCCTGGCTTCCAAAGCACAAGAGAGAGAAGGGCTAGGCAAAGGAGATTAAATGACTTGCTCAGAAGTGTCTGAAGTCAAATTTGAACCCAGGATTCCCCATCTCTAAACCTGGCTCTCAATATACCGAGCTACTTAGCTGCCCCCAACTACTTCTTCTTTCTTTTCTTTCTTTCTTTCTTTCTTTGGTCAGAAGTCCTCTTTCCACCAGACTACCAGAACTTGAATTCAGAGATTACTTCTTCAAAACTCCAAAAATGACATAGTATCCACTATACTGTGTTGCCACCTTAACCTTAATCTTAATGTCTCTTTTCTTTGAACTCCTCCTACGAGTGGCATTGCTCCTCTTGCTGTTCAGTTGTTTTGAGTCATGTCTGACTCTTTATGACCCCATTTGGAGTTTTCTTGGCAAAGATACTGGAATGGTTTGCCATTTACTACACTAGCTCATTTTATAGATGAGGAAACAAAGGCAAACAGGGTCACATTTGAACTCAGGAAGATGAGTCTTCCTGCCTGTAGGGAGATACATCCACTGCACCACCTCCATACTCCACTTAGTTTTTCTTAATATACATTGTATTGTTTGTAACTGTAGGATTTAGCTATGGAACCATATTCCAAGCTTCTTGAAAACAATCTTTTTCTCATATCTTCATAGTCCTGAATACATAGTTAAGGTCTAAAAAGAATTCAAAATGAATGCATAAATTAAAAGCATGGATTAAGTGCTTATTGCATGTCAAACACTATACTAAGTAGTGGCAAAATAAATACATATATAGAAGTCTCAACTCTTAATGACCCTACATTATTTTTTAAAAATATCTTTTTATTATGATATTATTTATTGTTTACATTATTCTATATCCCCCTCAACTCTTTCAGTGACAAAATAGTTTCTCTCAGCTACCATCCTGAGAACTGTTAGAAAGTGTTTAGGCATGGAAGCTTTCCTAATTAAAAATCAGAACAGCTAAAATGCCTTCTGCAGACAGCATCTGTATTACTGCAGACTGAGAGGAAGAATTTCATGAATATACTGAAACACTGACATAAGCATCAGACTGTAAAGGCAAAAGTCCTGTTCCAGAACGCACACTTGACATGAATTCTAAAGAAAAAAATTAATGAAAACAGATCCATGGCAAGGAATTTAATCAGGTAATAAGCATTCTATTGTCCCACCACAGCGGGGAAGACACAGTTCAGACTCCTTGCCAATGGTGAAGCATAGGGTTTGTCTCTTGAATTTCTTTTGCTCCAATTCCAAAGGGGCAGGCTACAGATCACTGATACCTCCTGGCATACTGATGGTTGCTAAAGATTCTTGCTGTAATTCTAAAATAATCACTCTATGTCCTGGCCATACTGGACACCCTTCTCCCATCTTCCCTGCTTCTCTCTGCTGCTGGCTTTTATCTATTCTCTTTATACTTAGCTACTGTCCTCTTCCATGTCTGGCTCTCTGCTAGCTAATTTTTGCTGCAGGTAGATACTCTGCCTTTCTTCCACGTCAATGCCCACCTAATGCAATCCTGTAAAAGGATACCTCAGAGCTTTCTCTAGTGAACAGCAGCTCTACTAATTTCAGAATTGGGGGCAAATTGAGGGTCCATTAAAGAGCAAAGACAACTTCTGCCCATATTACATCTGTATTTCTCTAAACACTTAGTATGCATTGCATTGCTCACAGTAAGTGCTCAGTAAATATTTGGTGAATAGAATGAATAAGTGATTAGTCTAAGGTCAAACAGCTTGTCATTGGCAGAACTGGTCTTAGAATTCCAGTCTTTCAACTCTCTGAGGCCAACACTCAATGAACTAACCCTAAAATTCACTAAACCGTGATATACTTCCAGGAGTCATGGTTTCATTAGTACAGCTATTCTCCTTACCGATTAATGCAGATAGTAATTCCCCCAACACTTGCTAAACCATTTTCAAGAATTTTCGTAGTCAAAAAAGTTGATCACTGTGTGGACAGCTTTCTGATGTCTGATGGATGAAGAATGAAGATTGAGGCTTATTCTTTTGGAGGTGGCTAATGTAGGAATTTGTTTTTGTTTGACTATTCGCATTTGTAATGGGCTTTGCTTTTCCTTGCTTTTGAGGGGAAGGGGAAAATAAAAGGAAGATAATTTAGAGCTGAAAATAATATTTAACTTTAAATATTGAATAAAGTTTAAAAAGGGAAGAAAATGCAGGCTCACTACCCATAATAAATTATAAGAGTAGGGCTAGAATAAAAGAAACTATTGTAGATTATTTTTGAGTAAATTATTGCTGATTTAACATATACAGGCAATTAAATAGCATGAGAGTAAAGAATATAGGAAGGATCCCTAGCTTTTTTTTTTTATGGCACAACTTTTAGTTTCCCTGAAAATTTGACTTCAGTGGTTGGGACTTGTAAGCAAGAATATGGTGATGAGAGAAGGAAGTAAAGTGCTTGTAAATAAATCATGGGAATACAGCAAACAAATAGTTACTATTGTTGCCTTCTTATGGCTGGAAATCCTTCTTGAAGAAGGGTGGTTTGGAGACTCTTAAATTACAATAATCTCAGAAATATCAGAAATGTTTTTTCAATCAAATTTTCCATCATTCTATATAAGAAATAAAAGGGGGAAAAGCCTTCTATTCAAATCACAACTTGGAACCATCTAGGCAGAGACAGTTCCTTTGAAGGAATAAATATGAAATTGGATGGATTCAGAGTCTGTGATCTTACATCTGAACTTCCAAAATGATTCAGTCTTTTTTTTTTCTCTATTCACCTCCAGCTGAGAAACTGGATGGTGGCAAATGGCTTCACATTTTTGTCTCTCAAAAGATAAACAAGCTATAGAAAGCATTTAAGTCAAAGCAAGACTATACTACACAAAGGACAATTTTACAGACAAGCAATGGCTTTTTTGGTTGGTTTGTTTGTTTGTTTTTACTAGACCTGCACTTAGCTCTCAATTACATGGTTGGGTCTCCACAGGAGGATTAATTGAGGTAAAATACATTGCTTTTACCTGACTAGCTTCTTTTGACCTGAAATTAAAATTCCCTCCTGCATCCACAAAGTGCTTTGGTAATTACTTGCATTTTACCACAAGCTAAGAGGTGGCCTGTATATTTGTTATAGACTACCCACAGGGCACTCAAGAGAAAGTGCTTTGCATTATCTTAAAAATTGGTTCTGTCTTTCTCTCAGGCTCTTTCTGTTCCCTTTCCATCCACTTACCCACCTTTTCTACCTTGGGGCACTAGATTCAATCCCATTTGACAAGCATTTATTAAAGGTCTTTGTTTATCAGACCCAGTTCTAGGCACTAGAGGTACAAGAGTCCCTGACCCCACAAAACTTACATTTTACTGGGAGGAGCAATACATATGCTGATAATTGAGTATAAAATGTATACATACAAAGTAAGTACAAGATAATTTGGGACACAGGGGTGGAGGAAGAACTAACAATCAGAGAGATCAGGAAGGACCTCAAGGAAAAGGCAGCACCAGATGCTCCCAAATTCCCAGGTGGAGACTTCACCACACTCAAAATTATCCTAAATCAGTCTGTATTGTACCATTCCTTAAAGTCCTAGAATTCTAATGTCTGTCTGAATGAAAGAGTCATCTAGTCCTTTTCAAACACTGTCTTATATAGTCATATGAAGGCCCTAACCAAGATGTAACTTAAGAATTTCTAGACAAAGTGAAATAGAAATGAAAATCTGTGTGACACTATTTCTTGTTGCAGTGACTGTTGTACTCTGGCTTATGACTAGAGAGAGCTACTGCTAGTATGGGACACTTGCTACAGAGATGCTGTTACAGGGGAATGCTGCCACAGGGATACTGCGAAAGGGGAATGCTCTGGGGTTTGCCTACTGATCCCTACAGATGAATGATGGATAAATCTATTTCCTAACCTCCTCCTCCCTTTTCCTCCCTCACTCCCTCCCTTAACCACCCACTTCTGGAAACCTTTTGGCTTTCTCCCTCTCCCCTGAGTGGACTATAAAATACTCTAGTTTTCTTTCTCAGGTAAGGGGTTTATTGTGATAACAGGATGGGAAACTGAGGTAAGAGGGATGAAGGTTTCCCTAAACTACAAGGAGAATTTAGGAAGGTTATGGAAATAATCAGTCTTGTCACAAACTGTGACAGAGAGACAGTTAGAGAGATGTATGGAGGACAACTGTTTAAAATCTTCTTTTTCACAAAGCCACCAAGAAAAGTCTCTCCTTCAGCTTGGCTTTCCTCCAATGCTTGGTCAGTCAAATCTCAAAGACAGCAGAGGTTTCCCTTTGATCAGAAAGCCCAAAACCAAGCCAGCCCTACAAAGGTCCTTCACCCATGGACAGAAGCTAACCAGGATCAGTTCTCAGCTTCTTCCCCTTCAGTCAGGCCTAACTCCCAGAGCCAGAGAGACAAAGTCAAAAGTTCAAGATCCTGCTTCTTCTCCTCTCTCTCAGACCCCCCAACTGCCTCTCCTGGAAACATTCTGTTTTGGAACCTTCTCCTTGATTGACAGACAGGTCCCCAGACTTGGTTCTTGCATCTTGGCTTGTCCTGCAAAACCTCTCTCCCTTCATGTCTCTACCACAATTCCCTCCTTTTATTAGACAAAAATAATGCAACTTTCATTTTCAATGATATTTACCTTATTAATAATTTCATCTATCTATCTTAACTCTGCTCTGTTATAAATATACCCTTACCCCCCACCCCCCAAATAGCAAAATCCTAAACTCATCTTAGCTGTTCTATCTATCTAAATGCTAAAGTAAGAATGGGTTATAGGAAAATGGTTTGGGTAGGGGAAATACATGAACATAGTTTTCCATAACAAATCAAGTAACAATATTCAAATCATTCAAACAATTCCACTAACATATTGAACATGCAAATATCTTATCCTAATGTCTATATAGTCACTAAGAAAAATTTCCTAACACTAACAAATACTAACCTACAATCATAATGCAATCTAACTTCTATACTACAGAACTTCTATGTCTCTACTTTCTAAGCCTTGGACAAATTCACTAGGCTATCGCTATTGTTAGTAGTTGGATTATTAATAACTTACTCTAAAAAAGTTAGCTTGTTAGTTAATTTAGTAATTACATGTGTACATACAAATTTACATATGTACATCATTCTAAATTTCTGTGTAAACTCATACAGAAAAGAATATCTCTATCTGTTTGAATTTCCTACAGAAATTTTCATCAGTGTGTCTTGTTGTCATGTAACTATGCACGTTATATACTTACCCAATCCATGATATATCTTACTTTGCTATGTAGGATGTGCATGCACATATATATGATGTTTACATGTATGATGTATCCTTGCATATCCTCATGGTCAAAAAGTCCAAGATTTCAAAGTTCCAAAGTCCTTCCATGTCCATTTATGTTGCTTGTAGAACCTTTTCCATCCTCTCTGGTCAACACTTCACTCTTCTGTCTTCTGTCACTTGATTAAAGACTTGTGTTCTTCAAATCAGGATCCACTGCAATAATCATGAACCGGGAACATGCGAACAAAACGCGTGTGTGCAAGTAAGAGTGAAAGTTACTTTTGCATGGAAGTAAGATGGAATCTTCTTGAGTGCCAGAATTTATTAATTTTATGTGTGTGCAAGTAAGATAACGTGTTTTCTTCATGCATGGAGGGTAAGCTTTTGCCTTTGTTTCTCTTCATGCCTGCAAGTAAGCTCAACTTGTGTTTTTCTTCATGCATGGGGGTAAGTGTTACGCGTAGGTTTTCAAGACTTTGGTAAGAATAATGATATCAAATTTTTTTTCATCATCAAGGAGATTTATCATATAGTTACTGCTATTGTTTCTTGGATGGTTATTATATGTAGTTCTTGGAGATAGTTCATTTCATTTTGTTACTGTTTTAGGCAGAGACTATTTTATATTTTACATTGAGGCTTTCTTTCTATGTGGCTGCTACTTTTTCAAATGCAAGTTTTCCTTTCATATTACTGTGTTACTGGCTGCATATCTTCAGGGGGTGCTATCCTTTCATTATTTTAACTTGGGCAGGGCTCTCTCTACTGCATTCTGGTGGTAAGTACTTGTCTGCTTTCCTGGGTTTCTGCTATGGACTGCATTTGCTCATCAATTATTTTCCTAGGACTACTCAATATTATGGATATGATGCAATTTCACATGTGAAGCATGGAACAATGGATCTCTTTGATCAACCTTTATAGATATTGGGGTTGTCATCACAACTGTAGTAGGTCCAATCCATCTTGGTTCTGTAGGAGATTCTCTATTAAAGTTCTTGACGTAGACCTTATCACCTGGTTTTATCTTGTACAATGAAAAATTTAGTGGTATTCTTTGCACAAGCAAACCCAGCTTCCTTAGTTCTTCAATCCTACATTGTATCTATTTTAAGTATTCATGAAGAGCACATTCCCCTCTTAACATGGACAAGTAAGGTGGCTTTACTATCCTACCATGCCAAAGTGGCTGACCATACAGCATTTCTAAAGGTGATATATGCAGGTCAGTCTTAGGCCTGGTTCTAATGTTAAACAAAGCAAGAGGCAAAACATCTGTCCATTTTAAATGTGTTTCTGAACAGAGTTTTCCGATTTGTGTTTTCAATTCTTTGTTCATACGCTTGACCTGCCCAGAACTTTGGGGCCGATAAACTGAATGGTAATTGCACGTAATCCCCAAGTTCTTATAGATTTCTTGTAGAACCTGAGAAGTGAAGTGGAACCTCTTGTCCGAGTCAATGGTATCGGGAATGCCATGTCTTGGTATAATCTCCTTTAATAGAAATCTCACTACCATAGCAGTGTCATTTTTCTTGGACAGACATGCTTCAACCCATCTAGTCAGCCTGTCCACTATAACCAATGCATATTTGTATCCCTTGTCCTTAGGCATGTTGATATAATCAATCTGAATACACTGGAAAGACATATAGCTGAGTGGTCTGCCTCCCAATGCAACATTCTTAAAATGTCCTTGATTATATCTCCTGCATGTTTCACATGCCTGACAAGTTCTAATAGCATTTGTAGTTATTACTGGTACTGTTCAATATCTCTTTATGGCATCCAGAATCCCTTGCACTCCATAATGTCCCTTTGCATGAATTATGGTGCATAGATTTGATACAACTTTTTAGGGAGAATAGGTTTACCCCCTTGAGCGATCCAGACGCCTTTGATCAGTTTAGCACCTAGCTGCTCTGTTCATGACTGTATCTCTTCTCTGTCATAGGCTTCAGTGAGATTATGCCTTTCGATCAGAGAGAAATTCAGCATATGGTGGGGACTGAACCTAGCAGCATATTTCGATGTTATGTCTGCACTGTCATTCCCTAGGGACACTCTGTTCTTTCCATGAGTGCGTGCCTAAGGGAGGAAATAGCTTCTAGAATTTACAATAATAATAATCAATTTGAAATGGATGATGTTAGCCATCTTCATAAGTAACCTATGTAAGCAAAAGTTTACAAATGTGCAACTGATGAGATTTGGGTGCTTTCCAAAAAGGAAAGGAAAACCAACATGTAATTAATATAATTCTCATATTTGAGGCAATACTATAACAGAAGATGGGCATATGTGGGGAAGCTAGCAAAAGAATTAAGGAGAAAGAATTTATTAGTGCTCTGGAGAGCAATCTGAGAGAGATGGGTATTATATCTGGTAGGAAAAATTACTCTGCTCACTAGAAAGATTTACCTTATAGTGTAACAAAGTAAATCCTCCTAGGATTCTCTACAACCAAAACAAAAATATCCTACAAGAGCATATAATTCTATTTGTTCTGAATTTGAGTTCACTAAACATCCCTAAGTCAAAGTTTAGCTGACCCATATCAAAGGTAGCATGATGTAGAATAGTGTTACACTTGAGATCTCAAGCTCACAGCAAAATTCTCTAGTACTGCCTGAAGCAGATTAAAATGCAATTGGGATATGTTTGACAAAATAAATAAAAATGCAATAGAAAATAGATTATGATAATTAGTGGTTCTATAAGTTAATATATTGCCTTCAAAGATCTATTTCTATTTGAGTTTGACACCATTAGTGTAGAAGGACTGTTGGGATTTGATTTTAGAGAAAATTAAGGTCAGATTTCAACTCTTTCACATAAGGAGACTTTGGCTAAGTCCCTTCACCTCTTAGTCTCAGGTTCCTTTTCAACATAATAGAGATAATTCTTATAACATCTAATTCATAGAGTTGTTATAAAGAAATTGCTTTGTAAGCTTAAAGTACTATATTAGTATGCTAATCACTCATTTATTTCTTAGGTATTTTGATTCTGGGAAAGGATACTCCTACCAGCAATCAATTAAAGAATAAAAATATAGTAAGTACCTACTATGTGTCAGATTCTGGGTTAAATACTAGGGGGTACTATAAAGAACCAAAAGACTGTTCTTGCCCTTAATGAGCTCACAATTTAATAAGGGAGAAAACATGCAGACAAATACATGCAAAACAAACTACATCTAGGATAAATATGAAATAATTAAGAGACAATGCATAAAAAGACAAAAGCTTCCTGTAAAAGGGAGGATTGTAGTTGGGACTTAAAGGAAGCCAAGGAGTTGAATATTGGAGAAGAGGAAAGAAAGTTGCAGGCATGGAAGATAGCCAGAGAAAATGCCCTGAGCCAAGAGAGAAGAGTATCTTATTTATGGAACAGCCAGGAAGCTGGTGTCACTGGACTAAAGAGTGTGGTTTGGGGAGTAAAATACCTTTGTAAAGGTAGGAGGAAGTTAGGTTATGAAGGGCTTTGAATGTCAAACAGAGCATTTTGTATTTGATTCTGGAGGCAATAAGAAGTCACTGGAGTTTATTGAATCCTGGAGTATGTGACATAATTGGACCAATACTTTAGGAAAGTCATTTTAATGTGTGAATGGAGGATGTATTGGAGTGGGGAGAGATTTGAGACAGGCTGACCCACCAGCAGGCTACTGTAATACTCCAGGCATGAGGTGATAAGGGTTTGCACTAGAGTGGTGGCAGCATCAGAAGACAAAAGAGCACATATTTGAGAGATGCTGAAAAAAACCTTGGCAACATATTGGATATGGGAGACTAAAGATAGTGAGGAATTCAGGATGACTCCAGGTTGTAAGCCTTATAGACTGGAGTATGACAGGGAAGGTAAGAGAGGGGAAGGTCTAGGAGGGAAAAAAATGAGTTTTGTTTTAGACAGTGAATTTAAGATGTCTACTGGACATCAGTTTCAAAATGTCTGAAAAGCAATTGGAGATGAGAGATTTGAGGGCAATAGAGAGATTGGGGCAAAGTAAGTAGATTGGAACATTATCAACATAGAAATGGTAAGTAAATCTTTGTGAACTAATAGAATCACCAAGTGAAAGAGTATAGAAGGAAAAGAGAAGCTCTCTGAGGACAGTAACTGGATGTATAGATATGATTAGAAGATGTAATCTGGAAGACGATCTAGCAAAGCAGATAAAGGAGGAGTGATCAGAGAAGTAGGTAGAAAACTTTGGGGGGGACCCTGAAAACTTAAAGAGAAGAGTAAATGAAGGAGTAATAGTGTCAAAGGCTGCAGAAAGGTCAAGGAGAATTAGAATTGAGAAAAGGCTATCAGATTTGGTAACTAAGAGATCATGAGTAATTTTGGATAGAATACTTTTAGTGGATTAATGTGTTTAGAAGTTAGATTGTAGTGGGTAAAGAGGAGAGTAGGAGGAGAAGAAGAAGAAGGAGAAGAAGAAGAAACTATTGTAGACAGCTTTTTTGAAGAGTTTAGCTACAAAAGGTAGAAGGTAATTAGCAGAAATAGAAGAATCAAAAATTTTTTTCAAGATAGAGGAGATAATGGGCATGCTTATAGGCAGTAGAAAATGAGCTAGTAGGTAGGGAAAGATTAAAAATAAATAATAGATGTGATATGAGCAATATAGAAATTTGTATTACATGAAAGTATAGACATAATCTATATAAGACTATTCACTGCCTAGGGCATGGAGAGAGGAGGGAGGGAGAAAACTTGAATTCTAAAATGTAAAAACTGTTTCTGCATGTAACTGAAAAAAAATAAAAAATATATATTGAAGAAAAAGTGATTGAGTAAAGATGACAGCAAGCAATCTATAGGAGAAGACTGGATGAAATGGAATCATTCCAACAGAAAGAGGGGTTAGTCCTGGTAAGGAATAAGGCCACTACATCATATGAAGCTGGTAAAAGAGGATAAGGTGGCAAAAGACATTTGAGAAAGAGGAGATGGGGGGTGGTAAAGAGGGAGCTCACAGTAAATGATCTCAATTTTTCTCTAAAATATGAGGCAAAATTCTCAGCTCATAGAGTAAGGGGAGGAGCCAAGGGAAGCTGAAAAGTTTTGGAAGAGCCACTGTGTAGAAAGGAACAGTGAGTTGATAAAAGAGGTATAATAGGATTGTCTATTAGCAGTGAGAGTCCAGTTGATATTGCATAATATAAACTTGTAGTGGTCAAAAAAAGTTGTGTGATTTTCTCCACTTTCATTCAGCATTTTGTGCATGTAGGAATGAAGGTGATGAATGGTAGGAATGATCCAAAGCTGAGGCTTGGCTAGACATAACTGGTAATATGATAAGGGAACTGACTAGGGATTCAAGAGAAGACAGTATAGAGTTGAATTGTCTCACCAAAGGGTTAATATGGGGAAAAGATGAGAGATGGACTGGGAGAGAATTGAGGGGTCAAGGATCATGATGCAGATGAAGAGTGGGGTTTTGTAAGGGAAGGCAGAGGGACAAATGAAAAACCAATAGTTCATGATTGCATAAGAAGATTTCTGAATTCTTGAACACAGGTAGGACATTTGTAGGTGATATCATGATCAAGAGTATGATCATTTTTGTTCATGGCTAAGTTTGGGTGAAGGAGTAGTTCATAAGGAATGAGTATGTTAAAGACACAAGTATTTTAATCACTGAGAAGAGTTATCCTTCTGGTGAAGAAGCAGTGCCTGCTTTATCATCTACTATTGCTAGAATTTCTATTGAGCTTATTCCCTTTGGGTCTTTCTCTGGATCCAATCAGTAGGGCATAGTAGGGCATATCAACAAGGAAGAGCAGCCCTCCTGCTAAGTCCACATACCCCTGAGAATTGGAGAGCACCTACATTCAGATTGTAGCTACTTTCAGAACCTCATCTTCCTTCTTTTCCTCTTCCTCCATGGTCCTGACCTTCAACCTTGCTTTCTCTTCCACTTCCTCACTGGCAATTCTGTCCTATGTCCTACACAGTTCTGGTAGGATGCAAACTGAGATCGCCTCCTTGCTACTTGAATATAAAAATGTCAGTCTAGGGGAGAATTAGGGTCAGAAGAATTCCTACTGGCCTTCAGGGAATATCTTCTTATAGTTGTGACTATGGAGGCAGAATGAAGCAACATTTATATGAGCCAATATCCTTCTTAATTTTACAAATTGTATTATTTTAGGCTGTTATTAGTAAAGTTGTTTTGATTATACCTTATAGTCCATGAGTGCCTTATTGAATTTTAACCTCTGAGACTGAACCATGCTGCTTATATTAGGCCACACTCTGAATACTCTCAGTGTAAATAAATTGGATTTCTTGGTTTATAAATTAATTTCCTATAAATTAAGTTAGTATGAATTAATCTTACAGATATGGATTATCCTTTAACCTTTGTTTGAATATACAAAACTACAAACTACAAACTACAGATACTTCATGAACCTAAGTTAAGTGATTTCCATCTATCTCTTATCACCATTTAAATTGCAGCACTCTGTACTGCTGCCTATTTCAAAGGATCATAGATTTAGCGCTTGAAGAGACCTGACAGGCCAACTAGTCCAATCTCCTAATTTTATCTATATGCAGATATAAATTTTAAATATTTAAAAACTACAGTTAAATGACTTACCCAAGGCCACAAAGTGGAAGAACTTGAATCTGAATAAAGGATCTCTGACTCCAAATCAAGGGACTCTTTCCACTGCCCCACTAAAATCAAGTGAAATCATCAACTCCTTCAGCCAATCAATAAATCAAAATCTGCCCAATATTTTACTCTCCCCCTCCTCACAAGACCAGTCCTTTATATGGTCCTTATTTTATTTTAGAACTACAGAAGTTGAGGTGTCAAATGTCTGAATATACAAAAAAAAAATCCAACTTCAGTTTACGAATGTAAGATCAGAATGCTACAAAATGAAATAGATATATAAATTAGAGACTTTGCCATTGGAGATGATATCTGAAGCCTTAGGAGTGGATGGAAATATCAATAGAGAGAAAAATAGCAGTGTAGAAAAATGGGGTTCTAATATTTTCCATGTAACATATATACATTTTATTTTTTTAATAACATTTTATCTTTTCCCTTAATTATATATGAAAAAGCATTTTTATACTTTGCTTTTACATACATACATTTTAGCAAGGCCTTCCTTAAACTAAAAGTGTAATGCTAATGATAGGGATTTTAGGCACAGTAGTCAACTAGAAATATACTTTCAGGCCCTGTAGTGTTTCAAACAATTCTACATAGGTAACAGTCAATTTTGCTTATGTAGTAACATTCCTATAGAGTGACTATGAAGGAAAAGTGGGATCTGCTCAGTCCAGTCTTATCCTTCAATCCCATTTTGATATGAAGAGATTATCTGACCACAAAGATTTCCCAACAAGACCTCTCTTCCTCTCTTTCTGCAAAGAAACACATTTATCCAAATTGATAGTAAAACAAAAATCAGACAAAGTATACATATAAAACTATTTGCTAGAAAACACAGAGTGAAAGCATTATCCAATTGGGAGCAAAGTATCTCAGCTTAAGCAAGACAGAATTCCAGATCTCACCCAAAGGAGAAATTCTTCACTGTCACAAGTTTGGTAAACTGAGAATAAGGACATAATAGACCCTGCTCTCAGCTCCTCTCATGTTCACTTCTCCTGGAGTCTTTTTCTCACTTCGGCAACCTGTAGTGAGATTGGCATCATCCATTTTCTTTCTTAAAGCTGGAAGTCAGAAGCCCCTGAAGAGAATGAACAAAGAGCCTAAAGAGACCTCTCTTCTTTCTTGCTCAGCTTTATTTCTCATTCAGGAACAAGACATCGATCTCCATCAATGAGGAGAGAATCCTATACAAATTGGCTTGAGAGACTGGTTTATATTCCTTCCCTGGGAATAAGCTCTTTGGGGTACATTGCAAAGATCAGTTGAGTCAAGTTCAAAACCTATAACTAACTAGTGTAAACATAAATATCAGCACTTTGAAACAAAGGTGATTTTCCTGGCATTATAGGTAATCAATCTTTGGAATCATTGAAACTAAAATAAAATAAATGCCCATTAATGGCATATGCAATAGATATGACATTATAAAGAACATCATCTGGGAGGATGCTACAGTCATAATATGTCTACATGTAAGACATAAAATGCATATTTTGAAAGTACATACATCTAAAATTAAAAAGGCAAAATCACAACCAATGAAGCAGAAATTAAAGCAATTATTGGATGTTATTTTGCCCAACTGCATGCCAATAAATCTGACAATCTAAGTTAAATAGATGAATACTCACAAAAATATAAACTACCTAGATTAAATAAAAAAGGAAATAGAATAAAAATGCCATTACAGAAAAAGAAATTGAACAAACCATTAAAAAATTTCATAAGAAAAAGGCCCCTGGGCCAGAGAGATTCTCAAGAAACCAAACATCCAAATAACAATTAACTTTAATACTATGTAAATTATTTGGATAAACAGGGGGAAAAGGAGTCCTTCCAAATATTTTATGACACGTATATGGTACTTATGCCTAAACCAGGAAATGCTAAAATAGAAAGAAAACTGTAGACTATTCTCCCATATACTAGCAAGGAGATTACAGCATTATATCACAAGAATCACATACCACAATCAGGCAGGTTTTATACCAGGAAGGCAGGGATGGTTCAATATTAGGAAAACCATCAACATCATTGATCATATCAGTAAGAAAACCAATAGAAATCATATGATTATTTACAGTAGATATAGAAAGGAACTATTGGAGTCTGAGTATAGATAAAAGCATGTCATCTTCTACTTTATTTCCTTTATGAGATTTTTATTGTATGTGTGATAGGTATCTTCTATCACAAAATGAACAATATGTAAATGTGTATTGCATGCAAGTACTGGTGTAATGTATATTAGATGATTTGTAATCTCATTGAGGGGAGAAAAGGAGGGAGGAAATCTGAATCCTAAAATGTAAGAAAATAATTGTCAAAAATTCTTTCTACTTGTAACTGAAAGGTGGTTTGTTTTTTTTAATAGAAGGTACATGCATATCCATAGTACACAGAAATCAACCAGAAGTAATTCTTCACATGTAATATTGACCTTTTGGGTATAATCAAAATATGTGATCTACTTTCTCACAAATGGGGAGCAAATAATTTGAAAGGTGTATTTAAATTGAAAGGATTGAAGCAGTTTCATGGGAACTTTAAGAGAAATTTTCCTTGAAGCTTAATTTAATTAAAATTTCATATTCCTATACTATGGTATAACTATATTTAAAAACCATTCTGCTCTGTTCAATAGATTCAGAAGAGGGAAAAGGGCAGGATTGTTTAAGAACCCAAGTTGTACTCTGACTCTCAGTGCTATTAGTTTTTTAATGTCTAATGAAAAGCAGAAAGTCACATTGTAGAATGTGGAGTTTAGCTCAAGAAACTTCTTCCTATGTAAATTATCCATGTGCTAGAAAAAAAGAGGGAAGATGAATGACTAAGTCACAGTGTGGTTGTCAAGGAAAACCAAGAAAAGGGTCAAAATTGATGGGGAATAGTGGGGAGACAGGCACATGGAAGCTAGGTATGTGACTATGCATTTTCATTCAGGCTTCCTTCAGTTAACCAAAAGGAAAGCAAGAAGAGAGAGAGAAGGAGATAAAAAGTTGCTACAGGGGCTCTTCTTTCCTATGCACCAAAAGAAGGAAAAGGAGAGCTCTACGTAAGATTGTATACTAGGGTTCCCCATGAGAGCTGAAATATACCTCTGACATCTTCCCGATGAGGAGCTAGTAGCTACTTTGAGAAACTTACCTGGAGTAAAAAAAAAAAAAAATACAGAGATGTGCTACCCTCAGAAATCCAGCTGACAAAGGCTTAAGCAAAGCTTGAAGACCACCTACTTGGGTAATTGATTCAGAGTTAAGATTGCAACTCAAGACCACATTCAGAGTTAAAATTGCAACTCAAGACTAAGCATACAGTTTAATAAAGTCGGATTTGTTGTGGTCTTGGTTTGAAAGTCAAGAGACTTTTTAGTCACAACTCCACTAAGCTTGTGACTTTGTGCAAGGCATTTCTTCTCCCTAGCCCTCACTTTCTCCATCTGTAAAAGGAGGAAATTGAATGAAATGATTTTAAAATTCTGACTCTTAGAGGATCATTGTTGTTGGGGTTTTTTTTACCAATTACATGTAATAACAATTTTCCACATAAATTTTCTGAAGCTATATGAACCAAATTGTCTGTCTCCCTCTCTTTCCTCCCCCTTCCCAGATCTGATAGACAGTTTGATCACAATACATATATTATCAATGATCACAGATTTAGAGCTAGAATAGAATGAAAAGATCATCTACTAATTTTACAAATAAAGAAATTGAGATGCAGAGGTAAAATCACACTAGCCCCATTAGGATCATGTAGCAATAAATGAAATGAGGTGGTTTTTTAAGTTTAAATGAAATAAATGTGCAAAGGGGGAAAAAAGGAAAAAATAAGAACTAAGTAGGAAGTATTCTAAAGAAAAGTTTACAAAAGAGAGAGAACCTTTTAGAAAGGAGATTTATTTTTAATTTTTCAATTTTATGTTTGCTTTTAGTATTTAAAAAAATTTTTTGAATTTCAAATTTTCTCACTCCACCCAATGAGAAAGAAAGCAGTATGATACCTGTTCTATGCATGAAATTATATTCATATTTCTATAAGTCACATTGCAAAAAATTACAAGAAAAATAAAATGGAAAAAGTATACTTCAAACTGCACATAGAATTCATCAGTTCTCTCTCTAGAGGAAGATTGCATTTTCATCATAGGTCCTTTAGAATTTGGATCATTGTCTTGATCTGCATAACTAAATTTTTCACAATTGATTTTCATTATAATATTGCAGCTATTATACATAATGTTCTCCTGTTTCTGCTCACTTCACTTTGCATCAATTTATATAAGTATTCCCAAGTTTTTCTGAAGCCGTACTGCTCATCATTTCTTATATTTCATCACAATCATATACTACAAATGGTTCAAAAAAAATAAGTAAAGTCAGTAAATTAGCTCTAACATTTTACTTAGGAAGGCATATTGCTTTTAAATCTTGCTATAGATTATTCTCTTTTGCTATTTAAATAATCAAACCTCTTTTGGAAAGGCAATGAAAAACCATTCAACAAATTTTAAAAAATTTAAAAGGTAGATTCTTTCTGTAAGGCCCTGTGCTAACATGCTTTGGACACAAAAATGAAAAACATCTCATAAAAAGTTTGAAATCCAGTAAAGGTTAGGAGACATGTACAGACATACACAAAATTACTCTGATGTGAGACAGATTATGGTCAAATGCATAGGTCAATAAGAACTTAATAAATGCTTATTTCCTCCCTCCCTCAATCCCTTCCTTCCTTCCTTCCTTCCTTCCTTCCTTCCTTCCTTCCTTCCTTCCTTCCTTCCTTCCTTCCTTCCTTCCTTCCTTCCTTCCTTCCTTCCTTCCTTCCCTACATATAAAAGAGAATGGCACATAACTTTTAGTTAGGAAGATTAGGGAAGGTCTGGTGGAGTCAGTGACACCTGAACTGAGCCCTGAAGGAGGAAAAGGATATGGGTAGCAATCTGTTCTAGATTTAGGTTTCTGGAAACACCCTGAGGCAGGAGAAGGTAGTAGAAATTCAAGGGTATGATAGACAATAGAATAATTTGCCTACAGCATTGAGTTAATAAGGAGGTACAATGTGAAACAAGACCAGAAAGAAAAATTAAAGTTATATTGTGGAGGGCTTTTCAATACCAGGGTAAGGAGTATGTATTTTACTTTGTAGGAAATAGTGAATTTTGAAAGGTGCATAAGGGAGTAACATGATAAGACTTATTCATTAGTAAGGTTATTTTGGAAGCTATGTGAAATAGAGGAGAGAGACTGGAAGCAATAATACAGGTCAAGAGGCTATTTCAATAGTCTGGGAGAATAGTTGTGAAGGCTTGGACTAGGGAGTTGGCAGTTAGGGGATGGAAAGGTGTGTGGATGAGAAAGAAATTCTGAAGGTAGTATAGATAGGATTTGATTATGGAGAAGGATGAGGGAAGAGTCAATTATGACCCCAAACTTTCAAACTTAGGTGGCTGGGAAAATGGTAGTACCATTAACAGAATATGAAAAACTAGGTTTTGGGGGCATAGGTGGAATGACCATTTTGGTTTTAGACATGTTGATTAGAAATTGCAAGCAGGACCTCTTGGTGATTTCTATTAGGCAGTTGGAAATATAGGTACAAAACTGAGAAGGTTCAGGCTAGTGGTAAAGATTTGGTAATCACTACATGATTGCATAATGAACCATCAGGTTTTGAAAATAATTGTAACAATTCTGAGAAAGAAGAAAGCAGTATAGACTGGATTTCTCAGGAAAATTTTATGAACTATTATGTCATTGCCACTATTAATTAACTTAAATATTAGTCAGATCCAGTTTGTACTCCTTGTGTTGGAATTGTATTTTTCTACTACAATATGTGCAATTGTGTGTCTTTGTCTAGGGGGGAAAAGGATGTAAAATTCCATCTTTCCTCCATAGTCCCTTAACTCCAACCCCAACTCCCATATGAATGAATATACACAACATTGAAAGATGCACTAACCTGGAGCCTGTGCTAGCTTTGTTTTGTACTCTGAAACTTTTAAAAAAGAACCCCAAATCCCATTTATACCACAATGTTGAAGGATGTAGGGTGCTATCTCCAATTATCTATCTATCTATCTATCTATCTATCTATCTATCTATCTATCTATCTATCTACAAATACCCATACATAGCATATGAATGTATATAAAAATTTGTAGACCAAAGGTTTCTTTATGAACATTGGCAAAATCATAATGAAATTTATATAGAAAAGCTAGCAGGCAATAATCATAGGACATATTGAAGGGAAAAGCTGATAAAAGACTTTAAAACTTAAATTGAAATGTTTTTGTACAAATAAATATTGCCAAGATTAAGAGGAAAGTAGAAAACTGGGTAAAAAATTTCAAAGATAATTTTTGGATAGAGGTCTCATATCTAAAATAGAGAGAGAACTCTGTTAAATTTATGGAAATAACAGTCATCTTCCGATTGATTAATGGGCAAAAGATACAAACAGATAGTTTTTGGATGAAGAAATCAGTCATATATAGCTACATGAAAAAATGTTCTAAATCACTATTTATTAGAGAAATGTAAACCAAAACAATTCTGAGGTATCATCTCATACCCATCAGATTGGCTAAAATGATAAATGGGCAAAATGACAAATGTTGGAGGGGATATGAAAAACTGGGGGCACTAATACACCATTGATAGAGCTATGAACTGATCCAACCATTTTGGAGAGCAATTTGGAATGAAGCCTAGAGAGCTATAAACCTGTGTATATTCTTAGATCCTGTAATACTATTGCTGGTGTAAAAAATAGACTTGAATACAGGACTACAATCCCCACAATTCCTTGCTCCACTTCCCCAAAATGCCTTGTAATCTCACCTGGGCCGAGATGGAGAAGGTATTTAAGCTGATTCAAAGGCTTTTGAGGGGCTCTCTCTCACTCTTGGACTTCCGTTTTGGGGCAGGCCTGGCTTTTTTTCATAATGTAGGTGAGGTTGTGTCTAGGCCACTCTATGGCCTGGACACGTGTTTCTTATCCTGTATTTTCTTTAATCCTTAATCTTTAATAAACCTCTAAAAAATATAATACTCCTTGCAGAGAGAAACTAATTTCTACCTGCCTCAGTCTCCCCATATTTCTAAAATTTAATCTTTACACTGGATCTTATTCACAACAAGACCAGAGAAAATGAAAAAAGACCTCTACGTTCCAAAATATTAACAACAACTCTTTTTGTGGTGGCAAAGAACTGGAAACCAAGGGGATGTCCGTCAATTGGCAATTAGCTAAACAAATTGTGATATATGATTGTGATGGAGTACTACTGCATCATAAGAAATGATGAGCAGATTAATTTTTTTGAAAACTTGGAAAGAACTACATGAGATAATTAAGAGTGAAACAAGAGAAAACAAGAGAACATATTATGCAGCTACAGATTTAATATTTGAAGAATAACTTGTGAATGTTCACTTCCAGAGAATGAACTGAGAAGTGGAAATACAAAAGACATAATGTATATATATATATATATATATATATATATATATATATATATATATATATATATATATATATATATTTGTCAAATGATGCTTTCTATGGATGGAGGGAGTGAGATACCTGGAAATAAAATTCTATTAATAAAAGCATTAAAAAATGAGAAAAAAACAAATATTACAAAGAGATTATAAACAAAACTATCTGGTGCTAGTCAAACTGTAAATCAATTAAAGCAATGTGAGAGTGAGAAAGCACTGGATTGGTAGTTAGCCTATAAGTTTCAAATTGTCACTTATGTACTTACTCTCTCTGTATAACTTTGAATAAATCATTTCTCTTCCCTGGAATGGTTTCCTCATCTGTGATAAGAGGAGGTGGTACTAGTGAAGGTAAACCTCTAAGGTCCCTTCCATTTCTGAAATTATTATCCTATAAATAGAATAGATGAGAAGCACTCATGCATTCAGCCAAATGTAGACAAGGGGTTCAACAAAAGTTTGGAAAATTATGAGGACAGGATTCATTATATAACCAAGGTGTTTGTAATAACTGGAAATTTAGTAGAAAAGAGATTCAGTTCCACATCATACATCATATACTCCAATGAATCTTATTGGTTCAGACTTTTAAAAAATATGGAAAAATATAATGAAGTAATAATTTATCCCAATTGTGGAAAGCAGATGTGTTTTAGTGGTTCAATAAATATGATGAATTATTAAGAACAAGACAGAAATGCTTGATCACATTAGAGAAAATAATTTCTCTACAAGAATATAAATAAATGAAAAATATATTCATTGCAAATATAAAATAAAATAAAAAACCTCATATTTAAGAAATAAAATAAAATGTTTAATGGTAACTCCTAATCTACAATGGATAAATGGTCATATTGGAGAACTCCTCAACCCAAAGTTCCTAAGATCCTCCTGGAATATAATTCCTCCAACCTATCAATAGTCATATAAAAATGTTCCAAATCACTAATAACTATATGAATGAAAATGAAAACAAATATAAGGTATCACATAACATCTGTCAGATTGACAAAGTTGCCAAAAAAGAGAGAATGACAATTCTGGAGGGGATGTGGCAAAACAGGTATATTAATGAATTTTTGGTGGAGCTGTGAACTAATCCAAGACATTCTGGAAAGTGTAATAAATCCTACCCTAACAAAAGCAATTTGGAACTATACCCCCAAAGCTATTAAGCTATGCATACTATTTGAGTCAATGAACCTGCTACTAGATCTATACTCCAGAGAGATCAAAGAAAGAAGAAAAGTACTTTTTTTTGTGATAGCAAGGAACTGAAAACTGAATGGTGCCCATAAATCAAGGAATGTTTGAACAAGTTAGAGTATTTGAATGTGATAGAATATTATTGTGCTATAAGAAATGATAAAAGGGATAGTGTCAGAAAAACATGTGAAGACTTGTATGAACTGATGCAAAGTGAATTAAGCAGAACCAGGAGAACAATTTGTAACAATTATATGTAATGATGAAAAACTTGGGAATTCTGACTAACATTAAGACCAACCACAATTACAAAGAAATCATGCTGAAACATGTTATCAACCTCCAGATAAAGAATTGATGACTCCAAAGGATATTGAAGCATATTTTCTTTTTTTTTTATTGTTTCTTTTAAAAAAATTGGAGGGGCAGAGTCAAGATGGCAGCTTAGGAGTAGCAAAAGCCTAACCCTCTTCAACTATAATTTCATACAAATTTTTAAAAAGTGTTTCAAAAAGACAGGAATCCAAACCCAACAACAAGCCGGAGTCACAGGGCTTTCCTACTGAACATAACTTGAAAGGTAGTCAGATGGAGTGAATTTCCATGGTATAAGGGAGAGATCAGAAACAAGAGTGGGCTGGACAAACCCCACCCCTCCATGTCCCCACTTCCCACACTGAGATCTGGGATTAGATGTCAGCTGACTCTGGGATCCCAGAGCAGGGGCTACAACCATGAAGAAGAGTTTCAGACCCACCACTTGAGGTCCTGGGTTCTGACATCAACTGGCAGGGAGGAATGGGGGAAGGGTGAATCTGGTTGGACACCTTCTTCTTCACAGTTTGCTACATTGAAAATTTGCTACTTTTTAAAATTTAAATTAGCTCAACTAGCCTAATTCAGTATACCAACAGAAGGAAGACACATGGAAGATTCCATCCCAGGGCAGGGCAGCTCAAATAGCCTGATCCAGTAAACCAGCAGAGGGGCTATCTTACAGTCCACAGAAAAAAAAAGAGAGAAAATGAGTAAACAATGGGAAAAAAAGAAGGTAATGATCAAAAGCTTCTAAGGGTATAAAGAACAAAGAAGAGAACAGGACCCAAGTGTAAAGATTAAAATTTAGGGGAGACTGGGGAGACTGAGGCATCTGAGGCAGGTAGAAATTAGTTTCTCTCTGCAAGAAGTATTATATTTTTTAGAGGTTTATTAAAGGTTAAAGATGAAAGAATATACAGGATAAGAAACACGTGTCTAGGCCATAGAGAGGCCTAGACACCACCTCACCTACATTATGAAAAAAAAGCCACGCCTGCCCCAAAAAGGAAGTCCAAGCACGAGAGCCTCCTTCAAAAGCCTTTGAATCAGCTTAAATACCTTCTCGATCTCGACCCAGGTGAGATTACAAGGCATTCTGGGGAAGTGGAGCAAAGGCTCATGGGAATTGTAGTCCTGTATTCGAGTCTATTTTTTACACAAGGAACTTCAAGCAAAATCTCAAAAAAAAAAAACCCAACAAACAACAATTGGGAACTGGACTCAGACTTTGGAAGAGCTCACAAAGGAATTAAAAAATCAAATAAGACAGGTTGAAAAAATGGGGAAAAGAAAACAACAGCTTAAAAAGCAAAATAGATCATCTGGGGAAAGAGGTACATAAATCAAATGAAGAAAACAGTGTTTTAAAAGCCAAAATTGACCTACTGGAAAAAGAGGTAAAAAAGTCAAATGAAGAAAAGAATGATTTGAAAAGAAGAATGGACCAAATGGAAAAGGAGGATCAAAAGGTCATAGAAGAAATTCAATCTTTAAAAATTAGAACTGGGCAAAAGAAGCTAGTTACTTCATGGGACATCAAGAAACAATAAAACAAAATTAAAAGAATGAAAAAATAGAAGAAAAAATGAAATATTTCTGAAAAAAAAACTGATCTGGAAAACAGATCCAAGAGAGACTATTTGAGAATTATTGTGGAAATTATCCAAGAAAACTGCCCTGATATTCTTAAACAAGAGAGTAAAATAGAGATTGAAAGAATCCACAGATCATCTCCTGCATTAAATCCCCAAATGACAACTCCCAAGAATGTTATAACCAAGTTCAAGAGCTTCTAGTCAAGGAGAAAATACTATAAACAGCTAGAAAGAAACAATTCCAATATCATGGAACCCCAGTCAGAATTACAGAGGATCTGGCAGCTCCACTCTGAAGGACCAGAAGGCTTTGTATATGATATTCTGAAAGGTAAGGGAACTGGGTTTACAACCAAGAATCAACTACCCAGAAAAACTGACTATATTCCTTTGGGGGAAAGTAAGGTCATTTAACAAAATACAAGATTTCCAAGCATTCCTGAAGAAAAGACCAAACTTAAACAGAAAATGTGATGCCCAAATACAGAATTCAAGAGAAGAATAAAAAATTAAATAAGAGAAAAAATTTAAAGGCTTCAATAAGGCCAAATTATTTATATTTCTATGTGGAAAGGTGATATCTGTAATTCTTAAAAATTATCATTATAATAGTTAGAAGGTGTATACATAGAGGATGTTTAAGTAGTAAGCTGTTTAAGATATGTCAAAAAAGAAATAAAATGGGATGAAAAAGTGGAAAATACCAAGAGAAATCGGGAAAGAGAAGTAAAATGGGATAAATTATGTAGGATAACGAAGCCCAGAGGTTGAGGGGAGAAGACTAATATAATGGAAGGGAGGAAGAGGTTGGTTATAGGTAATACTTAAACCTTACTCTAATTGGTCGTGACTCAGAGAGTGAAGGACTGCCAGATTTATTAGGGTATAGAATTGTATCTTATCCTATAGAGAAGCAGAAGGAGAATAAGAAAGGGGGTTGTGGGGAGGGGATTAATACAAGGGAGGAAAAAGTTGGGGGGGTTGATCAAAAGACCCTATAGAAATAGAGGAATAAGGGAGGTGGTGGGAAGAGGAGTAATATAAGGGAAGAGTAAAGGAGGTAGACTGACTAAAAGCAAAACATTGGAGAGTAGGGAAAGATTGAAAGGAGAGATGTTAGGATTAAAAAAGGAAGTCAAAATGGAGGAGAATACATAGATGGTAACCATAACTGTGAATTTAAATGGGATAAACTCAACCATAAAATGGAAGCAGATAGCAGAATGGATTGAAAACCAGAATCCTACCATATGTTGTCTATAAGAAACACACTTAAGGCAGGTAGACACACAAAGGGTAAAGGTAAGAGGCTGAAGCAGAATCTATTGTGCTACAACTAAGACAAAGAAGGCAGGTGTAGTAATCATGATCTCAGAGAGAACTAAAGTAAAAATAGATTTGATTAAAAGAAACAATTATGGCAATTACATCTTTATAAAAGCAATATAGATAATGAAGAAATACCAGTACTCAACACATATGCACCAAATGGTATAGAATCCAGATTTTTAAAGGAGAAACTAAAGGAGCTTAAGGAGGAAAAAGATAGTAAAACAATACTGGTGGGGGACCTCAACCTTCCCCTATCAGAACTAGAGAAATCAAAACAAAAAAAATATAAAAGAAGTAAGGGAAGTAAATGAAATTTTTGAAAAAATTAGAGTTAATAGATACCTGGATAAAACTGAATAGGGATAAAAAGGAATATACCTTCTTTTCAGCAGTACATGGTATGTATGCAAAGATTGACCATGTACTAGGACATAAAAACATTGCAAACAAGTGCAAAAAAGCAAAAATAATGTCACCATTTTGTATCATAATATAATAAAAATTATAATTAGTAAGGGCTCATGGAGAGGGAAATTAAAAATTAATTGGAAACTAAATAACGTAACTCTTCAAAATTGGTGTGTTAAAGAATAAACCATAGAAAGAGTTACTGATTTCATTGAAGAGAATGACAATGACAAAATTTATGGGATATAGCCAAAGCAGTACTCAGGGGAAAATTTATATCCCTGAGTGCTTATATCAACAAAATAGAGAAAAAGGAGATCAATGAATTGAGCATGCAACTAAAAAAAATTAGAAAAAGAACAAATTAAAAATCCCCAGATAAAACTGGAAATTGGAAATCCTAAAAATCAAAGGAGAAATTAATAAAATCAAAAGTACAAGAACTATTGAACTAATAAATAAGACTAGGAGTTGGTTGTTTGAAAAAACAAATAAAATAGATAAAAGTATTGATTAATCTAATTTTAAAAAAAGAAAGAAGAGAATCAAATGATCAGAAACAAAAATGAAAAGGGGGATTTCACCTCTAATGAAGGGGAAGTTAAGGCAATTATTAGAAGCTAAATTTTGCCAAGTTACATGACAATAAATATGACAATCTAGGTGAAATGGATGAATATTTACAAAAATATAAATTTCCTAGATTAATAAAAGAAGCAATCCTAAGAACCACATGATTATCTCAATAGATGCAGAAAAAGCATTTGATAAAATACAACACCCATTCCTATTAAAAACACTAGAAAGCATAGGAATAGAAGAGTCATTCCTAAAAATAATAAACAGTATATATCTAAAACCATCAGCTAATATCATCTGCAATGGGGATAAACTAGATGCATTCCCAATAAGATCAGGAGTGAAACAAGGATGCCCATTATCACCTCTACTATTTGACATTGTACTAGAAACACTAGCAGTAGCAATTAGAGAAGAAAAAGAAATTGAAGGCATCAAAATAGGCAAGGAGGAGACCAAGTTATCACTCTTTGCAGATGACATGATGGTCTACTTAAAGAATCCTAGAGATTCAACCAAAAAGCTAATTGAAATAATCAACAACTTTAGCAAAGTTGCAGGATACAAAATAAACCCAATAAATCATCAGCTTTTCTATATATCTCCACCACAGCTCAGCAGCAAGAACTAGAAAGAGAAATCCAAAAAAATCACCTTAGACAAAATAAAATACCTAGGAATCTACCTCCCGAGACAAACACAGGAACTATATGAACACAACTACAAAACACTCGCCACACAACTAAAACTAGACTTGAGCAAATGGAAAAACATTAACTGCTCATGGATAGGACGAGCCAATATAATAAAAATGACCATCCTACCCAAACTTATTTATCTATTTAGTGCCATACCCATTGAACTACCAAAATACTTCTTCACTGATTTAGAAAAAACCATAACAAAGTTCATTTGGAAGAACAAAAGATCAAGGATATCCAGGGAAATAATGAAAAAAAAAAACACATATGATGGGGGCCTTGCAGTCCCTGACCTTAAACTATATTACAAAGCAGCAGTCATCAAAACAATTTGGTACTGGCTAAGAAACAGAAAGGAAGATCAGTGGAATAGACTGGGGGAAAGCGACCTCAGCAAGACAGTATACGATAAACCCAAAGATCCCAGCTTTTGGGACAAAAATCCACTATTCGATAAAAACTGCTGGGAAAATTGGAAGACAGTGTGGGAGAGACTAGGAATAGATGAACACCTCACACCCTACACCAAGATAAATTCAAAATGGGTGAGTGACTTAAACATAAAGAAGGAAACCATAAGTAAATTGGGTAAACACAAAATTGTATACATGTCAGACCTTTGGGAGGGGAAAGGCTTTAAAACCAAGCAAGACATAGAAAGAATCACAAAATGTAAAATAAATAATTTTGACTACATCAAACTAAAAAGCTTTTGTACAAACAAAACCAATGTAACTAAAATCAGAAGGGAAACAACAAATTGGGAAAAAATCTTCATAGAAACCTCTGACAAAGGTTTAATTACTCATATTTATAAAGAGCTAAATCAATTGTACAAAAAATCAAGCCATTCTCCAATTGATAAATGGGCAAGGGACATGGATAGGCAGTTCTCAGATAAAGAAATCAAAACTATTAATAAGCACATGAAGAAGTGTTCTAAATCTCTTATAATCAGAGAGATGCAAATCAAAACAACTCTGAGGTATCACCTCACACCTAGCAGATTGGCTAGCATAACAGCAAAGGAAAGTAATGAATGCTGGAGGGGATGTGGCAAAGTAGGGACATTAATTCATTGCTGGTGGAGCTGTGAATTGATCCAACCATTCTGGAGGGCAATTTGGAACTATGCCCAAAGGGCGACAAAAGAATATCTACCCTTTGATCCAGCCACAGCACTGCTGGGTCTGTACCCCAAAGAGATAATAAGGAAAAAGACTTATACAAGAATATTCATAGCTGCGCTCTTTGTGGTGGCCAAAAACTGGAAAACAAGGAGATGCCCATCAATTGGGGAATGGCTGAGCAAATTGTGGTATATGTTGGTGATGGAATACTATTGTGCTAAAAGGAATAATAAAGTAGAAGAATTCCATGGAGACTGGAACAACCTCCAGGAAGTGATGCAGAGCGAGAGGAGCAGAACCAGGAGAACATTGTACACAGAGACTAATACACTGTGGTATAATCAAACGTAATGGACTTCTCCATTAGTGGCGGTGTAATGTCCCTGAATAATTTGCAGGGATCTAGGAGAAAAAAACACTATTCATAAGCAAAGGATAAACTATGGGAGTGGAAACACTGAGGAAAAGCAACTGCCTGAATACAGCGGTTGAGGGGACATGACAGAGGAGAGACTCTAAATGAACACTCTAATGCAAATATTATCAACATAGCAATGGGTTCAAATCAAGAAAACATGTAATGCCCAGTGGATTTACGCGTCAGCTATGGGGGGTGGGGGGGAGGAAAAGAAAATGATCTATGTCTTTAATGAATAATGCTTGGAAATGATCAAATAAAATATAATAATAAAAAAAAAGAAAGAAAAGAAAAAAAGAAGCAATCCTACTTTAAAAAAAATCTCATTTCAAAAAAAGAAATTGAACAAGCCATTAAAGAACTCCCCAGCAAAAAATCCCAGGGCCGATTAACAAGTGAATTCTATCAAACATTTAAAAAACTACACAAACTATTTGACAAAATAAGCAAAGGAGTACTACCAAATTCCTTTTATGAAACAAATATGGTACTGATACCTAATCTAGGAATACCAAAAACAGAGAAAGAAAACTCAGACCAATCTCCTTAATGAACATAGATGCAAACATCCTAAATAAAATACTTGCAAAGAGACTGTATAGTAAATTATCACAAGGATTATTTACTATGATCAGGTGAGATTTGTACCAGGAATGCAAGGCTGGTTTAATATTAGGAAAACCATCCACATGCTTGACAATATCAATAACTAAACTAACAGAAATCACATTATCTCAATAGATACAGAAAAAGCCTTTGACAAAATACAACACTCATTCCTATTAAAAATACTAGAGAATATAGGAATAGAAGGGCCTTTCCTCAAAATAATAAACAGTATTTATTTAAAACCATCAGCAAGTATCATCTGCAATGGAGATGTTAGGAGCCTTCCCAATAAGATCAGGAGTAAAGCAAGGATGCCCATTATCACCACTATTATTTAATATTGTACTAGAAACACTAGCTATAACAATTAGAGAAGAGAAAGAAATTGAAGGGATTAAAGTAGGCAATGAGGAGACTAAACTCTTATTCTTTGCAGATGATATGAAGGTCTACTTAAAGAATCCTAGAGAATCAACTAAAAAGCTAGTGGAAATAATTTTAGCAAAGTTGCATGGTATAAAGTAAATCCACATAAATCATCATCATTTCTGTATATTTCCAATAAAACTCAGCAACAAGAGTTAGAAAGAGAAACTCCATTTAAAATAACTCTAGACAATATAAAATATTTAGGAATCTATCTAACAAGACAAACAGGAATTATATGAACACAACCAGAAAACATTTTTCACACAATTAAAACTAGATCTAAACAATTAGAAAAATATTAATTGCTCATGGGCAGGATGAGCCAATATAATAAAAATGGTAATCCTACCTAAATTAATTTACGTATTTAGTGCCATATTTATCAAATTACCAAGAAACTTTTTTATAGAATTAGAAAAAATAACAAAGTTCATCTGGAAGAATAAAAGATCAAAAATATCAAGGGAAATAATGAAAAAAAAAGTGAAGGTTGGGGGCCTAGCAGTACCAGATCTTAAACTGTACTATAAAGCAGTGTTCATCAAAACAATATGGTATTGGCTAAGACATCAGGGTAGATCAATGGAATAGACTAGGGGTAAATTACCTCAGCAATCTAGTGTTTGATAAACCTGAAGATCCTAGCTTTTGGAGAAAGAACTCAGTATTTGACAAAATATTGGAAAACAGTATGGGAGAAATAAGATTTAGATCAATATCTCACACCCTATACCAAGATAAATTCATAATGAATAACGTAAATATAAAAAGTGATATTATAAGTAAATTAGGTCAATGTAGAATGTAGAATAGGGTGCTCAGGGAGGGGTAATATCTCTGGTATGGAGGGCTTGTTGTGCCCTTCTAGGGCACCTGACACCCAACTCTCACTTGTGGCTCCTAGTAGCTGCTAGCATGCAGCAGCGGTCACATCCTGGGCAACAGCTTCGACAGGCCGGCTGGTGAACTAGGGCTTTGCTCACCAAGCATGTGAAGACTGCTTCGGAGGAACAGGCAGAAGAAACCAACAGGAAGGTTCAACGGCTAAGATGGTGATGCAGCAAGGCACTGTGGAGTGCTTAAGGCGTGATGGAACACAAAAGACAACATGGCCATCCAATGCAGCTGAGGAAGTCTCCAGGTGTAACGACTTTTCGTGCCACTGGACCCAGGCTTCCAACGCTGAGAGAGTGGGACTGTCTCTGTGCATTGACTTTTCCACTTAAATATTCATGCACAGGTGTTTTTGTGCACAAAAACTCACAAAGACAATCGTCATCCTCGGTTCGAGAGACAACCAACATAGCTGTCAGATCTATGGGGAAGGGAAGGATTTAAGACCAAGCAAAGAGATAGAGAACATTAAATGAATAATTTTGATTATATTAAGTTAAAAGGGTTTTGTACACACAAAACCAATAGAACCATAATTAGAAGGGAAGCAACAAACTGGGGGAAAATTTTATAACAAAATTTTCTGACAAAAGTCTAATTTCTCAAATATATAAGGAACTAAGACAAATTTACAAGAAATCAAGTCATTCCCCAATTGACAAATGGTCAAGGGATATGAATAGGAAGTTTTCAGATGAATAAATTAAAACTATTAATAATCATATGAAAAAATGTTCTAAATCTCTTATAATGAGAGGAATGCAAGTCAAAACAACTCTGAGGTACCACCTTACACCTAGCAGATTGGCCAATATGAAGTAAAGGAAAATAAATGTTGTAGAGAATATGGCAAAACCAGGACACTAATGCATTGCTGGTCTTGTAAAATGATCCAACCATTCTGGAAGGCAATTTGGAATTATGCCCAAAGGGCTTTAAAAGAATGCAAGCCTTTTGATCCAGAAATACCACTACTGGGTTTGTACCCCAAAGAGAAAAAAATGGGGATGGAACTGTTTGTACAAAAATATACCTGTGCTTTTTGTGGCAAAAATTAGAAAATGAGGGGGTGTCCCTCAATTTGGGAATGGATGAACAAATTGTGGTATATGATGGTGATGGAATACTACTACTGTGCTGTAAGGAATGATGAACTGCTATATTTCTATTCCATAAGAAAAGGAAAGACCTCCATGAACTGATGTGGAATGAAATGAGCAAAACCAGGAGAATATTGTACACAGTAACTGAAACACTGTGAGATAATCAAATGTAATAGACTTTGCTACTAAAAGTAATGCAATGATCCAGGACAATTCTGAGGGCCTTATGAGAAGGGATGCTATCCACATCTAGAGAAAGAACTGTGGGAGTAGAAATTCAGAAGAAAACATGTGATTTGTCACTTGTTTATATGGGTATAGGATCTGGGGTATAGTTTAAAGGTGTTCAAACCATAGGTTAAAGGTGTTCAAACCATTTCCTGATCATTCTAATTCGAGCCTCAAGTTCTGTGAGGTAGGAATTGCCTGTATTATCACTCCCATTTTACAGATGAGGAAACTGAAGCTCAAAAAAGGTTAAATGATTTGCCAGTAGTCAACAATTTCGAAAGTGTTAGAGAGGAGACCCAATTCCACCTGGATCACAGCAGCCTGGCACAGGGTGCTTAAGAAATGTTTGTTGATTGACCTGTGGTGGGAAGATCTAAAAGGGGGTAGAATACCTCAGAAGTTATATACCCAGAAGGAGGAGAAAAGCGAAACCTCAGTGTGGAGGAGAGGAGGAAGGATGAATAGAATGGAAAGAGGAGAGTAGATGGGGGAAAGAAGGGCAAAGGAGAGAAAAGAGGGAAAAGAGATGGGATAAACTAGGTGGCAGAGACAATTGGGCATTGTGAAGAGAATCTGTTCTGCCCAGAGGGAGGGGAATAAAATCACAGCCCCGAAAAAGAGAAATGGAATAACTTTCGTCTACCCCTACCGGAAGCCGGACATTTTCCAAGAGCCACTGTTTGACAATGACCGTCGCGAGCGCAAACACACACCCCAGAGCTAAATAACAACAGGCAGAAAGAAACAGCAGTGCCTCATCTCCCTCCCAATGGGCTTCCTCTTCAAGCTCCTAGCACAGCGCAGGCACAGTGGGAAAGTTCAGTCAACCCCAGCGGGCTAGACCACAGGCCTCACGGCGGGGAGTAGCGGGGGGGGGAGCAGCGAGCGGTCGGGGAGCTTGGGCTGCAGGCCCAAGAGAGAGGGAGCCCTCGGTCACGTGCCGCGGAGAGGGCGGTGTCTGGCGCGAGCCGGAGTCACTCCGTTCTCTCCCGCCCCTCCCCTTTTCTTCTCTCTCCCTGCCTCCCATCTCGGGCGGAAGTGAGGTTAGGACGGTGTCCGGTTGCTGCGCAGATTCGGGAGGGGAGCGATTGAACGAGGGGGAGAGGCAGACGGACAGAGGGACAGCGGGAAGGAGGGATAGCCGCAGCAGCCCGGGCAGCTCCACCAGCCTCCGGGAAGGCGCCGGCAGTGACGACGAACACCGGGAGTCCAGCATCAGCACCTCGAGCCCGGAACCTCGGCGGCGGCGGCGGCGGCCGCATCTCTCCTCCGGGGCCTCCCCGCCCCCAGCGTCCAGCCCCGTCCGAGAACCGAGGCCGAGCCCCCGTCGCCGCCGCCGTACGAACCCGCGCCCCAGCCTCCGAGGCTGCTGCTGGGGGACCAAAGCAGGGAGAGTCCCTGCAGCCGCCGCCCGAGCCAGCTAGCCCGCCCGCCCCCGTCGTCGCGGCTCGGTGAGTAAGGGAGCCCGGGGGAGGGGCCGGCCGGCTCGGGATGCCGCTTGCGGGATAACGGGGCTGGCTGGGGATGCCGCCTGCGGCCTGGGCGCCGGGAGGGCCTGGGACACCTGGAGAGGGACGGCGGCCTGGACCGCGCCGCGGCTCCTCCCCTGCGGCCTTTATCTCTTTGGGCTGGGCAGGCCACCTCTCCATCTCTGTCTGCGGGAGATGGTTGGCCAGTGTAGGAAAGGCCTCATCCCCATCGCTTTCGGGGGAGGAGGTGAAGGCCTGATGCCTGCAAAGTCTGGGGTGGGGGGACGATGTAAGGTGATTGGGGGAGGGGAAAAGATGCTGAAGGTCCCTCCGCTGCCGGGAGAGAGTAGTGATTTAGAGTAAGATGTGCACGGGCCGGGGGCATCGGGGAAGGAGAAGCCTAATTGACTCTTTGGGGGGGGTGGTGGAGGAAGACTAGTCTTTCGGAGAGCAGGTGTTGACTGTAAGAGATCTCCACCCTCCAAAAGCAGTGCATAACACTTATGTGTGCAGGGGTATTAAGGAGTGGGGTTCTGACGGAGAGGGGGGTGGGCGGTGGCGTTCTCTCCAGAATCTGGAGGGGGTGAGGTGGGGGAAGGGAGAAAGGCGTGATGTGGATGAGATGGATTCGAATCGATCCCTTATCCAATTTTTCTCCCCCTTCCTCTGGCCCCTGTTGAGATTTGGATGATGCAATGCAGGTAGTATGATTTAAATTTTCTCTTTGTGTTGAACACGTCTAGGGAAATTAGTTCCCTTCCCGGAAGGGAAAGGGCCCACCTAGCTTGCCTTCGGCGCCCCCACTCCCCTTTGCAAAATAGTGGCGGCCTTTGCCTCTTCCAGTCTTAATAGCAACTGAGACCCAATGGTAGAGATGCCGGGCTCCAAGTCATTGGATGTATAGGAGATGCGCCTGGATTCTTTCCTTGGGGCGGAGAGGAGGGGAGACCGGCATGGGGAACCAGGTGAACTTCCACTGCACTGTGCCGACCGGAAGTTTGGGACTTTGTGTTTCTTTCACCCCCAATAGGGTAGTTCTGGGAACAAGCAAAAGGGGAGACCCAGCTTACAAGGCTGTGCCAGTGCCTTGGACCTAAAGATGTCTTTTAGCTTACTTCTTTTTCTATCCATCTATAGGAACTCCCCTTAGGGGACATTGCTACATCTGAACGATTTGGGAAATATTTTGGGGCATATTGTTTCTGGCAGAAAAAAATTACATTGCAGAGATCTTGCTTTGATTATACGTCTATTGAATCTGTTATTGCCAGGAGAATAACGTGTTGAATGTATGTATCACATTGTGTTCTTTAATTTGTGTTGGGATCAGACTATTAAAGAGATTATGGATGTTTTGGGTAAAGGCAGACACGGTAGGAAGGAGGCAGGCAAATATTTTAGAGGAGAAATTTTTCAAACAGAAAAACGGATATTTTAGGAGGGAAAAATAATAAACTATCCGTACTGATTAGGAACAGTATATATCTGGAAAATTTTATCTGTTTGGAGATAAATTGGTAGTTTGGGATGGCTAATTTTTTTCTGGCAGAAAAGGACTTAAGCTCTGTGGGAAGTTGAAAAATAGATGAGTGAGTGATTGCAAATATTTGCTTCAGAGATGCCCATAACAAGCATGTGTAAGTGCAGGTCAGAAATTCAGTATGATAGTAAGAAATTTTAAGGGTTTTTAAAAAAATTCTTTTTAGGTCAGTACCAAATTGCATTTTTAAATATTTTGGAAAATGAACAGTTGTGTGCAATATTTTTCTTTATTTTTGAGTTCTTTTGAACATAACCTCTGTAATGAAATCTATAAAGTTAATTTCCCTGCCCAGAAAATAGAGCTTTGCTTTCTCAGAGCAGTAGCATAATGCATTTGTACCTCCAGCTTTGATAGAATAATGATTATGGGACGTGTTTGTTTTCAGTTTAGAAGAAAAAATTTGGAGCACAGTCTAGTTTAACTTGTGTATAATAACTTTAAGATGTTTCCTCAGGCTAATAACCTACACTGTTTAAAGCAAACCTACAGATGGTTAAGGTCAGGCATGAATGGATTTTTATGAGTTGCCTTCACTTACTGCTTAAAGAAAAAAATCACATGAAAATTATGGGAGACGGATGTGAATAATGAACACAATTCTTTAAAAATTATAATCTCTGAAGTGTTTCTTGTTTTCTGAAACAGCCTTTATCCCTTTTAAAAATACACCATTTTCCAAGCCAGACTACTTTAATTCACCTAAGATTTAAGTTTAGCTCAGTACTATTCTGTTCAGTAATAATAAACAGATTGCTTATACAAGTGAAGTAATAATGGAAGAATATAATTTTTCCTGTTTTCTAACACCTATGAGAAATATATATTATATATTTAATAAGTATCAGATAAATAGAACATAAAAGATTGTCTAGTTCAATAAGGAGCCCTTAGACTTTTAGGAGATCTTTGAAAATTTTTTTTTTGTTAACTGCATTTCAATATAGTTTTCTTTGTCATCTAAGGTATTTTATTTTATGTTTTTTTTTTTAACCCTTTCCATTTTAGAATCAATACTGCGTATTGGTTCAAAGGCAGAAGAGTGGTAAGGGCTAGGCAATGCCCAGGGTCATACAGCTAAGGCAATGTCTGAGATTAAATTTGAACCCAGGACCTTCCTGTCTCTTGGCCTGATTCTCAAGCCACTGAGCTTCTATTTTGTGCTTTTTAAAATCATTATTCTAAGAAGAGTTCCCTAGGTTTTACTTAATAAAGGGATACTGAACACCAAAGAGGATAAGAATCCCTGCCTTATGAGGTTATCAATTTGAATCCCATTTTATATATGAAAAAATATATAGCTACCAAGCAGGTAACATTTTTTCTTCTTCAAGGAATTGTCTTGAGCCCTTATATTTTTTCCTAGAGTAGCTACTTTGGAGCTTATGTGTGTGGAAATTCAAATAAATGAAAAATTTCTATTCTTTCTAGAAGGTAGTTTTCCCAGAAAGGTATTTGTTGTTGATTTTTAATCGGGGCTTTGATTTCATTGGCATAGGGAACTCTGAGGAAACTCCCTCTACAATCTAGTTTTGTGAGCTTCTGCAAGTTACAGTGTTAGTTTCTGAGGGCACTGAAAGGTTAAATGACTAGTATAGGGTCATATATTGTATATTGGGATGGAACTTGATCCCAGGTTGTCCTGACTGACTCCAAGCCTTTCATTACAGTATGCTGCCTTACATAGTCATATGTGATTCATTGGCTGTGTTCATATTTTTAGACACTGTTGAACTGAATTGCAGTGGGGACTAAGATATTAAGAGATTTAGACAGAATCCATAGAGTATGTCAGGCAGAACCTTGACTCAGGTCTTCCTGACTCTTATTTCAACTTTGTCCATTATACCAATGTGACTTATTGACTATGTGTTCTTATTCTGGAATGGTTGAACTAATATACCCAAAGTCATTCGTTTGTCTCCCTCATAAGCCATAAATAACTATATTAGAGTATTTGCCATTTTTGTTATATTATTATATTAGCTTTATTCCACTTTAAATTTTTGGTTTAGATCACTACTTCAGAAAGTTTTACCTGTATTTGCATCCATGTAATAAATGTGAGATAGCTTAAGATGTGCTTTTATTACAGTAGCTCAATATGGTGGTACTATATAGTTGAAATCACTTGTGAAAGAAAACGTTTCCTGATGTGACCAATTCCCATCATAGTAAACATATGAACAACAGAAAAGACCCTTGGTTCAGGAGTCATGAGTCCTGGGTTCATATATTGCTTCTGAAACTTATTCTATAGGTAACACTGAAACTCTGAATCTTAGTTTTTATCATCTATAAAATAAGTATATTGAGCTAGATGGCTTTTGAGGTTCAATCTAGTTCTTTATCTATAATCTATATCTGTGAGATGTTTTAGTTTCAGTTCTTCCATTAACAAATTGTGTGATCTTGAGTCAATTACTTAACTTGGGGGGGGCATAGTTTCCTCATTTATAAAATAAGATGAATTTGATATCTAAGGCAGTCTGATTCTCTTAATATTTTTATATTCTGATTTCCCACATCAGTGTTTCATCCTCAATCTTTAACTTTTGATTAAGTATACCAGTTTACTATCTATCCTAAGTAATAATCCTTGTGAATGAGTGTAGAGCTTTTGGAGGGAATCTTATGAATTTGTGGCTTTATCTATCTGGGAGGAGCATAGTAGCTTAGACCTCCCAAAGGATGCCAAATTATTAGACATTCTCAACTGTATGATTAAAATAAGATTTATTTTTAGCTCTTAATATAAATAATGATTTTGTTTCTTATACACCATTACTTCCACTTGGAGTATCTTAAACCTCAAAGCAAAAATTTCAGATTTGAGAAGTACCACCAGTTTGAATCATTTTGGTTTTCATATCCTGTTTAGGTGATCACAGATTCCAAAAGTTAACAAAAATTTATGTTTTGGTATGTCATTATACAAATAATTCAAAATGTCTGATTAAGAATGATGGGAGAATTATGTTTAAAATAGTTTATTTAGTTGGATGGATTATATTTTCAATTAAAGGAATTTTTAACCATTGTCTCTTTAAATAGAATATATATAGAAAAGCAATGTAATATGAAGAGAATAGCAATATATGCATTTTATGTGTGTGTGTATATGTGTGCATATATGTAAATATAAAAATAGTAAGTTTTTTAAAAGTGAATGCAGAATTTCTCAGTTATAAATCTCATGCCTGAATACAATTGTGACTGTTAAGACAGTTGTTTATGAACAAAAAGCCTTTAAAAAGTTAAGTCATAGTTAGGAAGACTGGGTTCACATCTTGTTTCTGACACATACTAGCTGTGCATGTACTTTAATTATATGTGACTTAGCAAGTATGTAAATCTAAATTTCCGATGACACTCAAATATAGCTGAGTTGTTGAGATGCACTGATAGTTTCTCCATCAGGAATTAATCACATAGGGTGAGGAATACCATTCTATTAAAAAAAAAAATCAAAATGCTAGAAACTCCAACAGTGACTTCAAAGCTACAGAAAAGGAGTCAGAAAGGTGGACTACTGTAAAGCCATAAAAAGGATGTTATATGAGGGTTAGTACTTTCAATACCTCTAAAAATGGAGTTAAATTAAAATGGAGATTAACGATTTATTTGCCATCTCAATTCGAGTACTTAGTTCCTAGATTCTATAGTGCAGAGGTGTGAAACACATAACCCCCAACACTTCCGAGTATAGACCCAACCAGATTAAAAATGTAATTGGGAAACACTTAACAAAACAAATAAAAATGTAATAAAACATAGACTGCATTTTAAAACTAAGTCAGTATGTGATCCATAGGGATCCTTTCATACTGATTAGTGGTCGGTCCCTGTTTCCATTTTAATTTAACTCCATTTTTAGAGGTATTGAAAGTACTTTGTTCATTTCGATGCTTATATAACTAAAGCCTGTATTGAATTTTGAATAGTGAATTCCCCAAAATTAGTGATAGCCCCTTAACTTAAGCTTTGTATTACTGCCATGTGATGACTGGAGCCTAATGTCCACAAAGAATGAAAAATGGGTATGGACAAAGTAGGGCAGCTCTATGATGATTGGATAGAGGGCTGTGTCTGGAGTTAGGAACTCATCTTCCCGAGTTCAAATCCAGCCTCAGATACTAGCTGTGTGATCTTGGGCAAATCACTTAAACTTGTTTGCCTCAGTTTTTTAATCTATAAAAGGAACTCAAGAAGTAAATGGCAAATTACTCCCATTATCTATGCCAAGAAGACCCCAAATGGAGCCATGAAGAGTCAGAAATGACTGAAATGCCCGAATGACAACAAAAATGGTGAAAGTATTCACCTAATTCTGTTAACACACACTCACACACTTGTGTGCACACATTTGGACATACACACGCACATACAATCAATCATATCACATAGGACTCAGTTTTGAGTCCAAGTTCCTTTTGTACTTGCTAGATTTAGAAATATACAATTACCTTATTGTCATGGGTTAATTGTACATTTTGGGCAAGCATTTAGATTCAGCTCAACTGTTGGAATCATATAGACTATTAAAGGTATGCTTTCTCATGTGATGTGCAGAAGTGTGTTAGGTTTGGCTTTTTGGTCTATTTTCAGTTCTCAGCAACATAGAGTAGTTTGAGGACTTCGGGGAGGGGGGAGCCTTATAGTTATTTTATTCATCTCTGCTCCATAATATGGCAGAAAATTGGTACTTCTTGTTCTAATACTTAGTATATCAGGTTTGGCTGTAGGGTCAAACCTCTCCAGATGTTCAAAATATTCACTTTTTAGAGAGGGAAAAGCATTCTTTGCTAACTCGTACACTACTAGTGCCTTCCTATTGTTTTCCTTGTATTACAAAAATTAGTTATTTGTGATCCAGTCAAGAGTTTACTCTTAAACATATATTTCCTTGAAAATGCTAATGGTATTAGAAAGTAACTGTGGGAAAGATCTGAAAATTAAATGAGATATACTTCAAAGAGGTTTACTTCTGTACAAAGGGAAGGGCTGAAGAGGTTAGGAGACTGTCTAATGGAAAGTCTTACTGGTTTTCTGCCTTGTTTCTTTCAAGCCCTGGGCATGTAATACTAATTTGCTTGGTTGGGGGCAATTAAACAGCTCTATTACTCATTGTATTTTACTTAGCCATTCATTTGAAGCTATATTTAACATGTCTGAGTACAGTAAAACCCTTTTAAGAATTTTCCACTTTAAAAATGACCAGATATGATGTGTTCTAATTTTCAGGTTTTGTGTTTGAGTCTGACAACCCCCATCTCCATTTTTCTCTCCCTGATAAGTTTTTATTAGCCGAATCCTTGATATAGAATCAGAATTTTAGAGCTAGAACACATTTTTTAAAAACCTCATCTCTAACCTCACTTCATATTCAGGGTGTCTAAAGCCAAGCTCATCATTTTTCCTTCAAAACCATTTAGTCTTCTGATTTATGTTACAACAATGCCATTTTATTAAATGCATAGGCTCAAAAGTGAGAAGTCAATTGATTCATCCCCCCCCCCCCCCCATGTTGGGATAGTAACTAAATCCTGTTGATATTTTTCATGTGAAAGTTTCTTGTTTCTGCCCCTCTTCATTGTCAGCCTTCTAGTCCAAGACACTCCGGTACATATAGCTTCCTTGATTTTTAGGGTCATCTCTCCATTTATCTGACAATTGATGATAAAAAGAATCTTTCTAACATTATTCTTCTCAAAACCCTTCATTGACCTCTGATTTCTACACTATATAAATTCTTTTCCCTAACTTTCAAAGGCTTCTCTATAACTAGAATCACCTTACTTGATCCAGTTTTATTTATTAGAAAAGAAGAAGATGCATTCTCTCATCTTCCCATCTTACCTTCCCCCACCCCATCTGGAGGCAAGGCAAAACCCACAAGAAATAATTAGAAAGTATCTCTTTCAGGCAATTGGATGTCACAGTGGATAGAGTGTGAGACCTCCAATCAGGAAGAGTCTTCCTGAGTTCGTCTGACTTCACACACTTAACCTGTGTGACTCTGGGAAAGTTATTTTGCCTCATCTCATCTATAAAATGAGCAAGAGCAGGAAATGGTAAAATCACTAAAGTATCTTTGCCAAGAAAATCCCAAATGGGGTCACATAGCTATTTTTTTGTTGTATTTCAGTCACTATTGGTCATTGCACTGATGGAGTTCTGCAATCTTTATTCCCTCCCCCCATTATTTTACTATGGTAATTATATAACACAGTAGGTTTCCCCTCCCCCCCCCCCCATCATTTAAGAGTTCTTAAAAATCAAGTCGATCAAACCTTCCTTAGAACTAACTATAAGAAGAAATTCAGTTTTATGATGTTTGAGTTGCTAGCAGTATATATGGCTGAAAATGTGTAATATCTATTGGGAAAAAATGGGACTGTCATTCAGGGGAATGTTTGGAGGTTACAGCGAACCTAAGTATAATCATTATGAACAGTTACAATTATATAATAGACATAACTGCTGATTAATAGATAAAACCCTGTTCACAGACTATTATATAATGTACTTGAGATGTACTGATGTCTTGGAAAGTACTTTGCACTCAGGAGAGACTTGGGTTCCAGTTATGCATTTTAATAGCTATGTGATCATGGATAAATCATTGAACTCCTTTAAAATTCAGTTTCATCTATAAAATGGGCATAATACCTGTAATATCTTACCTTGTGCTGTTGTGAGGGTTACTGTATGTAAAGTGCTTTGCAAACCTTAAAGTGCTACATAATTGTTAACTATAATCACTAAACTTTGAAGATTGACTTCAGATAGAATAACTGTGCCCTCCACCGAACATCCCTTAAAACAAAATACTGAGTGGGTTAGGCCATGGTTCTTACTAATTGGTAATGCATAACTTTCAAGTTCTTGCTGCCATTGTTATTGAATCATCTTGATTAACTACCATTTTGACAGACAATTTATTCTTTATAGCCCAAGAAACTAGAAAAGCGTCTCTTAAACCAAAACTACAGTTTATTTCCTAAATTAGTCATTTAAAATAAACAGAACTGGCTATTTTCTTTGTTACTGTAAGACTTTCATAATACAATTCATGTTGCGGATAAACCAGTCTACCTAGAGAAATCTTGGTATTTTGAAATGTTCCAATAGAAGAATCTAAGAAACTAGATGTTTACTTAAACTTTATTTTCTTTTCTCTTCAGTTCTTGAAATCATGAATCCTGTTTATAGCCCTGGATCTTCAGGGGTTCCCTATGCAAATGCCAAAGGAATTGGTTATCCAGGTAAGTCAGTACAAACTAATATTTGTTATTGAATTTTGAAAATATGATTCTTTGATATTATTAGAAGGTGAATAGATTAACAACATAAAACCTGCATATTTCCAAACATTGGTCTTTTCACTTTACTATATAAGGTTGAGAAAAGGGTGTAAATTCATCTGATTTGAAAATTTTTAAACATTCAAATATTAGAAGTATTACGAGGTGTAAATAGAGCAAATAACTTTATTGGTTAGATAGTAATTTGTTTTTCTTAGGGAACAGCTGCCCCAGCCTTCTTTTGTTTTAAAATGAAAGTGTTTTTTGAGCGTTTTTAAATTGTTTCTCATTTATTTAGCTTTTTTTTTTATCTTCTCTACTTTTTTATACTAGTTCTTTATATCCTGCGATCTGGCCCATTTTCCACATTGGTGGCTTTCCCATTTGCTTTTAAGTTCTTTGTAGCTTTTTTAAAACCAGTTTACTTTCTTTTTATTCCTTCTGAGTTTTGAAAACCCTGGAGTTTGTTTCTGTGCCTATAAAACTGATTATGTAAAAAGTACCCAACTTTAAAAATTTGTTTTGTTGCTTAGACTTTTTTTTCCAACGGGTTCATTTTAGTAATGCGCTGCTTATTAAAATCTTAGTTTTTATAAAGTTGATTTATCTCTGTTTCATTGATTGCTCAATTTATTTGGAAATATGATTGACCATCATTAGTATCCTGTTATTTTACTGGAGTTTGAATAAGACTACTAACTTAATATGAATCATTATTGTAATACTGTAGCCAAGAAAGCTAATTTAATTTTAGACTGCATTAAGAGAGTTATAAGGAGGTGATAATCCCAATGTAGTTGCTGTGGGAATACCAATCCTAGAATCTTGGGTTGCATTTGATTGCTTTTCTCTCTTAGATATTTTCAGGACAAAAAAAATATTTTTTTTTCAGGACACTCTTAGTTCCCCTACCTGTCTGTCATGCTTAATAACTGTGGTGGTCCCCCAATACTCTGGCCTGGGCCTGTTTTTTTTTTCCTGTATTGTTGATTTCACTTGTTAATTTCATCAGCACCCATTGATTCAGATATTATCTCTCTGTGTGATTTCCACATTCATATGTGCAGTCTGAGACTGTTGCTGGGGTTTCATTCATCAATAACTACCTAGTGGACATATCGAATTAGATACCTCCTAGGCATCTCAAATTCAACATATGTTAAACAAACTCATTGCTTACACCCCCCCTCCCCCCAACCTAGCCTTCTTTCAAACCTGTATATTTTTGGTGGTGATTGTTATGCTTGACAGTAATAGAGAATTTTTAGATTTCTGTCAAGAGTTCTGTAGGAGTTTCCTGGCTCCTTGAATTCTAGTGCCTTCCCTTTTAAGATTAGTTCATATCTACCCTCTTGTTCTCCTTCCCTTTTCCCCCTAGAAGGTAAATCCCATGCATGCAAGAATTATTTGTGATTTTTTTTCATGTCCCCAATTAGAATAGTGTAGTATTTGATACATACATAATAAAAAATTAGTAAATACTCAATTCATTAGGAGTACCACAGGTACCAGATACTGGTAAAACTTGAAATTGTATAGAGAAAAGGGTCAGCTAGGTGGCTCAGTAGAAAGAAAGCCAGGACTGGAGATGAGGGTCCTGGATTCAAATGTGACCCCAGACACTTCCTAGCTGTATGATTCTGGGCAAGTCTCTTAACCCAAATTGCTTCATCCTTGCTATTCTTCAGCCCTAGAAGTGATAGTCAAGATAGAAGGTAAAGGTTTATAAAAGAAAATATATAAAGGCAGGTAGTCAGATGGCAAAAGGCCTCAAGTTCATGTCACATGAAGATTAGGTGAAGAGCCTAGGGTTATTTAGTTTTCAGAAGAAAGATCTTACAGAAGGGAAGGTGTAATGGCTGTCTTTAAATATTTGAAGGGCTAACATTTGAAAGGTGGATTGGTGTTCTGTGTGGCCCCAAAGGACAAAACTAGGACCAATGGGTAAATCTGGCTGAGGCATATTTAGGATGTAAGGGAAAACACATTATCAGTTCTAGCTATCCCAAAGTGGAATGGATTGCTTTGATTAGTTTTCTTTGATCAAATTTTTCTTCACTCAGTTGCAGTCCCCCAGTCAAGGCAGAATGGCCAAATAGAAATAGTTCTTTTTCAAATATAAATTCAATGAGATGGCCCTGAGGTCCCTTTAAACTCTGAAATGCCAGAATTCTGTGAAGGGGAAGGACGAAAAGCACTGACTGAATAATAACAATAAAGAATCTTACAATAGTTTATTATTTACAAAATGATCTTTGTATTATTTTATTCTTACAATAACTGTTAAGTAGATTTTTATAACTATTATTATCCCTACCTTACAGATGTGTGGAGATTTACGGATTGTTTAGTAATTTGTTCAAGGTCAGATATCTATTAAGTAGCTTGAGTTGAAACTCAGCTCAAAAAACCCTTTGGTTCTTTCTATCACCCTTGATACCCTGCCTCCTCTCTGTATAGAATGATTCTGAAAGTGCAGGGATTTTAGAGAAAACATTCAAGTGAGGAAAAAGAGATACAAAAGGAAAGTTATTATATAGTTGCCTGACTGAATGGGAATGTGGATGACACTTTTTCTAATGCAAATTACCAAATGGGGCAAGATTTTTATAATAGACTTTACACTTCTATAGACCAGTTATGTGTCTTATTTTCCTAAAAGCAAGGTATCTGATAAATTATTAATTTGTCTGATTACATCTTCTGTCTCTAAGAAGGTAAAGAAAGCAAAGGAAGGAATGTTATTTTAGATTTAATTGAGACCAGCCAAGAATTGTTTAGTGTTGCTGTATTGGGGATCAACAATAACCTCTACTTCCCAGGATGATTGTTTGTGATAATCCAATTGAAAGTACTCATTGGGTCATTAATTTCACGAAAGCTTAAGAGATTATCTTGTCCAACTCCTTAATTTTGCATATGAAGAAACTGAGACCCAGAGAGGAAGGTATGAATTGACTACGGTCACACAGGTAAATGGTAGAGCCAGCATTTTCCCTACCTTTCTTTTCCTATCCTCCTAATATGGAACTATTCTCTCATTATTAAACATGTTTTATCTTTTTACTATGCTATCAATCTTTAGGTAAATGACTATATTATGTACATATGTATATGTGTATATACAGTACAGTATTATGTGATTAATAAATTTTGACTAACTTGACTTATTCATCAAGGAAAACATTCTTTCAATTGGAAATAGAATAAACTCTTAATCAAGAGTTCTGGTCTCCTAAGTCCTATTATCTTTCAACTAAAAGGAATGAGGAATTGTGACTTTAGGACTGTTCTAAAACATACTTGAGAAACTGAGAAGAATAGTAGAGTTGCCTGAAGAATGAAGATTGACAAATTTCATTCCAGTTATTAAAAAGGGAAAGAAGTTAAATTCTGAAAACTCCAAACCCTTAAATTTGTTAATTCCAATAAAAAATCCAGAATGGATTAAACATATAGCTTATAAGTATTATAGAAAATAATTCTGCTAAATTCAAGTCATCAAAAAATTAAAACCATTGTCATTTTTTGATTGAGGTATTAGGATGCTGAGTATAGAAACTATCTTTTGAGTTCATCAAGTTATTTGACAATGTCTTTCACAGTTTTGTTGCTAAGCTGGTTAAATTTGTCTGCACAATATTAGGTAGATTTATAACTCACAGAACCACTAAATCCTAGCAATTTGCCACAAACATTTTTGTTGATCCTAAGATCCTTTAGTGTCATGCTTTAATCTTCAGCAGTTGACTAAACCTGCACCTTCTCTGCATCTTAAAGTCTTAGAAAAGAATGTTGCCTGAACAATGAGATTGTAAGTGAAATGCCTTAGGTCAGATAGCTAACAGATGATAGAGGCAGGATCTGAATCTTCTATCTCCAAATCCAGCTCTCTACCCACTCTACCATGCTGCCTCGCATTTCTTTTGGTTATATGTGTTTAATCTCAGGCTTACGGACACCATTCTGAACATGGCCCATGACAATTTTGAAAAAAAGATGATAGGAGACATTGTGTAGTAGCATATTATATTGTGTTGACTTTGCACGTAAATCAGGCATTTTGGATGTGAATTTTCATATTCTTTTAAGTACATAAAACAATCCAGGTTGTAAAACATTATTATTTTTTGAGAATAACTTTGGAAATTTTTCCCCCTTCAGCTGGCTTCCCAATGGGCTATGCAGCGGCTGCTCCTGCCTATTCCCCTAATATGTACCCTGGAGCAAATCCTACCTTCCAAACAGGTATGCATACAGATTATTTGTTGTTAACAGTTTAAAAATAGTGTTTATCATAACATAGAAGAAGGCTAATTGAAATAATGGGACATTTTGAGAGACAATCTTCAGGCGATTCTGATGGTGGCTTGATACCAAGCTTCAATTTAGTAACTAGGAACAACATTAACTAGTTAGCATTTACATATAGTACCTTTTTAGGTTTGCAAGATACTTTACCAAATACCTAATTTTATTTTAACAATCCTGAGAAATAAGTACTATTATTAATCCCATTTGAGATGAAGTAACTTGCCTAGGGTCACAGAGCTGGTAAATTCCTAAGGCCATATTTGAACTCAGCCTTTTCTGATCCTGGGCCTAATTGCTCTGTCATTAAACCTAAATAATAATGTTGTCACATATACATGAGTATCTCTCTACTATAAAAACAAGCTGGTTTTGAATATAATTATTTTCCATATCTTCTCTACGTTTAGAAAATGTTTCACATTTTAGAAATTTATGTTGTAACTGAAGAAGACTTTTGCACCTTCTGTACCATCTTGGGTATAGCATTTTAAACACAAAGGCAATTCCAAGATGTGATATTTCCTCCCTGTTTAACTAGCATGTGTTTCATCCATCCAAATTTTAAATAAAGAACAAATTACAATATAGATATATATAATTTACCACTTGTCTGGGAACATTTCCCTGTTGGAGGACCATTGCACTTTTGCCTTTGTTTCCATAGTACTTAGCACAGTGCCTGGCAAGATATAGTAGATGCTTTACATATGCTTGTTCATTGATTGATTGATTGATTTTGATACCACTGCTACTTCCTTGATTATTAGGATGGAAGAAGTTCTTTCCTTCCTTGAAGAGAAGGGTGAAGGAAATCTTCTTTGCTTCTTTATATTCCATCAATCTCCAGGTTCTGTTGGTTCTTCCTTTATGATATCCCTCACATCTCTTTATCCCCATTTTTACTACCACCACATAACTCAGATTCTTATCTTTCATCTGAACTAGTTTAATAGCCCTCTACTTGGCCCTTTAGTTGACTTTCTTACCCTCCAGGTATTATTTCCACCAAGTCATCTTTAACACTGACACCAGATTAATGTGCCTCACATACTCTGACCTTGCATTCAAATCTCCTTCCATTGTCTGATCTCCACTTACCTTTCCAGCCTTAGTTCTTAAAATCTTGTATTCACTGATCCCTGAATTGTCCCAACTCTTCATACCATGTCTTTTTATTTTCTGTTATTGTATTTTGATTGTCTTAACCTTCCCTGTGCACCCAATATCTAGCAATATTTTCTCTGTCCAAATCAAGGCCAATCTTATTTCTGTGAAAATTTCTATTTCCTCAGAATTCTTAAAAATTTCACTGCCCATTTATTGAACCTCTTCATTGAACTCATGTGTTGATAGAGAATAAACTCCTTGTGGATAGGAATTACTTTATTTTTGTCTGTGTTTCCCAGGCACATTGTAGTTACTTAATAAATGTTTGTTGGATGATTAATTTCTTGTTGATAATTACTTTATTTTTGTCTGTGTTTCCCAGGCACATTGTAGTTACTTAATAAATGTTTGTTGCATGATTAATTTCTTGTTGATTAATTCTGTGGACCTTTCCCCTCTTAAGTGTATTTATGTTGTCTCTGAAACTAAATTATGAGCACTCTTTGGGCAGGGATTGATGTGTTCTTTGTATAAGACCCTATCCTAAATACTGGGAGTGATATGAAGGTGGGAAAGAAGGAGGAAGAAAATCAGAGGGAAAGGGATAACATAGCAGAAACAAGCTATTAGCAAGTAACAGACACTTTTTTTTAAACCCTTACCTTCTATCTTAGAATTGATACTGTTTATTAGTTCTAAGGCTGAAGAGCAGTAAGGGCTAAGTAATAGGGGTTAAGTGACTTGCCCAGTATCAGATCATACAGTAGGAAGTGTCTGAGGTCACATTTGAACCCAGGACCTCCTATTTCTAGGACTGGCTCTCAATCCACTGAGCTACCTAGCTGCCCCTCAGAAACTCTTGATAGAGGAGGTAAAAGAGAGCCCATAGAAAAAGAGAGAATAGAATAGAATTTCAGTTCCATGGGGAAGAGTAAACAATAAGTTGTTCTGTACCTCAGGGGACCTGATGTCATAGGAATTTTACAAATTTTCATGTTTGGAATAGAAGAGATACAAGTAGCCACTTGGAATGTGCCTTTGAAAAATCCTTATTATGGAATCAAGATAGGAATTAACTTTCTGTATGTCTCTGTCTCAGTATAGATCATATATCTAGATATACTAGATATTGATAGTTAATAGTGAATTTCCTATCTTTATATAAACTTACCAATACACATATACATATGTGTATATATAACATACTTATACACAAACATATATAGTTAAATAAGTATGAATACCTATCATCTAGTTCTGTCAACATTTACTGACTTTGTTTGCTATATATAGTCTAATTTTGATAGGTCAACAAATAAAGAGATCTATTTATCTTCCCATTACTCCAAGTTGAGTGTTTTAGGGGAGACCACAGCATTTTAATGCAACTACATGGCAATCCTTCAGATATTTGAAGTTATTTTCCCTTTTCTAAAAAAAAAAAAATATATATATATATATATAATTTCCCCCCTCCCCCCCTTCTGGGTTAAATATCCCTGGTTATATCTACTGCTCCTTATATGGCATGATTTTAGGTTCTTCCCCATTCTGGTTACCCTCTTTTGGGCATGTTTCAACTTTAGGAATGTGATGTCCAGAATTAGATATAGTATTCTGATATGGTTTAATTAGTGCCAAATATAGCAAGGATATTGATTCTCTTGTTAATGTAACCTAAGAGCACATTGCCTTTTTTGGCCAATCACCATCACCTTGCTGATTGAGTGTGAACTTATAGACTATTAAAACTTCTTATCATTTTCATTTGGTATGCTTTCTAGTAATGCCTTTTTATTCTGTAATTGTGCAATTTATGTAGTTTTTAAACCAAAATTGAGAACTTTATATCAAAGTTTATCTTATCAGGATCTTATTTGTAATTGTTTTGTCTTGCATTGCCTTGGGTATCTATCTATCTATCTATCTATCTATCTATCTGACCTTTGAGCGCAGTACAAAAGTTTATTAATATGCCATCTATACTGTAAAGAGCTTCCAACCTGGTCCACTTTTTTCAACCCTAATTTTCGAAGGAATCAGTTTCTTTTTAAAATTGCTCTCAAAGAATCATATTCCTTTGGTCCACAACTTAAAGCTCATTATTTGGACATTTTATTATTGTGGCCTTGAACATCTCAAAAAGTATCTGACTTCATTGAATCTGGATGTATTCGTTGTCAGATGACCTAGATTATGTATGTTTTTTTCCTTAAGAAATTTATTTTCAAAGGAAAAAAAGAGTAGTTAAGAAATAATAATAGTTAAGAGTAAGGTAAGAAAAATGACTCTAAAACAGGATTCTTAATTTTTGGGGAGGGGGCATGCACCCTTGCATAACCTTTTTTGTAGTCTATTGATACGTCTTTTTTCAAAATAATGTTTTTAATTCGTAAAATGTATAGCATTACAAAGGAAAAACTACATTGAAATATAGTTATCAAATTATTTTTTAAAAACTGAACACATTCATGAATCATATGTTAAGAACAACCCCTCTTTGAAAAAAAAAATCTAGATAGCAGTAGATGGCTTCTAAACTGTTCTTACTAGTTAACTTTTTTTTGGATGATAACAGCCTGACATTCCACCTAGACCCCTAGGATTAGACCCCTAATTTATGCTAAAAACACTTTTAAAATAGACTTTTTTCCCTCAGCATAATATAAAAATAAAAAGAATCAGGATTCTTGCCACTCTTATTTGATATAGTGGTAGAAATTGTAGCAAATGTAGGAAGACAGGAAAAGGATGCTAGGATTAACTTTGTAAATAAAAGAAGTTAGTATAGCATTATTTTCAGATGATATGCTAGCGTTTCTTAAAAGTGCAACTGTCTAGAGCAAAAACATTTTAAATTCAGTTTTTAATTTTGTTTTCAATGTTAATTTCTGTTTCTTACCCATTGACAAAGCAAGAAAAAAAAACCTGTAACAAATATGTGTAGTCAAACAAAATTAATTTCTTCATTACTTCTGCCCACTCCCTCTCCCCCCTAAAAAAGAAAGACATAGTCCATCACCTCTTATCTGGAGGTTGATAGCATGTTTTTAACCATTAATTCTTTGGAGTTGTGGTAAGTCATTGTGTTTATCAGAGTCTCTAAAGACAGAATTTTTTGTCTTTATGATGTCGTTATTCTAAGTTTTTCATATTTTGCTCACTTCACTTTGTATCAGTTCATACAGGTTTTCCCCAAACCATGCCCTTCATGATTTTTTTTATATGTCGTATTCTTTCACATTCATAGACCATAATTTCCACACATTCCTTAATTGATATAAAATCTCTCCTTTTACAGTTCTTGGCCACTACAAAAATACTGCTGTAAACATTTTTGTACAGATAGGTCTTTTTTTCCTTTTTTTATCTCTTCATGGTACAAATCTATTAATTATATTTTTTGAGTCAAAGGGTATTTACTCACAGTTAATAGATTTTTGGGGCATATCTTTTCCCTTAGCCCTTCCATCATTTGTCATTTTCCATTTTTGTCTACCAATCTTATGAGTGAGGTGGTACTTTAGAGTTTTAATTTGCATTTCTATAATTAGTGAGCTAGAGATTTTTTTTTCCTATGGCCAATCATCGTTTGGATTTCTTCCTATGAGAACTGTCTAGTAATAGCCTTTGACCATTGGGGGGAATATATATGTTTTAATAATGAGACCGTTAGGGGGGCAACTTGTTACTAAGATTTCTCCCCCCACTCCCAATTTTCTGCTTTTTTAGAACAAAGTTGATGCCAGATGTAGTGGTGTCTGCATAGAGTTCCTACCTCTGGAGAGGCTGAGGCTGGTGGATCACTTGAGCTCAAAAGTTCTGACCTATCATGAGTCTAATATTTCACACTACATCTAGCATCAGTATAATTAGTCCCTGCAAGTAGAAATCTGCAAGTCTGCCCACAAAAGGGCAAATCAAGTTGGATATGGAGCAGGTCTAAGCTTCTGCCCTAATCAGCAGTAGAGTTTAACTTTTGAGTGGTACTATACTTTCAGCCTGAATGAAATAGGGAAACCAAGTTTCTAATACATAATGCATGTATTAGGGGTATATATGAATATGTGTGTGTGTGTGAGAGAGAGAGAGAGAGAGAGAGAGAGAGAGAGAGAGAGAGAGAGAGAGAGAGAGAGAGAGAGAATGTATATAGGCAATGAAATAGATAGACTCCTAATTTTTTTCACTATTCTTTCAAAAATTTTATGTAATATATGAAGATATAAACTGGGACAAGCTGGTTGGTTGTCTGAGATAAGGAGTTAAAAGTAATTGTACCAGGCTTGTTGACCCAAGGAAGGGATGATACCAAAACTTAGGAATAGCTATTGGTAGTTTCCATTAAAAAATTCAAGCCCAGAATATCGTTATTTTCTACTTGCATTTTTTTCCTACAGTACTCCCCAAGAAATTATCTTTCTTTGAATTTTCCATAGCACTTAGATCCTTCCTATTGCACATATCCTATTCTGTTTTGCATTCTGGTTATTCATTAATAAATACTGGCTAAAATTGTGTCTCACTCTTCATAGCCACTATAGTTATTTCTTCTTTAAAAAAATCTGAACTTGTCTTATCAATTTTGGGAGTATTAAGTGTATTCCTCTCTCAGCCAATGAAAATCAACTATCCCACAATTTAGTCTTAGAGAATCTAAGGATTCTGAAAGATTTAAGTGATTTACCTAAGATCAAAAAGCCATTAGGGGAAATTAAGGCCAGAGTTGAAACCAGGTCTTTATATGAATTTGAGAGCAACTCTCTCTCTTACACCATTATTTAACAAATACTTAATAATGGTTAGTTGAATTCAGCACATCTAATATATTCTTCTACCCTAGAAGGAAAAAAAATAAGGAAGAACAATGAGAATATTAATTCAAAGGCCTTGTAATTTAATTAGGCTCTTATATTGCTAGCATTTCTGAAGAATTATTATATTTCAGAATACTCGATTGGTTGGTTGGTTGGTTGGTTGGTTGGACGGACTTTCTATCTATTCAGTAACCAAAAAAACTAAACTTGGCTAAATTCATTATTCACAAACCATTTGCTAGGCTTTACATGGTTTGTTATTTATGTCATTGGAGGGAGTAATGATGAAATGATAAATATTTTAAGTAGGGAAATATGCATATGAAATAAAAGTGTAGATTTTTAAGGTGCTGTACAAGGGAGTTGCTTAGCTTGTAGGGTTAATGTTTGTTTCTGTGAACTCTTTAAGTTCTTAGATTTTTTTTTAATACTTTCAGGATTCCTGTGGATCATTAGTGAGAGATAACTGATTTTCTGCAGCAATGTGGAACTAAAGATTAAAGGAGATTACTTGATCAAATACTAAATTCTAACACTTAAATGTTAAAAGGTATGCTCCTGGTGGGAAGGGAAAGGAGTTGTGTAAGTAGAATTCATACTTGCCTTCCATGAACAGGCTAGGCTTTTAAATGAAATTGCATGACAGAGGTAAAAATAGGTTTTAGGTGAGTGGCTGAATATACTATATATGACGGTTGAGGTAGAAAATGGTTTGTTAGTTTTATTTTCAAAGTGTTTTCTTGTGCATTGAAGTGAATGTGATGGCTTTTGCTTTGAGGAAAATTTATTTGAGAAAAGTCCTTTCTCAAAATTAATTTTTTAAAAACTCAAAATGAATGTATTATATTAAAATTGTTTTTTACCATTATAAACTTTTAAACCTACTAAAGAAATGGATCTTTAGATGCTGGCATTCTTAATCACATAATTTATGTTTAAATATTTAATGAGTACCTATTATATTCAAGGAATTTGCTAGATAACTAGGGAGGGATATGAGATAAATTTGGTATTACCTCTTCCCTTATAATATGGATAGTGTAGAAGAGCTGTGCTCTTATTATTTTAAATATATGGTTACTCCAAAGAGATTTAAATTTAAACTTATTATTTGGTAAGTGCAATTCTCTTGGACCAAATTAAACAAGTTATCATATTTTCAAATATGTTTATTTAAATATGTATTTTTGGCTAGAGCCACTTTTTTGCATAAATAAGTCATAGAATATAATCTACTATTGTGAAACATTGCTTATATAAAATACTAACACTAGCAAAATTTACTAGCTGCTAAGTTGGATATTAGAATTAGAATTCCATTTTTATTACTTGATGCTTTCTTTAAAATTTATTCAAAAATTAAGGTTAAAATATACAGATGTTTCTTAGTAATAAAATTTTGGCACATTTGTGTTGGCAGTAGAATTTTATTAATCACTGGCTATCATGGCATATAGGTAAATCTTGGGGAATTTAGGGCAACTCTAGTTAAGGGAAAAATTAGTTAAGACTTTGTGTGGTTGTAAGATAAATCAGTTCTATTTTATTTTAGTCTTCTCAAACCAAGTGATGGATGTTTCTCTATTCTTTCATTATTGATTTGTATTTGTACATCTTGAAAAGAATTGAATCTAGTAAGGTTAATTATTTTTTGAATTTAGAAAAGATGCTGTGGCAGAGAGTGATATGAGTCAGTTTTTATACAGGCTATATATATTTATTAATTTAGGAATCCACATAATGTGAGATCCTTTTCCAGTGAGAAATGAATTGAAATACTGCTGTAGAAACTGTACTATGTTAATACTGACATTTTCTATGTATATTAAAACAGAAGACTGAATTTGTTGTTAAATTGAAGAAAACTTCATGAATTTTCTTTAGATAGGGAAGATACTACAAGAAAGATCATTTCTTGGGATGTTTGATCATCTTGCAGTGCTCGATAAGCATAGTCCAAAAAGGACTTCTTTGAAGATAATCATAGTATGTGCACCATTTGCTGGAGAGGATGAAGAGGTAGAAAAATTCTATGAAGGAACTGGATGATATCCTTCAAACTAAATCAGCATCTACACATTGATACCTGATGGCTTTATTACAAAGGTTGAAGTAAGGAATATCTTGAAAAGTAATTTGTGATTAATCAATGACTAAATACAATCTTGTAGGACAAGCTTCATGCCTGTGTATGATGAGTACTTTCTTTAAGAACAAAGAGGGTACTGAACATCTAGCAGCAAATAACATGTTACTTTGTAATATATGCCCAAAACATGCCATTTTTCTGTAATGGTCACAATTGGTTACTAAGGAGTCATTTCTAAATCAATTGTTTGCTGTTGGTTTATCAGTGAGTTAATACAAAGGTTAAAATAAATACCAAACTAGAAGCAAGGATAAAATGGTGGATGGGGGGTGCACATGAATTATAAGAACATCAGTCTGACTTTCCAGATAAGCTATTGACACCAAAAAGTAAGGCAAGGATAAAGGAAATAAGTGTTCTAGTTATTAATATTTCCTTTAATGTTTTCTAGAAAAGTTTGACTGACATAAGCAAATATTACTAGAAACAAGAATGCCAGATGGTAAAACAGAGAAACTAAGGACAATTCCAGTTCAGGATATAAACTCATTTGTAAGATGTTATAGGGAAAGATGGATGAATTATTAAGAGCAATATCGATTCATAAGACTGTGAAGAGCAATGGAGAGGAAAACCAGTTGGCTACACTGCTTATGATACAGAATAAAGATTCTCAGTGTAGGGAGGGGACCTGAAAGTACAATACATACATGAACAGAATCTTTGAATCCTCTATAAGTTGTTATCTAGCCTTTACTTGAAGACTTCCAGTGTGGAGGAACCCATTATCTCCTGAAGCAGTCAATTCTACTTTTACATAGCTCTAATTTTGAGTAAATATTCTTTACATAACACCTAAATGACTTTCTTGTAACTTCCACCAGTTGCTTCTAGTTTATTCCTTTAAAGTCAAGGAAAACAAGACTAAATTCTTCTTCTACTCAACAAGTCCTTCAGATATTTGAAGACAGCTATTATTTTCCCCTTTGTTGTCTCTTTTCCAGGGTAAATAGTCTTAGTTCCTTCTTTAGTCCTTTGCATCTCATTGGCTTTACTGATAGTTTTTACTGACAAATTATTCTTATTCCACAAAAGTCAATCCTATGTTATAAATTTAGTTTTCACAGGTGTTAGTAAGTAATCTGATAGTGTGGACCAACTAATAGTCTTTTGTTCATTCAACAAGCATTAATTATTGTAACTGTGCTAAATACTATAAGAAAATTATTTTCTTCAATCTAATTCATACAACAAAGTCTAGTTGGCTTTGACTTTCCAAGTATTCATCTTTTAAAGAGAAGTGTTATAAAATAGTTCATTAAAAGCTAGCATTTGGATGTGTTTTAAAAGCATAATGTTGAATAGGTCATATTGAAAGAGTAGGTGTTTCTTTAGTTTTAAGTGTTTACTGTCCTAAAAAGCATGAACAACTAGTATTGTACATCTGCCATATTTATATTGCTTTATACTACTCATGTAGGTGGAGAAAAGAGACGAGATACATAAAAACATAATTTCTACCCTCAGAAAAAATTAAATTGAGAGAATGTGTGTGTGTATTTATTTATAAAACAACTAGCAAAACACTTGGGATACAATGTCAATATAACTAATTTTTGAAGATCCTCATTAGCAACCACTTGTATACCTAATGATACTTTTGGGTAACATAAAAAAAGAAAGGAACTTATTCACATACAGTATTATAGAATAAGTGTTCATTGTCTTTCTTATGACAGACTTTTGTTTTTTTGGCAAAACAGTTTTTAGAACTAATAAAGTAAGCTTTTCATGCAACATATGGAATATTGTCATTAAAATTTATTTGGTTTTAGTTTGGATTCTAATTAATCTTTAAGAGTCAGTTAAATTATTGATAACTGGCATTTATCAAACATTTCCAGAATGTACTATCTTATTAAATAATTCTCTTAACAAGCCCAGGAGTCATGGAAAATTATTACCAACATTTTATAGATGAATAAACTGAAGCTCAGAAAGGGTTAGTGACTTACCCAGGATGACATAGCTGGTAAATATCTGAGGCTAGTTAAGGATCTAATCCTTCCTGATCACAGATTAAATACTTTATTTACATCATGCTATAGTAAATAATCAGTTAATCAAAAAAGCATGGGACTTAAGATTTGTCCTTCTTGTCTCTGAGGTAGTCTCCACTATCCATTTTTTCATGCTGCATTTGCATGTAATGGAATATTATTATGCCATAAGAAAGTATAAACATGAAGGATTCACCCTTCAGAGAAACTTTGGAAGACTCATGAATTGATTCAGAATGAAGTAAACAGAACATCATCAGTGGGGTATTTGGGACTGTATTCAGGAGTGAGAGGAAAGAGGTCATGGCTCTCCCATTCTGTGACCTGGTGCTGGATTAGATGACCTTGTGAGTTTCTTTCCTGCTCTAAATCTCTACTTCTTCCATCTCTCATCCCGTCTTCCTAAAGAAAAAAAGGATACAGAGTTTAACAAGTAGATTTGAAAGTATGGCAGTTTAAGACAATTTGTAAATTAAAAGAATGCAAAAGTTTCTGAAATCCTAAATACTTGCTTAGTCCCATAGCAAACTCATGTTCTTGTCTTAGTTAATGGAACTACTGTTGTTGCCTTGGCAAATAATTGTAGAATATTGAGAATGATAGATTTGCTATTCCTGAAAAGGCAATAGGACCACTTGTATATTTATAATTAAGTTCTTTTAAATCTAAATAAGTATATTTAAAGTGGAAAGGAGAGAAATCTCAAGAAGGTATGACAAGTAGGCGCTATGTCAGAATACAATTTGTCCCTTAATTCATCAAAAACAGCAATGACATCAAGATGAGAAGTGAAATAAACAATCATAAAGTAATTCTTAGAGAATAAAAGAATCAGACTATTTTACTACCCTATCTCCAATCCTCTCTCTCTCAACACCCCCCCCTCCCCCAGTCTTCCCTTCAAAAAGTCTATAGCTACTCTGGTCCACCAGAGTGGTCTCAAACCCCAAGGTCCATTTCAGTATTGGGTATCATTTGGTGGGGGGAAGGGGCATTATGTCAGGGAAATATTGGGCAAAAATACTGGAAGTAGATAGCAAAGTACAGATCAAGAGAATCCCTAAAATTTCAGTAGAAAGAAGCTTTAAGTTTATCTTAACCAGAAATAGCCTATTCACATTTCAGAAATGGCAAATCCAAAAACAGGTCTTGCATTGAGCAAATCAAAAGCCTTTCACATTTCAAAGACAGACAGAATAGCACCTGATTACTCCTCATTTATTGGCAAATGGAAAAATTAGAATGGGTATTCTGAAAAGCAAAGAAGATTTGGGCTATTACCCCCCACCCCACCCCTCAATGCTGCATCCTATAAAAGCTGAGATTAATTCTCCAAGAAAATAATTTTACATTTTGAAGAAAAGGAAGACTGATTGAATAATGTCATTCATTTAGAAACACCTAGAGATGAGCATAACATTCATGATACAAACTAACCAAATACAAGAAAGTTAAATATATTTAGATAATGAATGACTCAAATGAAATGTGTGTGTTATGATCACAGCTAAACAAAGGCTTCATTGTGGGATGAGAAATCATTTTGTTTAACTGTCTTAAAACCCATTTTATCTTGTAGGCATTGAGAAAGGAAACAAGGAAGCAAAAGTGGCCTAAGTTGCAAAATTTTAAAAACCTGAAAAATCAGGAAAGGAAAAAACTAAATTAATATTTCAAGGCCAAAGAAATATCATCCCCTCATTACTAAATTATTTGTTGATAGGATAATACAGAGGATGTCCTCCTCAGCAGAAAAGTAGATTTGAATTGAGTGTCTAAGAAAAGACAGATCAGGACTCCCAAGGAAGAGTGAATGGGAGAAGGCTTTTCATTTTGTCACTATCAACTTGCCTAGTAGTCTAGCTAGAAAATAACTGTTGGAAGAAAAATCTTGGTTAGGGCTTCATTGTAATGAATCAGGCAAATGCAGGGAAAATAAAACACAAACACACACACACACACACACACACACACACACACACACAGAGTTTGTGTGTTGTATAGACTAGGTCCCAAAGCTTAAGCTACACATTGCTCTTAAAGATGAATTTTTGTAATAAGAAAAGAGAATTCTTTTTTTTTTTAACTCTTACTTTCTGACTTGGAATCAATACTGTGTAAGTGCTAAGTGGTAAGGACTAGGCAATTGGGGGAGGGGGGGGTTGTCAAGTGACTTGCCCAGGGTCACATAGCTGGGAAGTGTCTGAGGCCAGATTTGAAACTAAGACTTCCTGTCTCTAGGCCTGGCTCTCAATCTACTGAGCTACCCTGCTGCCCCCAAGAAAAGAGAATTCTGATAGATTCCATGTTTCAAAAAAGAGGATGGGCTAGTATAGCAGAGCTGAGTTTACAGTCCAGGAGACATTGGATTATGGGAACAAGCCACTCCACCAGGTAGATGCAGATTTCTAAACCAGTTTCTAAAAGGGGATCAAAGCCTATGGTTTCTTTTCTATACTTGGATTGACATGTACTGTAGCCCTCTCATGAGAGGACAGCCATGTATACCTGTGTAGCTCCCTTTTATGAGAGTAGCCTCTCTTAAGAGAAAGCTATCATGCGTATCTGTACAGCTTGTCCTACAAGAGGACTAATGTATACCAATTAAAGAGGAGTGGCAAATCATGGGTTCACTTGAATTAACCTGGCAGTAGAGGTGAAATTCTACACAATAATTTCAATAATTCCTCCATTTGGTGCTATCCATATTTATGGTGCATCACCATTTTCAGATTTATATTGTTCCTTAACTGCATCCTCCTAATGGCTACTGGGTATGATTTGGGAATTGGCTGGGGAATCAGTTCCTTGCACTAAGGGAGGTACTTATAAGCATAAACAACACACAGGCCTTATGAGGACAAACAAGAGAAGCTCCATAAACAGATGCACACCTAAGTACTGAACTCTCCTTTGTACACCAGAGCAGGTGTGAAGTATAAATAACAGATGCATGATAAAGAGCGTGTTGAGGGATTTGGTCCTACTTATCCAAGTCAAATAAACTAGTGGTTGATAACTGGTGCAAGGGGCCTTTCTCAGCTTAGCTGGTTCCAAGGGCAGATCAGGGGTTTGCTTCCTTTGCTGGGATGAGGTTAGTTTGGCAGGCTTCACATGGGTTAATGTGTCCAGGTCCTGTGCTCAGCAATTTTGACAAGAATAGTAACTGGTGGTTCTATGATGGCCTCCTAATTTTGGGGTTAGGACTCCTGAGGCAACTGTCTTATTTGTGTACAAAAAAGGAAAAAGACATAATAATTTGGCAATTACAAAGTTGGTAGGAAGCCTTTCACCTGCTTCACTTGCTTAACATCATCTGTTAAGGTTCCTGAGGGTGTCAGGATTTGAGGATTTTGGCACATAAGCTGTTAATTCCCTAGGGCTAAAATCCAAGGATTGCAGCATCTAACTGTCTCTAGTAGGTTTGCTTACCTTTTATTTTGTCTTTGTTATTGGCATTTGAAGAATTCTCTGGATCCTATCATTAGCGCCTGGGCCCAGCTTGTAACCCAGCTACCTGTACTGTGGGAAGGGCAAACTGCACCTTAGGAAGATTTGAGGACCCTTTTTTGTAAAGGAAGTTTATGAAGAAAACTGTCTTTCTCCTGCAAAGGAGAGGCGAGCAATAAATTATCCATAAATTGAATTAAGGCTTACCTCTGGGGTAGGCGCAAATCTTGCACATAGAGTGGGAGATTAATAATAACCTTCTGACATCCTAGTCCAAGTATATTGCTTGTTCTTTTAAGTAAAAAATGAAAAGATACTGTTAGTCTAAATGTATGGAATACTGAAAAAAAGCAGACAGGTCAATAACAAAATATATTTTTTTTATTGTCAGGAATATTGGTGATAGTGGAAACAGGTTTTGGGACCAATTGGGGACCTTTAAGACTACAAAATTCTCAATAATAATCATTAGATATCACTAGATAAAGAGGTACAGAGGTAGGACAATACAGGGGTATTGCAGGGTGACTGGTAAGACACTATCACCCCCAGTGAATATAAGCAATGATGAGTTTTTTTAAGAGATTTAACAGCCTCCAAATTGTCATATACTGTTGAACATAAGGGTGCTTCAGATTATATCCTCACAGGGTCAAATAACTGTGAATCCCACATTGTTCGGGTTCAAGCTCCAACACTAGTGTGCAAGTTTTGCAACAGGAGGAGGCAATTCATATAATAGAAGTCCTAGAAACCTTTTTGGTTCTTTTTTTAAATTACCCAATTAGCCAAATCAATTTCATTGTTTTCTAACTGAATCCCTCCCGTGTCACACTGAATAATGGCTTCAAAATTTCATAACAGGTCCCTCCCATACATAGAAATAGGGCAATTAGACACAATCAAAAATAAGTGAAAGCAGGGGAGTGGATATTAAAAGGCACATCTTTCCCCACCTGCTAACTACTGAAAACCTCAAGGAAACATCTCAGTGCTAATAAAGTCCCATGTTCACTGAGCAAATAAAAAGATTGCCATTTATGTTAATTTCTATCAAGGCTCTTTAACTATAACGCTATTCACTTTCACATTTCCATGAAACATCCTAGCTAGAAGCAATTCATCTTACATGTCTGCTGCTGATTAATTAACATAAGGTGAAATAGTAGTTTAGATCATTCTCATTTTCTATATCTAACTGAACAAACTTATGAATGGAAGCACACAAATGAATTGAGGAGTTCTATGGACTCCCAGTCTATCAGTTATTAGGCATCTTGTTCTAGAGCATCATAGAGAGTTGTTATTGCATCTGTTGCTCATTTCCCCTATAATATTCAATTTGGGAGCTTTCCTGGGCCATGAGGTTTATTCTCTGACATTATAGTACAGGTCAGGTCTTTTGCCTTCTCTTACTTTGTGAGAAAAGCATCTAAGCTCAGCCATATCTCCAAAAAGCACAATAGCTTTTTTCCAATGGTCTTAATTCTGTCAGTGACAGTGGTTAAAGATCAGTGAGAAACAGTGGACTGGCTTGTTGCCATAATCCAGTATCTCCTGGTTGAAAGAGGACATGTATTCCTGGATTATTTCCTAAAAAACTGTTCTTAAAGGTGCCATGATCTTAGCTATCTCTAGCTTAAATGGAAATGTTGCATAATTCTATATTGGAACCTAATGGTCATGGTAAATTAGGGCATTCTCAATTTGAAAAGACAGCTATCAGAACTATTATTAATCTATCTAGTCTTGCATTATTTCTGACTTAAAGTTTTCAACATGCATAATTTATAACAATCCTAAGTCCTGTATCTGTCTATCTGGCCAAATTCTATCTCTATAATTATCTAAATACTGAAGCCAGTCTTAAGTTCTTCCATTCCAGTCCTAGATACCCCTTAGCTAAATGATAGCCAAGCCTTGGGAAGTCAATGGGAATTTTATTTTGCACTAATTAATTGTATTTGATACTAGTATTGTCTTTTGAGGTTGCTGTCAGTCAAAGATCAGCCACTTTACCCTGTCTGTGTTCTGGGACCACTGTTTCTTCATGCATAAATGAAAAAAAAATTTTTTTTTTCAAAAATTTGGGTATCAAGACCTATATGTCCTTATTCTTTTCAGAGCTGAAGGAGCTCAATTCTCTCTCATATTTCATGGCAGATTGACCACTAGGGAAGTAAACCTTTGCCCACAGTGAAGCAAAAGATGCTCTGCTGCCATTGAGGGAGTACTGTGCTTCTCCAGTGAGAGCCACTTACAAAGTGTCCTAGCTCAGGCACCAAAAATTGTTGGGAAAAAAATCTTGGTTAGGGCTTCACTCCAACAAATCAGCAAACTTTAGGAAATTGAAGTAGAAAAAAGAAAAAGAGTTTGTTAAAACATATAAGGCATAGATGTTGTATAGGCCAAACCCTGAGATCAAGCCACATGTTGCTTTTAAAGATGAATTTTTAGAGGGCAGCTGGGTGGCTCAGTGGATGGGAATCAAGCGAAGAGACAGGAAGTCCTAGGTTCAAATCTGGCATTGAACACTTCTCAGCTGTGTGACCCTGGGCAATTAACCCCTGTTGCTTAGCCCTTATCATTCTTCTACCTTGGAACCAATACACCATATTGATTCTAAGACAGAAGGTAAGGATTTTAAAGCAAACAAACAAAAGAAAAGATGAATTTTTGTAAAAGGATAAGATAATCCTGAAAGGTTCACATTTCAGAAAGGGGATGGGCTATTATTGCATCAGAGCCAAGTTTACAATCTAGCTTATATGAGAATGTGAGGAATAGAGTAAGTAAGGAATGATAAATTTGAGGAATTTAGAGAAATAGGTAGATTTCTGTGAACTGATATGGAGTGAAATAAGATTTGGAAGAAAAATATGACTGATTATATCCCTTTGAGAAAATGACTAAAAGAAAGCTGAACTCTGAGTAACTGAAGAACAAATTGATTCAAAATACAGATACTAAAAATTAGCTTCCTTATGACAGAGTTTGCATCTGTTAGCACAAAATGTTATATACAATATCAAAGATGTAATAAATGTTTTTGCTTAATTTTTATTTTCTATAAGGGAAAGAAAAAGTCTTTTCTGTATATCATGAATGTTTCTAAATTCAGGGAAAATCAGTGAAAAATTTATATGACCATATATGGCTGTTTTTTCCCCCAAAGCAAATGTATACAAACCAATTTTTCCAGTGGATTTCTTTGTCCAAATGGGATGAATGCAGGGAAATAACTTTTTTTGTACATGGTTTTGTTATATTTACTGACTTGGTTAAACTAACATCAGTATATTTAACTCTTAACACAGGCATTATTAACCTTTTTGTATGTGTCATGAACTATCTTTGGCAGTCTGGTGAAGCCTGTTCATCCCTTCTCAGAATAATGTTTTTAAATCTATCAGATACATAGGATTACTAAGAAAACAAATTATAGTGAAGTATAGTTGTGTATATAGATATGGGGAGGGGTAGTTTATAGACACCAAGCTAACTTTGGCTCCCTTGGTCACTCTTCTCATTGTTTCATATATGCCTTCTTATAATAAATGAAATTGTGCTTTCCAAAAAGGTTTTAGCTTCTTACCCATATTTTCTTTGTTTCTGAAATGCTTAAAATTCAAGTTTACCCTGCCATAAACTTTTTTCAGTCCATAGACAGATGCAAGACAATAACATCTTTTGTTCTTCATTCTTCCCTTTTAAGAGGGTGTGACCTTTTTGTTATATCTAAGGAAACGCTTCTGAAAGAGAAATCAGTTTGAAGAAAGAATACTCCTCTTGCTTTTACAAACCATTTGTAAAAATTTCAATATTTAGTGGGATTATTAGCAAGAATTACCTTGTGTTCCTAATGGTGTTGTAGTTTATGTAAGTCACTTAATGATTATTAGAACTGATAGATAAGGAGTCACCTTTAATGAGGTAGTAAGAAATAAAAGAGATTTGGTTACATACCATACATTGTGGAGGATATATGTATAATGAATGCTATCCCACTAAAAAATTTCCCTTTGTGATACTGATGGAGACAGTCATGTTTGTAATGGGCGAGACACTTATTAGGTGTATGGTGAGGCAAGTCTCTTATTATCTCTTTATTTTCTCATCTGTGAAATGAGTATAATAATATTTGTATTATCTAATTCGCAGGATTTTTTTTTTTTTAGGAAAATGCTTTGGAAACCTTAAAGCTTTGTTAAATGAGCAAAGTAATTTATATTAATAGAACTATTTTTATAGATGTGTGATTTTCTATATGTGATATAATCAGTGATTATTTCTTTTATCCTAATACTAAACACACAGTTCCACTTTACATTGCTTTGAACATTCAGAGTTTTAGATTCCTAAACCTGGCTCTTTCTCCTCTCTTAATTTAATGTTAATAGAACAGAAGCTACCTTCATAGGAACTAAGACATTAGGAAATAGAGAGGAACCCAGTTACCACAAGTAATTAAGACCTTCTTGAGCCTGACTACCAATTACGAATGGTATGACTCTTCTTGTGAGTCAGATAACATATTTTGTACTGAAGTCATTTTTCATTTCAGAAAACAAAAGAAGTAGCATAAGAATAGTAACTAATTTAAATGATTTGGGTTCTTTTTGAGATAATCCTACTCTTGTGTTTCAGGTTATACACCAGGTACACCATATAAAGTGTCCTGTTCACCCACCAGTGGGGCAGTGCCACCTTATTCGTCATCACCCAACCCATATCAGACTGCAGTGTACCCAGTTAGAAGTGCCTATCCACAGCAGAATCCATATGCACAGGTAAATCATGCACACCCACTTTTTGGTATGGATTCAGTAAGCCCAAACATTATCAACAAACATTTTGCTTTTCCGCTCCCTTTTTTAAAAATCTGTTTTTGGGAAATTGTGAATATAAGATCGTGGCTGAAGGTGAGAAGTTTGAGAAGAAATCAGTTTGAACATTTTGTTGTAGCCAGGGGTGTGTGGATATCTGTGTGGTTTTGTGAGAAACTCAATTGCTATCTTTTTTTCAACAGCAAGGCACTTACTATACCCAGCCATTGTATGCAGCACCACCTCATGTAATTCATCACACCACAGTTGTGCAACCAAATGGCATGCCAGCAACTATGTACCCTGCTCCCATCCCCCCTCCAAGAGGAAATGGTGTGACTATGGGAATGGTTGCTGGGACCACTATGGCAATGTCAGCAGGTAAATCATTTTAATTGGTTTGTTCTCTTAACATATCATATCACAGGATGTTGTAGAGCAGTAGTAGAATAGAGTGCTGGACCTAGAGTCAGGAAGACTCATCTTCCTGAGTTCAAATCTGAGCTCAGACACTAATTGTGTGACCCTGGCCAAGTCATTAAGCAACATCATTTGCCTCAAGTTTTCTCATCTATAAAATGAGCTGGAAAGGAAATGGCAACCACTCTAGTATTTTTGCCATAAAAACCCCTAACGGGATCATAAAGAGTCAGATATGACTGAAAAATGACTGAACAGCAACAAAAAAGTAGTAGTATTTTGGTGATCAGTTCATTTTTTTTATTGTTTTCTTAATAGATTTATGTCCTTTCCCATGAAAGTACCTGGTGGGACTTTTTTTTTGCCCTCTGGAGGAGAATTGGCTATTAAACAGGACAGCATTTCCAATCACTTAATATTAATAGATTTTCATTCCAGAGCAAGTTTCTTGAAAGGCGTCTTTTTTTAATTGAAAGACAAACAAGAATGTTAGAAAGGAGATAATTCTAGGACAACTACCTCCTCTAAATCAATAGATTTTCTCAGGTAGCTTGATGTCTAGCACTATTTTAAGTTAATTCATATATGTTGTTAGAATATTTTGTTAGATTGAAATCATATTGATGAGTTTTAACAATCCTGGCACTATCCGTTATTGTATTGACATTTCTTCTAGCAATAAGCCAGATGATGATGGTAATTGTTATAAATAAAAATTAATATGGAGGCTTATTATCAGATTTATAAACATTCATTAGTAAAGAGAGAGTTAGGTCTCAGCCTTTCTAACTTTAGGAAGAGATCCAATTCTTCATTCAGCAGCTTGCCAGAGATTACCAGAGAAGATAAAGACCAGAGAGAGCAAAGCCTCAGCCCAAGGAGCGAGGTATGGCTGTAAAAGAGACCTCTCTCCACTTCCACACACTTTTTAAAACTCAACTCACTCCTCCCTCCATGGCGACATTGCACTGGCTCTACACACTGACAAGAGACCCAGGTGTTTGGCCATTAGAAATGCCACATAACTGACACTTTTATGTCCCTCCACCAAGGTGCTCAGGACCTAAGTCCCCTAAATAACTTCACACATAATTATGATGCTGGCTGACATTTAATATTTTACGTGTTTAATCTTTATATAATCCTATGAAGAAGATAATGCAGATCTTATTTTATAGATAAAGAAACTGAATCTTAAAATGGTATGACCAAATATTTAGAACTGGAGAGAACTTAAGAGACCATCAAAGTTTAATCTTAAAGATGAGAAAATTGAGCCCAAGAGAATTCAGCTGACTTATTTAGGGTCTCTTGGGGACTAAATAGCCTGATCTGGAATTTGAACCCAAGGCTCTATGCCAAAGCCAGGAAAGTGGAGGAATTTGTCCAAGGCCAGTATCAAGTATAACTTCTAAAATTGAGTGAAAGCTTTGGCTTTTATTTTTTCCAGAAGATTTTTGATTTAACTATTGTGCATATAGCATTAAAGTTGTATAAGGATTTATTACTTTTTCTGAATGAATAAAATTTCTCTTAAACTTAAGATTTTGATCATTCTAAAACTGTCTTTCCCTTAAAAATTAGTGTTATTTAAAAATTATAATTTGAATTAAAGAAGTAACATGATGTATGATGGTTCACGATAATATGTAGGACTATAGCATATGTTCTGCAAATATATTTTGCAGGAAACATTTTTAAATTGTGTATAATAATCTTCCTTTTTAGACTATTAGATCTTTATTTTTCTGCATATCATGTGAAATCCTTTTAAAAAACCCCCATTATCATCTGTCTTAGCAGCAATACTAAGTATTGATTCTAAGGCAGAAGAGGAGTAAGGGTTAGTAATTGGATTTAAGTGACTTCCTTTGGTCATACAGTTAGGAAGTGTCTGAGGCTAGATTTGAACCCAGGACCTTCTATCTCCAGGCCTGGCTGTCTATACTGATATGAGCCACCTAGATGCCCTGGGAAGACCTTTTAAAAGGACCATGCACATAACTGATGAAAGATTTTTTTATCATCATCTTACTTGGAAATAAAGATTTTCCTCCTATTGCTTTTTTTCTTTACTTTGGGGGTGGGGGGGGAAAGAATGCACTACCTCAATTCACATAGACTGCTCCTTCCAGGTATTATTCAATTCCAGTCTTTCTAGTGTCAATCTTTGTTAAATTTACAGAGGAAAAACTCTTGTTCCCAGAAACTGTGCTTAAGCAATTTGAATTCAATAAGGAAGATCCAGGTTTCCTTGTCTTACTTGGTGTATAACTAGGGCCACTTTGAACATTCTAAAGTGAAAGTCATGACAGATCCTTAACTTTCTGTATTTGCAATCTGTGATAAACAATGGTATATAATTTTTTTCTAAGCTTATCTCTTTCCATAAATTGCTTTGTGTTGGAAAGGGGCTAAGAAATGTAAATTTTATATTTAAAAGTTGTTATTTAATCTTGTGCCTTCCTTAGGATGCCTAACTAACTTTTTGAAGTGCAGTCATTGAGTTCATTTCTTCATGCACTTAATCTTAATGGAGCTCGTATTTTTCTTTATGATTTTTAGTTACATTATTATTTCAGTTTAATTGTGAGAATCATGAACTATCTGGCTAGGCTATGTTATCATATGATCTTCTCCATGCTCATTTTATTGCCTGTTTTGTAAATTACAAATTGATTCAGTACATAGGAAAGAGAATATTTCAATTAAAATTAATTGATAGTTGTGACTCAAAGCATGGTAAATATTCTACAGTGAAGATTTTTATGAAAATGCCCATCCATGATTCCATTTAGTTGCTTTTGTTTTTTTAAAACCCTTTCCTTCTGTCTTAGAAGACAGAAGAGTGGCAAGGACTAGGCAGTTAGTATTAAGCAATTTACCTAAGGTCACACAGTTAGAAAGTATCTAATTTGAACCCAGGTCCTCCCAACTCCAGGCCTGGTACTCTGCATTTAGTTATTTCAGAGATATCTTTCTTTCCCAGCTTCTCAGGAATTTTAGTCATGGAAAAGAAGGACATTATCATATATTTCTATAATTGCATTATTACATGGCATATAGAAAATAAGAATGTTGGCCACCTGTCTTCCTGGTTTTCTTTCCTGGGTTACTTAATATAACTTTTATTTTAGTTTCTTGATTGATATGGAAAATAGTTCACATGTACTAATAGCATCAGAGGGAAAGCACTTAGACTTCTATAATCTAGATTTTATCATTTAGGTGCTTGCTTTCAGCAGCACATACACTAGATTTTATCATTTGGAATTCATATTTTATTTTACTTTGTCATCTGGAAAAGCCAACAGAGTGGGACAAAAAATAGTTTTCCCCACACAAGTATTTGTGACTGATTTGGTTTGGATGTAAGTTTTATATAAATTCAAACTTCAACATTCTGACATTTACAATATCTTGGTGAGACTATTCTCCCCCCTTCCTTCCATTGTTACTTCTTCCTCCCTTCAAACAAACTAACATGGATGTGCCATGCCATGAGTTACATATTTTTGCAAGTTGTATTATGAAAGATCTTTAAGTAATTAGTCTGCAAAGCAATTTCTTTATCACTTATAAGGAAAATAATCATGCTTTTTTTTCCTCTTAGGTACTTTGTTGACTACTCATTCCCCTACTCCAGTAGCCCCTCATCCAGTTACTATGCCTACATATCGGGCCCCAGGAACACCAACCTATAGCTATGTGCCCCCACAGTGGTGATCATCCTGGCAAATGTAAGTTACCAGTTAAATAGCTAAAATGAAGATTATGTTTACTTTTGGAAATAGTGTAGAAAATTGTGCTATATTTACTTATGTGTAACTCATTGATGTAAATACAGTGCAACTTTTAGCTTATCTTAAGTATGTATATGACTAACTACTGTTAAGTGTATGACATTCTAAAAACTGATTCAAGTCAACATAGAATGAACTTAAATAATGTTTCCTTCTGGTGAATTCAAAGGAGGCTTTGCGTGTTTGCGTGCATATGTGTGTCTGTCTATGTAAAAGGTGTATAAGAATATCAAATGTTTTAAAGTGCATGTTAGAACTAGTAGTTGAAGACACTTGCTTGACTGGCTCTGCTTATCTACTATGACTTGTTTTTTTGTCTTCCTTTAACTGTAGGTTTGAAGATGGGAGATATGCAATCAAGTAATTGAGGTTTAACAGTTGGTGCTGAAGCCCCTCATGCCTCCAACCAGGACTTACTTTCTTCTGAATGCTTTCAACACTTTGCTAAACACTACTAAATTCAGATCACTGAAGATTTCCAGTGCTGCATATCTTACATCTTGGAACTCCAGTAGTTAGTCTTAAAGCAAATCCTGTTTTGTGGACTGTCTTGCAATTTTTTAGCTAACTATAATGATAAAAAGGGAGTATAAATTTATTCTGATCCATATCTAGTTGAATGCATGTTTAAAAACAAACACACACACACAGACACACACACACACACACACACACACACACACACACATACACACACAGACACACAAGCTTGCTCAATCTACCTGCAGTGACCGATGCAAAACCATCATATGCAAAATCCAAAGGAACTGAAAAGTATTTTACAACTTGTTATCAATGCACTGTTGTACGTATGCAAAGTCTTAAAAAGGTAGAGTCGTAAAAGTGAATTTCTTTATAGAACATCATAATATCCATTAGTACTTCAACTTCTTCCTCGAGGTTGATGAATTGACTGTTAAGGACATGTTTGTTTGTTTTTTAATTTTAGGCAATTATATATTTTTTTCCAATTGAGTTCAGTTGATATGAGTAAACATGACTGGAGGAAAGATCTGACAGGTTCAAAAATTCCTGCAGAAAATCAGTTTTCCAAGCATCCCCTTTCACTTGTATTATATGGAGTCAGTGTTACATAGACATTCTTAAAAATCCGAATGAAATACTAGATTGTGTGGCCAGGAAGAGGAGGGGGTAACCTGTGAACAAAGCAGCTTTTTTGGCTGCCTAAATTTTCTATTACAAATTCTGGAGAAGTAATATTTTCTACATCTTAATGAAAACTCAACTCTAGTACATAATCATTTTTTTCATGTGATGGAGGATAGGTTTAAAAATGAGACAGCCACACTTTTGGGAGTTATCAGATTCTGCTTTTTTCCAATTTATTCCATCGATTTCCTAAAGAATGTTCTATTCAGCTGAAAAACATGTACAGTTTGACCTAACTTTTAAAAATCTAACAAAACATGTAGGCTACTGCTAAGATTTTTCACAAACAGGCAAGACTTCAGCTATATGTTATGATTACAGTTTGTGTTCTTAAGAATTAAAGGGGAGCAAAACAGGTTTTTTTTTTTTTTAATGTCCTTAATCTCATGTTTCTTGTAGTGGATTATGCATACATTTGTAGCAGGGCTGTCAGAATGTATGAACATTCAAAAACTAGGGAGTTTTTCCTTTTCAATTTGCCAATTGATTTCTGAACATCATATGGACTGCCTTTGAGTCATGGTATCTTTTGATGCAAACTTTTAAATTTTATTTTACCTCAGATGTTATTTGGGAAGCATGGCCATGAGTCCAGCTGCAGATTAGTGTTTCCATTGTCTTGAGTCTCTTCCACTGTCTTTTCCTTCTTTCTCATAGCAGTTATAATTCAACTCAAAGTAAATGCTGTTATGGATGAAGGACTAGCATTAGAGTTAATTTGCATGCCAGAACTGTTGCTAAAAGGAATTTAACTTAGAAATATGAATATCGTGCAAAAAAGAAATCACAAGGGTTGGATTTTTTTTTGTTTGTTTTTTGTTTTTACCCGAGCCTGATTGACTTGCCCTGTGTAGATTTGATAAGTTTCAGTGCTTTTACTTTTTGACTGCAATAAATTATGCAGTAAATGGTTACAAAATTTTGTTCCCTTTTAAGAGTTTACAGAGAGGTCTGTCAGGCTGTGTAGCATTTGCAGTTTTGTTACAACTCACAAGTGATTTTGAGTAGCTCCTGTTTTATTTTTGGGGGTGGAATCCTGCTCCTTTTGTGGATTTGGCAGCTCCTTCAGGCTAGTACCTATACCTCCACTAAAGCATTCTTCTCTAAGGAGAGAGGGATGTGTTCCTGAACAGCCATTGAAATAAGAGTCTTTAGTAATTTTATTTTTTACAGCACTCTTCATTTTTTTTAACTTCCACATTTTATTTTATAAAGTCTAGGAATATTTTTGCGTGGATCACTGTAAACAGAAGACCCTTTATTCCTTCCTAATGCCTCTTGACATAATTATAGTATTTACTTATAAATACTTTAAAATGTTTCATGAGCACTTAATGCAACTTAGGGACTACCATATGTTTTTATGGAGCAGAAATTGACCCCCAGAGAAAACAATTTGAATCCACAGTGCTTGTTTCAGTCTATTTTTAATAATTCCATTTGTAAAGTAAATAAATTTGCAGATAGTGACTGGAAGGATGTTCTGCTCCAAGAACTAAAGTGAATGAACTGATAGGATGATTTTTTTAGTTTATCAATATTTCATTTAGAAGAGAGTCACCATCTTAAAGTATGTTCTCAATTAAAAAAAAAATAGGTATGAGGTGTGGAATCATTCAAATGAAAGAAATCATACAGAATGGCTCTAAAGCCTTGCTGTATAATTTCTTGTTAGACAGGAATGAGCATGAAGCATTAGAACTGTATGAGGGAGAACTTTCATAAATGCTAGCTAGCATAGATAGCATTTTTGAGAGAGAGAGAGATTCTCTGTACATTACATTTTTCAAGAATGTCAGGTTCTTAAATGTAATTTTTTTCACCCAATGATAGTTTTTCTTCCATACCTCCTCCTTATCCTCTAAAAATTTGAGTAGTCTTGTTCATTGAATTACTAAATTGCATTATGGGATTCATCCACAAAGAGAAATTTTCATTTTTGCAGCTATCAGGATACCATCTTTTATAAATGATTCAGTATAATAAGAGAGAGATCACTTCTGTTAACTAAGGACACGTGCTTGGTCATGTGAATAATTAGAATAGTAACAAAACATGGTGGTAGGGGATTAAATATATCTTAATGACATTTTGTTAAATTAAAAGAAATAAAGAGATATAACTAGGGTCAAAATTATACACTATAATGTTGTATTTTTAGGAGACAAATTATAGCAATAAAAAACCTCCTGAAACCTTCTCTCCTTTTTATATTACATTCCTGATTCAGGACTCCTACAAACGCAAGCATTTAGCTATATATTGGGACTTCTTAGGAAATGGAAGCAGGACAGCAGCAATGGGGAAATGTATTGGTTCCTGTCAACATTTGGCAGCTTTATAGGAGTGAGATTTCTTATGACATAACTTTAACCTAAGACCCAAGAGATCTAGTGTATCAGATCTGTAGATTCTACTGTTTTTATTGCAATAAAAATCTTGTTTAGGATCTGTGGTAGGTATTCAATTTATCAAACCTAGCGACATATGCAGGCTATTCTTTGGGAAACAAGGCGAATTATTGTTCTTAGAAATTCATCAGTCATTGATTGGCATAGTTCATTATTAACCAAGCAGTTTAGAAAATTTAAAAATCAGTCTTTTTTATAAACTTGAAAAATGTTAGTAAAGTTATTAGTTTTACAAAATTGTTATTCATTGGAATTTTTCCTTGTATGCTATGCAAATGAAATATTGATTCAGTGGTAAAGAAACCAGCGATCCTTTGGGCTATGCTATTAGGAAATTTCCTTTCTTACCTTACTTGTCATATTCACCTGGTGCCACCCTTCAATCTTGTCATGCCCAGGCTTTCTGGTATCATCTGGCCTAGAACTAATGATGTTTGAATTGATATGCTATTTATCTGTTGATACTTTATCAGTAGTGAGAGGAAATACATTTTTGTCTAAAACTAGAAATCAATTTAAATGATTTTATTTAGTAGCTTTGCTCCTGTGCATATCCATTATTTATTTTAGCACATCCATGAGTGGGAAAAGGCATGGCACATATCAAAAATTTACAACGTGCATGGAAAATCAAATCGAAATGTGTCTGCCTGCCTTTTACAGAAATTTGAGCATTACAGAAAATCTGTTCTGGAAATTTGGTCTCAGTTTTCCTGCCCTTGGATTTGTTAGTGTTCAGCACTGTTTTGACTGGAGAACATATCATCATCATCTTGAATTCTCCTCTTTGGCTTGACTGAATAAAGAACATTGGCCTGAGGCTTTTAGAGAAATGCCCCCAAAACATACTGTGCATCATTTAGCAGAGGAGCAGCAGTAAGGTCCTAGTTGATTGTGATTTAACATGGCTATAGTAAATTAGAAGTCTGATTGAGACAAATAACTTGTTCTAATTTTTCTCTTGCTTAAAGGAGACAGGGGTGGTTCTCCTCGCAGAGTGAAATTTAGGGGAGGGGAGATTAAAAGTTTTTGTCCAAGGCTTTCATTTTACGAAGTTATTTAGGCACCTCTCAGAATTACTCTTAAGTGGCATTTATGCTTTATTGGACCTACAATTTCCAGAGTAAAGTAGTTGATATATTATAGAAAATACACCAAAGTGGAATAGGTGGTTATTTAGAAAATAGATAGAAGAAAAATATTAAATTGGCCTTGGGGTTTTTTTTTTAATCCCCAAAGAAAGGGAAAACCCCAAATGTCATCTTGTGTCCATTCATGTAGTCCCAACTCGGTTCAGAGATATTTTCCAGATTGATTGGGACTTTTCTATCAGGTGTATGAACCATCTTAAAATGAGGCAAGGCAGGGGGACAGTACTGATAAAGGAAACCATTGCTTGGTGTACATGGTAGAGAAAACTTGATTAGCTTCAAGAGAAAATTATTGAACTGTCAAATACAAGATTTGTGAACACCGACCACTACCAGAAGCCTGTTGGTCATAATCCCATGTGACCAACCTTTCCCAATTTCCTGGAGCTGAATTTAAGAGTAATTCTGACTGCCAGGCTGGTAGGGTCTAGTCTGGGTCCCAGCAGTATACTGTCTTGAAAGGTTTATTTTAGCTGGTTCCTGTACAGACTTGTTTTTAAATAGAATGGGTTTGTTAGTGTTCTTTTTTATTGTAGTACTCTTACTGGCTGCCCTGTGTCCAAAACAAGTGATTGCATGCAACAAAAGTACAAACGAAAAGGACCCAATAATAGTTCTCCATATTTTGTTATTGAATAGACACAGGTTTCTTTTTTTTTTTAATGATTTTTTAAAAAAAAATACTGTTTTTCAGACAGTTATGTTGGTACTTTTTTTTTAAAGTTAGGTCAGTGTTGTCTTCCAAAATGTTAAAAAGCATCACTCACTTCTGCATTGAACTTATGGTGTCAACACAAAGGTGTGGAAAAATCCATCCTGAGCCAGTTCAATTATGTGTAAATTCATACTTTTTAATTTTTTATGCAATCCGATGAGTAGATGAGCTCAGATTTAAAATTCTTAAAAAAGCACGTTTATTGTAACAAGAATTGTTATGTATTAATACTTCAGTTTTCAATAAAGATTGACTTGTGTTGCTTATTCTGTTTTCTCTCATTTTTCCAAACTGCTGGGCATGACAGAAGAACTGGGAAATTCTGTTTTCTATTCTAAAATTAATAACAGAATGTGTAACAGAATATGGTGTTACGGGTTAATTTTGTAATTTTGGTAGGAGTTTGACAAAAGTGAGAAGAGCAGTTTGATAAAAAACACGTAAGTTTAATTTGGAAGAAGTTCTGATAGGAAATATAAAGGAGGAAAGTGAGATTATTATCCTAATACCCTATGACTATAAAATCCTAATCCTACCTAAAATTCTCAAAAAACCCTATTCTCTTTGAGGATAGGTTCTTCTTACTTGCGTAGGCCAGGCCTAACTTTTCTACACTACTACCACCTAGAATCAGTAAACATTAATCACCTACAACCTCCTTAAATCTGTTTTTCCATCCCAACTGTCAGTAGTAGAACTGCATGTCAGTCTCTTGACTGAGAGAGAAAGAGACAGACCTGCTCCTTAGGGAATCCTGAGGCAAAAATCCTCCACCCTCACCTCTGTTTCTCTTAGGTAATGGAATCTTCAGCTCTGGCTCACTCTCTTCTGAGCTATCCTGCTCTTAACTTAGAAATCTTCTTTTAAAAGAGAGAGAGGGAGATTAAGAAACTTCCTTTAAGAGTAAATTGTTCCAAGTGTCACACATCAAACTAATGAGGTTTTCACTAAGGGACCAGAGTCTCCTCTCCCTACCCACTTTGGTCTCTTCAGCCCAGACATAAATTTTGTGAAAACAAGTTATAACCCCAAGAACATTGATAACTCCAGGGATTTCTCCTCACCCCCCTAAACGGTTTGAGCTACTTTTTCCCTGTCAAGAACAATTACATTTGTGATTTCTATGACTTCCTGGCCTTACCTTTCTGCAATTTTCCCCTGATTTCAGTGACCTAAAATGGGACATTAGTATTATAATGTTAAGGGAGAGAACACTACCTCTATGAGTCAAGATAAATGAAAGGGAGTGGGGAGAGTTTATTAAATGCCTACTATGTGCTAAGCACTGTCCTAAGAGTTTTATGAATACTTTGATCATCACAAACTTGGGAGGTAGGGGCTGTTATTAGCCCCATTATACACTTGAGGAAAGTGAGGCAGACAGTATGGGGTTGTGTGACTTGCCCAGGGACACACCTAATAAGTGAGGCTGGATTTGGACTCTGGTCTTCCTGACTCCAGACCTAGCTGTAGCCACACTGTACCCCTTGGATACCTTTTATAGCAAATGAGTCCATAGAATGAGAAAGAATACTGATGTTAACCAAGGGCACATCTGACCACATGAATAAATAGAATAGTTACAAAATGTAGTATTAAGGGACGAATATATTGAAATGGCCACAGACTTAAGTTCTCATCCTGACCTGGCCATGGACTCTTGGGACAGCAAATAAGGACTTTCATCGTCATCCTAATTGTGATTGTTAAGAATTTAGGTGCTGCTAAGAATCAGGAAGACAAAAGCCAAAACAAGGTCCCTGGCCTCCAGGAGCTTGCAGTATGTCTTCCATCTCCAGAGTGAGGAGGCAGAAGCTGAGCTACATATGTCCAAAACGCTGTACTGCTTCTATCCTTATTGAGCTTAGATGCCTTCTGTTAAACCTGTTAATAATTTCAATTCCTTTTCATCCTATGCCTGCTTCTCTTCGGGTGTTAGGCATTGCCTTCTTTAACCGTACCTCTGACAAGTAGGAAACATCTCGACTCTCAGAAATTAGTAACTACTAGACAATATAAAACACTTAGTAATCTATCTGCCAAGACAAACACAGGAACTATATGAACACAACTACAAAACACTCCACACAATTAAAACTAGATCTAAGCAATTGAAAAAAACATTGATTGCTCATGGGTAGGATGAGCTAACAATAAAAATGACAATCCTACCCAAACTAATTTACTTATTTAGTGCCATAATCATCAAATTACCAAAAAACTTTTTTACTGAATTAGAAAAAAACATAACAAAGTTCATTTGGAAGAAAAAAAGATCAAGAAAATCAAGGGAAATAATGAAAAAAAACCATGTGAAGGATGGGGCCTAGCAGTGTCAGGTCTTACTTAAACTGTGCTATTGTTATATTTAAAAATAATATATCTTACCCATTATTTTCCGTAAATTTTATTAACAATCACTTGAGAATGAAAAGGTAGATAGCATAGAGTTAAAGTCTCTTCCTTACTCTAAGTTTGGACCATGTGTCGCCTAACCTGGAAGAATCTCTCCCTCACCTCTCTCCTCCAGCCCAGCTTCTGTGCCAAAGACCCAGATGGGCTCTGTCCACTCTCTTTTATTGACATTCACAAACAGCAACTTTGGTATGTGAAGAATGTTGACAAACTGGGTCAGCCCTCCAGGAGGGGGAGGGGATGAACTTCCTTTGACACACAATAAAGCAGTGGTCATCAAAACAATATGGTACTGGCTAAGAGACAGAAGGGAGGATCACTGGAATGACTTAGGGTACATTACCTCAGCAAGACAGTCTATGATAAACCCAAAGAACCCAGCTTTGGGGACAAAAACTGCAGGGGAAAATAGAAAACAGTATGGGAGAGATTGTGTTTGGATCAACATCTAACACCCTACACCAAGATAAACTCAGAATGGGTGAATGGCTTCTTTATATTCATAAAGAAGGAAACTATAAATAAATTAGATGAACACAGAATGGTATACATGTCAGATCTTTGGAAAGATTTTAAGACCAAGCAAGAATTGGAAAAAAATCACAAAATGCAAAATAAATAATTTTGATTACATTAAAATTTTTTTTGGGTACAAACAAAACCAATGCAATCAAAATTAGAAGGGAAACAACAAATTGGGAAAAACTCTTCATAACAAAAACCTCTGACAAGGTCTAATTACTCAAATTTATAAAGAGCTAAGTCAATTGTACAAAAAAAATCAAGCCATTCTCCAACTGATAAATGGGCAAGGGACATGAATAGGCAATTTTCAGATAAAGAAATAAAAAAAAAATCACAAAATTGATGTAAAATCAATAATTTTGATTACATCAAATTAAAAAGGTTTTGTACAAACAAAACGAATGCATCCAAAATTAGAAGGGAAGCAACAAATTGGGAGACAATCTTCAATACAAAAACCTCTGACAAAGGTCTAATTACTCAAATTTATAAATTTACAAAGAGCTAAACCAATTGTACAAAAAATCAAGCCATTCTCCAATTGAAAAATGGACAAGGGACATGAATAGGCAATTTTCAGTTAAAGAAATCAAAACTATTGAAAAGCACATGAAAAAGTGTTCTAAATCTCTTATAATCAGAGAGATGCAAATCAAAACAACTCTGAGGTATCACCTCACACCTAGCAGATTGGCTAACATGACAGTGAAGGAAAGTAATGAATGCTGGAGGGGATGTGGCAAAGTGGGGACACTAATTCATTGCTGGTGGAGTTGTGAATTGATCCAACCATTCTGGAGGGCAATTTGGAACTATGCCCAAAGGGCAATAAAAGACTGTCTGCCCTTTGATCCAGCCATAGCACTGCTGGGTTTGTACCCCAAAGAGATAATAAGGAAAAAGACTTGTACAAGAATATTCATAGCTGCACTCTTTGTGGTGGCAAAGAAATGGAAAATGAGGGGATGCCCTTCAATTGGGGAATAGATGAATAAATTGTGGTCTATGTTGGTGATGGAATACTATTGTGCTCAAAGGAATAATAAAGTGGAGGAATTCCATGGGGACTGGAACAACCTCCAGGAAGTGATGCAAAATGAGAGGAGCAGAACCAGGAAAACATTGTACACAGAGACTGATACACTGTGGTACAATCGATTGTAATGGACTTCTCCATTAGTGGCAATGCAGTGATCCTGAACAATGCAGAGGGATCTACAAGAAAGAACATTATCCACATTCAGAGGAAAAACTGTGGGAGTAGAAACACAGAAGAAAAACAACTGCTTCAATACATGGGTCGAGGGGATATGATTGGTGATGTAGACTCTGAATGAACATCCTAGTGCAAACATCAACAACATGGAAATCAGTTCTGATCAAGGACTTGTGTAAAACCCAGTGGAACTGCGAATCAGCTAGGGGAAGGGGCGGGGGGGAGGGGAGGGAAAGAATATGATTCTTGTAACCAAGGAATAATGTTCTAAATTGACTAATTAAATAAAATTTTCAAAAAAAGAAATCGCTAACTAGTCAGAGGCACAGGGTGGCTCCTCGTTTTCCTTGTCAACTTTGGTGATCCCTAAGTGATCTCAGTGATCTTGGCCTCTAGTCCTTGCAATGATATTTACACTGTTCTGCCAATTTGATGAGGCAATATAGAAGTATGCTAATAAGCAAGATTTAATATTGCTTTATAATTCTTAAACCATTCTTCACAATAAGCCAGTGAAACTGGTAGGAAACTCGTCCAAAGAGGATAAACTTGCCCAAGATCTGGGCACTGTTGTCATGAAATAAAGGGAGGGGAGGGAGAAAAGACAGCCTTGATCCTTTTTCAATGCTGGATGGCAAGAGAGATTTTACACTTAAATAGAGCAGAAGCTCTATTGCTATTAAAATTATATTAAAATTATTACTATATTAAAATGATGCCATTTTAAGCTGCTTACACCCATTCTAATACTAATTGGTGTGGATTAAACCTCCTCAAATACTTGACAATGGATGAAATTTTATACTCTTTAACTGTGTTGTAGCACTTTCACAACCCTGTGAAATAGATAGAGCAGCGGAAATTGAAGAGGAAATTTGGGCTTTATTGGAAACTTGAACATATTGAAATGTATGATGTCTACTGGACAAAGGGTCTGAAAGGCAGTTGAAGATTGGAAACTGGAAGTCAGCAGAGAGGTTAAAAGAGAATAGGTAGACTTGAGAATCATCAGTAATGGAGATGGTGAGGAGAAAAGGAACCAGGACAAGACCCTGGGCCCAAAATCCCATAGCAGAAGACCTCTTCTGGACGAGGATCCAGCAAAGAGCTAGAGAAGGAAGGGCCACATCAGAGGAGGACTAGGAGAGAGTGACATCCTGAAAACCCAGAGAGAAAAGAGTGTCCAGAAGAGGGAGATCAGTCGTGTCAATGGCTGCAGAGAGCTCAAGGAGAATGAGGACTGAGAAAAGGCAATTTTGCAGCTAAGAGATCATTGGCAACCAGAGAGAGAGCAAATGTGGCGAAATGGGAGGGTTAGAGACTAGTGAGAGGGAGAACACGGAGGCATCTATCCTGGATAGACATTTCTCAGGTTAGCTACAAAGTGCAGAAAAAAAAGAGGCAATAGCATTGACGGGAGGGATCAAGGGAAGACTTTGGGGCGATGGAGAAGACGAGAGAATGTAAGCAGTAAGAAATGAGCCAGCTGACAGAGATTGAATGTAAGTGACACTGTGGGGATGATCGAGATGGCAATCTGTTAGAGGAAATGGATTAGAATGAGATGGCTGGAGTAGAGTAGAGTAGACAGCAGTTAGGCTTGGTATGGAGGAAGGCCACTTGGCATGTGAGATGAATGGAAGAGGAGAGATGGGGAGGAACCATGTGAGTGATGGGAAATGAAGAGAGAAGAAGAGGGAGCTCACTGTAAGTGACCTCTTTTTTTTTTCTATGAAATATGAAGCAAGGTTTGCTAAGAGACTATGGGGAGGGGGCACCATGGGAGGTTTGGGAAGGGATGGATAAGTTTGGAAAAGCAGCTGTGGCATGGGAAAATAGCCAGTTGCTAAGGCAGGTAAAGCAGGACTGCCCAGCAGCCATGGGGGCCTAGTTGAGATTGTGTTAAGATTAAAATCGCCAAACTGTGGCAGGTAAAAATTAGTTTCTCTCTGCTAGAAGTATTATATTTTTAGAGATTTATTAAAGATTAAGAATTTAAGAAAATACAAAATAAGAAAGTATGTGTTTAGGCCCAGAGAGCCCATTCACAACCACTCACATCTTGCCTGCTAGGTGGAGAGCCGAGTCTCCTTGGAAGGGAAAGTAGGAAGAGAGCTCAGTAGGCTTTTACAGCCAGTTAAATAGAAATTTTGATCTCGCCCAGGTGAAAATCTCAGTGAGATTAGAGGGCATCTCGGGAACTAGAGCAAGGACTTCTGGGGATTGAAGTCCAGGGTTCAAATCTCCATTTTTACAATTGGGTAGCATAAATCTGTGGTGGACCCAGGCATTATAGTTGGATGGTTTTCTCTACCTCCGTTCAGCAGTACATGTAGGTGCAAAGGTGGCAAAATTGCAGAAGTGACCCAAGGCAGAGGCCTGCCATGTTGTAATTGGGGAAATGAACAAGGGGCGAAGGATCCAGAGAGGAGGACCTGGGGGAAGTTGAAGCTAAATTGGTTCATCATGAGCTTCACTTCACATTTCATGAACTTGGTGCCCTCTCTTCCTTCTACTTATTCACTCTAAAAAAATCATACCATCTTAGTCATTTATACATTAGTTCTTTTTTTTTTTTTAATTTAAACCCTTACGTTCCATCTTGGAATCAATACTGTGTATTGGCTCCAAGGCAGAAAGAGTGGTGAGGGCTAAGCAATGGGGTCAAGTGACTTGCCCAGGGTCACACAGCTGAGAAGTGTCTGAGGTCAGATTTGAACTTAGGACCTCCCATCTCTAGGCCTGGTTCTCAATACACTGAGCTACCCAGCTGCCCCTCTATACCTTAGTTCTAATGAAGAAGATAAGCCCCTGGCCTAGGCCATATACATTTCAAGTCTTGCTTATGCCTAGAATGAAAGACTTTCCCTATTAAGGGTTCTAGGAACAACTGGTGAATGGGGAATTTTTTAGAAGAGGATCCTTAATTCCCATAAATCTGTAGGCCTAGTTTTCCTACCTGTAGGGTCTTAAGAAAATTATGGAGCTAAGCAAGTCAGCTCTCCTGCCTGGTGAATGGACTCTGCCCAGACTTTTGCCCCACAGCTCACGCCCAGCCTCTTAGAGGGATGAAAGAATTGGTCCTCACATTCTACAGCAGATTTTTAGGTTCTGGGACGCCTGCTTCCCTGTCAGCAGCATTATTCAACTTCAGTGTTAGTGATAAATCATAGCTGTGCAGGAGAAAATAACATTTATATCCAGCTAAAGGTATTCTGACTGCTTATAGGGATACCTTATAGCATCATAGTTCCAGAGCTGGAAGGGCCCTCTAGTCTAATCACTAAATTTACAGATAAAGAAACTGAGTCCCAGGGAGGTGAAATGATTTGTCCCAGGTCACCCAGAAGCTTACTCTGCATCAGAGGCAGGATTTAAACTTAGGTCTTTGGTCTTCAAAGCCAGAACTTTTCCCTGATAATGACATCAGAACCCAGTTATATACTTCAAAAGATCCTTTCATCAGTGTGGGAACTCCCTCTACTGACCCAAGCAGCCTGAATAGTGTTCATAAGCTGAAGCCAAAAAACATAGCTGTCTGCCAACCTTCTGGGGATGATGGTTGCCAAACTCAGTACATTTGTCCTCTAAGGACAGCTAGTCTCCAGGGCTTACCCTCCCTGGCTACCCCCACTGGCCTCACCAGGCATTTATAAGCACTATTCATCCCCTCCTAGGCAAACTGGGCCCCTCACTGGTCGGTCTCTTTTGTGACCTCCCTCTGCCCTGGAAGCCTTTCCCAGGGGTTAGGTCCTGCCCAGAGCCTTTTTACAGCAGCTAAGGCCTCCCAGGACTTCAGAGCCCCCTTGATCTCCATGAGGAAGCCATAGAGGAAGACTTTAACATTCTCTGGAGGCTGTATCTTCTTTTTATAATTATTGGTAAAATAGCAAAAAGTGGGCCAGAGGAAGAAAGAAAGGCCTCGCTGTGTCCTCTGCAAGCAGGCCACGCCAAGCTCAGGCCGGACTGAGTGACCTCCTGAGTCCCTACTTCCAGGAGAAAAGGACCGCCTTTCTGTCGCCTCCTTGGTGGTGCCCTTTTCCGGAGCCTCTCTGATTGGACGACTCTGACCTCAACGAGGACAAGAGACGGTCTTCCAGTGGCCAGGACGAACCACATGACCTTTAGAATGACCATACAGCACACGTGTTTCCCAGGGTGGCTGCTAACTGACTGATTTCATGAACTAAGAGAAGCTTTGTTTACAGATAAAATAAGGAGCTTGGCTCTACCCTGCCAGCCTTTATGAAACACAAAGGATAGAGACAAAGGGAGGGACAGCTTCAGGGACATACAGTTTGAAGCTTCAGCCCTCAAATCTGAAGTTTTTTTAGATTTAAAAATCAAAATCTTAATCTTGGGCCAAAAAGGGGCACAAATTAACGTTAACTTTCCACAACTACTACACACTACTACACCTGAGCTTGTGTTTTTGGGGAGCAGATTAGGTGGATTCTGTCTGTTTACAAAATATTTTATAAGAACATGGTGTGGTGGTTAGAGGACGTGTCACACACCAGCAATGGAACCCTTAAGGAAATTCTATAACCTGTTTTTTCTGTGTCTAAGATTAAAAGTTACAGTCAACTGGATCATCAGCATTGAGCGGAGGTGGTTTTCACAGCAGAAGTGACTCCTGTTATGGATTAAAGGTCTGGATAATGTTTTTGCATAAAGAAATGTAGCTCATTCATACAATGTAACCTAGACATATACACGCATACATGAAATGTGTATATTGCATCCGTTTTCATGGGTGGAGGGAACTCCCCCTGCCAGTGCTAAACAGCACTCTCTACGCAACTTGTTGACTCAGAGAGGTTTCCTGGAACACTGTGTAAAGGATGAGTGCAGGGGAGGATTTTTGGAACCCTGATATCGGGGCTAAGGCAAAGTCTGTGTCAGTTCAAGAGAGCAGAGGATTCTGGGAAGGAAATGGACCCGGGAGAGTTCTAAGGAGCTTCTGGGGGCTTTTGACCTGAAAAGACCTATTTCTGAGGTTGGGGTTTTCACACCTGGGAGAATCCTGTTCCACGTTCAAGCTTCTTAAAGATCCTTTCTTCAGTCAAACATCTCTAACCATCTCTAACCTGAGGAGAAGATATTTCAGACCCCAAAGGGGGTCTGTGGGGGGACTGTGGCTTCACATAAAGGAGAGCCCAGCTCCCTTGTCCTTTCCTGCCTTCCTGTACCTATTCCTTTTACAGTCTCTTAGGCCAAATAGATATATAAGCTAATAGGGGGATTATTTTAGCTGGGATGGGACGGTGAAATCTGAATGAGCAAAGTTTCACGCCATTCAGGTCAAGGACCTTTTAGGAAACAACAGGGCAATCCTATCCCCTCCTTCCCTTACCCAGTTTGCCTGAGATCCCGTATTAAACCCTCCATAAAGCTGTCAGATTCTTGTTAAGCCTCTTAATATAGTTTAAAGGGTTCAGTAACAATGTAGAACAAGAGTCAAATACCACAAAAAGTCTCCTGAGGCCACCCCCCCCCCTCCACCAGAGGCAGGGCCCCTTGCTGGGGTCTACCCTAGATCCTCTTTGAGGGAGAGGCACTGAGGACTTCCATAGGTTTGGCTGATAGGGGAAGTTAGTCTTCAATTCCCCTCCAGCCATTTCCTCAAGGAAATGTTATAACTGACAACCAATTCCCTCAAGGAGTGAGAGAAACTGAAGCATCAATCTGGCTTTGGCTCTCTCTCATACACTGTTTCTGCCCCTGAGACTCACTCTAAATTCCACTGATTCACCATCATCATTAGGCAAAACCTTTATTTTTGTTCAAGGCTCTTCCATTTTTACATCCGACTCATCCAGAGATAGGATTGGGACACAGGCCACGGGGTACAGCCTGGGATTCTTTCCCTGCATTTCCTCATGATAGAAGAGTTTTCGCTGGGGTTTGACAGGAATCAAGCTGACATTTCCCAAATATCTCTGCCCTAGACTTTTTCATGAAGCTTCCTTTTCCTCCCTACTCTCCAGCTCCCCTTGGTTATCTTCTGACAGTAGAATGTAAACTCCTTGAGGGCAGAGACTATCTTGCTTGTATTTGTAGCCTCACTGTTTAATAAAAGGCCTTTTTATCTATCAATATATCTGTCTCTAAGTCAGGGATCAACCAGCCTTCTGTGTGTTTTTATATGGACTGAGTGGGGTATAATCTGTGTCTTTCTCAAGAGTAGTGTCTCTCTCCAATATTTTCAAGAACCCAGATAAAAGTTAGTATTTTCTCATTTTCTTAGAACACCCTGCGCCTCCCTTCTCTAAAAACAAAACCCTTAGCCTGCCCACTTCAAATTTCTTTTTTTTTTTTAAACCCTTACCTTCTGTCAGAGAATTTATTCCAGGGCACAAGAGTGGTAAGGGTTAGGCAATGGCCAGGGTCACTTAGCTAGGAAATGTCTGAGGTCATATTTGAACCCAGGACCTCCCATTTCTAGGTCTGGTTCTCAATCCACTGAGCCACCCAGCTGCCCCTCTACTTCACATTTCAATGGTTTTGAGGGGCAGAGTAATTAACTCACTATCTTTTAAAGATGTCCAAGAAGGGAGGTGTGTGTGGGGGCTGTTCTATGATTAGAAAGTCCTATAAATTGGATCTTTGAACTCAATACTTTGACATTCCTCAAGCATCCAAATCAGGGAATATCCTTTTTGTGAAAGAATAAACTGCTGTCTTATACTTTGGTCTCTCAACTCCATGTTTGTGAATTTATTGCAGTGGTGGGATCTGCTGTTCGCAACCCCGTCCCACTTATGGACCAGGAGCTAAAAATGGTTTTTACATCTTAAAATACAATAAACCTTATTGTAAAACATCTAAACCATTTTTAGCTGAAGGATTACACAATACAAAGATAGGTGGCAGTCCTGTTGGGTCCACTGGTGGCTATAGTTTTCTATAATAGGCTCTTGTTCTACGCCATGGTGCTTCATATGGTATGTGTGAACAAAAGCAATCCTGTGAAGGTATTTGCCTTGATGGAAAGGATTGTGAGAGGGGAAATTCTTCAAAAGTATCGTAATTACTCAAAGCAATCCAATATATCAATATTTCTATGTTCCTATGAATTCTTTGATAATTCCCAAGGCAAAGATCAAAGTCTCTCTATTTTCTTGTCTAGTATACTTTTTGTCCATGTTTTCCCATAAGTCTTCCATAGAGGTGCTGTCTAGTGCTCAGGAGATATTCCTGTTGGCTTTCTAGCATTTGTTGTTGTTGGTTGGGGGCAGTGGGTAGTAGAATGTGATATTCAATTTGATCACTTATTTTCCCTTGTTCTTGGTTTATGACAAGCTGATCTCTTTTTTTTTTTAAAGGATTTTTAAAATGTAATTGGGAAATATTTAACAGAGTAAATAAAAATATAACACAGATAATATTATATTTAAAAAATGTTAAGTCCTTACAATAGGTCTTTTTTTTTTACTATTGTTAAGATTTCTTTTTTAAGTTTATTTAATTAATTAATTTAGAATATGTTTCCATAGTTACATGAATTATGTTCTTTCCCTCCCCTCCTCCCACCCCACTCCTGTGGTCAACAAGCAATTCCACTGGGTTTTACATGTGTCATTGATCAAGACCTATTTCCATATTATTAGTATTTGCACTAGGGTGATTGTTTACAGTCTGCATCCCCAGTCATATCCCCATTGACCCATATGATCAAGCAGTTGTTTTTCTTCTGTATTTCTACTCCCACAGTTCTTTCTCTCAATATGGATAGCATCCCTTCTCATAAGCCCCTCAGAATTGTCCCGGATTATTGAACTGTTGCTAATAAAAAAGTCTATTATATTCCATTGTGCCACAGTGTATCCGGCTCTGTGTACAATGTTCTCCTGGTTCTGCTCCTTTCACTCTGCATCAGTTCCTGGAGGTTGTTCCATTTCCTATGGAATTCCTCTACTTTATTATTCCTTTGGGCACAATAGTATTCCATCACCAACAGATACCACAATTTGTTCAGCCATTCCCCAATTGAAGGGCATCCCCTCATTTTCCAATTTTTTGCCACCATGAAGAGTATGGCTATAAATATTTTTGTATGAGTTTTTTTCCTTATGATCTCTTTGGGGTATAAACCCAGCAGTGCTATGGCTGGATCAAAGGGCAGACACAGTCTTTTAGTGCCCTTTGGGCATAATTCCAAATTGCCTTCTAGAATGTTTGGATCAATTCATAACTCCACCAGTAATGACTCAACTTTGCCACATCCCCTCCAACATTTGTTACTTTCCTTTGCTGTCCTATTAGCCAATCTGTTAGGTGTGAGGTGATATCTCAGAGTTGTTTTGATTTGCATCTCTCTGATTATAAGAGATTTAGAGCACTTTTTTTCATGTGCTTATTGATAGTTTTGATTTCTTTATCTGAAAATTGCCTATTCATATCCCTTGCCCATTTATCAGTTGGGGAATGGCTTGATTTTTTATACAATTGATTCAGCTCCTTATAAATTTGAGTAATTAGACCTTTATCAGAGGTTTTTATTAAAGATTTTTTTCCAATTTGTTGCTTCCCTTCTAATTTTGGTTAAGTATTGGTTTTGTTTGTACAAAACCTTTTTAATTTCATATAATCAAAATTACTCATTTTGCATTTTGTAATATTCTCTATCTCTTGCTTGGTTTTAAAATCTTTCCTTTTCCATAGATCTGACAGGTAAACTCTTCTATGTTCACTTAATTTACTTGTAGTTTTCTTCTATATTTAAGTCATTCACCCATTCAGAATTTATCTTGGTGTAGGGTGTGAGATGCTGATCTAAATCCAATCTCTCCCATACTGTTTTCTAATTCCCCCTGCAGTTTTTGTCAAATAGTGGGGTTTTGTCCCCAAAGCTGGGATCTTTGGGTTTATCATGCACTATCTTGCTGAGGTAATTTACCCTAAATCATTCCAGTGATCCTCCCTTCTGTCTCTTAGTAAATACCATATTGTTTTGATGACCACTGATTTATTGTGTGTCAAGGGAAGTTCATCCCCTCCACCTCCTGGAGGGCTGATCCAGTTCATCAACATTCTTGACATACCAAAGTTACTGTTTGTGAATGTCAACAAAAGAGAGTGGACTGAGCCCATCTGGGTCTTTGGCACAGAAGCTGGGCTGGAGGAGAGAAGTGAGGGAGAGAGAGATTCTTCCAGGTTAGGCAACACGTGGTCTGAACTTAGAGTAAGGAAGAGACTTTAACTCTATGCTTATCTACCTTTTCATTCTCAAGTGATTATGAATAAACTTTATGGAAAATTAATGGGTACATATGCTATTTTTAAATATGACAACAGTAGAGTTTAAGATCTACTGCTAGCCCCCATCCTTCACATTTTTTTTCATTATTTCCCTTGATTTTCTTGATCTTTTGTTCTTACAGATGAACTGTTATAACTTTTTCTAATTCAGTAAAATTTTTTCTTGGTAGTTTGATAGGTATGGCACTGAATAAGTAAATTAATTTGGGTAGGATTGTCATTTTTATTATGCTAGCTTGCCCTACCCATGAGCAATTAATGTTTTTCCAATTGTTTAGATCTAATTTTAATTGTGTGAAAGTGTTTTATAGTTGTGTTCATATAGATCCTGTGTTTGTTTTGGCAAGTAGATTCCTAAATATTTTATATTATCTAGGGTGATTTTAAATGGAATTTCTCTTTCTAACTTGCTGCTGAGATGTATTGGAAATATATAGAAATGCTGATGACTTATTTGGGTTTATTTTGTATCCTGCAACTTTGCTAAAGTCATTATTTCCACTAGTTTCTTAGTCAATTCTTTATGATTCTTTAAGTAGATCATCATATCATCTGCAATGAGTGATAGTTTAGTCTCCTCATTGCCTATTTTAATACCTTCAATTTCTTTTTCTTCTCTAATTGCTACTGCTAGTGTTTCTAGTACAATGTTAAATAATGGGTATCCTTGTTTCACTCCTGATTTTATTGGGAAGGTTTCTAATTTATCCCCATTGCAGATGATGCTTGCTGATGGTTTTAAATATATACTACTTATTATTTTTAGGAAAGGCCTTTCTATTCCTATACTTTCTAGTGTTTTCAATAGGAATGGGTGTTGTATTTTGCCAAAGGCTTTTTCTGTATCTATTGAGATAATCATGTGATTTTTGTTGATTTGCTTGTTAATATGGTCAATTATGTGGATGGTTTTCCTAATATTAAACCATCCTTGCATTCCTGGTATAAATCCCACCTGATCATAGTAAACAATCCTCATGATCACTTGCTGAAGTCTTTTTGCTAGTATTCTATTTAAGATTTTTGCATCCATGTTCATTAAGGAGATTAGTCTGTAGTTTTCTTTCTCTGTTTCTAATCTGTCTGGCTTTGGAATCAGTAACATATTTGTTTCATATAAAAAAATTTGGTAGAACTCTGTCCTTGCTTATTTTGTCAAATAATTTGTATAGTATTTGGGGTTCTTTAAATGTTTGATAGAGAATAATGTTCTAAATTGACTAAATAAATTCAAATAAAAAATAACTGTTTGATCATTTGTGAATCTATCTGGCCATGGAAATTTTTTCTCAGGGAGTTCTTTGATGGCTTATTTAATTTTTTTTTCTGATATAGGATTATTTAAGTATTCTATTTCTTCTTCTGTTAATCTAAGCAATTTACATTTTTGTAAATAATCATCCATATAACCTAGATTGCCATATTTATTGCCATATAATTGGGCAAAATAGTTCTTTAATTATTAATTTACTCTTCATTAGAGGTGAGGTCTCCCTTTTCATCTTTGATACTGTTAATTAGGTTTTCTTCTTTCCTTTTTTATTAGATTGGCCAGTACATTATCTATTTTATTTGTTTTTTTCAAAGTACCAGCTTCTAGTCTTATTTATTAATTCAATAGTTCTTTCACTTTCAGTTTTATTAATTTCTCTTTTAATTTTTAGATTTTCTAATTTAGTTTTTATTTTGGGATTTTTAATTTGTTTTCTTTCTAGTTTTTTTGATTTGCATGCCCAATTCATTGACCTCTTCCATCCATGATTTGTTAATATATGTACTCAGGGATATAAATTTCCCTGTGAGTTCTGCTTTGGATGCATCCCATAGATTTTGATATGATGTTACCTCATTGTCATTCTCTTCAATGAAATTATTGTTTCTATGATATGTTTTTTAACCAACCAATTTTGAAGAATCATATTATTTAATTTCCAATTAATTTTTTATTTGGGTCTCCATTTACCCTTACTCATTATTTTTTGCATGGATCTGAAAAGGTTGAATTTATTATTTCTTCTCTTTTGTATTTGTTTGCTATATTTTTATGCCCTAGTACATGGTCAATCTTTGTGAATTTACTGGGTGCTGCTGAAAAGGTGTATTCTTTTTTTTGTCCTTATTTATTTTTCTCCATATATCTATTAACTCTTCTAGGACTTCATTCACATCTCTTACATCTTATTTATTTTTTGGTTTGATTTACCTAGATCTGATAAAGGAAAGTTCATGTCTCCTACTTGTATAGTTTTACCATCTATTTCCTCCTTAAGCTCCAGTAGTTTCTCCTTTAAAAATTTGGATTCTATACCATTTGGTGCATACATGTTGAGTACTGATATTTCCTCATTATATATACTGCCTTTTATCAGGATGTAATTCCCTTCCCTATCTCTTTTAATCAGATATATTTTTACTTTGGCTTTATCAGATATGATCGCAATTCCTGTCGTCTTTTTCTCAGTTGATGCCCAATAGATTTTGCTCCAGCCTCTTACCTCTATCCTGTGTCTACCTGCCTCATGTGTGTTTCTTGTAGACAACATATGGTAGGATTTTGGCTTCTGATCCACTCTGCTATTTGCTTCCATTTTGTGGGAGAGTTCATCCCATTCACATTCAGAGTTATGATTACCACCTGAGTATTCCCCATAATTTTGATTTCGTCTCCTAGTCCTGCCCTTTCTTCTTTCACTATTTCCTTCTACACCAGTATTTTGCTTTTAATCAGTCCCCCTAATCCCCACCCTTGTTTTACTTCCCTTCCCACCCCCCTCCCTTCTTATTCCCCTTATATTTTTCTGTAGGGTCTATTGAATTCCCTCTTCCCTCTATTTCCCTCCCTTTTTGTACTCCCCACCCCACTGCCCACCTTGATTTTTCCCTCTCCTTCTTATAATAGTACTCTTCTCCTCCCCCTTGTGAATTTTAGATTTACTCCACCCTGCTTAGTCTTTATAATTTTAGCAACCAGGAATGTATACACCCCCACTTAAGAATTAACTGTGAGAGAGGATGGTTGGTGACCCTTATGTGCTAGCAAGTGACAAATCATGAACAACTGACTGACCCCCTGGGTTGTCCTAAACCAACCTTAAACCACCATTGGTACATGTGAGACACAGAAAGTGATGCAAAGAACTGCCTTTATATTTTGCATCTCTTCTTGAGAGGGGGGCTTTTGTGGACTTTGGTAGTGGAACTTAACTTGGTGGAGTGTGGGTCCTCAGCCTACTTCCCTGAACGACCAGGTGGTGAGTGATAAGGCTGACTCTCCTTTCCCTTGACCCTTCTGAAGGCACCAGCCTCCAAGGAGGCCCCTCATCTTGGAGGAGGCCTCAAGGCTGGAAGCCTAGCTAGATATAATCTTCTGGGAAGGTCTCTGGGCTGAGGTCTCTGAACTCTCCCTGGCTTCCTTTCTCTTTCTCTCCCTCACTCTCAATTTCTTCCTTTTGTTGTAAATAAACCACCATAAAATTCCATTCTGACTTGAGTATTTCATTGGGATTTAGAATTTAAATCCCTGGTGACCACTAAAATTATATTCAGTCTCAACCCTAAAATTTTACCCTTAACACCCTCCCATTTGCCTCTTTTTGTAGCATAATTTATCCTATTTTTCTTATTCCATCTTGCTTTTCTTGGTGTCATTTTCTATTTCCCCCCTTTCTTTTTTTACATATCTTAAACCACTTAGTATCCCAAACTACTACCTATGAATAATTCTTCTAACTTCTATGATAGTTAATACAGTTTTTGAGAGTTATAAATATCATTTTTTCATAAAGGAGTATAAACAATTTGACCTTACTGAAGCCCTTAAAAAAATATTTGTTTTTTTTCCTCTCTCTTGTTTACCTTTTCATGTTTCTCTTGAGTTTTATATTTGGACATCAAATTTTCCATTTAGTTCTGGTCTTTTCTTTACAAATACTTGAAAATCTTCTATTTTGTTAAATGCCTGTACTTTTCCCTGGAAGTATATAGTTAGTTTTGACGGGTATGTGATCCTTGGTTGTAGGCCCATTCTCTTGCCTTTCTCAATATCATATTCCAAGCTTTGCAGTCCTTTAGTGTGGAGACTGCCAGATCCTGTGTAATCCTGATTGGTGCTCCTTGATATCTGAATTGTCTCTTTCTGGCTTCTTGCAATATTTTCTCCTTAGCTTGGAAGTTCTTGAATTTGGCAATTACAATCCTGGGGGTTGTTTTTTTTTAGGATTTAATGTAGAGAGTGATCTATGGACTCTTTTAATGTCTATTTTGCCCTCTTGTTCAAGAATATCAGGGCAGTTTTCTTGGATAATTTCTTGTAGTATGATGCCAAGATTTCTGTTTATTTCCAGATTTTCAGGTAGGTCTATGATGTACCTGTTTTCCAAGTCAACATCTTTTCAATGAGATATTTCATGTTTCCTTCTAATTTGTCATTCTTTTTATTTTGCTTTATTAATTCTTGTTGTCTTGTGAGATCATTAGTTCTACTTGCCCAGTTCTAGTCTTTAAAGACTGGTTTTCCACTGTGATGTTTTGATTTTCCTTTTCAGTTTGGTCTATCCTGCTTTTCATGGCTTCCAGGAGGTCAATTCTGGTCTTCAATTGGCTTATCAGTTCATTTGATTTCTGGGCTTCTTTTTCCAAGTGGGAGAGTCTGTCTTTTAAACTGTTTTCTTTTTGAAATATTTTTCACTTTTCTTGCCAAGTTTCTTCTATTTTTCTCACTTGGTTCATCATCTCAAATCTGAGCTCCTCAAGAGCCTGTGACCAATTTCCATTTTTTGGGGAAGGTTTGGATGTGTTTGCTTGTTTGTCATCCTCTGCTGTCTCCTCTGTAGTCTGGAGTTTTCTTCCATAGAAATTATTCAAGGTCAGAAGTTTTTTCTTTTTCCCTTCCTTCCTTCCTTCCTTCCTTCCTTCCTTCCTTCCTTCCTTCCTTCCTTCCTTCCTTCCTTCCTTCCTTCCTTCCTTCCTTCCTTCCTTCCTTCCTTCCTTCCTTCCTTCCTTCCTTCCTTCCTTCCTTCCTTCCTTCCTCCCTTCCTTCCTTGTAGTCATAGATTATAGTTCTTGGGTGTTGGTGGCCATTGCTTTGTTAGTTTTTTCTTCCCTTCCCAGTCAGAAGTCTAAGTGAGGATAGCAGGCTCTTTGTGTATTGAGCTACAGAGTGGTTTTGGCCCTGAGGCTATTTTTTAGTCTTTGCTGCATCTGTTGTGTGTAGCCCCTCTCTGCCTTATCTCTGTGTTCCTCAGCCTCCTGGAGTTCCAAGTCTCACTGCTCTCTGGGGTAAGTCTGTAGTGTCCTCAGCCAGCCCCCCAAAGAACCTAGCAATTGCTCCCTGCTCACTCTGACTGATCCTGTAGGTGGAGTATGGAAGGGGTGATTAGCTCGAGCTTTGGTAGGAGTAATTATACTACCTTATAGCGTGGAAATGTCCAAACCCTGACTACCTTCAAGGCTGCTCTCTACAGATGAGCCTTTTTACTAGTCTGATTTTGGTTTTTGTCCTTTTGAGGTGCTTTATATTGGTAGGTGGTAAGGAAAGGAAGTCTCTTGCTTCTACTTTGAGGTTATTTTAGCCCAGACATCTCAGCTCACTTTTTTTTTGTAGCAAATATTCCCCATTTATCTTTCATGTAATTTCAGGTAAAGACTTATACTATATACTTATACTTAAAGCCCAAGTAGCTTTGCTATTTAGAGTATATTACTGATAAAACCAGATTTGCATGTTAGATTCTAGTTTAACCCATTGAGTCTGGCTCAATTGCACAGCTATAGGAGGTACCCCTAGTCCCAACAAGCCATACTATCATGTTTCTAGTTGATGGGTATTCAAGACGGTCTATCCCGTGTTTGGAGAAATAACTGGAATAAAGGCTATTTTGGTAAATGAAGGTCAGGATTCAAAAGGTCTACCAATACGATCTTTTTTAGTAACCCTCCAGTAGTATTGAGATTGTAAATTACAATAATGTGGCTATTTCTTCCCATGGAGAAGATTGCAACCTATACTTATCATTCATCCTAAATGAATGACTCATTCATACTCTCCCCAAAATTCATCCCAGAAGTCTATCCAATGTGGTTGGGGCTTTTTATTCTCTTGCCACTGGTGCACATGGGTTTTCCATTGGCTGTCTCTTGCTCCTACTATGACTAATCCATTATTTTTTTCCAGCATATATTACTCTGATGATATCCTTACACTACTTCTCACATAATTTTTCATGGGTGGTAGCCTGATTTCATTCACCATATACTTCTCTATTAACTTGAGTGATGCTCAGCTTAAATTCTTTAGATACCGAGTTTATATCACCAGAACAACACTGGTGTTAAAATGATGGGCCTTCGCTTTGGAGGGCAGTTTGGGGTCATTAAATGAACTTTATAATTTCCCAAAGACTATCCAGCCTACCCACATCCTCTTGTTCAGTACTTAGCCCAGCTCCTTGTCCATGTGCATTGTCTATCCTAAATATATATACTGTGTTAGACTAAAGGGATCCACACATTGTAGCCTGACAGCTAAATCTTGACTGCTGTTTTTACATTTTAAAATAAATTTTAATGTAGCTCCTGGGCCACACAAAAACAGACTCTCTTAGGGGCCCCAGGTTCAACTAACCCCAAACTAGGTTTTCCACCTAGCAAGGCCATCCACAAAAATACACCTTCCTCTTTGACTTGGTCACTTGTACTAGACCTCTTCTATGAGAATGCTGAATGCCTTTGGTAATCAACTTGTATTCCTTCTTAATATTAGTATTTAATGAGATATCCCTATTGTTTTATCTTTTGAGGTACCTTGGATCATTTTGGTAAATGCAAGGGAGACAACTTATTGGAGAACTTGCAAGGGGTCATTTGCTTTTTAATTTTTTAAACCCGTACATTCCATCTTAGAATTAATACTGTGTATTGGTTCCAAGACAAAAGAACAGTAAAGGCCAGGCAATGGGGGTTAAGTGACTTGCCCAGGGTCACACAGCTAGGAAGGGTCTGAGGCCAAATTTGAACCCAGGATCTTCTGTCTCCAGGCCTGGTTCTCTATTTACTGAGCCACCTAGCTGTCCCTTTAAAGAGACTAATGTTCCACCCCCCCCTTTTTATTTTTCAACAGTTAAACATACAGTGGGTTCTAGTACATATTCTCCATACCTTTCAGATGATTGTAAACACAGCAGACACAGACATATAGACTTACAAATGTAGCAGAATATGCTACAACATATGGTCAGCATATGGTCAGCAGAGCCTTAACTTGAACTGTACTGAAATGCCAGAGCCCCAGAGGCACTCTGGTTAGGGAAGGAGCAGTAGGTACACTAGGTAGCTCAGTTCCCAGTTCCTCTGGGCCTTGAAGGCCGTCTTTAAGAGCATCATTGTGGGTACTGCTTATTTGCAAGGGACCACAGCTTCCCCAAGTGTAAGCAATTAACTCCATAGTTACCCATCATCTGTGTTTCAGGAATTTGTTGATTACCTGCTGAAAGATTAATTAGTACCTTTTATGTGTCCTCTGTGAGCTCTCCAGCTGTTAGTGCTTCCCCTCTGCGTTCCCCCCCCAATCCCGACTTTCTGATCTCTCCGATTTTCATCTGACCACCTCGACTGGCCCGTCTTCTGTTTCTCTGTGTATATGGTAGATTTTCCCCCAAGTAGAGGACAAGTAAGTTTCTTGGGTGCAGAGTCTGTTTCATTTTGGTCTTTGTACCTTCAAGTCCTGGAACTTTAACTAAGTTGAATTGAATGGAATGTCCTAAATATGAGTCCTTAACCCGGGGTCTTGAACTTATTTTCTTAAACCCCCACCTTCTGTCTTAGAATCAGAAATGCTGGTTCCGAGAGAGGCAGAAGAGCTATAAAATCTGGGCAAATGGAGTTAATGGACTTGCTCAGGACCACACAGCTAGAAAGTGTCTGAGGCCAGATTTGCTGAACTCCATTTAAAAAAAATATTTTAACTGAATTTCAATACAATTGGCTTCCTAATAACCCTATCTATTTATATATCAAAAAACATTATTCTGAGAAGCCCATAGACTTCATCAGATTGTCCAAAGGGCCCATGGCATAGAAATGGTTAATCCTGGGGGCAGCGGAAAGTACCACCTCTTTGCACTTGATGGTGGTAGGGAGAGGGTCATGGGGCTAATTGCCTGGATTATGAGCCTCAGGCCTTTCTTTGCGCCAGCTGCCTCCCACAGTCACTGTTTACCTGGCAGTGGGTGGGCCTCAAATCTCAGGATCTGGGGCTATCATCCCAATTAACTTCTGGGAGGGCAGTTTATGGAATAAAAAAACACTGACCAGGATTTATGTTGCTGTTCTAGTATTGACTAATTTTGTGATCACTGACAAGGCATTTGCTCACTCCATCGGCTTTCTCAATTGTTAAATGGTAACAATACATTTCCTGACTACTTTATACTGTTAGGGTGAAAGTGTTTCAATATTTGAAATTTAAGCTATTTTAAAAAACCCTCACCTTCTCAGAATCAATACTTTGAGTTGGTTCCAAGGCAGAAGAGCAGTAAGGGCCAGGCAACAGGGGTTAAGTGACTTGCCCAGGGTCACACAGCTAGGAAATGTCTGAGGTCAAATTTGAACCCAGGACCTCCCATCTCTAGGCCTGGCTCTCAAACCACTGAGCCACCGAAATGCTCCCATTTGGGGTTTTCTTAACAGAGATACTAGAAGGGCTTGCTAGTTCCTTCTCCAGCTCATTTTAAAGCCATGGAACCTGAAGCAGAGTTGAGCGCAGAACTATAGAGCTAGGAAGTGTTGGAGGTCCGATTTGAACTCAGGAAGATGAATTTTCCTGACCCCAGACCAGGTGCTCAATCCACTAAGCATTACAGTGGTCCCATAGTAAAATGTGCTGCCTCCAGGGTTTAGTGAACACCTATTGCCATGATCCCTTTTCTGGAATACCGGAGTAGGGATTCCCAATTAAGTGTAACTTGGACCATGAGGTCCTTTCTGAGGCTGACGCCAAGATTAGTCTTCCTAATTAATTACTTTTCCGAGATCATCCCAGTTTAAAAACCTATGGCTACTTACTACCTGCCACCCCCCACTTTTTTATTTTTTTATTTTTTGCTTGGCATTCAAAGTCCTCTGAAATCTAACCTCAACTAATTTGTTCAATTAAATTGAATTACCTCCCACACTATTGGCCTACATTTCTGTTTTAGGCAGATTCAGGCCCTTAATCGTTCCCCGGGTTTTCTCCCTTCCCCCTGCTTGGGCACGTGGGATGTCCTCTTTCCAAGTGTGACTCACCTTCTAAAACCTGCCTCAGGTCCCACCTCCTCCAGGATGCTTTCTTCAGACTTCCATTGCCCGGAGCTGCCTCTCCTCCCTCAGAGCTTATCTTTCTGCAGCCCTTTTTGGCAGTCACGGGCTTCTACTTTATTTCATGTGTTAGTCTTATCTCCTCGAGCGTGCACATACATGCCTCCGCGCCTAGTTCCGGAATGGACCTGCACTCAATACACGTCTGACGGATCCGTGCGAGGGCAGATTATTCCCCAGAGAGGCCCCGTGGTGAGAGGGGGAAGGGACGGTATCCACGGAAAGGGAGGAGGAAACACCCATGCCAACAGGAAAGACAAACGCGGGGACTGGCATGTCACTTTTGAGAAGTTTCTTTATGAAATTAAATGTTGCCTCTAGTTCGAAGAAAGGCGTAGTGCAACAATGACTCTTTTACATGCTATACGGAATTCACGGCATCGGGGTCACCCAAAGCCAAGCTCGATGACCAGCGGTCACCACCGATCTCGCAAACCTTTCCCTCTGCTTCCGTCTGGGGGGAAGCCGGCGCCAGGCTCCAAAAGACAGATTTTCTCCAGGATTCTGTGGGGCTCCCACCTCCCCCAAAGCCTTGGGCGCTACAGAATTCAGTCATTATGGCTTCTAGCTCTCCCTAAGGTAAGGCAAATCTTTTTTCTGTTACTCACCAAGGATAACGTCAATTCTTTTCTCCTTTGTTAGAAAAATCTACCCCTCCCCCCCTCGAAAAACCAACAACAACAACAACAAAAAATAACGGAAACAGGCACGAGAGTCACCAAACAGCTGACGAGACAGGTTACAAACCTTTACAAAATACACAGCCGACTGTATTTGTTTTTGTTTCTGTTGACCATAAATAAACACATTACAAATGAAGAGGGCATTTTCATTGGCCAGGAATGGAGCAGAGTGGAGGAAGGAACCCGCGACAGCGGCGGCGGCGGCGGCAGGAGCAATGGTCGTGAAGGGTGTGGGCTAGAAAGTCAAGAACAGCTCTGATCCAAGATTTGCTTAGGCACAGTTTTCCCGTTTCCTAATTTACCTAACTCAGAGTCGGGGAAAAACACATACCAAACTAGGCTGCAAGTTTCCTGTACTTTACTCCATGCGGCCCCTGAATGGCACCATTCAACATGGCCCGGGAGGGGCTCTCGCCCGTTGGCTGGGGAAAGTCAGAAAGAAGGTAACAAGGGTCAGTGAGACATATACAAGCCTTATCGAGGCAGACGGAAAAGAAGGCCAAATGATTGGTTACACCTGCTGAGAGACCACTGCGAGGCCACAGGAGAATTTCCAAAGAAGAACGAGAGTGGGACTGACCCTCGAATAAAACAACAAAAACCAGAAACACAGGAGAGACGTCAAGTCAGTGAGAACCCATAATTCTTTGCGTGCTCAGTCAGTGCCAGATGTTGTTCCGGGGTGGGGGATGGGGGTTCCTCGGAGCCAGTGAGGAAAGTCGAGGTGGTGGCCAAACCAGTTAAAAGTCAGAGTCCTTTTGGAGGGCAAATGGTCAGGGGGAAGAGGATGAGAGCTGCCCCAGTGTCCCCAGCTAGGCGGGCAATGGGGTGTCGCTGGCGGGGCCGCTGAGAAAGATCCAACACAAAGGCCAATCTCTGCAGGGAGATGCTTAGGGGTCCACGGTCTGGTTTAGGATGATCTCCCCAGCCTGCCCCTACCATCAAGGGAGTAAAACAAAAACAAAAAAGGCACCAACCCCGATGACACCACATTGCTGCCTCCCCCACTTGGGAATTTAGTCCGCAAAATAAATAGGGAGGAGGGATGTGGGGTTGGGGACACGGGGGAATGGAACAAAGAGGACTGGAGGAGCCGGTGATGAGTCCATGTGGGGCTGATCCTTAAAGTGCTTTATTGGAAGGGCGGAGGAGGGGGAGATGTTGAGGCACGGGCACAGGGGCCGCCCCCTCCAGCTGGTCACTTGCGGAAGGGGGTCAGCCTGCTGATATTCTGCCAGAAGTTGGATGGCTTCCGCTTGGGTTCCGCCAGCATGAAGACCTGCTGCTGTGGAAGGTTGGCAGGCAACGTGGGATGCTTCTGGCGCATCAGGAAGTCATAGTAAGGCCGGTTCACGGCTGGAAGGAAAAAGAATAAAAGCCTCAGAAAGACATGGAATGTTTCTTAGTTGGTAGGGATGGTTAGTAGTCCAAAGAAGAAGCTGGGAAAGTAAATGACTTGCCCAAGGTCAGAGAACCTAGAGGTGGAGGAACCTCTTTGCCAGATAGGTAGGGGTGGTGTGAGAGCAAAGAGCTCTGGATCTGGGTTCAGATGTCAGCTCTGGGACCATGGGCAAATCACTTCCTCTTTCTAGGATCACTTACTCCTTGGTAAAATGAGGGGTTTTGGCTAGACCCTTTTGGCTCTGAATCTATGATTTCATGGGTTCTATGATATAACAGGATACCATAGGGGAATTTGGCAAAAGAACTCTTCCTGTGAATCAGCAAGGTGTGTTTTCTATATACACATATATTTATGAGTATTTGCTATATACATATTACACATCATTATAGAATTAATATACATATATAAATATGTATTGCCATTTCATTGTTAAAAGCTTAATTAAATTGTTATATATTTATATGATATAAATTATAATTAAATTAAAATATTTTATTTTCTTGAATTACATGTAATATATTAAATACATTAACATCCACATATATAATGTTTATAGCTAATATTCCATACATGTATTAATGTGTACATTTTTTGGTCATCCCACCTCCAAGCTTTCTTTGCTTTATAAATTGGGGAGTTAAAATATATATTGGATTTATTGAAATGAAGCTGAAAATTTTAAGTTTCGCAAAACTGACTTCTATGATTTTTGCAATAATATAATGTAAAAGGATCGATGAGAATAACATTTAGAACCCAAAGGCTAAGGAAGGATGTGGCAAGTTTTGGGGTCTAAAAGGCCAGTGTTTGGAGGGATAGGGAGATGGGTGGTTGAGGGATGAGGCCTTTGGGCATAGGGAGGGGCAAGGTCTATGGCTTAGAACCCAAAGCACTTCTGCTGGCTCTTCACTCACCTTTGGGTTTCCCACTGGACTGCTGTTTGTTTGCATTGAGCATGGCCTGTTTCTTCTGTACCTCTGTGATGGAGAAGCCTGAGGGAGAAGAGGGAAGAGTTCAGTGGGTCTCCAAGGAAGGCCTCATGTGCCACATAGCCAAAGCAGTCTGAGGCATGCAGAACACATTATGATAACTTTGGACCAATCCATCATGCCTTAAATAATCTTGTATGACCCCCCCCCCCATTTCTTTTTATATCTAAGCAAAGTCTCAATTTTCCTTGAGTTCTTCCTGTGTGTCTCTTTCTTCCTCTTATACCTACATGTTTCTTTAGAGTTTGAAGTTTGCCTTTGAGGTAGGTCATGTAATTAGGATTATGCCAATTTTATGGGTGATGGGATTGAGATTCAGAAAACTAAAAAGATAGATGATACAGGGAATAAACATCTCTCTCTTTTTAAAAAAGCCCCCTTACATCTTAGAATCAATACTGTGTATTGATTCCAAGGCAGAAGAGTGATAAGTGATAAGTGCAAGAAGGGTTAAGTGACTTGCCCAGGGTCACACAGCTGGGAAGTGTCTGAGGCCAGATTTGAACCTAGGACCTTCCTTCCATCTCTAGGTCTGGTTCTCAATCCACTGAACTACCCAGCTGCCCCATGAGCATTTCTTGTTACATAGCCAATATGTTTCTCCTAAAAAGCTGTATTTAGCTTGCATATTTGTGAACCAGACCACTTCTGAAATATACCATAGGAAAATGAGGTGGAGAGATATTCCTGGTTATACTTTAGCATCCCACTCACATTCTTAACTTCTTTTACACTTGAAGTAAAAAAAGACTAGGTTAAAACCTGGTCCCTTGATGGTCCTCTCCCCCTGGAGAACCATTTCTTTTTATTTTATTTTAAAAAAATTTCCCCTGGTTACATGATTCTTTTTTTTTTAAACCCCTACCTTCTATTTTGGAGTCAATACTCTGTATTAGCTCCAAGGCAGAAGAATGGTAAGGGCTAGGCAAAGGGGGTTAAGTGTCACACAGGGCCACACAGCTGGGAAGTGTCTGAGGCCAGATTTGAACCCAGAACCTCCCATTTCTAGGCCTGACTCTCAATCCACTGAGCTACCCAGCTGCCCCCTGGTTACATGATTCTTGTGGTCTCCCTCCTCCCTCCTGGATCTGACAAGCAATTCCATTCAAAACCCATTTCCATATCATTCATTTTTGTAACAGAGTAATCTTTTAAAATGAAAACCCCAACTCATACACCCATATAAATAAGTGATAAATCATGTTTTCTTCTGGATTTCTACTCCTACAGTTCTTTCTCCATGTGGATAACATTGTTTCTCATAAGCCCCCCAGGACTGTTGTGAACCAATGCATTGCTTTTAGCAGCAAAGCCAATGACATTTGATCATCCCCCAGTGTTTCATTTTCTGTGTATAATGTTCTGGTGAACCATCTCTTTTTGGTGGCTGTATTAGGTCTACATTCTCTTGTTCCCTTCCCTAACTGGACTGGTTTTTTCCTTCCACAAGAAGAGCTCTCTCCTTGCCATCAGCCCACAATGGCCTTTCTTCCTCCAAGTTTTTTTAGTACCTATACCACACAACCGTATCTCAACAGTCGCCTCCTACTTGAGGCCTTTCTTGATTATTCTCCACTTCCTACCTCCTAATTTGTTTCATTTTTGGGCACTGTACTGGATAACTCTTAATTCCTTCTTTCCTTAAATTCCAAGCAGAGGAGCTCATATTTGATCCTAGAAGCAAAAAGAACCTATAGAAGCTTTGAGTGATCAAGTGACAAATCAGATTGTACTTTACCACACTGGGTGCTTAATAAAGATGTATTGGCCAAGAAGAAGAAATGTGCGTGTGTGAATAATGGTGTGCTAGCAGTGGTAATGGTGGTGGGCTGGGGTATAGGGAAATAGGGGCAGGAGCTGGGTCATACCTGTCTCTTGGTCCAATTGGACTTGTTTTCTCTCATTCTCAAAGGCCTTGAGCCAGCGCAATTTCTGCTCCGGTTTCTTAGCACAGAAGAGATGGCTTTCATCAGTGGAGCTGCAATGGAGCTTGAAGGCATTTTTGACACTGATGTTAAAGTCTTTGTCCTTTCCATCTTCCAAGTCCACGATCTCCATGTCATCCATGTCGATTCGGCCCTTGTAGTACAAGATGTCCCTCCGGAGAAGGTCCTGGAAGACATAGAGTGGAGGTGGTGGGCGTCAAGGGCACATTCTTCACGACTTGAGGAGCCACCATAGACACATCCCACCTTTCTGGCACCCAGTCAGCCCTTGAAGAGTGGGTTTGCTTCACGTTCTGTGTCATTTCACAGGTCCTTCCTAAGCACTGGTGGGATTGGAAGCGAATGCTCTTTCTACTGTGCCACTCTAAGGTCCCCTTTAGCTCTAAGCTTAAGACTTTATCACCCACGGGAACACCTTCATGCCACAGTGAGCACTGATTCCAGATCTGGAGAAAAGTCATGCCCTAACTCTTCCAATAACCACCTGGTTGAATTCAGGCTCCTGGTGTCTGGGCCTCATTTTCCTCAAAATGGACATTCTGCATTTCAGTCTGTGACTCTAGGATCTGGTCAACATAACCAGAAACCAAAGGCAGAAGCTATTTTTTTCCAGGTATCCTAACAGGGTCTGGTGAAATAAGTGATACAAGTATTATTTCTACCATTTTGGTGAGGGAAATGAGATAAACTGAGGCTCATGTTATACAACTGTTAAGTCTCAGGTTTTAATTTGAACTTCTCTGCCCATTTCAAACCCTCTATTTTTGGGACTCTGTCTCTGGGCTCTGCATGTAGCAGACCCTCACGAGCAGATGCTTTTCACCAAACCAAACTGTTAAGTCAATGCATGGCCCAAGAAAAACAAGAGTAACCTCACACGGGCACCACACTTTGTGCTTACTGAAGCTCTTTCACTCTTATTTATCAACTCATAAGCCTAAAGAAAGAACCTTAGTTCAACTACCTCAATTTTCAGATGAGACAACTGAGGCCTAAAGAGGTTAGGTGGTTGGACAGAGGTGGGATTTGAAGCCGATGCGCTCTCTACCGTGCCACTCTAAGGTCCCTTCTAGCTCTGAATTTAAGATTTTATGACTCATGGGAACTTGAGTCTCATTGGTAATGTCTTCAAAAATCCTGGGACATTGCCATGCCATAGTGAGCATCGAGGCATCAGATAAGGACTTAATCAGAGAGATCTTTTATGCTAGCAATAAAGAATGCTCTTTATTAGTCTTTGTCAAGAAAACCTTGTGGACTTTTCCATGGAATCATGCACATTACTGAACAACAAGGAAGCCAATAGTTGGCTTGTAGGGATCCCTTTCTATTTGAGTTTGACACTATTGGCTTAGACCATTTTTCCTGCCTGAAATACCTTCCTCACTCATTCATTTTTATCTATCAAAATCCTGTGTTAAGGCCTAGCTTAAGTTCTCCCTCATTCATGAAGCCTTCCCTGATTACTCCAGCTTACCCTGGACTCTTCTTCCTCTCAACCCTCACAGGGCTTACCGTCTATGTCACTTACTGGACCCTTTTTGCATTTACTGCCCCATACCATTATTTAACCACTTGACACTGAGAGACAATGTGGAACAGTGGAAAAAGTATTGGATTGGGAGGTGAGAGGAACTGGGTTTGAATCTGAGCTTTTCCATGTCCTACCCATGTGACCAGGAGAAATCATTTAATCTCTCTGGGTCTCATCTGTCAATGCGATGGGTTGAACTAGTGGCATCTAAGGGCTCTTCCAGTTTTAAATTTATTTTCCTATAATCCTTTGACTCATCTCAGATAAACCATGAGCTCCTTTGAGTTTAGGAGCCAGGTCTCCTTCTCTGCAACCTCCCCTGCTGTCTAGAATGGGGGGAGGAGCACAATTCTTCGACTAACCATCCAAAGCCAGCAGGCCCTCCCATCGGAAAAGAAAGGAGCCAGGAGGCTGAGTGGAAGCGTCTAATATGATAGATGACTATCTTTGAGGGATAAATCACCTACCCAGCATAGACTATGACCCCAAATACCTTTTTACAGTAGATGAGCTGGTGGTCGAAGAGGAAAAACATTCTCTGCTGGCTCTTGGCTTGAGGTTGGGAGATTCTGGTTAATTCACCAGAGTGAATGAGTTCAGAGCTTCTGGCAAGGACATCTTCACCCTGGTTGGGGTAAAGAAGGGATCTGTGAGAGAGACTCCTCCATACCCCTAATGAAGACCCCCAAAATCGCTCAATGAAATGGGAACCCAGAATCACCAAGCTGTCACCTTTTCTATGAAAATCCCGAACCACACGTTCTTCTCATGGTTTTTAATTTCTACATCCCTTTACAAGCAAACCCATATAAATCAGAATGTGATTACATTTTCTCAAATGCCATTCTTTCCTTGTTTCCTTGTCTCAAATGAAAGGTAACATTTTCTAATGCAAGAACCGGATAAAGCCATTCAATGGACTGCTTAGTGAAAGGGGAATTTGTTCAAACTTGAAGCCTCAGAAATGAGGGAAGGGGGATTTCAAGTACACACAAACTTTTGAGGGGGAGAATCTGATGTTGATGTTGAGTTTCGGGTAATCCTTCTCCCTGATCAATATTTAGCTTGTCATGGTACCAGAAATGAGACCATTAAAACTTCTTTTTCTTCTTCTTTTTTAATTGAACACTACTTTCTTCAGATTGCTCTTCAAAAACGTAAATATCCCTAGGAAGGGAAGGGAAGAGCAGCTAATATATATCAGGCTGCTAAAAATCATTTCCCCCCCAAAAAAGAAAAAATCATTCCTACAGGGGGGGCAGCTACATGGCTCTTAGATAGAGAGCCAAGACAGAAGGTCTGGGACTCAAATCTGCCTCAGATACTATGTGTCAGACTAGCTGTATGACCCTGGGCAAGTCACTTAGCCCCAATTGCCTATCCCTTATCACTCTTCTGCCTTAGAACCAATAAGTAATATCGATTCTAAGACAAAAGGTAAAGAGTTTTTTACAAAAGTCATTCACATTTCTGGTGATTTAATTTACCAGGGAATTAAATCTTTCCCTTCCTATCTTCTCCCTGACTCCTCTGGCTAGGTGGTATTAGGGTCCTAAGGGAATGAAAACACAATTGGGTGTCATATGGGAGAATTTGGAAGTCTTGGCCCTTGCCAAGGAGGAAAAGTCATTTGGGGGATTGTGGGAAGAGTAACATGAAGTAACTAGGTGGAGGGATAGGGGGTGGGGGTGGAGAGGCAGTGTCGATAGGTGGGAGAGGTCCACAAGGGAAGGATGCTCGGGAGGCTGGAGGGAAACTTTGTCAGCTCCCCAATTTTGTTGAGGACCAGGCCTTCTGGAAGACATGGAAATGCATTTCTAAATAACAAGTGCCAACAGCTTTTAGCCTAAGGAATGTTCACCACTGAGTGAGGAATAGCAAGCTTGGTGGAATGTCAATAATTAGTTTAGGACTCACTCGGTGCTGCTCAAGTACAAGATAAATAGGAGATGGAGAAATGGACAAACAAGAGAAAAGGTAGTCAAGAGCCTTTCATGATCTTAGAGCATCTTTTGTCATCGCCCTTCCATTAAAAGACACATAGGCAGGGACTAAAAGTCATGGATTACATTTATTAATCAGATAATGCCTGCTATGAGAGAAAGACAATTAGGAAACTTGTTCCTACTTAACTTCCTGTTCTCAAACATAGTCATTTATTTAAGAACATCTGTCTTTTTTTTTAAAGCCCTCTTAGCCTACACATGAAAGTGAAATTGCCTTTGGAAAATGTATTTACATTTCATACCAGGAAGCCACGTTTAGAATGCTAATGGACTTAATAAAGGCTAGAAAGCTTTTTTAAAAAAGCAGTTAGCCTTGAGAACTATTATGGGATTTAAAAAATATCCATTCAGGTCTCTCTTTGCAAATTTTGGTTAACATTGACTCTTAATAATAACCTCATGTGACCAAAACCTGTCTCACAGGATACAGGACTGTCATTCTTAAAGTCTTAGACATTCTTTAGAAAAGACACCTGAGGAATAATCTCAACTATTTCTGACTCCTCGGTGACATATACACCCTCCTCCTTCATCCTATTTGTGAATTTTCTAAACAAACATAGTTTAACCCATAGTTTACCTACAGAGTTTATTTGATGAGATTTGTTTCCTTAGGGGAGTACGAGATTGTGACACATTGTTTAATTTTGTTCAACTTTTATGACATTGAAGGAAATATGGGATTATGGATCTATTGTCTCTTTAACTGTTATGGCCAGAGGAATATCCAAGACTGCATTATGTAAAAGAATTATTCCTCTCTCATTGGTATAATTTTGCTGATGAGAAACCTTGTGAGAATCCTGGTTGCATTTTCTCTGAGGGCTGACTCTATCCTTGAGCTCAATAATAAAACTTGGATTTTTACTTTTACAATTTCTGGGCTGTGGCAACTAGATTTGGCAGCAGTCACCTACTCCCATGAACTCAGAGAGCAGAGATTTCTCCCACAACAAAACAGAAGTATTAAAGCACAGCTTTGCTAGAGTGCCTAGAACAGGGCACAGAAAAATGTCAACATATATTTGCTGATTTGGTTCTTCCTTCATCACTGACGTCTGCCTAAGTTCCTATGAAGTCCTCATATATTTGATGTGTCGGGTACATCATGCCTACACGTCTCGTCTCCTTTGCCTGACTCTAAATTTCTCATTGGCCCTAGCAATTTCTAAACTAGGTTTTAGGATCATCTGATTCCTCCTCCAATGAGGTTTTAACTGGACCACGCATCCGACGTTCCCCATAAAGGTGCATTCACTTAGAGGGGTTATTTGTTTGTTTTTTACCTCCCAGTCCTCTATTGAACTCTGCCATTGAGCAATTTTATCTATATTTTCTAGTCTCCTCTTCCTCTCGTTGATAAGCCGGGCTACGTTCTTCATTGCATTTAAGGCAGCTTCTACATCTTTGAAATCCCTAAAACAAAACACATGCCATTAGCAGGGTAGCAATATCCCAGCAACATAAATGATCATAGAATCATGAGTTAGAAATCTCTGAAACTTGAATACCCCAATAATAATAATAACTCCTATCTGTTACCCCTTTAAGGTTTGCAAAATGCTTTCTTTGCCACAAACCCGTGAGTAAGATTGAGACTAGATGGATGATTTCATTGTTATAGGGAACTCCCACAGGAGGAAACTCTATCAGTGCAGGTTGACACCTTCTCAGAAACTTGGAGAGTAATGTAGAGCTCTGAAAAATTAGTGACTTCTCCAAGTTCACCAAGCCAGTGTTTCGCACAGGAACGATGAACCTGAAAGTCTTCCTGACTTTGAGGCCAGCTCTATCCATTATACTTTGCTGCCTTTCTCAGATAGACAATAAAAGTATTGTTGTTCTTTTTACAGATAGGGAAACTGTGTCTCTGAGAAAGTAAGTGACTTGCCTATAGTCATATAATTTATAAGTATCTGAGGCAGGTTTCAAACCCAGGTCTCCTAATTCCATGTGTAGTATAGCTAGGTGGGATTGTGCATAGAGTGCCAGGCCTGGGGTTAGGAGGGTCTGAGTTCAAATTCTGCTTCAGATGTTTCTTCTAGTGCTATGACCCTGAGCAAGTCGCTTATATCCCTGTCTCCATTTTCTCATCTGTAAAATGGGGGAAATGATACCGCCTTCTTCCTAGGATTGTTGTGAGGGTCAAATGAGATGATAGTATTTGTAAAGAGCTGAGCACAGTGCCTGGCATCTAATAGGTGCTCAGGAAATGCTAGCCTCCTTCCTTCAGCGTTCTGCAACACTGTCTTCCAATATTTTAGTTTACTCCAATTTGAAGCTCTTCCGGAATCTTTAGAAAGATAGATTTTATTGGCTGAAAGTATCAGTATTCAGGAAAATTCATGGCATGTCCAAACATTCGGACTTACTGCTTTGGGGGAGGTTTTATCAGACCTCAGGTCCTTTCCCATTATCTGTCACTTCTTTAATCAAGTGAGGGGACTCACTGTATATACAAAACTTAAGTTTTCAGCAAGGATTTCAAGGCCCTCCTCAATCTAGCCCTTCCCCAAACCTTCCAACCTCAAGGTCCCATGACTCTGAAACATGTACATTCCATTCTAGTTGGTCTAGCCTTATTCTTGTTCTCTAAACACACCATTTCCCCTTCCTATCTTTAATTCACTTTCATAGAATTATTGGGAATTGATTCTGTTTTCCAGGCTAACTAAGACAGTCACAGGTCAGCAGAAGCAACAGATAGTCCCAATCCCCCTTCCAGGTAATTGTTAAAAATTATGTCTTTATGCCACATAACTCATCAAAGAAATAACAAGTCATATATTTCCTTTCCAGAGGTTGCCTTGAAGAAGATCTGAGGAAGGAAGGAGAATCACCTTCCTCACCTGGATAACTCACAACTTGGGTAACTGAGAGTTGGACACATGACAGATTGGCTTGACATAAAAGAACCAAACTGAGTATTTCATCATTCTCAATGAATATTGTCAACAAAATTCCTGGCAATTACTAAGGGGCTATGTGGAAAGGAAACAAGACTGACAGTTTGTGGGGGAAGGGCCCAACTGGGAGTGGCAGTTGGGTCTTGTGACTAGCACTTCCTTCCTGCCCTGGGGGGACTTGCTGCCTGGTGTTGGAGGAGGTAGGAGCTTGTTCAGCCTGTCTGGAGTGGCATGCTCTTCTTGGTTCAGCCAGAAGATTCAGGCCCAGTCGCTTCTGAAGGTTAGACCTGTTCTTGTTTGCTTTCTGTGTATTGCTAAGATTCTGAATTAGGACAACGAGAGTAGATGGGAGTGGGACAAACTCTCTGCCAGCCTCTGGGGCCGGGCCTCAGGTCTGAAGCTGAGAAAAAACTCCAATCCCAACGGGTTATTAAATTTTATATTATTTAAATTTGCAGTCAGATAAGTGGACTATCTATTCTGGTCATAGAGGGAGCTGAACATCAGTTTCAGTCATTCAAAGACAAACAGACCTCTTTGGACCCCTGCTGTTTCCTCTCAGCAGGGGGCATCTCCCTCCCTTGCATCACCAAGCAATATATCCTCTCTCCCCTTAACTCCTCCATACCCTGCTATAAACCTCCCATTATTCCCCTTTTTTTCCAATCCTATTTCCTTTCCCAATAAATATTACAGTTAAGAGGTGTGGATATGGAAGTCGGTCCTCCTAGGCTACGTGGCTGGGACACCCATGCAGCAGAGTTTAATTTATTTAGGACTAGGGAGAAGGTGGGTCTCGGTGTCCGGGTGGTATCCACTGTGGCTCCTAGTGACTCTTCTATGTGCACTCCCCGTTATAAACTCCTCACGTTTAGTTTCCCAAATATCAGGGTGACCTTCTTCTAGCAGAAGAATTGAGGAACTGACTGACGGAGGAACCATGGGTTAAAGCAACACCAAAAACAATATGGTGGACCCAAGCCTTACCTATGCTGGGGATTGGTGTACTTGAGCAGCTCGGCCAGCTGCAGGGGGTACTTGCAGATCTTCTGTACTGGGGTCAGCAAGAAACCGTCCAGGGAGATGTCGATCATCTTTTGAAGCAGCCGGCAGGCTTCAAAGAAGTACACATACTTGTTGACTTTGGCAAGCTTAGAGAGCTCCACACAGGCATTGGGGTGGTTGTTGCAGTATTCTGAGTAGATCTGGAAATCATTTTGCTGTTAGGGAGAAAGAAAAGGAGAAATATATTGTGCATTATGAATGCCCCCTGTTTGTGGGTTAGAGCAGGCAGATATACAGCCAAGTCAAGTAGTGCACTTGGAGTTGAAGATCTGAGTTAAAATCTTGCCTCAGACTGGCTATGTGACCCTGGCCAACTCACCCAATTTTGTTCCTCATCTTGAAAATGGGGATAATAATAATGTCTTATACTACTCAAGGTCTGTGGTTTTTTTCAAACCCTTAATCTTTGTCTTAGAATCAATACTGTGTATTGGTTCTAAGGCACAAGAGCAGGAAGGACTAGGCAATGGGGGTTAAGTGACTTGCCCAGGGTCACACAGCTAGGAAGTGTCAGAGGTCATATTTGAACCCAGGACCTCCCAATTCTGGGCCTGGCTCTCCATGATACCTATCTGTCCCCTTACCAAGGTTTTTGAGAGGATAGAATGATAGAGGCCATTTGAAAAGTGCAGTCTAACACTTAAAGTGTTATCTAAATGCTATCTATTATTAATGTTTGGGTGGTAGGATGGCACCTGGTGCCTCGTTATGGGCCTCTGGTGTAGGGGGCTACCAAAGGTCTAGATTTTCTGTGTCACTCTAAAAGGGAGGTGCTATGAGGTCCACCCTCCACCCTATAAGAGACCAGGCCAGGATATGTGTAGCCATATTTCTAAAATAGGTAAGTGTTAAAAAAATTTTTTTCCCATAGTTACATGATTCTTCCCATCTCTGTCTGTTCTTCCCTCCCTGCTCCCAGAGCTAACAAGCAATTCCACTGGGTTATACATGTATTATTCCTCAAAACCCATTTTCACAGTATTCATTTTTGAAATAATATTTTAAAATCAAACCCCAAATCATACACCAGTATAAACAAGTGATTAATCATGTTTTCCTCTGAATTTCTACTCTCACATTTCTTTTCTAGATGTGGCTAGCGTTCTTTCTCATAAATCCCTCAGGCTTGTCCTGGATCATTACATTGCTATTAGTAGCAAAGTTAATTATACATGATTGTCCCACAGTGTTATAGTTACTGTGTATAATGTTCTCCTGGTTCTGCTTGTTTCACTCTGAATCAGTTCCTGTGTTTCCAGTTCTTATAGAAGTCCATTGATTCATCATTCCTTACAGCACGATAGTATTCCATCAAAATCATATACTACAGTTTGTTCAGCCATTCCCCAATCAAGGGACAACTCCCCATTTTCCAAGTTTTTTGCCATCACAAGAAACATAGCTATAAATATTTTTGTACAAACAGAACTGTTCCCATTTTAAAAAATCTCTTTGGGGTACAAACCTAGTCGTGGTATTGTTGTGTCAAAGGGCAGGCATTCTTTAAAAGTCCTTTGGGCATGATTCCAAATTGCCCTCTAGAATGTTTGGATTTATTCACAACTCCACCAGCAATGCATTAGTGTCCCAATTTTGCCACATCCCCTCCAACATTTATCACTTTCCTTTACTGTCATATTGGCCACTCTACTAGGTGTGGAGTGGTACCTCAGAGTTGTTTTGATTTGCATTTCTCTAATCAGGAGGGACTTAGAACATTTTTTTCATATGATTATTGATAGTTTTGATTAGAATAGTTAGGTTTTAAAACAATATTAAGTATAACATTTTGGATCAAAAGTTTTAACAAATATGACAGTACTTTGAAAAAATTAGGAGTACTACTAAGGGATGAGATAGGACTACTAATCATTATAATTTTTGTCATTTGTCTTCTTGACACAATTTTATGTTTTTGTCATTGCAGAAGTCAGAAGCTTTGGAAAACATTTTGTCCCCAAACTGGAGAATAGGGAAACTGTCCCCGGGATCACAGCCTCCATGTACCTGCTTTTCTCCTCCACACATGCTACTGAATGGGGCTGAATAAAAACAAATCTGTGAGACCTAGGGCCACTCTATTCATTCAGCTGAAACTACTCTCTCTGGATTTTGCGATGTTCTCTTACGTTGCCAAACCCACTGCCTTTTCTCACAACTCTGGGCACAAGACCAGCTAGCCTGATTTCAGAGGAAAAAAATATTTCCTTATGGCTAAACAGCCCACTCACTTACATATTCCAAGAAGCAGGAGCCAAGCTCGCTCAGGTGGGGATGGTCCTTGTTGAACTTCTTCTCTAGAGCCTTCACAAACTTCTTTTGGCACTTGTAAATCTCCTCGATGTTCCCAAAGATTGTCTTCAGCTGTTCTTCGGTGAACATGTCCGCCCGCTTGCGGCACTGCTTGATGTAGCCCTGTGGGTGAGCCGGACAGGTGAGAAATCGTGCTGGCCCTGGGATGGAGCTCTGCAGGCGCTTCCCCTGACCACCCCAGTTCCCAAAGGTTTCCTCCTTCCTTTGAGCTCCTTTAGGACTTACTACCACTCATTTTTCACTGGGAGGTCTGTAGAGTACTGGGTGATAGCTACAGGACTGTTGAGTGTCTTTTCAAGTTTGTCTGCAAATGCTTTGAATACGTCTCTTCCTTTTCTTGTATCTGCCCCAGTCCGAAACATAGTTAAGCACGAAGGAGGATTTGTTTGCCCTGATCCTGAGATCAAGTTTCTAGCTCTGGCTTTGTCTTCTAGTTTGTTTGACAGATTACTCTCCCACTGACTCAATGTCCTCACCTGTCAAGTGCTGACAGTAATGTCTAATATACATATATGTTTCACAAATTTGAATAAAATGAGATCTCAAATATGGAATTTTTAGTAATGGAAAGGAAGCTTAGCAATCAACTAGTCCAGCCTCTTTATTTTGTAGGTGAGATAGCCAAGGCTACTCAAGGAAAGAAAACTTGTATGGTTAGTAGCAGAGAACCCAGACCTTTTAGCTTTGAAATATATCAGGTGATACACACAAGGGTGAGGACTTATTCTTACGCTCTTAGGAGCTTTTGGACCACCCTAGAAGTTAGGTAGAGGCTAGACATTGTGCCAGCACCCTGCTGCCTCGGCCCCTGGTCTGTGTCCCCTTCTATTTACCTCACAGATGTCCTTCAGGTGCTTGATGTAGTCTTTCTCAGTGCTGATGATTTCATTGATTACGTTGGTCCTCATCTGATCTTTGCTGCTCTGGGCTGTGCCTTGGCGCCGGGAGATGCTGCCAGTGTCAGCTTCTTTGCCATCCTCGGCTTTAGCAGGGTAGTCTTCCATGGGCTCATCCTGGTTGACCCGAAGCTAGATTGAAATTCACAGGGCTGTCAGGACAATGGTCCCACATTCTGGGCTATATACTGGAGTCAGCTTGAACTGGCTCAGAAGAGTCAAATGTAAAATTTTCAGAATGAGCATTTATACATTGGAAATGGGTCAAAACACAGATCAAAGTTGGATTTATCATTTTATTGATTGTCTTGTCTTAAGAAAATGATAGGGGGGGGCAGCTAGGTGACTCAGTGGATTGAGAGCCAGGTCTAGAGATGGGAGATCCTGGGTTCAAATCTGGCCTCAGACACTTTCTAACTGTGTGACCCTGGGCAAGTCATTTAATCTCCATTGCCCACCCCTTACCACTCTTCTGCCTTAAAACTAATACAGAGTGTTAATTCTAAGACAGAAGGTAAGGATTAAAAAAATGATGGAGAAAATGTTAATAATACAGGTTCAACTTCAAAGTTGGCTTACTAGAATGTAACTGGATCTAAAGTGCCTGTCTTGGGAATTAGGGGATGATCAAGCCTACCTGGTTGGGTGCTGGGGAGTTGGAAGGGAAGGAAGGAAAATGTAAAGAATTAATATAATGAAAACCAACATTTTGGAGACTGAATGTCCCATTTATATTGGCTTGATTTCATCAACCCTTCTCTTCCTTTTCCTGAGTTATAGATGTTAGATGCCTATTTTATTTTTAGAAATGAAAGAAGTATTATAATTATGAATCTACTGTTGCTTTGAGAACTTTAGGAAAGAATTTCACAAGTCTCTTTATGAACCACCCTGACAGACATCCCTTAGATTTATGTCACTGTCCTAGAATCAGAGATCCCAGGGACAGAAGAGACCAGGAAAGGAGGGATGGAGGGGGTTGGGTACTAGGGATAATGAGGGGAAGGCTCTGGGGATTGAAGAGTGTGTGGAGATTCAGTGGAAAAAAAAATCAGGCTAAGGAGTGAAAGAGCTGGGAGAGAGGCCACAGGTTTTAGACAGAGCCACAGAAGAAGCTTTTCTCATACGTGACCAGCAGGTGGCAGCCAAGTAGAGACAATGGCACGACACTCCCAGCTCATCCAATGTTTGGGCTCCTTTGGTGCCAGTAAAGATGTTTATTAGCTGACTTTGGATGCTTGGCATTTTAAGGGCACTCACTGACATGCAACTACGTGCACCTCTGGGGAAACACTCTTGGATTCCGATCATGTGACTTGGAGAGTATCAAGACCCTCCCCCCAAACATCTGGACTTTGCTGGCCAGTCACAGGAATTGAAATTAATTACTTTTTAATCACTGTAGCTTTGTTTCTTTCAATGAAGAATCCGCCTTTCCAAATTCTTCTTTTGAAATGCAAACACTCTGGGGGTGGACAATATATTTAGTAACTAACACGAAATTATTCCCAGGAATGTCCAGGGAGAAACCTGAGGTTGTTGTTAAAATGGAGGAAAAAGACAGAAAGGAGATGGAGAGGGTTTAAGAGCATGGCAAAATCAAGCATTACTGATTTCACAGTTCTACTAAGAACTGGCTCTGAAGGCATATGTGCATAAGAAGTAAATCATTCTCTGTAAAGGATGGATTCTGAAAAATGATGCTATAAGGCATTCTTCATATTAATCTTTGTCATCCTCAGTGCCTTCCTTCCCTCCTTCCCTTCCTTTTTCCTCCCTCCTTTCCTTCCCCCTCCTTCCCTCCCTTCCTTCCTCCCTCCCTTCCTTCCTTCCTTCCTTCCTTCCTTCCTTCCTTCCTTCCTTCCTTCCTTCCTTCCTTCCTTCCTTCCTTCCTTCCTTCCTTCCTTCCTTCCTTCCTTCCTTCCTTCCTTCCTTCCTTCCTCCCTCCCTTCCTCCCTCCCTCCCCCCTCCCTTCCCTTCCTTCCTTCCATTCTTTTGTTCATTTGTTCCTTCCTTCCTTCCCCTCTCCCTCCTTTTTCCCCCCTCCCAGTGTCCAGTAGGCAGGAAGATACAGATAACTATAATATGTAACATTATAAGAAAAAATGTATTCAAGAATGGCAGAACAAATTTATCACCCTAGGTAAATGAGACACAAGAAAAATAAAATTTAATGGAAGGGAGAGACTTGGCATATATGGACCATTACCCTAGGAAGGCCAGTGTAAAGGCACTGAGAAAGGAAATATAACTGAGAGAAGACCTCCAGTGGGGAACAGTGGATTGTAGGTGTCTCAGTCCACACATGACAGTACTAAGGGTTTTCGAAGGAGAGAGTACCTGAATTTCATTTTCCCTCGCACAAAAATTGTGTTTACTTAAAATGGGAATACATCTATGTTGGAAGGCAAACCCTCGAGTTTCATCAGGATTCTGAATCTTCATTTGTCAATGGTTCAGTAATCAAGATGTACTAAGAGGCAGAGGAAAGATAGCTTAGTCTCAGGAAGGGAAGAATGAAGGAGATTTGTTGAGAACAGACATGTGTGGGTTCTTTGACCTTAATTTATAGATGGATAACTGACAAAGAAAATTATCTATTTCCATTTGAATGAGGATTATAAGGATTATATATTCCAGGGCACTATGTCGAAGAGGAGGAGGAAAAAAGAATCCATCCTATAATTCATAGGGAACGACTTGCCCCCCCTCCCCCCAACTATCTTCCTCATATAAAGTAATTAAACATAAGTAGTTATGATGAATCAAGACTCATTTCTTTGGGTTATCAAGCTCCTCGTTTTATTTTATTTTTCAAATGAAAATTAATCTTCTCTTTCTCCTACCTACCTCACCCCTCTCCTCCTGTCATGTTTCTTGTTGAAAACAAGAAAAGAAACACCCCTAAACACCTTTTACAACCAAATATAGTCAAGTAAAACAAATTCCCACACTGGCCATACCCCAAACTGACTCTGAGTCTGTCAATTCTCTATTATAAGGTAGACAGAATGTTTCATCATGAGACCTCCATAGAATGGTCATTGATCAGTGTTCCTAATTCTTTCAAAGTCGTTTGTTTTACACTTTTTACTATGTAAATTTTTCTCTTGATTTTGTGCATTTTGCTCTGCCTCAGTTCAAACAAGTCTTTCCAGGTTTCTCCAAAACCACCTTTATCATTTCTCACAGCAAAGTAGCATTCCATCACATTCAAGTAACATAATTTGTTCAGACATTACTTCCTTACTTCCCAATTCTTTGCCATCACATAAAGAGCTGCTATAAAAACTTTTGTACTTTCTTTGATCTCTTTGGAGGTATAGACCTAGTAGCTGTATTATTGGGTCAAAGGGTGTGCACAATTTAATAGCTTTTTCGGCATAGTTCCAAATTACTTTCGAATGGCTGGACCAATTCATACTTTTGTCAACAGGTCATTAAGGTACCTGTTTTCCTATAGTCCCTTGAGCATTTGTCATTTCCATCTCTCTCTCTCTCTCCCTCTCTCCCTCCCCCCCTCCCTGTCTCTGTCTCTCTCTGTCTCTCTCTCTCCCATCCAATTTTCAATTTTGCCAATCTGAGGAGATAGAACCAAGCTCCTTATTTTAAATGCACTATCTCAGAAGGGTGATACATTAGCTATTATTAGTCATAAACCTCTTGATGTGTATTAGTTTATTATCTGGTTTTCTGCCCTGCTAGCTGAGATCAAGGCCCGAAGAGAATGAGCATTGTGATTTGGGCAAGGGAAGAAGGAATGAAAGAGCAATTCATTCTTGTATAGTCAGCACTTAGCACCGTGACTCGCACATAGTAAGCACTTTATGCCTTCTCAGTGACTCAGAATTCTGGAGCTTTTAGAGTGGGTAGAGAGCTGAGTGGGCAGAGGGCACTGGGGAAAAAACAGTACTAAAAGGGAAAATTGGAGGGCACAGGAGGCAAATCTCATCTACTTTCTGTAATTTTGTTGCAGATTTGCCCTCATGGGACAAATCCAGGCAGTAACTTTTAAGCGCATAAAAAATGGGAAATCTTCAAGGGTGCTATTTCAGACCAGAATTACTAAAGGAAGAACATTTGTGTTTGAAATATGGAATAGTCATGAAATTTCTCCCCTGACTTCTTCATGCTGGCAGAGCACAGTGCAGAGACAGATATTAGTGGTCAAAAGTAAACATAAATGTTTTAAATCTTACCCTGACAAAACTGGCAGGAAACCAGCCCTCACCGTCCAAGATCCGTCCCCACCACCACTCTTTGTTGGTTGCATCCATCACTTCGATGACATCTCCAGCCTTGAACCCCAGTTCTTGATCATCCATGGTGACATGATCCCAGAGTGCCTCAGCATAGACCACACTGCCATCACTGATAAGCTGTGGACAGATTCAACAAGACATTGATAAGTAAAGATTTTTGTTGTTATTGTCATTCTCAGCTGTTTGTGGACTGTTGGCCAGGTGAACAATTATATTTCCTTCTTCCCTACAGATACCGGTTGCTATCTGAATATTTTTAACTCTTGTTTCTGGTCCTCAGTCTCTTACTGTAATGATATGCTGCTGGCTCCAGATCAAGGAACACTACGGTATGCCTAATAAGGACCTCCCAAGATATCTCTCTCTCTCTCTCTCTCTCTCTCTCTCTCTCTCTCTCTCTCTCTCTCTCTCTCTCTCTCTCTCTCTCTCTCTCTCTCTCTCTCTCCTCTCCCTCTCCCTCCCCCTCTTTTTCTCCCCCCCTTTTAGGGTAGGTTCGGCAGGGGCTGGAGACCCCATAAAAGATTCTTTATTGTCCTTTAATAAATAGATGGACTCCTATAGAGTAACAGTGAAGCTTTAATTTCTGATAAGTAAATATTCAACAGCAACAAATTTTGTAGCTATTAAGTGTAAGTCACTACTCACAACAACGTAGGGAGACAGACATATAAGACATGATTCCTATTTCTGAAGAATTTATAATACAGTCAGAGAAATGTAACATAAGGAAATGAAATAATCAGAAAATCACTAAGTCTTTAACTATAGTTTAGATATAAAGAGCTGTAAGATTTCAGAGAATCACAGATTTTGCAATGGAAGAAACCTCAGAAGTCTCCTAACTCCTTCATTTCACAAGTGAGGAATTGGGGGCCAATAGATGGTAAGTAATTTGCTCAAGATTATCCAACTACTAAATAACAAGGGTCTCTGAGAAGAGTTAGTTAAGGGGGGCTTCATGAATAAGGAAAGAATTAAAAAATGGGTAGGATTTAGATAGCTTGAGCAATTACCAAATAATGCTAACAGAACAAAAACTTTTCTTCATATATCATAGACATCTAAAGCACCCCCCAACCAGATCTTATCTTATTCAAGCTCATGAGCACAATATCACTGCTGGTCAGCAAAGAAACTTCTATCTACTCCATTTCTGACCTGGGACCCCTTCTCAGGCAACCTGGTAGCCACCGACTCCCAGTGGTTCACCATAGTTTTACTCGATTCAGAGCAGATAACTGATCAATTTTATTCTCACTGGAGCTTGGAACCCTCCAGCTCAACAGGCCAGATGATCCATCACTTTTATGAACTTTAGGATTTCAGTGAACCTCCATTCTTAGTAGGAATTATAGGGGCGGACAGGCACAATTATTACTATTATTGCTGTTAGTTATAATAAAAGGTCTTCAATGGTGTTGAGAAAGATTGCAATTCCCCCATAGCACCATCCACCATGATACTTGGATTCCCCAATGAGATACAGAAAAGGAGGATTAAATAGTCTTTTGGAAATGGAAAGGAACAGATTTACAAAGGTTTGGGAGAGCAGTACAATTATTTTTGAGAGAAGAACAAAGAACTGAACATGCAATTGATCTGCAACAAAAGTTTGTGCAAAACTTTTTTCATATATAACCAAGTAGTCAGGTAGGTTCAACAAAAACTCCCTCCATAAAAGCAAGAGTAAATTCTTTGAGCAGAGTAAATGTATGAAGATGAAATATACTCAGAAGACAGATATGAGCAGAGCAATAATAAAGATGGTGGCATGTAAGACTTTTCAATATGAATATTACTATTATTATTTTTTTAAATCCCTACCTTCCATCTTAGAATAAATATTACATATTGGTTCCAAGGCAGAAGAGCAGTAAGGATTTAGGCAATGGGGGTTACATGACTCACCCAGAGTCACACAGTTAGGAAGTGTCTGAGGTCAGAACAGGACCTCCCATTTCTAGATCTGGCTCTCAATCCATTGGACCACCTAGTTCCATGTTGGCAATCCTATGACATGCAGGCTGGAACATGCTGGAGGGGGCTGCTTCCCTCCCTCTCTCCACCACATCTGAGGACATTTCTCCTAATGGGAGTGCTTCCTCCCTCCCCTGCCTGGGGCAAGGAAGTGGGGCTCACATGCTGCATGAGGATTGCAGTTTGGGCATTTGGACTCTAAGATCTCTAAAAGGTTCACCATCACTGACGTAGTTGCTCCTCTCAAATAATTTCTAATAGCATGCAATACACTGCTCATTTGTCCTCTGTTGCTCTGTTTCATGTCTATTGTATCTTTTTTCTCATTAACAAAAATGTGGTTAATAATCCTATCTGAGGGCAGGAACTCCAGTTCCTCTATCTCTTCTCTTGCATTGTTAGTAACATTTTACAGTTAGTATTTAAAATGATCATGTTAATTGGATGGCTGGTTCTGGGCAACCACCTAACTGCCTATTAGGCAGAACAGTCTTGCCAGTGAGTTGGAATAGCTAATGTACCCAGAAAACATACCAATTTGGCACAAAATTTCTTGCTTAATCAGGAGTAGATTCAGGTCCATTTTTGTCCATTTTTGGTTTTAAATTACAATAGAAAAATTTTATTGATGGGAGCCTAGATTTCAGAGCAGAGGTAGCTAGGTGATACAGGTGGATGGAGTGCTAAACCTCAAGTCAAGAAGTCTCATCTTTCTGAGTTAAAATCTGGGAAGTCACTTGATCCTGTTTGCCTCAGTTTCTTTTTCTACAAAATGAGCTGGGGAAGGAAATAGAAGTCCACTTCAGTATCTTTGTAAAAAGAAAAAAAAAGCCCAATAGCCAAATTGGGTCAGAAAGTATCACACATGAGTGAAATGACTAACAATAACAATGCAAATTTCAGAGCTAAAAGGGATCTTTTTCTAGAGGTTCTTGACATGTTTTTAATGTCATGGGCCCTCCTGGCAGTTTTAAAATGTATAAAATATAAAGGATTGAGGAGGGAGTCAATTATATTGAAATGTAGTCTATCTATCTATCTATCTATCTATCTATCTATCTATCACATATTCACAGAATCTCTGATCTAGTTCCAATCCCACATTTTACATAAATGAAAACTGAGGCCCAGGAAGGTTAAATAACTGGTGTAATCACCAGCAGTAGTTTATTCCCTTGACATAGAGGATAAAAATCTAACTTTGAAGTCAGGGACTGGATAAAATAAAAATAAAAATAGCCCCTCTAACCCTATGGCAAGTTACAGAGGTGGCATGGTCTCTTTTCCTACCAGAGGCCAAAATTTAAGCCAAGTCTTGCTTCTTTCAATAAAGCCCTCCCCAACTATCTTTTTGATTACCTAGTCTCTGGCCTCTTTTAGCATTTATATTTTATACCAAATAATTGTTTTCAGTCCTTTTTCATTTCAGTCATTTCAGTCCTATCTGACTCTTTGTGATCTCATCTGGGGATATTCTTGCCAAAGTTCTTTGCCATTTCCTTCTTAAGTTCATTTTATAGCTAAGGAAACTGAGGTACACAGGGTTAAGTGACTTGTCCAGAATCACCCAGCTAGTATCTGAGGCTGGATTTGAACTCAGGTCTTCCTGACTCCAGGCTGGGCACTCTATCCACTGTATCACCTAGAACTTGATATTATATTTTTGTTCTAGATTTATTGTAAGTTTTCTAAATAGATGATAAGCTCCCTGAGGGCATAAATGTCTTTTCCTCTTGTATTCAGTGCTTGCAATGGTATCAAACAAATTATAAAAACTGAACAATCAACTAAGTGATATATATTTTTGCTCTGCCTGGGTAAACTCCTCTATTGTCTTCCAGAGCAATGGAAGAGTTGATCTTTTGAGGTCTCAGGCTCTTTTTTTAAAGCAGGTATACTAATACCTATGTTCTCCACCTCACAGGGGTGCCTTGAAGATCAAATGAGATAACGAATGTGAAAGCTTTGCCATCATCAGAATGTCAGACACTATTATGACCTAGGCTGGCATAACAGATGCAAAACTTCCACATGGCAGGGAGGTTCTTGCAGCAATCTCCTGCCGCTTTGAATGCCGGATTATCTGAATGAGGATTTTATGATCACCATTCTTCCTACCACTCACAAAGCATTTCAGGCCATTAGTTGTTGGTGTAGACGCAAGCTAGGTAACACAGCATCAAAGGCATCAAGCTACGTTAAGCACCACAGCACTAAAACCTTTTCCAGGAGGCTCTTCAAACGCAGACAGAAAGGAAACGGGGTAAGTATTATAATAAGATTTATAAGTGGAAGGGTTGGTGGTGATGGGGAAGTATGAGTCACAGGCGAAGAGGAATTCAGTTCTCAAGAGCAAGAACCACATTTTCTTCTGTGTCCCTCATAGCCAAAGAGAACTCAGTTTGCAATCCATTTTTACTAAAACTTTTTCTTAGCACAATCCCTGGAACTTAGTAGGTGGTTAATAAAGAACTGCTGAGTGGCTAATTGATAAAACAGGTGATTTCATAAGTACCTATGTAGTAGAATGTCAGCATAACAAAGTAGACCATCAGCAAATACTTATGCCTTGAGAGTTTCTAATTTTTCACTTGCAGGCATTTGGAGGGTTATTTTAGTTAAGGGAAAAGTGATCCAAAATAGAGTATTCACCTAAGAAGAGAGCCCAAACTCTGTAGCCGAATGGTTAGATAAGAGGGGAAATGATTAAGTGGTCTGAGTTATTAATGTGCTTAATATGCATTCGGAAAATCAAAAGCCAGGGAGAGGATATGAATTTCTTCAGCTTTCTAAAGGACTTAGAGAGCTAGAGTTTGGCATTGAACCAACTCTAATTCTTCATGAAATCTTCCTTTATCTTTTTTCCCCCAACTCAATCATTCAACCCAAACTGTTATCATTAAAATGACCAATCATCTTTTAACTGACAAATCTGATGTCCTTTTTTCATCCTTCTCTATCTACTGCATTTGAAACTCTGGAACTTCTTATTCCTCATAGTTATTCTCTCCTATCTAATATTTCTCCAATCTCTATCCCATCAGCCTTCTCACTCTGGAGATTCTCCACCTCTGTATCCTTTTCCTCCACTTGGTGAATTCCTGACTGGAACCAGCATTTAAGGAAAAACCCAGGATAGGCACACTTACTTTTTCTCCTGGCTCTGCTCCTGACTCTGTTTGGATATCTCCATCCTACTCCCTGCTTTTTCAGCTCCTTTTTATAACTTTTATGTGCTGTCTTTCATGAAAGTTCCTTGAGGACAGGAGCTATCTTTCTATTTTTGCTTATATTTATATTCTCAGGGCTATGTCCAGTGCTTAATACATACTCTATTTGTCAGCTAAGTAGTGTATTGTGGATAAAATCTGGAATCAGAAAGACCAGAAATGCCAGAAAGAACAGAGTTTGAATTTGACCATAGATACTAGCTGTGTGACCTTGGGTAAGTCACTTAACCCCTTTTGCCTCAGTTTCCTCATCTGCAAAATATGCTAAACCACTCTAGTATCTTTGCCAAGAAAATCCCAAATGGGGTCACAAAGAGTTGAACATGACAAAATGACTAAACAATGAAATATACTTAGCTTTCTTAAGATACTACTCTGTACTCTTTGTTCTACCTGTCTGACCACTCCTTCTCAGATTCCTTTGTGGGCTCATCCTATGAATCTTACTCCCTACTTGTGGGTGTTCTTCAAAGCTCTGTCCTGTAAATTATTTTCCCCTCCCTCCCTTCCTTCCTTCCTTCCTTCCTTCCTTCCTTCCTTCCTTCCTTCCTTCCTTCCTTCCTTCCTTCCTTCCTTCCTTCCTTCCTTCCTTCCTTCCTTCCTTCCTTCCATCCATCCATCCATCCATCCATCCATCCATCCATCCATCCATCCATCCATCCATCCATCCATCGTAAATGGCACTTGGAGGTGAGTGCCACAGTCCTTCCAGCCCTGAATTCTGTCTCTGATGGGTACACGGTTATTGTCCACCACGAGAGGGCAGCATAGTGTAGTGGAAAGAGCTGAAATTGGAGGCAAGAGACAGGTTTGGCTCCCAGCTCTCTCACTGAAGAGCTGTTCGGTCACTGGGAGCTAAACAGAGCGGAAAAGCCCCATATCTCTCTCTAGTTCCTCTCTGCCTTCTTTTACCTTTTCCATGGCTCTATCTTCTATTCCTTTTTTAAAAATCTTGGCTACTGAATTGTTTCCTACGCCTGAGAAGCTGAATCATCCCCAATCTCTTTCTATCCCCCTCTGATATTTGTAGAAAACTAAACAAGTTTTAATTGCAGCACTAAGATTGAAGATGAACATAAGGAAACCTTCCCCTTTGCTGCTTTCCCCCTTGCAGGCTCCGGTTGGCATGGAGTTGTCTGTTCTACTTCATAAATTCTCAAAGGAAAGAGATACCACAGCTTTCTCACAGTGGCTTATACAACTCTCTGAGCCTCAGTTTCCTCATCTGCAAAATGTGACAGTGGGGGGTATTACCAGCGCTAAACCCTGTGTAATTACTCTCTCTGAAGTTAATAACTGTTGTAATATTTAGCTGACAGAATTTCTGGTTGGAAAGAACTTCCGTAGAGGACTACTGATGTGAGTCATTATGACATCACCTCACAGGTTAAGGACAAATATTTGCCAATTTTTATCAACTTATTATGAATCTCATGAATATAAATTCATGAATTTATCCCAATTAAGTCTCAGATACTTATGGAATGTTCAAGATACTAGGGTTCTGCAAGGTTGAATAAGACAGCTGCTTCCCTCACAGAACTTTCCAATTTATGAAGGGAGAGAAGACGGTGAGAAGCTTGTGGACTGCTTGAGTGGAGGTTGGACTGGAAGACCTCTCATGTTCCTTCCAGTGCTAAGGTTCTATGAAAGTCACTTCTGCACAAAAAAACTAGAACACAAGAAAGAATGCTTATCCCTCTCTTATAGCATTTATCGCAAAGTACTAATGGGGCAAAGAGGAAGATTATTTTTGGCTAGAGAATCTGGGAAGACTTCATGTAGGTGGTGGTAATTGAGCTGGGCCTTTAGTGATAAAAAAGGATAAAAGGTGTTTAAAAAAGTAGATATGGGCTAAGCACTATTATTTGGCATAATGAGTTCTATAATCTATTCCCCTCTGAGTAAGTTTGTCTTTTTTTTCCCCCTTAAATATATCTCTTTCATGCCTCAAGTGGATGATATTAGAGGAGCTAGAGAACATTATAGAAAAATGCAAATTCCTCCAGAAGAGAGACTGTTCTTGTCTTTGAATCCCCAAGGGTCTACTAGCACAGCTCCCTGAAAATGGTAGACACAATACTTTTTTAAAAATTTAATTTGAATGCTATTTTCTTCTACCTCCATAATTGTCTCTATTTCAATTGTAATCCCTTCCTGCCTCGTGCCCTCCAGATTAAAGAGACCTAATCACCTTTTTTCCTAGTTGTCATGAATTCTTATTGCCATTTCAAACAGTTTAGATTTACTATTATTATCCAGTGAAGTTCCCGAGTCTTCCAAATGGCATGGTGCCTATGAATTCCAACCTCTGGTTCTAGAATTCCTGCAGAAGATTCAGGGGCAGAACCAATCATGTTCAGCCTTTTCACATATGAAAACAATTGAATGAAACATGGGGTCCGGGGTCAGGGACAGAAATGAATGAAGCAGGAAGATATTGAGGACTTCAGACCCTGTAGTTGCCTAAAGATCAATTTTTACCAAATGCTCTCCTTAGTGTCTTTGGAAAAAAGGACCAAGATGAGGCCAGCTACCTACCTCCTAATGGAGGGCTGATGGCTGCAAGATTTAGAATGAGACAAGAACTTCTGGATGTGGCCGATTTGGGAATCTGTTTTGTATCTTTCTTAGGAGAGTTTTATCTTTTTTCTTTTTTTGCTCAGTTGACAGGGAAAAGAAGAGGAAAATAAAACCTTTTTAATTTAAAACATTTAAAAAAGAATATAATAATGATGAAAAGGAAAGCTGTGACAGTGATGATCTGCCGTTGACCCTTTCTCTACCCTATTTCTTGGCAATTTCATTGCTTCCCAAGATTTCAATTATTATCTCTATCTTTATAGAAGCCTCCGAAATCTTTATCTTCAGTCTCAACTTGTCAGGGCTTCAGATCCATATTTATAATTCCTAGATAACTCCATTATCCCTGTGGCACCCCAAAGTCAATGTATCCAAAGAGAACATACTATCTTTCCCCCCAAACTAACTCTGCCTACTGATTTCAAGAAGGCTATCTGAAGGGGGCAGTTCAGATATGTATTAGCCGTGTGTCCCCGGGCAAGTCACTTAACCCTGGTTGCCTTGGTTTCCTCATCTGTCAAATGAGCTGGAGAGGAAAACGGCAAATCATTCCTGTATCTTTGTCAAGAAAACCCCAAACTGGGTCATGAAGAGTCAGAGATGACTGAAAAACCCCTGAATAACAACAATAGGACTACCGTTCCTCTAGCCTCCCAGGCTAGAAATTTCCATTTTTATCAATGACTCCTATTTCTCCTTTGCCTCCTTTATTCAATCAATTAATGTGAATTCTTACTTTCAAAATCTCTCCCTTCTATTCCCATGTCAACCTCTCTAGTACTAACGTGGGCCACTGATACAGCTTGCCCTTGCCACGACAATAATTCCCAATCTAATAATCCATCTCTCATTGCTCTGGCATTTGAGGGTCTCTATAAAATCACAACTTGCCTACCTTATTTCTCATTATATTGTATTCCACCGGAAGTATTCTGTATACTACTCAAAGGCCCTCAGATATGTTCTATGCTTTCTTGCCTTGAGGATTTTACTCATCTCATTCTTCATCAGCTTTCCTCATCTTTATATCTTTAAACATCTCATCTACTTTCAAGAACCAGGTCAGATGCTCTCCTCCAAAAAGCTTTCCTTGATGTTTGCAGTCAGAAATGATCGCTTTCTGACCTGGCATAAAAATTTATGTTATTTTTTTAAATGAAATCTTTTTTTTTCTAGATTATACATGTATTGTAAAACCATATTTCCATATTATTCCATTTTATACATTAATAATCTTATAAAACCCAAACCCTCAAATGTACCCCCCCCCCAAAACCAAGTGATAAATCACATACTTTAATCCACATTCCTTCTTTCTCTGGAGGTGGATAGTATTCTTTGTCGTAAGTCCGTCAGATTTGTCCTGAATCATTGTATTGCTGAGAGTCCCCAGGTCTGTCCACAAGGTGGCTGCTACTGCGTTATCCTATTTCTGTTTCTGCTTCATGTAGGTCTTCCCAGCTCTTTCGGAAACAATCCCGTCCATCGTTCCTTATAGCACAATGGTATCCCATCACCATCCTATACCACAGCATTCCCCAGTTGAGGGACATCCCTTCAGCTTCCAGTTCTTTGCCACCACAAAGAGAGAAGTGATACTATGTATGTACAAGTCGGTCCTTTCCACTTCTTAATGATCTCTTTGGGATACAGACCTAGTAGTGGTATTGCTGGATCTTTAGGGCCATTCGGGCATGATTCTGGAATAGTAGTTTTATACAAATCAAAAACTCTTACTTCCTGTCCTCGTGACAACTCTGAGACAGGAGGACGTGGGCTCGGCCCACGTGGGGAAACAGTCTTCCAGGGCCACCCAGCTAGCTAGGCCTGGCGCTCTCTCCACTGAGCCACCTACCTGCCCTTGCAGGGAACTTCTTACTGGTTCAAACACTTTTTGCATTGACAGCCCGGTCCAGTAGGGACAGACCTCAATGCTCTGGGTCACTTTTTAAGATGGTAAATTGTAGAGAAGGTGCCAATCTGCATGGAAGCAGAAGTTTCCTGACCTGGAAGTTGCCAATCAAAGGGTCCGTCTCTCTTCTATGCAATTCATAGTATAATGCATCTAGTTATACGTGTGTCTCACCCCTGCTACATTATACACTCGATGGGAGGAGAGGCACCCCTGTGCTTTGTCTCTGGTAAGTGACTGTGGAATAAATAGAGGATGATGATGATAGCCTAGTGGAAAGGGCTGTGGGACGTGGGCTCTACTACTGTGTTACCTTGGACAAGTGATTTTATCTCTTTAGGCCTCCACAGGCTCATCTATTCATCCTATTAGGCATTAATTAATGATTAAAATGCATGTACTTCACTTTCAATTATCTGCATCAATTGGTAATCCAAGGAAGCAGGGTAGAATAATTAGAAAACATTGAAAATGTAACCTGTGAATGGGTTGCACTCACTTTTTTTTCAGGAACAGACTATTTCACCCCGATGAAAATAAAGAAGTGTCTATAAACAATTGTTGCATTCATTTTTTAACAACCCTTACCTTCCGTCTTAGAATCAACACTGTGTATTGGCTCCAAGTCAGAAGAATGGTCAGGGCTAGGCAATGGGGGTCAAGTGACTTGCCCAGGGTCACACAGCTGGGAAGTGTCTGAGGCCAGATTTGAGCTAGGACCTCCCATCTCTGGCCTGACTCTCAATTCACTGAGCTCCCCAGCTGCCCCCTGCACTCATTTTTAAAGCAATAGATTCAACCCAATTATTGACTGTTTAGTACCTCAACACCTCAAGGGGTGGCAATTTCACCACTGATATGGATCATAACCCTCTGTAACTGTGGATGGCCCTCAAGAGCTGCTGCCCCGATTCCCAGATATATACAAACCAGATAGAAGATAATTTATTTTGGGGGTGGGGAGGGAGTCCTAGCATTGAGGGGAAAGAAGGGTGGGCTAAGAAGGTTCTGGAAAAGCTTCCTATAGAAGGCAACGCCTAAGGGGCAGCTAAGAGACTCAGTGGATCAAGAGGTGATTCAGAGCATCCCTTGGCCCATACGTGTCCTCTTCTCCCTCTATGCTGCCTCACTTGGGCATCTCGACAGCTTCCGTCTCTATGCGGACGCTTCCCTTCCCTGCCCAGGCTCTGCTTACATTTCAGCTCCCTTTCAGACCCTGGGAATGGCCAAGTTTGGAAGACTACAGGGCCAACATGCAGGCTTCCTGGTGGCTCCTCAAGTGGCCTTCGTACTGTGCCACTAGCTGGAGCTCTCTGGGGGGCCTTTGGTGGCTGTTCTGCCTGCCCCCGTACTGCTCTCGAAGGGGGACACCATTTCTGAGACCTGCTGCTGGCAATAACCCATATCTTAATAGTATTTACTTTCAGGTTTGCAAAGGGCTTCATCATTCTCTCACTGGATCCTCGGGCAGTCTGAACCCCAACCCCCTCCACACCATCTTTCACCCTGATGGAAGGAATAGGAGCCCCTGGCTGAGCTGCCCAGATGTCGGCGAGAGTTCCCGGGGAAGAGAGGGAGCAATAATGTCGTTTACGTTGAATTTGCAGCAGCGACAAAATCCGATGACTTCTTATGCCTTCAGTCTCCTGGGGAAGCTCCCACAGGGCAGAACCACGAAGGGCGAGCACCTCCGGGGTCTGAGGGGCAATCGGCACGCTCCACCCTCCTTTCCCTGCCTTCGTCTCTCCAGTTTGTCATTTTGGCTCTCTCTCTCTATCCCTCGGTCTCGGCCTCTTTCCCTGCTTGCTCGCCTCCTCCTCTCTATTTTCTCCTGCCAGACTTGGCTTCGATTCTCCCTTCTTTCATTACCCGGGTCTCTTCTCCCCGAAGTCCAACTCAGTAGACTCTGCCAGGATGCTGCGGGCATCGCGGACGGCTGGGGAGCCAAGTCCAGGGAGATGAACAATAAATACGATGGGGATGGAATACGGCGCTCTAAGAGAAAGGGCAAGCAGGTGCATTTAAAAAATGGGGAGGGCCTCAGGAAAGCTCGAAGAGCACCCCAAGAGGGACCCAGAGAACATTCTATCCAGCAACCGAAGATTGCTTGAAGAATGACTTCAGGGAGAGCTGATGAATACAAACAAGAACTAGCCTTAGATTGACGTACAGCTTCATGGGACAGAGGGAAGGAGAACTGGGAACTTTAACATAACAAATAAATAAATGTGGTGTTAAGAAAACAGTACTGGCGGGCATTTCAGTCGCCCCAAAGGGTTTGCAAAGCCCTCTCTCTTATCTCACTTGAATCTCACCGCCTAGGAAGTGAAAGAGCAGGTTTGATAGCCTGCTTTATTGATAAGTAGATTGAAACCCAGATAAATGAATACGGACTCCTGAAAACACCTCTACATATAGAAGCAGAGGACCTGGGCTTGAATCTTAACCCAATTACTTAACATGTATTTATTTAAAAGCCCTTACCTGCCATCTTAGAATCAATACTGTATATGAGTACCAAGGCAGAAGAGTCTAGAAGGGCCAGGCAATGGGGGTTAAGGGACTTGCCCAGGGTCACATTTGAACCCAGGATCTCCCATCTCTAGGCCTAACTCTCAATTCATGGAGCCGGTTAGCTGTCCTCAAATTGTATTTATTAAGCAACTACTGCATACAGGACATGGTGCTAGGTCCCAGGGATTCAAATATAAAATTGAAACCTTTTTGGGCCTCAAGGGGCTTTACAGGAAACCACAAAAATATATGCAAAACAAATACAAGATAATTTTTTGGGGAAGCCCTTGTAGGGAAAGAGGGGTCGGATAGGAAGAGAGGAAGATTGTGGAAAGGCTTCATAGACATGGCAATGCTTAGGGGGCAGCTGGAAGGTCCTGGGTTTATATCTGACCTCAGACACTTCCCAGCTGTGTGACCCTGGGCAAGTCACTTAACCCCCATTACCTAACTTTACCACTCTTCTGCCTTGGAGCCAATACACAGCATTGATTCAAGATGGAAGGTCAGAGTTAAAAAAAAGGCAATGCCTGAGCTGAGCTTTGAAAAAAATTAGGGCTACCAAGAGGCAGAGTTGAGAATGGAGAGAGGCATTCCAGGCCCCACAACAGCTTGTATAAAAAGGACAGAGATGGCATGAGATGGAAGACTGATTTTAAGTGCTGTTCGCCGACAGCAGATGTGTCATTCGGCCCTTGCAGGCCTCCGTTTGCTCCTCTATAAAGTGATACTGGAATGGATGACCTCTGAGGATCCCCAGTCCTGGTCTTTGTCGCTTCCTTGTCTGTGACCCTCCCTCCCTTTCCAGGTTGTGGGCAGCAGCAGTCAGTAACCCAACGAGTGTGGGCTGAATAGTATTCCCAATTTCTTTCCAAAAAGCAGGGTGGTTAGAGAGCGAGGCCAGGGCTAAAGCTGGCACCAGAATTGGGGGGGATGCCCTGATCTGCAACTTTGTAGCCATGAGACCTTACACAAAGCACTGAACATCTCTGCACACACACACACACACACACACAGACACACACACAGACACAGATACACAGACACACACACAGACACACACACAGACACAGATACACAGACACACACACAGACACACACAGACAGACACACACAGACACACACAGACACACAGACACACACAGATAGACAGACACACACACAGATACACACAGACACACACACACACACACACCCAGACACACAGACACACAGACAGACACACACACAGACACAGATACACAGACACACACACAGACACACACACAGACACAGATACACAGACACACAGACAGACACACACAGACACACACAGACACACAGACACACACAGACAGACAGACACACACAGATACACACAGACACACACAGACACACACAGACACAGATACACAGACACACAGACAGACACACACACAGACACACACACAGACACAGTTACACAGACACACAGACACACACAGACACACACAGACACACACAGACACACACAGACACAGACACACAGACAGACACACACAGACACAGATACACAGACACACACACAGACAGACAGACACACACACAGACACAGATACACACACAGACAGACACACAGACACACACACACAGACACACAGACACACACACCCAGACACACACACACCCAGACACACACCCAGACACACACACATAGACGCTCTCCACACTTGCACACAGGAGATACTTAATCATCGTTTATGCGCTTGAAACAAAAGGTACATATAAAGTTCTAGTAGATGAAAAACCCCAAACTTTTATTTTCTGTCTTAGAAGAATTGATGCTAAGGTGCAAATCCTTCTAAGATTTTGGCCCCTAAGGATTTACATATAAAACTTGAGGTGGGACATATGTGTTCATGTATATATGTATGTGTGTCTATGTAATATACGTGTATACCTTCCGCATAGATACACACAGCTCCCCACATATGCCCATGTATGTACATATATACATACAGGAGATAATAATATAAAATATAATATATGTTACACACTAATCTATTAAAAAACATCAATTTTTTATGCCTCAAGTGGATGATTAGAGGAGCTAGAGAACATTATAGAAAAATGTAGATTCCTCCAGAAGAGAGACTGTTCCTGTCTTTGAATCCCCAAGGGTCTGCTAGCACAGCTCCCTGAAAATAGGTAAAATATAAAATACTAACCAAAAAATAAGTTATATAAATTAGCATATGCTATATACTAATATATACATAAAATAAATAATAATATAAATGAGCATGCTATATATCAATATATAAAATAAATAAAAAATTACTATATGTTGCACATGAATATATAAAACAATAATATAAATTAGTATATGTAACATACTAATTATAAAATAAATTATATAAATTAGCATATGCTATGTAATTATATGCATAAAATAATAATATAAATATGTTATATACTAATATATAATAAATGATCATGTAAATGAGTATATGTTAAGTGCCAAATGAGTGGTGCTAACAGGCAGTACTATGGAAATTCAGAGGAGGAGGGATAACTGGTCTGGGAGAAGTTAAGGCAAGGCCTCATGGAGGGGGTAAAATGTGAAGGATGAAAATCTGGCTAGAGATAATGATATGAACAGAGATGTTGAGCTAGGAATGGGCAGCTGTGAATTACCCATTTTCAAAGGCTCATGCACAATAAAATATACTCAGCATTAAAGCTAGAATGAGCATAACAATATTTCTTTATGATAGAGAAGCTACTTGAGGGTCCTGCAGTGCCTCAGGGTCATGCCTATGAGCATAAATAATGGGCAGTAGAGGCTGACTTAGCTAGAACTCAACTCTCCAGAGCTTTTAACAGCAATTTTTGCCCTTCAGTTTGATTTTTAGGAGAATGAAGCAAATACAAAGAGAACAAGTTGTGATAATGGATTTCTTTAAAACTCTGACAGGCTTCTAGAATGGCAAAAAATAGAAAAAAAAGGACAAATTTCAATGTTGGCAGGGCTGTGTTGAAACAGGCTCTCTTATATTGCAGATTGTTGCAAATATTTTGGAGAGAAATATGGAAATATGAAATGAAAGTCACTGCAAAAATCACAAAATTAATACTTTCTGACCCAAAGATCTTATTTTTGGACCTCTATAACAAAAATATTGAAAAAAGAAAAAAAGACCTAACTACAAATTTATTTGTAGCTGCTCTATTGATAATAGCAAAAAACTGGAAATGGTCCATTTGTCCAATGATTGAAGAATGGATGGATAAATTATGGTATGTCAACATAAGGGCCCATTATGGTGCTTTTAAAAAAACTAAGTATGAAACACAAGAAAATATAGAAAGATATTTCTGTGAGATGCAATACAAGATTAGTAGAACTAGAATAGGAAAAAAAATAAAGTGAATTGCTAAAGGCTTTATGTCGAAGCTCCTTGTTTTATATGCCTATTCAACAGACAATACTATTGAGGTGAAAAATTAGCTTCAGGGGGATGACAGCAAGTAGACCTCTAGAGAAGAATAAAGAATTGGATAGGTCTGACTCTGGAAAGTGGTTTAAAGGTCAAAGGACTCGAGAAGTTTAACCTGATGGATAGCAGAAGGACTTCCCAGATCTAGACTTTTACATGATATATGGCAGATATGTGGCACAGGGTGGAGTCAGAAAACCTGGAGTTCAAATGTGGCCTCAGAAACTTACTAGCTGAGTGACCCTGGACAAGTCATTTGTCCTTTGTCTCTGATTCTTCAACTATAAAATGGAGATAACAACAGTACCTACCTTCTGGGGTTGTATGAGAAATGAGAAAATATTTGTAAGATGCTTAGCACAGTGCCTGGCACAAAGTGGGTGTTTTAATAAATGTTTGCTCCCTTCACTTTCCTTCTTCCCTTTTCCCACACATTTCAGGCTTGGAAATTGGACTTCAGAAACTATGAAGAGAAGCTATGGCCAAACAACTGATAGGATCATAAGGCCAGAAGGGCCTTAGAGGTGCTCTAATCCAACCCCTTCGTTTTATAGATGAAGAAATGGAAATGCCGAGGATTGAGGTCATTCCCCCAAAGTAATGGTAAAGTCAGAGTTTCGAATCTTGGTCTTTTGCCTGAGAATCCAATGTTCTTTACCTTTGCCACACTTGACACGGAACCAAAACTGCACTAATTATCAGACGGAGAACAAGAATTAATCTCAGGAGGGGGCTAAGGAGAGGAAGTAAAAATTGTAGTTGATATAGACAGTTACTACGTCTCGATGAGCTCCATGAAGCAGGAAAGTGAATCAGACGTTTTTGGAAAAGGTTTTCTAATAAAGGATGAAAAAGAAATGGATTATCCATTAGTCATCAAGAAATACATTTCCTCAAAATAACGCATTCTTCAAGAAAGGTGGATGAACAAAGTATGAAAGCATCATTCTAGAATCCCGGGACACTCCATCTCCTGACTCAGCATTTTGGCTTGGGGAAAATAGAAGGAAATTAACATGTATGCAGTATTGCCCATTATGTGCCAGGCACTGAGCTAACATTTATTACAAATATGATCTCATTCGATGTTCACAACAACCCTGGGAGATAGGTGCTATTATTCTTATTCTCATTTTATAGTTGAGGAAACTAAGGCAAATAGAGATGAAGAAACTTTGTTTCTGAGGCTAGTTTTGAACTAGGGTCTTCCTAACTCCAGACCTAACTCTCTATCCAATGTGCCACCAGCTGCTTAGAACTCTCTCTTTCTCCATCTCCATTTTCCTGACTTCTCTGGCTTTCTCCTAGTCCCAGCTAGTCAAAGACTCTGGGAGACTGTAGGATAGAGCATGGGAAATAGGATTTATTACTGAAAGGGACCTTGGAGATGAACTAAATCCAGCCTTTTTTCTCTCCAAATGAGGCCCATGAGGCCCAAAGAGAGGAAGTGACTTGCTCTGGGTCATCCCAGTGACACCAGAATAGAGATTCCAGTGGAGGTCTTCTGAAATCAAATTCATTGCCCTTCTCGTGCTATCTAATGTGTGTCCCAGTCTTTGACTTTGGATTCTCAGTCACAGGCTTCTTTCTGACGACCTCTCAAGTGGGTATTGAGAAAATGAACCGGACTATTAAAAAAACAACAACAAACCACTACTGGGTATAACAATTTCTTTTCTTTTTTTTTTTAAACCCTTACCTTCTGTCTTGGAGTCAATACTGTGTATTGGCTCCAAGGCAGAAAAGTGGTAAGGACTTTTTTAACTAATGGGGGTTAAGTGACCTGCCCAGGGTCACCCAGCTAGGAAGTGTCTAAGGCCAGATTTGAACCTAGGACCTCCCATCTCTAGGTCTGACTCTCAATCCACTGAGCCACCCAGCTGCCCCCTGGGTATAATAATTTCTAAATATCAGTGATTTTTAGAAAATCTGATCCTGAATCTGGACCAAACAGACCCATGAAACAAGGAAGATGGACAGAGTATTTGTAGAAAGAGATGTTCCAATTTTCTAGCATGAATGAAGCTGGGAATACCCATTGCCATTTCATAAGGAAGGGCTCATTACATAGTAAGTATTGCCTAGCCCTCTTTGTTTCAGTAATACAGATGGAGAAAGGGAGTGTGCTATAGTGAAAAGAGCACTAGAATAAGAGCTCAGACACCACTCTTGTCACTGCTGTGTAACACTCATCGAGGGATGAGTTCTGGACGGCAGGTTTCTTATCTTTCAAATGGGCACCATAATACTTTGCCTGCCTACCCTGGAGAGTCAGGATTTCTAGGTCAACAGATAGGAAAGAGCTTTAGAAAGTAAATTATGACAACAGCAATCATTAAGTGGCTTGCCAGTGAAGGATGCAACAACGATAGACATTCCCTCTCCACTGCCTTTGCCAGTGTTAAGAAGCCAAAACGATGGCCTTGGCCATGGGTGTATTCCACTTTGCCAAAGTGAAAATGTTGGAAAGCTGCTCACCCATAAGTAACCCTGAAAAAATGCTGAGACTCTGTTTCATAGGGGAAAGATAACTGCCAAACCAGGAACACTTCAGAGGAGCAGGTAGGGCAGGGGAAGAGAGAAGAGCATAGGGATCTCCTGGTCACTGAGACTTGTCTTCAATAATGGGAGCTCTAGCGTAGGGCTTCCATCCTTGGCTTCATGGCTCCAATGATGCTTCCTTCTAGAGAGTCTATGCAATTCCACCACTCTTGCAAACGTAGAGGTAATTTTAGATGACCACTCCTTTGTCTGCTGGGTAACCATGCCAGATGACCATTTTACAGCTCAAGATTTCTTGGCAGGCATTTCTTATTGAGGATTTTGAGTGTTATATTCTAAGAAGAGGCATGCAGGAGCCTGATGCTTTAACTCTACCACCTACTCTTTTTATTATTATTTAAAAAAAAACCCTTACGTTCCATTTTAGAATCAATACTATCTACTGGTTCCAAGGCAGAAGAGTGGTAAGGTCTAGGCAGTGGGTGTTAAGTGACTTGCCCAGGGTCACACAGCTAGGAAGTGTCTGAGGCCAAATCTGAGTCCAGGTTTCCCATCTCTGAGCCTGGCTCTCAACCCACTGAGCCACCTGGCTGCTTCCTTATGCCACCTACTTTTGATTATTCCCTAGGAACAAAGTCTATCCACCCCCATACTTAAGTGGTTCCTTAAGCCTCCTGCTTCTGCTTTTCTACTGGCTGGCCCTTATGCCTAGAATCTCACTTTCCTCATCTCTGCCTCCTAATTTCCCTGGCTTCTTTCAGGTTCTAGCTAAAATCCCACCTTCTACATGAAGTCTTTTCCATTCGTCCTCATTACTAGACCTTTATCTCTGTGGATTATCTCCAATGTATTCTGTATATTTCCCTGTATACATTTGTTTGAATGTTGACTCTCCCATTAGATTGACCTCCCTGAGAACTGGGCCTGTTTGTGTGTGTGTATATGTGCCTATTTTTTACCCTAGCACTTATTAGCCCAATGTCTGACACATAGCAGGCACCTAAGAAACACTTGTTGTCTTGACTTGTTGACTGTACCCCGAAGATTTCCTTACCCACTTAAGGTACAAATGCTACTCTTTCTTGGCATGAAATTCCAGGAAAACACTGGAATTTCACTCTTAGGAATTAGACAAGAATAGAGGAAAATGAATAACACAAGACTTTCAGAGGCAGAAGACATAAAGGCCTCTGGGAAGAAGTTCTAAAAGAGGCTATAAGGTAAATGTAGGATGCCCTAAGCTCTCAGGGAAAAATGTGTGAGTGAGAAAGGCAAGCACCATCATCAACCAGGGTTCACTTAGAAAGCACTCAGGTGAGGAACAAGAGCAATGTATCTTAAAATTGTGCCACTCAATATGTAAGTTATCTTGTCATTAAAAGATTTTGATGTGGTATTAATTTATCAGGTCCATATTTTTGTATTTTCTTTTAATTGACTTCCAGTTACTTTGTAAAGTTCTTTTTATCCAAACTTGTCTTAAGTAAATACTGGAATTTAGGGGCTTATCTATATCTGAGTTTAGGAAACTAGGAGAAATCAAGAATATTCTTTGAGTGCAGACTTGGTGGTATAAATTATGATAGTGGCAGGGCTTTGTCTGGATAGATTTGGGATGCAGGGCTATTATAGGTAAAAGAGTGATGTTTTCAGCTACAACTATTGTGCTCTGTGTGTGTGTGTGTGTGTAAGTTTGTCAGGATAGAAGATTTTACATTGAATTTAACACAACAAACAGTTATTGGGCATCTATTGTATGCAATATAAGGTACTAGGAAAGAGCCAAAGTTTTGGGTTTTTAAAAGTTTTTTTTTTATTATTATGGACTTGACAAATAATGTTGTGCCCTTCTATCCTGGGTCTTTCCCCACTTTACAACAGTAGGGCATTTGGGGGAGATGGGGAAGAGGTTGAGATGGAGAAAAAAGGGATAACTCTAAGGTACCAAGCACCAGATAAGCAGGATGAGCCAAAGAACAACTCAGGCCATTTATGTCTACTTATTTGTACTCCCAAAACATGACATCTGATTTTTTTTATCTCTTCTTTATGTTGTTTTCTCTTTCAGATACATCTTCCTCCCTCTTCTCTGGCTATCCAATTTGCAATTTAATTAAGAACTATTTTCTGCACAAAGTTTTCCCATGAATACCCAGCGAATGGTGTTCTCTGTTCCCTGGACTCTTTAAAAACTATTGTCTGTATTATTCCACTAGCTGTCAGTGATACTGTTATAATCTGGGAAAACCCCTCTTTTTCTGACCTGGTCAAGTTGTCTGTCTCTTAGTTATGTCTCTTCTCTTGCCTAGCCTATTTTTTTGGAACTTTCTCTCTCTAGATTCCATTCTATGGAAGCTTCTAAGGTTAAAAATTCCACTTTCCTAACTGATTGATGTCTCCCCTATCTGTGACTTGAGGGGTGGGAAACAACCAGGCTGAACTGGGTAGAATCCCTCCCCAGCCTTCGCTTGCCACTTCTTAACCTGCCTGAGCTGAGACATGAGATGGCCGAGCCCAAGAACCCTAGTAGGAGAGTGGGATAACCTCTATCCTAATCCAAGGAGTAGTTTCTTGCTTGACAGAACTGTGACCTCCCACTCCCCTCCCTGTCTTCCCATCCTAGCCTGAAGAGCATTGTCTGAGGCTCCCTGGTTTTCTTCCTCTCATGTCCCACTTTGGAGGTGTCCATTCCAGCCCTGATGTGTGGAAACTGGTGACTGCCCTAATTTAGAGGTGTCAGTCCTGGCCCTAGTGTGGTGTGTGGTGGGAAGGAATAAGTGACACAAGTGTCATTCCATGTTTGTCCCTTGGGTGTCTAGCTAAGCCACATGGCCTTTCCTATGGGGTCTTCCCTTAAATATATATATATAAGGGTCTAGTTGTTTGCATCATTGACTGGTTCCTCTAATTCTTCTATGAAAACTCCTTTTTTTGTCTCCAACAGAAAATCCTGACACATACACCACCTTGTATTTTTCATGTGTGTGTGTATTCTCTCCCTAAACTGCAAGCTCTTTTGAGGGAAAGGACCCTGTTTAGTGTCCTTTTTTTTTTGTACCAACCTGTGACTTCATCAAGGTGAGGAACATCCAGTATAGAAACTCTTTTTATAGAGGTGGGTCAAAGAGGTAAGTGTTCAGATCACTGCCGATGGAGTTAGAGGACCTGGACCCAAATTCCACCACTGACGTTTGTTTATTGCCTGCGTATCCGTGGGCCGCAGTTTCCTTGCTTATAAAATGAGGGGATTGTATTCGATGGCCTTGGAGGCCTCTCCAGCTCTAGAATTATGATCAATGGTGCAGATGATCAATTATTTTGTAACCTACTTAGTGAATTCCCCAGGCACTGAGAAGATACATGATTTGATTCTGCTGACACAGCTAGTATGTATCGGAGGTTGGGCCTGAATTCCAAGCCTTCTCGACTCCAAGGGCTGTCCCCTGTCCACTAGACTAGGCTTCCTCTCTGATATATGTCAGATAAGTAGACTGACTTTGTAGGTAGCTGTCTGAATCTTTTTGTTGTTCCCACATGTAGAAGCCACCCTGAAAGTCTTCTTTTACAGTGAATTTTTACTAAGGATGGAGGAAATGGAAGTAGAGAGGGAATTAGTCCTTTTCACATAAGAAACATAAGATGCTCCCTGATGGAGAAAGGCTGCAGCCAATGATATCTGCCCTTGCTTGAATGAAGTGCCAAAAACATTCTTGGCAGCCCCTGGGGTCTAACTCTATGGCCATGCCAAGAAAAGCCCGGTACTCTTCCTATTCTCTACTTACAGAATAATATAGTGCCTGGACAGACATAGGCAAGCTCCAGTGGGCACGAGAACATCATCCCATCGTTCACCCTCTGAGACGAAAGGTAAACTCTTCAGGGAAAAATTCCAGGACCCACATTCCACGTTGATGGTTTAATGGTACAACAGAGAGTCAGTGTGGCAATAATGGGAAAGGCCACTGGGCTCGTATCCAAGACAGACTGGCATATGAATGCTTTTTCTCTTAGCAGGGACAATTTGGCCCTGAGGGTTAGCCTCTTCCTCTGTAAAATGCAGATACCCTCACTATATCTCCCTGGGCAGGATTATTGTGAAGAAGGAACTCTGCTTGCCTTATTGGGCTACCCAAACAACATGGATTAGGCTTTATGGTGGGATCCGAGGGATCAGAGTTAGCCCTTGGAAAAAGCTGCAATTATTGAACTGAAATCTCTGTGCCATCTCACATCTCTTCCTCTGGGCTTCTTGGGAACCCACTGCTGCCATGTTTCTTAGCTTTCGTCCTGGCAACAAGAGAAACACATTCGTCCTTGATGTCTTAAGGACTTAACATGCTCTTTAGATTTAACGTGCTCCTAGTCCCAAAAGCATTGTCATTCTAAGACAGGAATACAGAAAGGGCAGTGCTTAGCCATAAGGAATGAATGATGATGGAATTTCAGGCGTCAGTAGGGAAGATATCTTGAGGGGTCATACTAATAACATTTGTAGAGGGAGTACTTTAAGACCTCTGGTTTATTTTCTCATTTGATTCTCACAAGCTCGTGTGACAGCAGATATGGAAATGGTATGGTGGAATTTGAAGCCACATTTCTCCTGACTCCAGGACAAGTAAGTACTCTTTCTACTCCATCAAAAGGAGGGTCTGCTGGGAGCCACCTCCTCATCTGCTAGACTATGGCGGGCTCGCCCCGTGCCCACTTCCATTAGCACAGATTGGCCTACCAGATCATCTAATTGTTACCTGGAAGAGGACAGACAACTTGCGCCTGATGGTTGAGCTATAAGGATATCAGCTGGTCTATAAAGGTGTGACAAACACTGAGGTGAGGGATAGAATAGGGGAACAGATTTTAGGCAATGATTCTTTTAGACTTGAACACAGGACAGGGGTACAGAGAGACAGATTCCTTATAGAATGATGCCACCCATTTCTTATGGATCCTCTGAGACGGCACAAGAACCTTCCAGTTAGCTACACTCCTCAGAGCCTCTGTGCTCTCAGGAGAGCAGCAGTCAAACCCTAGGAGGAGCCTAAACGATTCACTCCCAAGGGCAGTCTTAGGCCATCTCTGAGCAGCAGCTCAGACCCACGGCAGGAGGGTGAGCGGGAGGACATCAGTCAGGGACCAGCCTCCCTGGCCTCCTCTCCTTACAGCTCTGAGACCTCAACCCCACTTCCAGCTATCAGAAATAGGCAAGTTAACTCTTGGTAGCAAGTTGAGTTTTTTTTCCCATGAAAAGAAATCAATAATGGTGAGAATGAAAAAGGAATTTCTTCCTCGTGATGCATCCCAGCCACAGACCAGAGTTAAAGGCAATATTGGGGAAGGGATTTTAGTCTTCTGCAGATTGATGACTGAAGGTAGCATGTGTGGATGTGGGTGTCTGAGATTTTTCCAAGAACAGAACTAGCGATCTTGCAGGCAGAATGCCAGCCCAGAGGCATTGGGCCTGCTTCTTGGGAGGGGACTCCAGGGTGAGGCTTCCCTTTCTGGGGAGGCAGAAGGACATCCCTTCTACTCAATGTTTCATAGACAAGACCTCATATCCTCCCACTCCTTGTCCAGGGCTCACTCCATCTAATGATGTGTGGTAATAGTACGAAAGACCAAAGACTAATAAAAAACGGGTTCTGGTTCTGTTTTCCTCACTGTATGACCTTGAGAAAATACCTTAAACTTTTTAAGCCTCAGTTTGTCCATCTGTCAAATGGGGATGTTAATATCATCCTCATGAGGTATTGCAAGGCCTGGAAATGAAAGCAGATGTCTGAGAAGTACAAAATGCCAAGTAAATGCAAAGAATTCCTATTATTATGCTATTTTGTACACTTTCTTCCTAGAAAATGACACAACTAAAACACGAAACAGGTGGCCTCCCCCCTCCCCCAAACGCCGTCTTCTTTTATCATCCCTTTCCCCAAGACTTCATCCCACCTGGAAATTCTCCGTTTGGGCAGAGCCCAGTGCTTTTTAAAAGACAAACACCGTCACATGTGCTTTTAACATCCATCGAATGAAAGATTCCGTGTCTATAACAGCATGGAGTCCTGCTCTATGTCCATGACATCAAAGCTACATGCTACAGCCCTGCTGTCACGGGGTCACGCTCCCCACTCACGATGTCCCGGAGACACATTCCGCGTCCCCAAACATCTCCTTGACATCATAGAGACACAGTGAGTCATCCGCAGCTTAGCGACCCCGCCATGCCTGGGACACCACAGAGACCTGCCAGCCGTCCTGAGCCCTGGAGCTACGGGTCTGGGGAGTGAATCGAGGTGTTCAGGGCAGGAAGCGCATGATGGCGGGGAAGTCAGTCTCCAGGTGTTTCTGTCCTTGGACTTGGCAACAGGCTTTTCTGGCGGGGCTGTGGAGCTACTACGGGCCCACGTCAAGGGAAGGTCATTTTATCGGGCCCCAGGAAGGCCTTGTCAATCCAGTTCTGGGCCTGTGCTCGCTGTGACTCCTGACCGGGGCCCTCACAAAGGGGCACCCGTGATCGGGTCCTGGCTTGCTTCTCCCAACCCCCACCCGCAGAGTGCCCCCAGAATCAAGACGGCAGCCAGGGCAGTTTCAGCGAGCCGGACACCAGGCTGCCCTCCCAGGATCTCTAGTGCCCGGGCAGAGTGTGGCTGGAGATCCCGTCAGGAAAGTGGCTGCTGGTGAATAGGCTCATTGAGAGACAGTCCATCCCAAGCCAGGTGCGGGGCGAGGGAAGCCGGTGCCCCATAGTGGCCGCCCCTCAGGCCCCCCTCCTCCCCTCGTGCAGGAACACCGTCACACACACGCACACACACACACACATGCATGCGCAGACACACAAATTCACAGACGCAGGTGTGCACAGACACAGGCACAGACAGAACAGAACGATGAGATCTGCAAGGGATCTCTCTCGGGGCCACATGGTGACCCCCATCAGTCACACACAGCCAGCTCTAGGGTCCCGTGGGGCTGCCCCCAAAGCGTCCTACATCCAGACCCCCTCGCACACTGGGGAGCACACAAGGTCCAGGGGGACCCTCTGGGCGCCCAACGCAGCAGGCACATTAACCTTGGGGTGGGTGAGGGGGACTGTCCACAGCTGGCTTCGGGTCCAGGAAGAAGGCACTGGCAAGGTCCAAGAGCCCAGAGCAGAGTCAGAGCCGGTTGCCCTCCCCCCGACCACTGGTGTGGTGGGAGAGGACCAAGGGGAGGCCCAGAGGACAGGGGGGTGCGGGGGAGACAGGAAAGACAGGCAACCAGAATCAGACAACGAGAAGCTGACCTGCTGGTCCGGAAACCCCGTGTGCCGCTCACCCCCAGCCACCAGCACCAGCCACCAGCCCCGGCACCGCCGGCCCGGCCGCCTCTTCTACCGAGGCGGCTTTGCGGCCCCCCTCGGTGCTCAGCGGAAGGCCAGCAGGAACATCAGCACGACATTAATGATGATGAGGAAGAGCAGGATGACAAAGACCACCACACGCTGAGTCTCGGGGTTCATGTTGCAGCGCAGGAAGGTGTGTAGGATGCTCCATTGAGGCCGGCTGCAGTCTGGGCCCTTCGCCATGGCTGGCCTTGGCTGAGGGACGGGGGAGGGAGGGGGAAGGGGGAAGATGAGTGGGTGGCTTCAGGTTCCAGACAAGAAAATTCGGTTCCTTGGCTGCTCCCCGAGAGAACAGTTCAGAGAGAGGGACTGGCTGGAGGAGAAGGGGAAGGGGGAGGGGGCTGACGAATGGGGGGCGGCGGGGAAGGAGCCCCAGACAATAGACCTATTCTGCAGCTGTCAGGAGCAGAGACCTGAGTCTTCTCTGCAAAGCCATTGTCGGCAGTCAGCCAAGAGGAGCATGCACGTGTCCCAGATGCGGCTCCACCAGCCTCCCCCTGGGCTCTGGCTGCCCCCTGCCCGCTTTTGTTGCCTTTTAGCGGGGCTGCTCCCAGGTCCCTCCAAGCGGAGCTGGATGGGGCAGCTGCCCAGCCATAGTGGGCGGCAGGGAGAATGCGCTGGAGCGGGGGCGCTCTGGGCTGTGATGCTGGATTCCCAAAGAGCCGGCTAGCTATTTGCTGAGCCTGGTATCCAGGTTACAAGTGGGGCCCTAGCAACGAAGAAAGCACAGGGGCGAGGGGTAGGAGGCACGCAGAGGGGGAAGGGGGTCTTTAAGGAGGTTTGGGAACAGATTCCTTCCTCCGTTCCAACCTCTGCGCCCCTCCCTTCCCTGCGGCTGAACGGAGTGCGGAGGTCCCTGTGCCGAGGTGGAGAGGGCGGTTTGGGAAGATGCAGTCTAGATTGATGGATGGAGAGGTTGTTCCGACTGTCGGGAGGGGGGATGGAGAGCGGGAGGATCAGGCGGCAGGTGGGATATGTTTCTTTCTGTTCATCCTGGGCGGTTCATCTTTTAGGACGGTAGGGAGGCGTTCCGGAGGCAGCCTCGCAGGGAAGAGGCACGGTCAAGAAGCGTGGGCTGGAGTGGGGTGAGGAACGCTGGACCCAAGTCAGAAGACCCGCGTTGGAGTCCTGAATTCGCAGCTTCCCCGGAGGGGCGGGCCCTTGGGCACCAGGGTCTGGGTCTAAATTAGGGGCTTGAATTAGCGGATGTTTACATCTCCCTCTAGGTCCAACACCCCGAGATTCTGTTTGGAAGCAGGGATATTCTTGCCTAGGGGAAGTGATATGCCAGGAAGAAGGCTAGGAAGGTCTGCCCCCAGGTAAGTGGAGAGAGCTCTTGGGTCTGGTGTCAGGAAAATCTGAGTTCAAATGCAGCCTCAGACACTTACTGGCTGTGTGATCCTGGGCAAGTCATCTGTAAAATGAGCTGGAGAAGGAAATGGCAAACCACTTCAGTATCTTTGCCAAGAAAACTCCAAGAGTTGGACGTGGCTGAAACAACTGAACAATAACATAGAGGTCTGTCCCAGGCTCTCAAGTATCTTCTTATGGTCCTGCCGCCTAATTAGCACTGGCCTTTATGAAATCCTCTTTTAAAGTACACTCCTGTTAAGGGTACCATATCAACTCCTCAGCACATCAATATAAAATAATCAAGAATGGTAACAGGCCCCATGATATCTAGTTAACAAAGTTTAGTGAGTGGCACAGCTGAGAATCAACTATAAACCAGCAAGTTCTGGGTTCCAGTCCTGCCTCCAATACATATTGATCATGAGATCCTGGGCACATCACTAAGACTATATAACTTGGGGCAGCTAAGTGGCTCAGTGGATAGAGAGCCAGATGTGGAGATGGGAGGTCTTGGGTTCTGCCACTTCCTAGCTGTGTGACCCTGGGCAAGTCTCTTAACCCCAGTTTCCTAGCCCTTACCTCTCTTATACCTTGGAATCAATACATAGTATCAATTCTAAGATAGGATGTAAGGTGTTTTTTTTTTTAAATATAACTTGTAGAGCAAGTACCAACTGCATTGTTGGAGGGAGTTCTCTCACCAAAAGCTGTCTCCAAAATTAATGAACTGGAATAAACTTTGAAGGAGTCCAGTAAACTTTACAAAGATGCTTCCCCTTCTAAAAGTAGAGTCCCAGGGCAGTGTGAGACTCCTGGGTCCCAGCAGAGAGAAGACTCAGGAAGAAGAAAAGGCTAGAACCAGGGGAGGTAGGGCTGGGGCAGTTCAGACAGACGTTAGTGTCTTTACAAAATTGTCCAACGTGGGCTCTATTTGAAAGTTTCATCCACTCTCAGAAGTTCGAGGCTGTCTTTCTTAGATGTGACAGTACAGCCCAGGGCCCATGGCAAATGTTGGGAAGAGGACACAGGCACATTACGGAGCCAGACCTTCCTTTGGCTCAGGACTAGAGCAAATATAAGGCTTCTTAGGTTTGTTTTAGGCCAGTTCTAGGACCCAGTTCTATACCAACTAGGGTCTCTATAAATGAATCCTTAGCCACTTGACACAGAAGGAACATGGGTTGATATGGACTAAAGTAAACTTCTTATTTGGGTGGCACAATGGATAGAGCACCAGGCTTGGAATCAGGAGGACCTTAGGCAACTCATTTAATAACCCTGTTTGCCTCAGTTTCTCATCTATAAAATGAGCTGCGGTAGGAAGTGGCAAACCATTCCAGGATCTTTGACAAGAGAACCCCAAATGGGGTCATGAAGAGTTGGACACAACTGAAAAATGAACAATAAAAACTTATTTTGCATTCCCTGTTTTTGGATCTGGAGATGGAAATAAAATTTGATGAGAATTCTTTTTCTAAGGCAGGTGTAGCTTTGGGAGCCTTGTTGAATGTCCTAATTTCTTCAGCTTCTGTGACTTCACAAAGCTTTTTGAAAACAGATAATTCTCACAGGATTCTGGGGGTGGGAGTGGGAAGTGGAATGGCAAGTCATAGGATCATGGGATTTTAGCATTGAAATTTAGCATCAACTGCTTAGAGATTATTTAAAACTGATACAGGGCTTTGAAGTTTTAAAAAAACTTTACACTCATAATACCATTAAGGTCTGATAGGAACCCTGCCAGGAAGGAACTACATGCATTATTAGCTGCATTTTTATAGGTGAGGAAATGGATTGGTCACATGATTTACTCAGAATCACCCAGCTAAAAAAGTATCAGAGACAAGATTCACACTGAGGTCTTCCTGATTCCAATTACAGAATTCTATCTGCCTCTCTTTAATCCAAATCCTTCATCCTCTAGAAAGAAATAGGCCACAGAGGTTGAAGAGATTTGTCAAATGCATTCATAGCAGTTAGTCTTAGAGGTTAGAATCTTCTGATTCCTATTCAAACATTCTTTTCACTCTACCACACACAGACCTCATTTTATTAAAAGGGGAAACAAGCCACAGGTCAAATGATGACTTTGAAGTTTTATAGTAAATAAGCACACCTGGGAATTAGAATACAAGAATTCTGGGTCCTTTTTATGATGCTCCAAAAACAGGATTTCTTTATAGTGTGAAAGGTACAACAGAAACAAAGGCATGGAATATGGGGACTGATTTTACTAGCAGAAACAAGATGTGATGATAGGGAGACTGGTCTGTGGATTGAGCCAATGAACTCTTTCAAATTATCTTTCAGCAAATCACCTTGTCAGGTTTCAGTGGATTTCAGGTAGTGAGGGTGTCATTAGGCAAAGAGATTTGTCCCCATTCAATCCAGCAAATACTTGTATGTAATAACTACTATATAAAAAATAGAGGTATCTAGTTAGCTCGATGGATAGAGACTCAAGTTCAAATCTAGCCTCAGACATGTATTAGCTGTGTGGCCCTGGGCAAGGTCACTTACTCTCTGTTTACCTTAATCAACTGAAGAAGGAAGTGGCAGGCTAATATCTTTGCCAAGAAAACTCCATGGACAGTATGGCCCATTGGGTCACAAAGAGTCCGACATGACTGAACAACAACAACAGAAAGCATTGTTCCTCATCTGTAAAATGAGCTAGAGAAGGAAATGGCAAACCACTCCAGTAACTTTGCCCAGAAAACCCAAAAGGAGGTCACGAAGAGTGGGGCATGATTGAAAACAACTGAACAACAACAAAACACAGTGCTAAGGACAAAGGCAGCTAGATAGTACAGTGGATAAAGTGCTGAATTTGGAGTAAGGAAGATCCGAGTTCAAATTTAGGCTGCCTGCCTCAGTTTCTTCATTTGTAAAAAGGGGATAATGATAGCATCTCTTCCTAAGGGTTACTGTGAGGGCCAAATAAGAAGATTTGTAAATACTTTGCAATGGTCTGGCATGTAGTATATGCTTAATAAGTGCTCATTCCCTTCCTTCCTTCCTAAGCACTGGAGAAGATGCAAAGTTTAGATAAAATTATTCATGCTCTCATGTGGAGTCAATGTTTCAACAATCAGTGATCTCATAATATGAGCAATTCAGTCTTAGGGCATTGAGTGAGGGTTAGAGAGGGCGACTTCCCCATGGTCATAATACTGCTTTCAGCTTGAGCATGCTCTCTACAATGAAGCCACAGGGTCATAGGAATACTCACAACTGGATCGCAGTCATCCGAATGTTCCCTCCAGCGAAGCAGATTGCAAACTATATGTGAGAATGATGCCCATGGCAGCCCATAAGTTTTTCTACCTGATGTGCTGAAGAGCTTTCTCACTATCTCCTGAGATCATGAAGATGCTGGTGGAACACTCAGGCTGTCCTCTTGTCGTCTCTAGCCTCGCCCCTTGCCCAGCCTTGATAATGCCCTGGATTCCATTTTTTCTTTGAAGTTCTTAATAGGTTTACGTTATACTACATGCTTCTTCATTGCCATCTGGGCGATATTCATTTGCAATTTGTCAGATCCGATTGTGTTTTGTGCCTTTCAGGCTTACTACATGACTGATAAAATTTATTTTATTAAAAACGATAGAGGGGGCAGCTGGGTGGCTCAGTGGATTGAGAGTCAGGCCTAGAGATGGGAGGTCCTAGGTTCAAATCTGGCTTCAGCCACTTCCCAGCTGTGTGACCCTGGGCAAGTCACTTGACCCCCATTGCCTAGCCCTTACCACTCTTCTGTCTTGGAGCCAATATACAGTATTGACTCCAAGACGGAAGGTAAGGGTTTAAAAAAAAAAACGATAGAACTTTGCTTCTGAAAGAAGCTCGATAAAAACCAATCAGTTCTGTTCTTCTCTTCTTGTTTAATTCCAGACTTAATTCATTGTTCATTTATACAGTCTGTCCCAGACATTCATACTGATGGGCAAGTCCTGTCCATCCAAATGCATGCCATATGGTCAAGAGCCCGTCTTCTTCCATTTGCCATACCAAATGTAAAAGTGCCCAGCTCTGTGATGGATAATTGTGAGGGCTCAAGGAATCACTTTACAAGGGATTTTAATGGAGGAAAATACATACTAAAGGCATGGAAAATATCTTCGATCTTAGTACCAAACAACGTCATCATCATCAACATCAACAACAAAAGAGAACCAACCCTCCCCCCCCAATCTCCCATGTCAACAAGTACTTTTGTTGTTGGCATTCAGTCATTTCAATCATATCTAACCCTTTGTGACCCCTTTTGAGGTTTTCTTGGAAAAGATATTGGAGTGGTTTGCCATCTCCAGGAAATGCTTTAAGATTCCCTTATTTTACAGATGAGGAAATTGAGACAAAGCAGGTTAAGTGACCTGTCCAGGGTCCCACATATAGTGTCAGATATGAAATGAGGATGATGAGTCTTCCAGCAGTCCATCCACTGTAGCCCTTCGTTACCCTCTACAACTACTTACACACACATACATGTATAAGTATACACACATGTTTATATAAAATTGCTATGAGACCACACAAAGTGAGATTTTTTTCAATGACGGTATTAGTAGAATAAAGACAAGCTTTCACAAAAAACATTATTAAATGGACCACATCCGTAACATTTTACAATCTGTTTTAGAAGATGTATGGAAAATTCTTTTCTTATTGCTTGTCGCATTTGGTTTGAGAATTTGATTCTGTAGCACAAAATACCACCTTGAAAGCTCTACCAATGTACTTTTGATCCAGACATTAAATTTATCTGAGATTCCTTGAAAAAAAATAACCTTGTTCAGTAATCCTCTGATTGTTAACATAAGGCAACATATAAAGCTATAGCCACAGTTCTTATTTGCATGGTGCTTTAAGGCTTGCCAAATGCTTTATTGATGTTAAAATAAGACACTATAAGATGAACTGTTAATAATGATAACTAGTATACAGTGACTGCATAGTGCTTTATAAATATTATCTCATTCATCCATATGAAGTAGACGCTATTTTTGCTCCTATTTTATAGATAAGGAAACTGAGGCTGAAAGAGTTTTAGTGACTTGCCTGGACTCACATGGTTAGCAACTGTTTAAAGCAGGATTCACACTCATATCTTCCTGATTCCAAGTCCATCACTCTGACTATGGAGCCACTTCTGCCTCCCTCACTACTAACTAGGAGGTTCAAGGCAGGTTTCCTAGACAAGCTGACCTTTGAGCTGGGTTTTAAAGGTTGATTCAGGATTCATTATGCATAATAATTAAGGCTAAGCTCAAGTTCTATTTCTTCCTCAAAACCTTTTGTCTGCGTACAGTGATATTGCTTTTCTCTGTCTCAACTATTAACTCTGGAGATCTGCTCTGTATTACCAGATACAACCTTATATTATGATTTTTCTTGGCATTATTTTCCTAGAAAGAATGGGAAACTCCTTGTAGGAAGGGAAATTTTACCCTCTCCCTCCTCCGGCCTCACTCACTCCCAAACCCTTGTTCAGATCTGGCAAATGGCTGGTACAATGGATAGAGCTTTGGGCCTGGAGTCAAGAAGACCTGAGCTAAAACCTGGCCTCAGACACTTACTAGCTGTGTGACCTTGGGCACATCATTTAACCTGGCACAGATGAGGTGCATATGTATACTAGCTATGATGATGACGATGATCTCCTTCCTTGGTCATTTTAAATTATCCTTAGATTTAATATCTTATAGTTTACAAAGCTCTATCCACCAATCATTTAACTACTTAAAATAGAATATCTCATTTGAAGAACCCTGGGAGATAAGTGCTATTATGATCACCCCCATTTTATAGATCAGGAAACTGAGGCTAAAAGATTTAGTGACTTGCCTAGGTCATACAGTAATAAATATCTGATACAGGATTTTAATTCAGATCTTCCTGACTTTAAACTCAGGCTCTATCCACTATGCTGGCTAGCTGCTTAGATGCTTTCCTCTCTTAAAGGAAGGATTTTGGGGGAGAAATATTGGCAGTGGGGAGAGAAGTGAACTATAAAACAAGTAGAGAGGATATATAAATTATATATAAATTTTGTTTAGAACCTGTTCTGTGAATTTTTACAAGTTAATTTCTCTTTTGTCCACCAAAATGGGATGCTCTTACCTTGAGGGTCTATTTTCTCTGTAGATATTCTTCTATGAGAAAGGGGAGTGTCTATGGTGGGGTAAATGGGGTTTGGGGTTGGATTTATATTCTCCTTCTGGGAACAAATGCATTAATATATTTTATGAGGTCTTTCCTCCTGGCCACATTGGGCAGAGGAAAAGGCATTATTTCCATATTTTTTTATCCATCGTTAATTAGGAGACTTTCTAATCAAAAGTGAACCAGGATTATATAATTAATATTTTCAGGATCTCCAGTACCAGACTGATGGGTGTATGGGTGAGATGGGGATAGGGAAGGGATAAGAAAGGGAAGGGGGTGCTGAAGAGAGGAAAGGTCAAATGCTGGAGCAAAAGATGCCATTTTTTAGAATAGCCCACCAGGAAACAGGCTTCAACAATCATCAGGCTAGGCCTAAGAAAATTAGGTCCAGGCAAAAGCGTAGCCAGTTTGGGAAATTCTTTATGCATTCTTCTGATTAACCTTGTAGCTATATAATCTGAATTTACATGTTCTGTTCCCTTACAAATAAGGTCTTAGCGTCTCAAGTAAAGATTCTTGGAGTCTTTACTTAAAAAGAGGTCGGAGTCAATAAAAGGAAGAAAGGGAATGAATTAGAGCCTAGGAACCCAGGGAAAGAAGCAGAAATTTGGGTGGGGATAAATCTCAGTCAAAGAAGTCAAGGTAGTTAAGAAAAAAAAGGATAGCAGGCTGCATACCTTGAGCCAAGATTTAAATATGACTGAAACTTATAGTATAAAAAGAAAGAAGGGCTAGGAAAATGGCAGGCTTTATGGATCAGTCCTGAGAAAAATCAAGTCAAATGCCTTTCAAGCTGAGGTCCTTACATCAGGCTCCATGGACATTTATACCTTCGTTTAAAGGAACAGTCATGATTCTAGAAACGTGGCTACAAAGTGAATTTCTGTAAAGTAAATTTTATTTCCCAGTCATCTATGAAATTCAGAGCTAAGTTTTCAATCAAGTGACAATAATCCCATTAATGCCACAAGTTACAGAATACAAATATTAATATACTAATTTTACAGAAAATAAAACTTAGGATCAGCAAGATTAAATGACTTGCTCAGGTCACACAGCAGGTTAAAGTTATAAAACCATGAACTGAATCTAGATTCTCTTGAGTACAAATCCAGCTCTACTCTATACTACTCTTTTAAAAAATATTTATTTTTAAATATTTTTTCCATGGTTCTCTCCCTCTCCTCTTCCCTCCCAGAGCTGACAAGCAATTCCACTGGTTTACACATGTATTTTCACTTGATACCTATTTTCCATATTTTTTATTTTTGAACTTTATACTGCTCTTTAAAAAAAAAACCCTTAGCTTCTACCTTAGAACCAATACTGGTTCTAAGGAAGAAGAGCAGTAAAGGCTAGGCAATGGGGGTTAAGTGATTTGCCCAGGGTCACATAGCTAGGAAGTATCTGAGGCCAGATTTGAACCCAGGGCCTCCTATCTCTAGGCCTGGCTCTCAATCCACTGAGCCACTTATCTGTCCCCTACTCTAGTCTTTTGAAAGCATCAAGGGTACCCTTTCATCCCTCTGCAACAACAGAAATAAATTTAAACTTTTGGTGAGAAAGTGGTTGAGATGGAGGGTTTCTCTGTGCAGTGCTCCACACTGTAGTACACTAGTAGGCATGATGCCTGTTGGGATTTTTGTGTCTATTTACCAGTTGGCTTTTCCACTGAAGCACTTTCCAAAATCCATGATCTTCCATACCATGATTCATAGACTCTGCCCACAGTATCACACTTCACCAGCAGATGCTGCTATCTAACACTGGATGCCATCCTCTTCTGGGTCTGTTGAGTTCCCACCCATCCTTGAAAACCTAACTCAGAATCACAGAATCTTGGATTTGGAGGGGACCACAGAGGTCCTCTATTCTAATCATATTTGAATTACAGTGCCCTTCTCGTCATTCCTCAAATGAGATCAGCGGTCTTTGCTTAGAGATCTCTGGGGAAGGTCACTCCACTTTGAGATAGCTCTACTTGCTTGTTTGTTTGTTGATTGGTTGGTTTTGTAATATATACATTTATTTAATTTGGAGGATCTTCAAGAACCATTTTTCAGTAGGGTAAATGGCCAAAGTATAGGACAAAGAGTTCTCAAAAGAATCAACTGATAGATCACCATGGCTTGCCTTGGAACCGACATACAGTATTGATTATAAGACAGAAGGTAAGAGTTATTTGAAGACAACTATCCTAGTTTAAGTCTTCCTTTTTCCAAGCTAAACAATCCTAGTTCCTCTAACCTGTCCTTAGACGATGATCTTGAGACTCTACACAAAGACACAGAGATGGGAAGAGGCATGTAAAATTTGGGGAATGGAGAAGACATGAACAGAAGTAATGTGAAATGAAATTATCCTAAACTCAAATAATACCATGGCCACTAAGTCTTCTGTGGTCTTCAACCCTCACTTATCTCTAGCTAATAGTGACCTACCACTTAATAGAGAACTTTTATTTTTTATTTTTTCAGGGTTCTTCATTTTATATTTCGTGATGCTCTCCATCTCATATTGATTCATATATTCTCCTCTCCACAAATCTGATAGGTGATATGTTCCCTGTTTATCTGATTTACTGACGATACATCTTTTTTCATGTCTAGATCATGTAGATGGATCTAGATCCATTTTGATCTTATTTTAGTGAATGGCGTAAGATATTGGACTATACTTACTTTCTGCCTAACTAGCTTCCAGTTGTCCAACTGGAATCATTATTTTACCAAATAGTGATTTCTTATCCACAAAACTTGAACCTATGCTTTTGTCAAATACAAGGTTAATAATCTTTACCCGTTTATGTCTGTTCTGTTCTACTAATCTACCTTTCTATTTCTTAGCCAGTGCCAGATAGTTTTGATAATTACTGCTTTATAATATGTATAGAACTTTAAAAATACCTCTTTCATGCCCTTATATAGTACTGAAATCATGAGTTTGTTTCTGCATTTGTGTCTGATTTCCCTGATAAAATGTAGCCTCTATGAGGACAGGATCTCCCTCTGAACAGAGCTGTGGATACTCCCTGGACATGGCAGATGCTTAATGAATATTTGCTGAATGTATGAAAATTTGCTAACTTCAAGGTTTCATTCAGATTATACAAAGTGAATTAATGCCATACCTTATTAATTTTACAATTTCGAAATTTTATCAAATGTGTCTTCTTGAAAAGATATGCTGATTAATTTCAGCCATGTTCCAAACGAGAGAAATGAGGCCACAAAGAAGTCATACAACATGACTATGCATCAGTCACAAAAGAGAAGGTCAGGAACAGGAATTCAGATTCTTGATCTTAATGATGATAGTAACAGTAAAAATCATCACAACAGGGTAAATTCCAGATTTTCTTGTTACTGGGACTTTTCTTTAGCTTTTTATGAGGACCAGTCTTGGAGTTGCATCATGTACAAGGATAATACTACTAATAAATAACACTCCTGGGAGATAGGGGCTATTTTTAGTCCCATTTTACAGATGAGGAAACTGAGGCAGATAGAGGTTAAGTGACTTACCCAAGCTAATACAGCTAATAAATATCTGAGGCCAGACTTAAACTCAGGTCTTTTTTGATTCTAGGTTCAACTCTCTGTCCATTGCTACTGCCATTTAGCTTTCTTTATCTCTCTTGAAATTGTGATATCAATGACCATTGGAACAACGTGGTCATCCATTGGTTATTTCACTGCAAAATGGATTCTTTTGCTTGTGCATCTGATGATCTATTTCTACTATGAAATTCATCATTGGTCATTGTTGAAGGCTGATAATGGCCTCCATGGATCTCTCATTGCTTTTTAGGGGATTCACATCTAATAATAATATTAATAACAGTAATAATGATGATACTTTACCTCTAAAGATCACTTTACAGTTACAGACACTTTACATACATTTTTTTCAGGTGAAGTTTAGAACAACCAGATACTCTAAGAAGTAGATTATCACTAGCATCCTGTTCTTGTTGTTTTTGTTTTAACAGATGAGCACTCTGTCATATAGCCACTAAGCTGCAAAGGAAATTCACAAGACAAGCATCCTTTGAGGTTGTTTTTTAATCATGGGTATAGCCTACACTAAATGGTCTATATATCTATACCCTTTTCTCCTTATCCTCTTTCTGACCAGTATGGGCTTTGGGAAGTTGGCTAGCTGGGGTTAGGAGTAAAGTCAGTAGCTACTGAGAGAGATTATAGGCAAAAAACTATAAACAGGATATATAATTTTTTAAATGTTAACATATCATTCTCTCATTTCCATTTTATTGTGATTTTAACATCAACACACATGAACATTTCAACATACAAGGAACATAAAAAGATTCCATGTGAAACTATAGATCTTTAATATGAATAGCTTGTTTTCAAAGTATATGTTAATCAAAACATAAAAGATCACATTTCAAAAAGTCCTCTCTTGTAAAAGAAAGTTATAGCAAAGCAAAATAAACTCACACATTAGCCATACCTGACAACATATGCCTCATCCTGTCTATCCTCTCCCTGTCAAGAGGGAAAGTTGATTGGTCACTTCATGATCAGTTTTTGGGTCTTTCAGAAGCTCTTTCCCTTACTCTTTTCTCTCATACTTGACATATGGTCTGACCACAGCAAAATAATTTATATTTATTCTTTTTTAAAAAAATATTTTACTGATACACTGTGGTATAATCAAACGCAATGGACTTCTCTACAATTAGCAATGCAGTGATTCAGGACAATTCTGAAGGACTAATGAGAAAGAACAATTATCCACATCCAGAGGAAGAACCGTGGGAGTAGAAACACGGAAGAAAAACAACTGCTTGATCACATGGGCCAATGGAGATATGATTGGGGTTACAGACCCTAAATGATCATCCTAGTGCAAATATCAATAATATAGAAATAGGTCTTGACCAATGACACATGTAAAACCCAGTGGAATTGTGTGTTGGCTATGGGAAGGGGTTGGGGGGAAAGGAGGGAAAGAATATGATTTTTGTAATCCTGGAAAAATACTCTAAATTAATAAATTAAATAAAATTTAAAAAAATAAAAAAATATTTTAAAATGAAAATCCACCATCTCTCCTTTCTATCTCCTCTAGCTTCATAGCATCCAGAATCATAAAAAAGATCTGCTAAAATCCTTCTTGCTATGCACCTCTCCTCATCCCCACATAAACTGGAAACATTCCAAGTCTACATTCTTATCTTCTTCAACTGATGACTACCATCAAAGATTCCAAAGTATTGACCTGCAGTGGAAGTAAAGGATAACACCTTGCTTCATTCACCATCTGGAATCTTGGAGAATGATGGAGTATTTCTAGCAACATATTAGAAATAAGCCTTTTCATGTATGAAAAGAGGAAGCTAGGAACCCATCTCAAGAATTGCCTTATTCCATTCCAGGATGAATTCCATTTTGGAGGGTCACAGCATCCCCTTCATATTTCTAGTTAGCTATACAGAACATACTCTAATAATTCTCATTTAAACACATTAGTCTTATTCATGGGATTTTTTTCCTTTTTCTTTTCTACTGCTGATGCTGCACAATCTCTTAGATGGAGAGTACTTTGCTTACAAATATGGGAAATGAAATGGGTTGAAGAACTTGTCTTCATTTCAAAACTCTCCAAGCTAACAGAGATCATCCATTATGCAAATTGCTGAAGTTAATGACTCAAATTCATGCCCAGTATGAGTATCTACATTATATTTTGAGTCATTTTCAAGTTTGATTCTTTGGAGATTTTAATATTCCAATATTCGTAGCTAGACAAAAACATTGCAGGGAATGCTGATGTAAAACATCTATTCTTTGGGTGGGTGCGGGGGACGAGGGAGAGGAGAGAGGAAGAAAGACTTAGGGATTAGTTTGGAATTATTAAAAGTACTGTATTAATTCTCCAAATGCAATCCAACCTGCTTTTTTCCTCCAAAGAAACTGAACCAGAGTCATTTTTCACCTATAACATATGTCCCCAAAATAGTGTACTCACTCAAGGTTTAGTGATTCAGATGCATTACGGTGGCTAATAAGTATTTTTCATCTCTTTACTTTTTCCCATATGCATTGTTTGAATAATCTCTTTTGAATAATCATGGATCTCAGTGTTTCAGGTTTGATATAATCAACACAATGTCACTAGCAAAAAGAAACCTTTGTAGGACCTCATCATCAATAGTAAACACTGTTCCATTTGGACTTTATGTAGACTACGATAATATGGTGATTAGCTTTGGCAAGCATACAATTCCTTGAATTATGTCTTATTAATAATTAGAAGGTTGCTGGATAGTAGTACCTATGTGGATGTATTTATCAAGGAATTTCCTATGATTTTATATTTATATTTATCTTCTGTTATGTATATAACAGAAGATACTTTAAGTCTAGTCTCTGTGGTCAAATGCTTTTAAAAAATCAAGAAGCAATAGAGATGAAGAGATTTTGTATTTGCTGACCCTTTTAGTCAACTGTGTGACTTTAAAGATGTGGTTGGCAATAGAGACTAGTCTACAACTTCCCACCATGTATTTTCACCAAGGATACCTGTATACATCACTCTTATAATAATTTTATTAAGTCAAGAAAGACATATGGATTGGAAAAAATGCCTTTTTTCGTAGGGTAATAATATCATTAATGACCTTTCATGTTCTTCTTTCAAACTCTTCCACATTACCTTAAAAAACAACTCTACAATACTCTCAAGACTGTATTACCTTTTAACATAACTTTTCTTGGCATATATTTGATCTGATCAATGGAATTGACCATCTAATTAAACTTTACTTATAAAATAGTTTCAGCTGTGGTTTAAAATAACCTTTAAAAAACAATGTAAGGAATAAGAAGTACTTATTCATGGGGTAGATAGGATAATGGCTGATAGAAAATAGGCAGAATTACTCAATTCCCTTTTGGCTTCTGTTTTCTCTATCAATGGAATGATCCACAGAGAAAGACAGAAAAAAATCCTTTAAAAGGAAATCGGCACCTAAAACAAATGAGGCATCAAATGGCCAGGACAGTCATTCATCTGTTGTTAATGAGTCCAATTCACCTTGCCTGAACTACTGAAGGAGATGAGCTACTGAAAAGACTTATGGATATGATTGTGAAATTGATGACAATGATCTTCAAGGAACTGTGAATGGGACAGGTGCCGCTGGACTGGAGGCAGGGAAATTCTGCCTTAATCTTGAAGAAAGAGAGAGATAGTTCTTACTGTAGGATAGTGAGTTTGACACACGTGCCTGGCAAAATTCTAAAATCCACTATCAAAGGACTAGATTAAGAAATGAAGTGATGATCGAGGACAAGTCTGCAAGCCATTCTGTTTGTTAAGAAAGAATGGTGAAAGATTCAACTCATTTCCTTTTTTGACAGGTTTACTAGACGGATAAGCCAAAGAAGTTATATATCTGCATGTCTCTTTTTTTTTCAAGCAGGGCTTATAAAGCTTCTCCAGATATCCAAGGAGACAAAATGGAGGGATGTGGACTAGATAGGCAGAATTGGAACTGGTTAATTATTACTATTGGAAGAGTATTGACTAAAGAACTGATGTAAAACTTTGGGAAGCACACCAGGGATCTGTTCTTAGTCTTGTGTTGCTCAGCATTTTATCAGTGATGAAGGTAAAATGCTTGTTCAATCTGCAGAGGACACAATGCTTGGTGGAATTGCCAATATACTGCATCAAAGTTGTAGGGTCAAAAACCAAAAACCAAAAAAACTCAAGCGATTAGAACAGTGGTTTGAAGCTAACAAGATTACAATTAATAGGGTCAATGTGAAAAATACTACAGCTGAGTTAAAAAAAAACAAAACCAAACTTATACAATTACACGATGGGGAAAGTCATGTGGTTAAACAGCTGTTCATTTGAAAAAAGACCAAGAGGTTTTAGCTGATTACAAATTCAATAATGCGCCAATAGCTAATGCAATTTTAGGCAGCTTTAATACACCTATGGTATCCACAGAAGGGTAGGTAATCATTCCTCTGCCTTAGTCAGACCCCATCTGGATGGCCACCACTATGTCAATGGACCAAATTTTTGAATTTGGGAGAATTCACCATCTGGGTCCTCCTGTCAAGAGGAGGTCATGAGAATGGTGGAAGACTTCAAAAGCATCCCATATGAGGGATTGGCTGGAGAAACTGAGAATGTTTAACCTGGGGAAGAATCTGAGGCTGGGAAATGATAGCATGCTTTAGGTTTAATATTTTAAAGAGTGTGAAAGCAGGATTGAATATAGTATTTGCCCAATAGGCAATTTCCACTCCAGTAAGGAACAGAAAAAAAGTGAATTGAGGCAGGGGAAAGCCTTGAGGAGTAAAACTCCTGGTAGCTGAGAAGAATGCCAGCTGTGGATTTAACGGATTGAGCTGTGGAGAGGCAGAAAGCCAGGGAAGCTCAGCTGCCCTACCTGGGTAAGTACAGCATGAGGATACAATGAGAAAAGAAAGAATATTGGGGCCTGGTAATGCCAGAAGCATGAGTAGCCTTAGCCATATGTGTTCCCTCTCCGTCTTCCTCTCGGCTGGTGCATTCTATGCCTACTCTGACACCATGTGGTTTTATTGGAGAGTACACTCTGAGATGACAATGGTCATGCTTTGTAACACAGGACTAAGGATCCCTGGGGTACTCCACAAGAGACTTCCCTAAGCTTCACTGCAATTCATTAATCAACATTCTTCCAGTACTGATACTTAACCAGCTCTAATCCATCCTAACTACATAAATATTGAACCCACATTCCTCCATCTTATCCACAAGGATATCTTAAGAGACTTGATCAGAGACTCCTTTGAAAAATCGACACTTGCTAGGGCATGGAGAAGGTGACTTACAAATGCCACCTGGTGTCAAGGCTTGGAATTAGGAACAACATTCTCTCAAATGCAAAATGTGCATGCACCTGGTAACCTTTGGGGTGGGGAAAGGATATTCTAGATGTGTCCTTCCACATATGCTTACTCTGTCCCGTGAACTTTCCTACAATTCCCTAGCTATCACAAGAACTCTTTCCAGGAGCAAAGATTTTACAAGTACCCAGAAATCAAGACTTTTCGAGTTTCAAGTGCTATTTCTCACTTTCCATGATTACTGTCCAGAGGAAATCTAGTGTGTGTGTGTGTGTGTGTGTGTGTGTGTGTGTGTGTGTATTATGGTTTACACAGAGCTTTCTTTACCAAAATCTTAGTAGAAGAATTATTACCCTTGTTGTATAGATGAGGAACCTGAGAATCAGAAAAATGAAAGGCTAATGAGACTTATGGTTAAGTTTCTGAGTCAGGAGTCACATCGGGTTCCTTGACTCCAAATCCAGTGTATATGCCACTTATAAGATCCAGCCTTCAACTATACTTTCACTGTTTCATGTGAGCCTATTTAGATCTTATGTGTTATCTAACTAAATTGCATAGAACATCAAGGGGAACCATGAAGAAGAGGAAAAGAAAGAACAATGGTTTGCTCTGCTAGACCTCAGGGGATATAAAAAAGCAGTAACTATTAACTATGTAAAACTGGTATTATAGAAAAAAGAGAAAAGGACATCAATGGAACATAATAGAGAAAAAAGAATAACTCAAAGAATATAATAATAATTGTGTGTGATTAATCTGAGACAACCAAACATCAGATAATTCATTATTCAATTAAAAATTTAGGCAATTGTATGGCAAAAATAACAACATTGGCTGGAATTTGTAGAGTGCTTTAACATTTGCAAAATACTTTATGAATACTATCTTATTTTATCCTCACAACACTCTGGGATGTAGGTACTATCATTATCCCCACTTTACAGATATGAAAATTGAAGCAGATTTAGGTTAAGTGACTTTCCCTGCTACTAAATGTCTTTGGTAGGATTTGAATTCAGGACTCTCCAGATTCCAAGTCCTCTCTTCTATCCACCATATCATTTAGCTGCCTCATACAAAAAAAACACAACACAACAAATTTCATACCAACTAAAGTGTCCTACATCCTTACAATATCACAAAAAATTTCCAAATGCATCTATAACATGTAATGAAAACAATCATGAAGATTTTTAAAAATGATATGCCTGTTGCAGTTGTGGAGAGAAGAAAAATTGCAATCAGTTCAACAAAGATGAGAAATTATAGGAAACAAAATAAATTGGCTAGATCACATAAAAATGCAAACAAAAATGTTTTACATCAAAAAAGATAATTCTCCTTCTCTTAACATTCTCAGTTCTGGGGGAAAAAAAGCCTACCCAATCAACAAAAACTCCTAGACTCAGGTCTCCAATGTGCTTCTCAGCCTTTACTGTCACTTACTCCAAATGTATGCTCGTGCTATCTCCTAGCATCCCTTCATTAAAACAACAGCACAGAATCTTCTGCATTGAGAAAAAAAGCAAAGAGACTAGGAAAAAATCTTTGTGATAAATACTTCTTATAAAACCTTTTATACAAAATCTTTGAGAAATTCCTCTAGATGTCATACTATAATATAAGGACCAGACTCATTTCCCAATTGATAAGTGGCCCAAAAAATGACCAGGCAAGTCTCAAATGAAGAAAAATGCATTATCAATAACCAAATGGAAAGCTATTTAAACTCTCCAACAAATCTCTCAAATGAATGCCATTTAAAACAAGGCTCCAATGATTGCCTTGCACCCATTAAATTGACATTATTCAAAAATGACAAAATTTAATTCTAGTGAGGCTATAACAGGGGAACAAGCAGACTATTTAAACCATGGGTAGAGGTATAGATTTGTGCAGTCTTTTGGGAAAGGAATATGGAATTCTACAAGAAGAACAAAAATATTCTTTTTATTTTGACTTCTCTTCTGTCTTAGAATGGGAGTGGCAAGGACTCAGTAGTTGGAATTAAGTGACTCGTTTGGGGTATCTGAAGTATCTGAGAGCACATTTGAACCCAGGTCCTCCTGGCTCGGGCCTGGCTCTCTGTCCACCACATTACCTAGTTAGTTATCTGTAATAAAAGTATTCTTACCCTTTGAAATATTAGTGATCTTAGTACTAGGTCTATACTCTAAGGATATTAATGAGAAGAAGATATACATTTCAACAGAAATATTCACAACATCATTATTCATAATAGTAGAAAAACTGGAAATAATCTATATGTCCATGATTGGAAAATAAATGACTCTTTAGTTATAGGAATGAAACAGAATGTGTATGTGTGTGTGTGTGCGTGTGTGTATGTGTATAAAAGAAAGAGAGAGGTGGGAGGAAGGAGAAAGAGATTAAGAGGAGAGTGGGGGAAGATAGAGGGGGAGGGAGGGAGGATGGGAGAAAGGGAGAGAAAAAGAGAATAGGGAGAGAGAAAGGAGAGAGAAGGAGAGAGAGGGAGGGAGAGAAAAAGAAGGAGGGAGAGAGAGAAGGGGAAGGGGAGAGAGAGAGGTGAGAGAGATTGAGAGGAGAGAGAAAAGGAGAGAGAGAGAGAGAGAAAATGAGAGAGACAGAGAGACAGAGACAGAGAGAGAGAAAATGAGAGAGAGAGGCGAGAGAGATTGAGAGGAGAGAGAAAAGGAGAGAGAGAGAGAGAAAAAATGAGAGAGACAGAGACAGAGAGAGAGAAAATGAGAGAGAGAGACGAGAGAGACTGAGAGGAGAGGGAGAGGGAGAGAGAGAGAAATTGAGAGAGAGAGAGGCGAGAGAGACTGAGAGGAGAGGGAGAGAGGGAGAGAGAGACACACACACAGACAGAGAGAGAAACAGACAGAGAGAGAGAGACAGAGAGAGAAATTGAGAGACAGACAGAGAGACAGAGACAGAGAGACAGAAAGAGACAGAGACAGAGACAGAGTTAGAGAGAGACAGAGACAGACAGAGACAGAGACAGAGACAAACAAGAGAGAGAGTATTCCTTAAGGTTTACAGAGCACTTTGCATTGTCTCCTTCAAACTTCACGACAACTTTGGTAGTTAGACATCATTACATGTATTAACTTTATTTTACAGATGAAGAGACGGAGGCTTGGAAAGGTTAAGGGATGCCTTTTGAAGCATGGTTAGTGCCAGAGGCAGGATTCTTGTTAATTAACAGCTGTGAATGGATATTTGCAATCACCCTTTCTTTTTCTAGATGCTTGAAGGATTGATTTGAACACAGGTCTCTTGGTCCCAGTCTACCAGTGCTCACTATCACACACTATATTGTGCCATTGGAAATGACAACTATAAAGAAAACAAAGAAGCATGGAAAGACATGAAGAATGCAGAGGCAGAAAGAAGGAAAAGAAAGTGAAATCGGGACAATAATATACACAGGTTTTGTTGTTGTTCAGTCATTTTTCCGTCATGACTGACTCTTCCTGACCTCACTTCAGATTTTCTTGGCAAAGACACTGAGTGACTCCCAATTTCCTTGTCTGGCTCACTTTATAAATGAACAACTGAGGCAAATATAGGAATAAGTGACTTTCCCAACCTCACATGGCTAGTAAGTGTCTAAAGTTGGATTTGAACTCATGAAGAAGACTTCACGATTCTATTCTCAATGCTCTACCTGTGGTACCATCTAGTTGCCTATATACATGGCTTACAACTATGTTTTTTTTGGTTTTTATGGTTTCTTGCTAAAATTAATATCCACATTAAAAATGAATGGCACACAACGTGTTCATGAATATTTCTATTCAAGTTTTTGTACATTAGAATTTTTAATAGTTCAGAGGTTCAGACAAAGAAGTGTTCATGAAGTGCTAGTCACTGGAAATACAAATATAGATAAGATATAGCTAGGAGCAAGGAGCTAACAATCTAATGAATTTGTATCTGTCTATTGGTGGAAGAGGGTGGCAGGGGGCAAGACATTTACACAAATGACTATGGTGAAAGATAGAATGAATTAAGTTTAAAGAATTTCTTTAAAAAACTCTTATGAGAAAGTTTAAGAAGGAGATATTAAGGGGGTAGCTGGGTGGCTCAGTGGATTGAGAGCCTGGTCTAGAACTAGGAGGTCCTGGGTTTGAATCTGGCCTTACACATATCTTTGTTAGGTGACCCTGGGCAAGTCACTTAACCTCCATTTGCCTAACCCTTACTGCTCTTCTGCTTTGGAACCAATAGGCAATATTGATTCTAACAAAGAAGGTAAGGGTTTAAAAAATGATAAATATAAAAAAAATAATAAATCTTCCAAGTAGAGAAGTAAATGACCTTAACAACAAGTGAGAGGAATTACTCAGCCAGTCTTATGAAGGATGGATATTCGAGAGAGGAAGACTCAGCTGTCAAATCCCAGTTCTAGTGTCATCTTCCCCATGAAATTCTTTCTAATTCTACCAGTTGTGAGAATTAATTTCTGATCTTGTATTTTATATTTGACTTCATTCTGTCTGTAAACCCATTCTGTGTTCTATATAGCAAACCTAAGCGTCTTCTCTGGCTTCGTGAAGATGCTCATGTGGGCAGAAGTTCAGCCTCCCTTTCTGAAGTTAGGTACCAAAGGCTTAAGCTTCCCCATGAGAAAAACTCTTTTCTCAATTCTCTCAGAAAACATTGTCGCAGCATTTTCTGCAAGGTTTGTGGCGTATGCTCGAGAAGTCGGTCTAAATGACCTCGTCTCATTTGGGGCAATTAAAGACAGGTTGCTTTTTTCTTCTGGTTCCCCCAGGTGCCGGTGAAGCTACATACCTAGGTGCCCATCAGTGACCTCAGGAGGCAGCTGGGGTTCATAAAATTGCCAAAAGCATTCCTTAGAGACGGAGAAAGCTGGTCTCCATCCCTCCCGTATGCTCGGCCAACTTTCCTTAATGTAACCGATCACAATACTGGCCAATTACATCATGTTTGTTCTGCTCTTTGCTCTAAGCTTATACGAATGAGTCGCATCTTCAATTCAGGGTCTTTTGGTATCAACTGAGGCAAAGCCATTGACCTCTTTATTGGCAGGCAGCATGCCCTGATCATAAATGTTACCTTGGTCAAAGAATTGCCTCCGTTTGCCTTTTGGTTAAATTTCACCCGTGACACCGCTCTTCTTAAGTCTCCGAGAGCATGTCTGCACGACTCCTATGCCCTTAATCTGATTAGTAATATAATTATTTAATCTGGGCCACTCTGGAGGCAAGGACTCGCTCATCTCGGACAACTTGAGCATCCTTTCTGGATTGCACTGGCGCCCCACAGTAAGTTTGTCGGGCAGTCTTTTGACTTTTATTGGCATGCTCCAAATGCACCCTGCCCCAATCAAAGTGTTTAAGTAGATGTCTCCTCCACTGGAACACGCGGTCAGTTTTGCCTATAATGACTAAATATGTCACTTTTCTTGTAAATGTTTGGAACCAAAATGTTGGCAGACGTATGAGAATGCTTTCCACACAGAAAGAGCAATAATACAGGAGGAGAAGGCCAAGAAGATATTTATTGAGATACTGCAGCCTTCCCCCCACTGCCCTTCTGAAGCTGAGGAGCCAGAGGGGTCAAGTGACTTGCCCAAAGTCATATAGTTAGTGAGGATTCATCTTAAAGCTATTATTTAGACCTTATTTTTCTCATCTGTTAAATGAGGGGAGGGGGACTAGACCAATGGTGTCAAATTGAAATAGAAACTCTCCCTAGAGGCCCATGTTGACTTAGAAAATAACAAATCAACATTATCTCTGATGTATTGAATTTTTATTTATTATTTTGTTAAATATCTGCTAATTATGGAAGGATCTGAGTTCAAATCTGGACTCAGATGTTTGCTAGCTGTGTGACCTTGTCACTTAACCCTGTTTGCCTTGGCTTCCTCATATGTAAAATAAGCCACAAGGAAATGGCAAATCATTCCCGTATCTATTCCAAGAAAACCCCAAATGGGGTCACAAAGCATCAGATATGACTAAATGCCACTAAACAATAACAATTACATTTTGATCTGGTCCATGTTGAGTTTGACTCTTTGAAGACTAGATGACTTAGGATGGACTTAAATATTTCCTCAAAGACCTAAATCTATGATTCTATGATATAACCTCTGTGGCGGACTCTGCTTACAGATGCAATTTCAGTCATTGTGAACGGACAGATATCTGCTCATGAAACTGTAAAGGCCTTTAGATAACACTTATAAATATCATAGAATCAAAGATATGGAGTTGAAAGAAACTTCATGAATCAACTAGTTTAACCTTTTCATTTAACATATGAGGACAATGAGACCTCAGGGAAATCAAATGACTTGACCAAGGTCATGCAGGTATATCAGAGTCAGGATTTGAACCCAGGTCCTCTGACTCCAAAGCCAGTTCTCTGTCTCTTTCTCCTTGACCATATATCCTCTAAACAACTATAAGAGGAAGTAGTGATCACAAGTATCCTTTCCCAGCTGTTAATTTTCCAGAAACAGAATGAATTACTCATAAAAATAGTCTTAGAAATGTTTTTTTTTTCCTGCAGTGGACTCCAATTAACTAGGACCTTCTGAAAGGAAAAGGGCTTAGGATGATAAGAGGGGAGCAAAATGCAATCCATTCCTTTCATCGATGTGGAGGAGGGATGCTGAGTGTGGAAGAGTGTACATTCTGTCAGATGTCATTCATACACTGTGCGGTTTTGCTGAACTGCTTCCTCCCTCGCCCACGCTCCTTTCTTTTTAAAGCTTGCAGTGATTGGTTTGCCGGATAAAGGAATGGTAGAAGGATAAATGCAGAAATGAATGGGACATAAAACCAAAATGCATCAATTATAAAAAGAAGAAGGAAGGACGCTGGTTTTTAAGGCTGATCAGGGATGCCACAGGCTTCCCTGAGAACCCATTCAAGCATCCAGGACATTTTCTACATTTGTTGTTTCTTAGAATTTAGGAGGGAAGAGACGTTTCAGCTTTACCCTTTTGGCAGAGATTGGCAATGGGGTAATATGATTGAGAATGGATTAAACTTTAATTGTCCCTACAGGACAGAAAGAACAACTGAGAACAAACCCAAAGATATTAGGGAGCTTGCGTGTAGTAGATTGGGAATTCTGAAGGTGTCATGGAAAAAGGGAGCAGACGGATGGTCAGCGGTGGATTGGACCTGGGGGAGGTAAGGGCTCACCAGGATGGAGATGAGAATGTGAGAAGAGGTAACAGGAAATGACATTTTATCTCCTGCATTCAGAGAGAGAGAGAGTGGCCAAGGCTAAGAAGGTGATAGTTCTACCATGTTTTCTCCTCCTCAGACTTCATTTGGAAAATTATGTCCAGCTCTAGATGATCATAATAATAATAAACAACATTTATATAGCACCGACTATATACCAGGCACTGTCCAAGTGCTTTATACTAATCATCTCTTTTTCATTCTCATGATCGCTTTGGGAGACAGGTGCGATTATATCACCATTTTCTCATCTCAGTGAAAAGAATGGCTTGCATTTTGCTCATGTCTTCTCATCCTAAGCCCTTTTCATTTCAGAAGGTCCTAATTAATTGGAGTCCATTACAGAAAGGAAATGGGAGGTAAATGGAGGCAGAGGTTAAGTGACTTCTTCAGGGTCACACAACGAGTGTTTGAAGTTAGATTTGAACGCAGATTTTCCTGACACCAGTTCTTTGCTGTGCCATCTAGCGGCCTCTACAATGTTTTAGGGAAGATACTGGGGGAAATGACTGGTGGAAGCCCTCGTTTATGTGATATGAGCACTGGTGGAAGGAACTAAGGCTGTTTAATCTTCAGAGAAGCCTAGGGCGTGCGATATAGTGGTACGGATGCTCTCCAAGTATTTGGGGACTTCCTGGAAAAAGAGATTTGACAGCAGAACTAAGAGCAAGAGGTAGTAGTACAAAGAGGCTAATTTAGCTTTGATGTAAGAAAAAGTTTCTAACAATTAGAACTAGCCCCATTGGAGTGGGCTGCCTGGGGAGGGAGTAGAGTCTCTCTTATTTGAAGTCTTATAGCTGAATGACCCCTTGAAGGTGGGATAGGCAGATTTTTTTTTGTTAGAACGTAGACTAGATAACTTCTAGAGTTCCAACTCTCAGATGCTCTTGTTTTGTAATTCTCAAGTTTGGGGGCCTTAGCCACTTTTAATAAGAAATACACAAAGAGCCAAGATGAATGAGCAATATACAGGCATATATAATTGGAAAAGAAGGTGGGCAGGTTACAAAGAGAGAATGAGGCAGAACAGATGGACTGCCCAAGTACTAGGCTCATTTCTATACAATATTAAAAGAATCAAAGGAAAGTCTCCTCTGTTTTCAGTGGTTCCTCTGTAGAGGATTTGTGGGGAAAAGAAAACAGAGGCAGAAATGGCAAAGAAGGAGGAGAAGGTGTGAGTGGGTCATATGGTAGAGAGGCAGTTTCTGACTGATGAGCTCAGCACAAATGAAGTCAGGATCATACTTCTGATTCCTAGTTTCAAAAATATTTAAAACTGTGGACTGATCCCCACATCTACACACGGCACTGTGCCAGGATACAAAGATAAGTTCAATAGACAGGAAAATTGAGATGCAGAGAAGTTGGATGGCCGAGATCCAGTGGAAAGAGTATTGGCCTGTGAGTCGGGAGATCTGGGTGCTGGTCCAAGCTCTGCTGTTTAACTGGCCCGGAATAAACCAGTTCCAACTAACTGCTTAAGATCTATCATCTATAAAAGGAAAGTTAGGCCTGGATGACTTCTGATGTCCCTTCCAAATCTAAATTCTATGGGTTGGAGCTGGTAGGTGGCACAGTCAGGAAGACCTGGGTTCAAATTTGGCCTCTGTGTGAATCCTTTTGCCCAGACCTTGCCCTTCTGTCTTAGATTTGTTGCTAAGATAAGAAGAAAAAAAATTTGAATCTATGAGTAATGCGGTCTTTCCGTCAAAGAGCTCACAATCTAGCTGAAGAGACAAGATGTAAACATACAAAAAGATAAATAATAAAATATTTAAATGACAGCTCAAAATGTCAATAGAAGTGATGCCACATGGCAATATATCATTAGGTGCCAAGTAAGTGACATAGAAAATAATGAGAGAATTCAGAGTTCAGAGGAGGGAGAGAGTCCTTCAGGCTGAGACAGGGAAGGCTTCTTCTTCTTCTTTTCTTTTTTTTTCCCTCAATGCTTACTTTTCATCTTAGAATAAATACTGTGTAAAAGGGTTGTAAGGGTTAGGCAATGAGGGTTAAGTGACATGTCCAGAGTCACACAATTAGGAAGTGTCTGAGGCCAGATTTGAACCCAGAATCTCCTGTCTCTGGGCCTGACTCTCAATTCACTGAGCCTCCTTGCTGCTTCCCAGTTAAGGTTTCTATGGATAGAATAAAATCTGAGCTGGGGCTTGGAGGATTTATGTAGATAGAAAGAATGGGAAAAGATATTTCAGGCGAGCAACGTGGTGTAAAGTCAAAACATAGAATTTGGACCGTATCAGAGGTTTTTGGGGAACGTTAAGTGTCTTCAGCAGGACAAATGTTCTATACTCTTTTGCTTAGCAATCTCATCATCTTCCAAGGAGTCAATTGTCATTTTTGCAGATGATTCTCAGAGATCTACTTAGCTAGCTCTAAACCTCTCTCCTGACCTCCATTCAACTACCTCTTGGATACCTTGATCTCCATGTCCCTTAGATGTCTTGAATTTAACATGTCCAAAACAATTCATTAGTTTTTCCTCAAAAAAGCCCTCCCCTGGAGTACAGCTCGGGTGGGGACAAAAGGAGAGAGAGAGAGAGAGAGAGAGAGAGAGAGAGAGAGAGAGAGAGAGAGAGAGAGAGAGAGAGAGAGAGAGAGAGAGAGAGAGAGAGAGAGAGAGAGAGAGAGAGAGAGAGAGAAACAGAGAGAGAGAGAGAGAAACAGAGAGAGAGAGACAGAGAGAGAGAGAAAGAGAGAGAAAGAGAGAGACAGAGAGAGACAGAGAGAGAGACAGAGAGAGAGACAGAGAGAGAGACAGAGAGAAAGAGACAGACAGACAGAGAGAGAGAGAGGGAGAGAGAGACAGATAGACAGAGACAGAGACAGAGAGAGAGAGACAGAGAGAGAGAGAAAGGAAGAGAGAGACACAGAGAGAGAGAGGGAGAGAGACAGAGAGAGACAGACAGATAGACAGAGAGAGAGTCATTGTTTCTTGGAAGAAGAAAATATCAAGGTACATAAAGGAATTTTCATCTTCTACACAGTTTTGTTAAAGGTTTTTCCTGTAAAAATCTTACTATTGAAGAAAGAGAAATTAGCATTTATATAGCAATTACCACATGCCAGCTGCTATGCTAAAAACTTTTATAAATATTATCCCACTTGATCCTCACACCAACTTGATGAAATAGGTGCCATTATTATCCCCATTTTAGAGCTGAGAAAACAGAGACAAAGAGAGTGTAATGATTTGCCTCAGGTCACACTGCTAGTAAATTTCTGAGGCTAAATTTGAACTCAGGTCTTCCTGACTTATCTATGGTAAAGTTTTGAGTCATCAGAATATAATGACCTGGAGTTCTGTTAATTGTGCTACAGAGAATGCTCTGGAGACATCCATCATCCTGGGCCTCCTAATTACCTAAAGTTCCAGGTCATTAATTTCTGTGGAATAATTAAAAAATTTGAATAAGCAAAAAAAATTAAATTGATTTTTAAAAAAAGTCCTCCCCTGCCCAAGGCACCATCTTCTTCCCAATTATCCAAGTTCGAAACCAATGTGTCCTCCTTGACTCCCCACTCCCTCTCACATCCCATAATCCTCTCCTTTGGCAAGCCCTGTCTATTTCTTTCCAGATACTTTGTTTCTTCAAAAGGGCTTACTACCAACTTTCCTTTTTTTTTTTAACCCATACTTTCTGTCTTTATATCAGTTCTAATTGAAGAAGAATGTCAAGAGCTAGGCATTCAGGGTTAAGTGACTTACCCAGAGTCACACAGCTAGAACATGTGTGGGGCCATATTGGAACCCAAGTCCTTCAGACTCCAAACCTGGTGTTCTATTCACCATACTAACTAGCTGCCCCGAGGGTTTCCTTTGGACAAAGAGATGCTGTCAGGATCTCCTTTTTGAGACAATTAACCAAAACGATTTCACTTTTTGTTGAAATCATTTTATGTCAGTCATTTGATCCTTACAAGGACCCTGCTCTAATGATCTATATTTTTACAGATAAGGAAAGAGGATGGGTGAGTTTAAGGATTTGCTCAGGATCCCATTGATAGTCCAGGCGGTATTCAAAAGAGGAAAGCGGCTCAGAGCATTCCCACCCTTTGAGAAAAGAGCAGAATGTGGGTATTCAGCACAATACCAAACCACAACTCTAAAAAGACTGTTCTTTGCTGTAGCTTGCTTTTGTGTCCCCCCATCCAGGCGCAGAGAATGCTGGGTAGAGAGTAGATTCTCAACAGCCGATCTCTGTGGATCAATATGCAAGAAACAATGCAGACTGCCTGAGAACCCAGGGAAAAGGAAACATTCCTAGGAAACGAACTCCCAGGGGACTCACAAATAAATGAGCATTCATGTGGTTTTTCTTTTCTTTTCAAAACATTCACACCAATTTCCAGCAATAGGGGAACAGGTTGAAGACTCGCTCCCCAGCCTGCTGATGTATGTGGCCTCAGTTCTCTCCACAAAAGCTCTGGCTGTTCACACTGAAAGCTTTGCCTTGTAATACCACCAGTGGGCAATGTGAGGGCATGGCTGTGCATCGGCAACTTCACCAAAATGAGTGGCAGGGCATATTTTCTCAAATATTAGTATCTTCAATGAGACTCTGAGATCATAGGTTTTTAGATTTAGAACTGAAAAAAACTCAGAGGCCTTCTGATCCAGCCTGACCCACCACCACCATTATCATCACCATCACCATCACCACCACCACCACCACCACCACCATCATCATCATCATCATCATCATCATCATCATCATCATCATCATCATCATTTAAAAATAGCTTGACATGAAAATGACAATCACAGAATTTGTTACTAAGTACACAGGTGGGACTTACTCCACTCATTTTCAAGGGTCTTTCACTCTAGGAACCCTAGCCATTAAGTGCTTTAGAAGTCAAAGTCTAAATGAACGCGCCATCTTTTGTTTCAAAATTCTGATGAGTGTGGTTAAAGGTAAAGTTTATTAGTAACTCTAGACATTTTGGTAGGAATGGATTTTGTTTCAGGAGTTTTGCGAGGTACTGTGTTAGAACAGAATACGGGACACAAAGAATCAGGGGAGCTCTAAGTCAGGTTTGCTGAATGATTCTGGGTGAGCCACTTCTTAGTTTCAGTTTTTTCATCTATAAAATAGGCAACTAGGTGGTGTTTTGGATGGGGTTCTGGTCCTGGAGTCAGGAAGATTTAAATTCAAATTCAACATCAGATACTTATTAGTTGTGTAGCTTAAGCAAGTCGCTTAATCTCTGTTCCTTGATTATAACAACAATATCTGCCTCTTAAAAAGTAGCGTATAACTTCTTACTGAAATCTTTCATACTTTTTCTCAAAAGGTGGTATATCAAGCTGTAATTCCTCCAGTACCATACCAAAATGAATCGTGTCATTTTATTATCTCCGATTTGGTGTGTATTAAATGACATCTAAGAGTTTTAGAAAGTGACATATAGGAGGAGCTCTATAAATTCCCTTTCCTTCCTCTCTCCACCCCCATTACACCCTCATCAAGGAGAATTTTATTATTTTTATTATGATAATGGATCCAAAAAGTACACGATGCCAGTATAATCTTGACACCTTACTTTTATGACAATATGAATTAAGATGTAGAAGTCACTTTAAAGATAATCTAGTTCAATTCATATACTATATAGATGAGAAAACAGAAGCCAAAGAGGTTAAGTGATTGATTTGCCCCACATCACAAAAGCATGGTAGTAAATGTGTAAGGATAGGCAAGATTTGAAGGCTCTAAATCTGAGTCTCTTCCTGTTATTCAGCCTTCTCTGGAAATCACTTTGCTTGCAAGCTCCACTATCCAGAACTGTGTCAGAACCAGAAAGGAAGTAAAAAAAAAGACTTCAAGGCAACCAGAAACCAGTGACATAGAATCCACACACTTGGCCAAGACCTATTTATTCTTATTTTATACATAGTTCAAACAACCTTGGTTATCTGGTTTCCCACAACCAGATTAGAAACATGTGTGTGTGTGTGTGTGTGTGTGTATGTATGTACGTGTGTGGAGAGAGGGAGAGGGAGGGGGAGAGAGACAGAGAGAGACAGAGAGAGAGAGAGAGAGAGAGAGAGAGAGAGAGGAGAATGACAGAAAAAGAGGATTGCTAGAGGCAAGTGTACGGACACAGCAAAAAGTACGAGGGAAGAGAAAGAATAAAATGAAAAAAAATTCTATATTCAGGATGACCTAAGAATGCATTATGGACACCCTATAGATGTAAAAAATCGCAAAAGTCTGGGAACTTTTCAGGGGGTAAAAAGTTCTACTTCTGCTATCCTGAAGTTCAAGCTGGCCTGCTAGCTATTCCCAGAACACCTCCATCTCTTCTACTTTTTGCCTCTAAATGAGGCAAAATGTATTTCTTTTTCATTCACAATCACAGAATTCTCAGTTTCCCCAGAAGCACAGCTTAGCAGATGCCTCTTACACAAGGCCTTTCCTGATCCCCTCCCTGCTCTCCCTCTTTGAAATGACTGAACTGCACTGCATTGACTCCTGTGAATACACGTTGTATCCCTCTGGTAGAACACAAGCTTCTGGAAAGCAGGGACTATATTGGTTTTACTTCCAAACTCCCAAAGCCTCATCGTCACAATGCCTTGTACCTAGTATGCACTTAATACAAGTCTGTTGAATAGAGAGTTCTACATGCATCAAAGCCCCCCGTGGACATTGCTGTATATTACAGTACAGCACGGTGAGTCATGTTCATAGTGAAGACCTTGAGTCATCCAGAGAAGGAGAAGTTCTGTCCAGTATGATTCATTTGTTGTTTTAGTATGATTCATTTTTAAAAAGCAGGGAAAGTTTTGGAAAGATTTCTTTCTGAATTATTAAGTTTAAAATAATTGGTACTTAAAGATGTAATCAGTTATCTGGAAAATTGTCTTGTATGGACAAAGCTTGTCCTCTGCGGATGCTGGGCCAGTGAGGTTTCAGGGCCTCATTATTTTTTACTGCAATCAGGAGTCTCTCCAAAGGGCCACACCTGCCCATTCACTCCAACCTCAGGGTGTCAATTCCTCCATGTCATTGTGTGGTGGACCAGTTAGTGTTTCTTGAGCTGTCCAGCAGCTCATCAATCTCAGTAAATACTGAAGGCTTAACCACGCAGAAATCAACCCCTTCTGAGTGGAAAAATCCTCCCGCACAGCATAATCAAGCAAAGGAAGATTTTATTTTGAAAAGAGCCAGAAACTGAAGAGACTCACCTACCCACAAGAAAAACGACAACTATGTGTTTGTTACCAGAAAATTGCAGTCATTATTCTTTTCTGTGACTATTGCAATGAGGTCAGCAACAAAAAAGTCAGTGTCTTAACATTCTTTTAGTGTTTACTCTCCATGGACACAAGCATAAGTACAGAAATGAGAACAGGGCACAGGAAATAGCTTCCCAGAGATGATATTTCCTGCTTAGTTCTTCCATTTAGGTGAAAATGCGGGGCAAATATGAGCTTGAGGGGAGACAACATGCCAACTTGCAGACAGTATATTAAGTTCTTTATCTCACCATGAAAATGAATTGCCTCCATTCTTTTCTTCACTGTTTCTCTACCTATACAGATCCTATGAAGCTCTGGTGGCTAACTAAGGAAATGGAAACCTATACCTTAGCAAACAGCACTTTCTACCATTATAAAACAGATTTATAATAGTTAACAGATTGAAGACTAATCTCTTATTCTTTTAACACCTTTTAATATGATTTGCTGAAAGCAGAATTCGTACTATTACCATATTCTTGAATATGAACTGTATAATTTAGCACTTTATTATATTCTCCTTTAGATCAAGAATTCCTGAATATATGTGACACTTGACTCTTCCAATAGAGTGTGTATAAGCTCTTTGAGGGAATGGAAAGCATCTTCAAATATCTTTGTCTATATATAAGCATTTTGGTACAAGGGAAGAGGTAGTCAAGGCTAATGGATAGAGGCCAGGAAGAGCTGTCCTAAAGTCCTCTCTTTGATATATGTTGGATTTTTATTTCCTGGCATTGCCTTCCTCCCTACACCCCCCAACCCACCAAGTTCATCACCAGTTAACTAGCTTGTGTAGTTATACCACATCAGTATCCTTAGTTGCCTCTGCCTCTCTGATTGGAGGCTGGAGGGCAGAGCAAAAACTCCACCCCCCTAATTCTCTCTTTAAAGAGGGTTCAGAGAAGCCCAGTCAACTCTTCATTTCCCACCAGCTCTTCTGCTTGGTTTAGACTCCACCATCAAGTCAGGTTCCTTTCCTCCTCCCCTTTTTCAGATTTCTTTTGTGCATTGTCTTTCTTCATTAGACTGTAAGCTGTTTGAGGGCAGGGACTTTATTTTTCTTATAGGTATCCCTAGTGCTTAGCACAGTGCCTGGAATATGGTATGCACTTAATAAATGTTTATTATATTTTATCACCTTATTGATAAGTGACTGGGGCCATTACTCAACAGATGTGCCCTACACAACATCCTAAGACTATAGGTTGCAGAACTGTTGCCAATATACATTAGCAGAAAGGGCTTCTTTGCCAAGAACTCTCTTCCATAATAAAATCCTGAATGAATTTTGCAATGACTCCAGATTATAGTTTAAAAAAATAATGTAATAGTGCCTCATTGGCCTAGCATTCTCAGAGGATGAATTCTTCCATGGAAGAAAAATTTCCAAGAAAACTGATTATGATTTTAAGCAAAAATTAAAAAAATTAAAATAAAATGCAATGTATTTTGCCACACACTATGGAAACAGGGAGGAACTAAGGCACAGACTTGGTCCTCAAGGAGCTAATTGTCCAACAGGGAGTTCCCATTTTTTCCAGCCAATGAGCTCTTGGAGATTATCTTTAAAGTGACTCTTGGTAAGGCTCAATCCCAACTGTTCATGCATTATTATTCTCTAGTTGGACATTAGCAGGTGCTTAAAGGATGAGTGTTTATTTGGTAATACTGAAAGAGTGAAGCAAAACACAAAGCATTAGAAACTGTGGCAGTTGGTGTTCTATCATAGTCTTAGCTGCCCCAGTATAGGAGACCAACATACACTTATTGATGAATGACTGATTCATCACTGAGGAAAAACTGCTGCTTCCCTCTTTCTCCAGGGAGCAGTATTGCCCTACCTCATTGATGGCCAGTTGCTCTCCTCCTCCTCCTGGGTGGCCGTAATGGTGGGTGGAGCTTCGGAAGTCCTCATACAGGTCCTCCTCACTTCCCAGCTCATCTGCAAGGGCTGACTTTTCCAGGGCTCCATCAGGAATCACTAAAACAGGACAGAACGACATTTTACCAGAGAGTGACGTAGTTTCAAGGAGAGCAGACGAGAAAGGAAAGTGAGAAAGGCGATGGAACATTTTCATTATCAATGCTCCTTCTGGGATATCTTTTCATTTTAAAAGTCAGCAGAAGGCACCGTGGAAGTATTTTCCCAGATCCAATAGGCTACAGAAATTCTATCTGCTTCATAAAGTGTACGTTGGCTCCTGGCCACTTTGCCATTCCCTACCCAATCGTCTCTCCCCCTCCCTTACCTCATTTCTCAAAGCTCATCTCAAGAAAACACAACATAAACATCTGTCTGCCTGAAGCAGAAACACTTATGAGTTCTCTCCACAACACACAGTCCTATGATAAGCAAACCAAGGGGAAAAACTAAGGGCATAACTGCACGTTTCTGATTGTCTGGCTTCAGTAGAAACACTGCCTGATTTCCCTTGGGCCTGCTCTGGTTTCCTTAGAACCCAGACACTTGCTTGGACCAGTGCTCAGTTTGTTTCATTCATTTATTTCTTCCTTCGTTCACTGGGCAAGTCTTTCCTGAGCTTTTCTACTGTGTGTCCTATGCTAGGTGCTGAGAAAGATACACAGGAGTCTAAAATCTGGTCTCTGCTGCTTCCAGGCTACCTCCAGTCTTGGTGGGGGGCAGAGCACAATAAACACAAAGGTAAATAATTATGACTACAAGATGGCACATGGAACACTGGGGCTGGAGGCTTAAGGAGTACATGAGCCTGGAACTGAGGCTTCAGGGATAGGTAAATTTTGGTTAAACAAAAGGAAGAGGAGAGCATTTCAAACAAGCTTTGTCCTCACCAACGCTGAGGACAGAGAAAGGAAAGTACCCAGTGTGTTCAGAGGACAGGGAATACATTGGCCAGGTGGCTAAAGGGTGGAATTCATGTTAGGAAACAAGGGACATGCAGGTTGGGGTCAGATCATGGAGGGTCTTGGCTGTTCAGTTAAGGACTTTGGGCTGTGTCCACTAGGGAATGAGGAACCACCACAGTGTTTTGAGAAGAAGGGTGACAAGACCACTGTCTTCCACCCAAACAGGTACTTATAGGTCTGGTTTATAGAAAATATAGTCCTGGGAGAGGGGATGGAGGATGGAATGACAGGGTTAGATAAGAACAGTATATTATTGGCCAAAGATTGGTCTAGATGATCTCCTAGGTCCCTTTCTGCTCTAAAATTTCATGAATCTGACAATTTTTTAAAAAACCAGGCCTATAATAGCTAACATTTATAGAGTACTTCAAGGTTTGTGAAGCACTTTACATGCTATTGTTACTACTCCCATTTTACAGATGAGGAAACTGTGGCTGAGTTTAAGTGATTGTCTATACAATGAAGGGGTTGGACTAGGTCATTTCTAAGGTTGCTTGTCAGGCCCAGAGATGGGAGGTCCTGGGTTCAAATGTGGCCTCAGACACATCCTAGCTGTGTGACCCTGGGCAAATCACTTAACTCCTATTGCCTAGCTCTTCTGCCTTAGAAGCAATATTCAGTATCGATTCCAAGGCACAAGGTAGGGGTTATTAAAAAAAAAGGAAAGCAACAAACTGAGAAAAAAATTTTTATAACAAAACTCTGTCAAAGATTTAATTTCCCAAATATATAAGGAACTAAGTCAAATTTACAAAAAATCAAGCCATTCCCCAATCAACAAATGGTCAAGAGACATGAATGGTCAAGGGTCAAGGCAGTCATGAATAAATAAAAATTATCAATAAGAATATGAAAAAGTGTTCTAAATCTCTCCTGATTAGAGAAATGCAAATTAAAACAACTCTGAGGTACCATCTTACACCTAGCTGACTGGCCAATATGGCAGCAAAGGAAAGGGATAACTATTGGTGGGGATGTGGCAAAATTGGGACACTAATACATTGCTGGTAGAGTTGTGAATTGGTCCAACCATTCTGGAGGGCAATTTGGAACTATGCCCAAAGGGCACTAAAAGACTGTCTGCCCTTTGATCCAGCGATAGCACTGCTGGGTTTGTACCCCAAATAGATAATAAGGAAAAAGACATGTAAAAAATATTCGTAGCTGCGGTGATAAAAAAATTGGAAAATGGGGGGATGTCCATCGATTGGGGGATGGTTGAACAAATGGTGGTATCTGTTGGTGATGGAATACTATTGGACTCTGAGCTCAGGCCACAGGGTTCTTCTCTCTGGAATACGTCGTACCTAACTGCACTCAAGTTCCCCAGCCTGAAGGGGCTGCTGCCTGAATGAATTATATTCCTGCAAAGCAGGCAGTCTGTAGCTGCTGATCTATCAGCTCGCCCACCATCCCCCACACTTCCCTGGGGCTCCCAATTCAATAGTTTCTAATCAGGCGGGTGGAAGCCTGGCCCCTTCCTGTCAGCTTGACAGGTTTATTTGAAACCCCCACGATAGGAATAGGGATCAAGCTTCAATGGAAGCTGTATACCACACAGCGCTTCAATGAGAGGGTTCCCACAATTCAACGGATCCTGGCCCATTCCTAGAGCACGGACGCCCCTCAGGCCCATGCCTGGCTTTGGTGAGAATCCTCGGGGGAACTGCATGGGATGAACAGCCCCGGCCGGGCCCCCATCATCACCCGCCACGGTCCGGATTTGTTCAAACAAACCCTAGGTTATTCAGGGCTCAGTGGTGTGTGTGTGTGTGTGTGTGTGTGTGTGTGTGTGTGTGTGTGTGTGTGTGTGTGTGTGTGTGTGTGTGAGTGTGTGAGACAGAGAGAGAGAGAGAGAGAGAGAGAGAGAGAGAGAGAGAGAGAGAGAGAGAGAGAGGGAGAGAGAGAGGGAGAGAGACTGAGAGGGAGGGAGGGAGGACATCAGAGGCCCCTGGAGGGAAAAGGTAAATTAGAAGAGGGCTTCAAGGGCAGGAATTAAAATGGCAGCCTGAAGGGTAATAGATTTCTTGGGCTTGGATCAGTAACAAGGTCAGACCCCTTAGCTAGTATATGCCAACCATTTTCAGGATCTATAGCCAATGCATACATTATTTCACTTGATGCTCTCCAAAGCTTTATAATAGTTCCTATTATTATTATTATACAATTTTTAGATGAAGTAACTGTTCGAAGATCTGGGTTCAGATTTCTTCTTTTGATGTTCACTCCCTCTGTGACTGTGGGAAAATAGTTTTAAAATCATTTAAAGATATTTTATTTTCCCGATTACATACATGTATTTCCTGAAATTATAAGATCCAAACTGTCTTCCTTCCTCCTTCCCACCTCCCATTGGAGATGGTAAGCAATTTGAGAATTTGAGCTGGGTTATGGGTTATATATGTATTATCATGCAAAACCTACTTCCATATTGGTCATTGTAAGAAAATACTCCTCTAAAACCAGAACCACAGGGAAATAATTTAAATTCCATAGGCCTCAGTTTCCAATGAAGGGGTTGTTTCTGTGGTTCCCTTCTGGTTCTTGGTCCATGATCCCATGATTCTTTTCTCACTTTCTCAGGTCAAATGCTATAGAATTTCTTTTTTTTAAACCCTTTTCTTCCATCAATACTGTATATTGGTTCTAAGGCAGAAGAGCAGTACGGACTTGGCAATGGGGATTTTTTTTTTCACCCTTGGATAAGAATTTTATTTGACTGAATTTTCCAAAAGTTGGCAAGGATTGTTATGGTGGCTGTAGCTGCATGATTAGTGCCCCCTAGTCAGGCAGAGGCTCCCCCACCCCAGTTCTCATTCCAGGACACAGGTGACAAGGATCCCCGACATGCTGAGAGGGCTGGTCAAACATTGGTGAACCTTTCCGAGGCCATAGTTGGGTGCCCACAAATTCTACTTTGTCCCTCCTCCTCAGGGAGCAAGGAGAGCAAGAAGACACACACTGGGGGAAACAGTTACCCTAGAAGAAGGTTTCTTCTTTCTATGGTACCTGGTCACAGAGAGAACTTGGCCCACCAGTATTAGTAGAAAAGTAGCCAGCTGACATGGCCTCAAGAGGATACAAATCTCTATAAGACATCAGCGTTCATCCTGTGCCCCCTAGCTGGCCCCTAAAAGCTATGGAATTTCCCAGGCAGAATATGAATTCAAATTTTTTTTGACTAATGTAACCTGCAAAAGATGAGGAACACAAACTTTTGATATTGATTTCTTAAACAATACATGCTAATTTGCCTAACAAACCAGGACCTCAGTTTAGGGACAGACGCGAAATATATGGGAAGACATTTTTGTAGGGTAAAAGCAATTAATCAAATTAAGACAAATTAACTAGAAGGAAACAATACATTTGCTAATCTGATTTCTAATTGGATGAAAGATGAGGGATTTTTCAATTTGGGAGGGGGAGAGTGAAGAAGTGCAATTCCCTGAATTGAGGAAAAGAGGTGTCTTACTCCTTCCCAAGTATCTCTAAACAAAGAAACAGGGAAAGAATGATTGGGGCCAGTTTGTAGATAAGCCATGTGGGTTGCTTGAGATGTACAATCATGAGAAAACTCCTTCCATCCATCTCAGGATCTTACTGTCTTTCTAAATCCTGGGTTCAGGGTCTCTAAACAGCAGGTAGAGGTGGTCCAGTTTCCTAGCCATGCTGGGCTAGATTCCAGTAATACAATTAAGATTTTCTCCTAATTCTCCCAACTGAATAATCTTTTCTCACAAGTCAGAATTTGGACTAGGCCCATAATTGAATAGAAAGCTCCAGAATTAAGTCACAAGATGGAGTCAGTATGGCTCACTCAATTCCCACAATTAACCGCTTGCTGTCCCAATCCCTTCCACAACTTTCTCACACTCAATCCAGGATTATCTCATGCTGCCTCTCGTATCTTAATATCTAACATATGCTAATTCCTCAGCTAACTGACTAGCCAACTCATATTTAGATTTCTTCAGTAATTTTTGACAAGATTTCTTTTCCTTGGGAAAAAATGTGTAGAGTTCCTTGAGAACGAAGGGTCTCCAGGGATTCATTTGCTATCCATCAGCAGTAGGTCAGGGTGAAGTAATTTTCAAGCCCTAAGATTGTGGTGTCAACTCAAACAGAAACTGGGGCCACTAAGCCTGACATAAGCATCCCTGTGGGCCCCATATTGAAGCCACATATGAACATTATCTATATTCTATTATTCTATTTATTTTGTTGCACATTTCTCAATTGCATTTTAATGTGGTTCCTGTGTGTTGGGAGTAGTGTAGGACTGAGGCTTGAAACTAGAAATATAATGGCTTACAAGAGCAGATTTTTGTCTAGAGAGGAGATTCCAGGCCATCTAGTCCATCCCCTTCATTTATAGATGAAATTCAAAAGGAAGGAAATGGCAAAAATGAGATCTGAATCCAGGACTAGCATCCTTGTTTATGAGGTAAAATCCAAATGATTTCCCTTGGCATTTACAGCTCTCCGTAACCTGGCTCCACCCAGGAGACACTTTTGGTGATCTTACTGGTGAATTCTTACTAGAGTTTGGTTTAGCAAAGACATCAGAGCCTGGAGAGTAGTGGCAAGGAAAAGCTGTTAATCTTTCCTTTTTTTTTTTTTGACTGCAAAGCAAACAACTTCGGCAAACACTATTAAATCAAGTGGCCACAGCTGGCCAACTCTTGCCTTCTCAGACCCAGATCAAAAAGGATGCCCTTGGTGAGACACAGAGCAATGAGGAACAATATCCATCATGTAAATACAAGCACAAAAATGCACAAACACACTCAGATACAAACACAGTGTACTCTATATAATTTATTTGAAGCAGATTCCCTGCTGGGCTATTTGGCTAACTGGATGAATTCCAGCAAACAGGGCCATAAATCTTTTCCTATATGCCAGGTATGGGGGATGCTGTGAATTTATTGAAGTAGGCCTCCCACATGGTGGTACTCAACTGCCATGAATCTGAGCAGGGAATGGGGATTTATGTCACCAAAATAATCGTGAGGGCAAATTTATAACGGTGTCAGGCTGGGCTGGTGGTTCATCTTCTCAAACATAAAGCATTTGCTTTCCTGGGGGAGGATAAAGGACAGAAAATTTGGAACCTATTGCTGCCTGAGGAATAGCTTTGAAAAGTTTGCCTGGAGTTAGGGAGGGAGTCTGGGTGCAAAGAGATAACAAACCACAGACCCAGATCGAGGACTGAAGAATGACAGTTGTTCTCAGAGTCCGCCCAATCCAACTCTACATGAACAGGCATCCTTGCCACAAACTCCTCTGACATCTTGAAGATCTCCACTGATCCTGGGAAGTCACCTTTTCTCCAAATAGCTCATTCCCTTTGTGGACACTCTAAACATGAGGAAAGTGGAAGCTAGGTGGTGCAGTGGATAGAGCACTGGCCTTGGAATCAAGAAGACTCATCTCTCCCAGTTTAAATCTGTCCTCAGAGACTTATTAGCCATGTGACTCTAGGAAAGACATTTAGCCCTATTTGCCTCAGTTGCTACATCTTTAAAATGAGAAGGAAATGGCAAAACCACTCATATATTTGCCAAGAAAATCCCCCAAAGGGATACAAAGATATGACTGAAATGACCAAAAAACAACAAACATTAGGAGATATTTTTAATGGAACAAATTCCTCTGCAATGATGATCCTTTATTCTTAGTTCAGTCCTCTAGGGCCAGGAAGAGTAGTTCTTCATATAAATGATCTCCAACTACCTGAAAACAGTTTCTGTGTCCCCAATAAAGCCTCATTTCTTCATATCACACAGACTACTATCTTCTAGGTATCCTGATGGCTTCACATTCCACTTTGCTGATGTACTTTCCAAAATATGGTACCCATAACTGGACATAATAATACCTACTTGACCAGGACTATTGCCTTCCCCATTCTAGACACTAGGCCTCTTTTTATGCAGTCTAAAATCATACTAGCTTTTTGGGGCTACCATTTCATAATGCCAAGCTCATATGATAAATATAGTAAGTCTTGCAGGTTTTTTTTAACCTGAATTATTGTCTAGACATGCTTCCTTCATCTTGTATTTTTATTGTTGATTTTTAAAACCCAAGCATAGGATTGTGTGTTGATTGCTAGAACATTTCTTCTTGTTAATTGGATTTGGTTCTCCATCCTTAGCTGCTGAGGTCTTTTTGGATAATGAGTCTGTCATTTGATGGTTTTTTCTATCCCTCTTCACTTTGCTTCAACTGTAAGTTTTGATAAGCCTGTCATTTTGGCTTTTATTTGAATCTTTTATAAAAATGTTGATCAGACTAGACTCAAGCAGAAATGAGGAATGGGAAAGTTAGGTGATTATTAAAGGTGGTTCTGCATGTGGTGAGGGGGAACACTGGGAGACAAGTTTTAATGTTGTTTTTTTTAATATGTGCCAACCACCTCCTACATGTACCTTTGTGAAGATAGAATTAACTCTCCCTTTGTCTATTTTTAGTTAATAAAATCAAGAACTCAACACTTAAAGTAAGAGAATTCACAAGTCACTTACTAGAGAAAACTCTCACCTCCAAAGGACACTGCCTACCCCGGGGCAGTGCTAGGCAAATTAAAAGACTGCAATTGGTTTCTGCGAAGAGGGGGAGAGACAGGAAATGACATGGGAAAGGGGGTATAAAAGAAGAGACCAACATGGACTGGTCTTTTTGCTTCCTTGGTTTTTGGAGAGATTGGGTCATTGGAGACCATTCCTTCCTTGGATTTTGGAGAGACTCTTCCCTTGGATTTTGTGTTGGTGAGTATTACTGAAAGACACACTTTTCCTCTGAGTCATTCTGCCTTGGTGGAAGTCTGGTTGATGACACTACTGGGATTTCTGACTGAGGACAACTGGGAAATCCACATGGAGATCGGGACTTGGGGAAGCCCCTGCCGGGGGTTGTGCCAGACTTCACCAGAGCAGCACTTAGGGCTGGTAGGATAGACCAGGCTTTGTCTCCTTCCTATATTTCCCATGTTCACTATCACTACCTTGTAAATAAAAGCTGCTTAGTCATTTTTGACTTAAGGGCTAATATTTTATAAATGGTGACCACTTTTATAACTCTCATATTGAGTCAAAACCTAAATTTAATTGTTACACCCTTGATCCCATTCCTTCCTGTTTTCTCTATAGAGTGTCTCCTTTATTGTCCCTCTTTTCTCTTTAATCTTCAGTTTCTTTCTGTTGACTGGTTCTTGCTCTGTTACTTACAAACAACTAGTTTTCTGTATCCTTAAATAAAATCCCACTTGATTCTACCAATTCTGCTAACAACAGTGAATTATATCTTCCCTCTTTCTCAGTAAAACTCCTTTAAAACGCTATCTACACAGATTAACTATACTTCGATTCTCTAGTTTCTTTCAAAGTGTGGTCCCAATGCTCCCTCTTTTACCAGAACTTTTCTGACCTTTCCAGCTGCAGGAGCCTTTCCACTAAAGTAACTTGTACTTATTTGTATGCATTCTGTATATTCAGGGCAGCTAGATGGCACATTGGATAGGGTACCTAGGAAGACTCATCCTTTTCAGTTCAAATCTGGCTTCAGACACTTAATAGCTGTGTGACACTGGGAAATCACTATACTCTGTTTGCCTCAGTTTCCTCATCTGTAAAATGAACTGAAGAAGGAAATGGCAAGCCATTCCAATATCTTTATTAAGAAAACCCCAAATGGGGTCACAAAAAAGTCAGACATGGCTAAAATGAATAAGCAACAACAATCATTTTTTAAAATATTCATTTACATACATTATCTCTTCTGATAGAATGTAAGCTCCTTGAGGGCAGGAATGCTTTTATTTTTGTCTTTGATTCCTCAATGCCTGATATATAGTAAGTGCCTTGTTTTAACTCTGCCTGGATGAGTTCCTGAAGTTTAATTTTAGTTTATTTTCTGTGACTTTATTCCTATCCCAAACATTCTGTCAAATTTAGGACAGAGAGGGGACCACTATCTGATTAAGTAGAAAGTTCTCTTCCCCTGTCATACCTTTTGGCCTGTTCTCCTGACTCAGTTTTCTCTTAGCTAAATTATTTTCCATGCTGCTACCAGATTAATCCTCCTAAAACTCTACTTTCAGACTAATGCTTTAATTTGCTTTTAGGTTCAAGTTGAAATTTGTCATCCTATCAACAAATCTGCCCCCAACCTGCCTATCCTATCTTATTTCCCACTCTCCCCCAACTCCATTTACAAGCATTAAAACATTTTAAAATTTAATTAATTTAGAATATTTTTCCATGGTTACATGATTCATGTTCTTTCCCTCCCCTCCTTCCTTCCCCCTCCTGGAGCCTGCAAGCAATTCTACTGGGTTTTATATGTATCATTGCTCAAAACCTATTTCCATATTATTACTGTTTGCACTAGAGCGATCATTTAAAGTCAACATCCCCAATCATATCCCCATCAAACCATGTGATCAAGCAAATGTTTTTCCTCTGGGATTCTACTCCCACAGTTCTTTCTCTGGATGTGGATAGCGTTCCTTCCCGTAAGTCCCTCAGAATTGTCCTGGGTCATTGCAAGGCTGCTAGAAGAGAAGACCATTATAGGAGCATTTTCTTAATGCTCCCCTGAACACATTGTTCTCATTAGTGTCCCCGTGCCATTGCTTGTGCCATTCCTTTTCTTGGAATGCCATCTCTCCATTAAATTACTCTACGTTCAAGGCCTAAATCAATTGTCATCTCTTCCAGAAAGTCTTTCCTAACTACCAGCCCACCATAATCTCTCTGTCTGCCTGTCTCTCCCCCTTTCTTCTATCCTACCCCCTAACTCCTTCTAACACAGCAGTTATCTATGCCATTCACTTGAGCCCTTATCATAAATTACTTGTGATCTTAGTTAACTTTTTTCTGTATAACTTCTCTCCCTAACGAGACTTTGCCCCATTTTGGAAATGATTGTAGATAGGCAAATATCTAGTTGCTGTGGTCACCAGAGTGCTGGACTGGCACTCATGCTCACCTGAGTTCAAATCCTTGTAATTATTAGCTGTATGTGGTCCTAGGCAAATTACTTAAATTCCCTCAATCTCTATTTACTCATTTGTAAAATGGGGGTAATTATAGTTTCTCTTTTAAGAGCTGTTATGAGGATTAAATTAGTTTACATATGTAAGGCCCCTTGTAAAACTTAAAGCATTATATATTAGCTATTATTATTATATATTATTATGCTTTCTCCTAGCTGGGTGGCACAGCGGATGAAGTGCCAAGGTTGGTGTCAGGAAAATTTATCTTCCTGAGTTCAGATTGGGCTTCAGATCCATATTAGCAGTGAGACCCTGGACAAGTCACTTTACCCTATTTGCCTCAGTTTTCTCATCTACAAAATGAGCTGAAGAAGGAAATAGCAAACCACTCTTGTATCTATGCCAAGAAAACCCCAAATGGGGCCACAAAGAGTTAGACACAAGTGAAAAATGACTTGACAATAACAACAAATGCCATTTTTCATGTCCCCCACAGTCCCTAGGTATATAGATATAGATAGATAGATAGTAGGTGCTGACTTAAGTCTTGTTTAAATGAATCCCCTCTCTCTACAATAGACAACCTAATGCTTCCTCGTGCCCAGAAATAATGCCACAGCATCTAGGAGATTACAAATACTTGACATAACTTAATTTTTAGCACTATGGGGACAGCATTTAGAAGCATGAACGGGGAAAGGGAGCAGGTGCAGTCTACTGTTCCAAGAGATTACTTGGACATTTCCACTCATTCTAGATTGGTGAGACGCCAGATTATTTAAAAGAGATAGGCACTATAATCAGTTATCTCTGATTTTAAACAAGCCCCTTTGTGATGCTATAAATTTAGAGCAATTGAGTTTGGTGACAGCAAAAAGAAGAAGTCAGGTAGGTCCTCCTTAGCAGTAGAATAAAGTTGTGGGTTGTTGTGTTTCATGGTCCCTGAGAACAATTTCCTTTGCATGAAGGTTCTCATATACCATTTGGTCCCCTGGAACCCCCAGATGTATTTTTTTCTCATAAACTATTATCTAGGAATGCCTTACTTGTTCTGTATTTTTGTAATTGATTTTTTAACCCAAGCATAGGACTTTACATGTATTTTCATTAAACTTCTTCCTAAACAGAGGACTTCTTAGATACATGCCAGAAAGGACACATTCTTTTGGATCCCTTTGTGAGTCACGTGTCTACAGCCCAAGTTAGTCCAAAATGTAGCACCTGTAACACCAAGAAGGAACTGGCTGGTGGTGAGTTAAGTTTTCAGTTAAGTTAAAGTCCAGTCTTGCTGAGCTATCTTTTCCAAAGCCTTTAGTTCACGTCTATGTCAGACTCTGGCACCCATATCCTGAGCCCATTAAAAAAAGGCGATCAAACTATGGACCAAAAAAAGAGTCATTTAAATTTGTTGTATTTTCCTTGGCAGCACCAATCATTTCTGCTTCCCAGGGAATGGCTTCTGACAGTATTATGACAAGACTTGGCAAGACTATGGAATGAATTATGTTCTTCATTCATCTGCTTCTTGATCCTTTCTGATCTCTGTGTGGCTGTTACCCTGAAAATCCCATCATTGCACTTATAGCTCTCTTCAGAACTTCTCCGCTTTGTAAGTGGATGCCTACATGGTGGTCAATGGGAAAATCTCATGTACAGAAATTATTTTCTAAACAGCATGCAAATAGCTATTTTATGATGTCAGCAAGAGCTCCAAGTTTCTTATAACGCAGAGGGAAGAAAAAGGGAGGGAGAGCATCTCTCCCACCAAAGCCTGATATTCTTTTTTTTTTTAATTTTGTCACATTGCTTGAAATTTCATCATTAGAGACAGACACTGTTTTCCTTTTGGGGAGAATAATGAGCTCTTTCTAGAAGTATAATAGGTTAAACTTATCAATCACTCATACATTATTGTAAATCAGATCACTTTCCCCTATCAATTGGTAGAGATCATAGTCCAATGGAGTTGGAAGTTTAGGTAGGGGGAGTGGGAAGAGGATTGAAGGGACAATCTTGCAGATTTGAACACTATGGAGGGAGCTGGGGTTGACACAATGAGGAATGGTATGAAACTAAGTATATAGAAGGCCAGGCAACTGAGGAATGGGGGAGAAAGAAGAGAGTCAGAGTGCTTCTCCATCATTCTTCCTATTGGTCCAGAATCCTATTAGTTCAGATCATATTAGAAGGAAAGAGTGTTGTAGGGAGAAGTAGAGAGCTTTGAAGAAGCCATTCATCTGATGATTGTCTAAAGGATTTATCTTACAAATGCCTCTTACTCCTTCACATGGAATTCTGTATAACATTTCATAGAAAAGTTTTAAAATGATAGCTGGGAAGTAAATGTTTTATGAAGGTTATATGAAAGAATGGATTGTGAAGGGCTTGGAAACCATGTGTTTTGTTTATTATTATTATTATTTTTTGAGGAAAAGACAAGACTTCTGGATATTGCATTCTTTAGCACTAGCTAGTCTTTGACTTCCCCCACACTTTGACTGAACTACTGATTTTCTGTGTTCAGTCATTTCAGACATGCCTGAATCTTTGTGACCCCATTTGGGGTTTTCTTGGCAAAGATACTGGAATGGTTTGCTATTTCCTTCTTCAGTTTTATAGGTAAGGAAACTGAGGCAAACAGGGTTAGAGTGATTTGCCCAGGATCACACAGTTAGTAAATGTCTGAGGCCAGATTTGAACTCAGGAAGAGGAGTCTTCCTGTTGGAAGCTCAGAGCTCTATTCACTGTACCACCTAGCTGCCCTAACTAACCAAGAGCCCCCTTAAAATATGGTTTTCAGAACTACACACAGTTCTCCAGATATGAGTGTTTCTGTTCTATTAAGAACAAAATCCACAGCATATTTGTGATCAGAACTTGAGTTTTTATGAAGCTAATCATTAATCTAGAGATTGTTTTCTTGGCCTTTTTCTCCCCTCTTACTACAGTGTCTCCCTGGCAACCTCTTACAAACTCTCAGTGGTTCAACTATCACCTGCATGCATAAAGCTCTCAGATCTCTATCTGGAGTCTTGACATCTTTACTGAGCTCCAAAGCTATATTCCCAAATGTCTGTCGGACATAGATTTCCATAAAATCTGCACAGTATCCCAGAGCTTTTAGAATCTTAACCTCATGCCTTTAAAAAAAAAGAAAACCCTTACCTTCTATCTTAGCATCAATTCTAGCAGCAATGAATAGGCAATTGGGGTTAACTGTCTTCCCCAGACTCACACCTCTAGGAAAGTGTTTGGGGTCAGATTTGAACCCAGATCCTCTGAACCCCAGGCCTGGTACACTATCCAGTGTTCTACCTAACTACCTCACTCTGATATCTTTAAGGAAAAAAAAGAGGAATATTTACACTGTAAAAAAAACTGGCTTTTTTTCCTGTTGCTTTAAATACATTTCTGTGCTTCAGGCAATAACTGAAGGAGTACTCCCCCCCACAACTTATGCCTTCATATTGCCTCCAGGATCAAATCCAAAATGTTCTGTTTGGCATTCAAAGCCTTTCAGAGTTTAGCTCCTATAGCCTTATAGCCTTTCCAGTCTTCTCACACCTAATTCCCTGACAGGTATTCTGATTCAATGACATTGGCCTCCTGGTTGTTCCAGGAATAAGATACTCCATCTCTTGGCTCCGGGCATTTTCTCTGGATATCCTCATCCCTGGAATGCTCTTTTCCTCTGCTCCAGCTACTGACCTTCCTGACTTCCTTTAAGTCCAATCTAAAAGCCCATCTTCTATAGGAAGCCTTTTTTAATGTCTCTTACTTCCAGTGGCTTCCTTTTATTTTCTCCTATTTATCCAGTACACAGCTTGCTTTCTATATATTTGTTTGCATATTGTCTTCCCCATTAGAATGTAAGCTTCTGGATGGCAGGGACAATCTTTTTGTCTCTTTTTGTATCCCCAGAGCCTGGCCTGGCATATTACTATACATCTGTAATAAATGTATTCCGTGGTGGAGTGAATGATTTCATCCCAAACCCATTCCTCCTCCTAATTTCATTAATTCTATTGATAGGACCACCATTTGCTCCCATATGAAAAACCTTGCTATTATATTTGATTCTTCCATCTCCCTAGCATCTTCTATCCAGTGAGTAGCTGGCATTTATACAATATCATAATATTTATAATACATTACAATATGTTATAATAATATCATATGACCTTCACGACAACCCTGTGAAGTAGGAACCATACTAGGTTCCATACTAGATTAATTATCCCACTTCACAGATGAGAAAACTGAGGCTCAGAGAAGTTGTTGAAACTAGTAAGTGGTGAGGACGGGTCTCACCTGACACCAACTTCACTTCTCTTCCCACTAGGTCATACTGATTGCTAGAGGAAGTGGTGTTTCTAGAGTCCCCCACAGCCCATTATTAAATTTTCATTTATTGCTCATTCACGTGAGCATTTTATACCTCAGAAATCGGCTGCTTCTACAAATCAGGGCTCGGTTTATTGTTCTGTTGACTGTCTAGACTTAATAATACAAGTTAAACTTCAAGTATGTGTGTACAGACATTTTTTCTTCCTGTCCTCTTCCATCCTCTCCTCATCAAATCAGTTGTTAAACATTTCCCAGCATACCCCCGCAATGCCCTAGAATCACTGCTTGAGCTCATCAGGAGAACAGAAGAATCCAGGAATAAACTGGTGACACTAGGACAATAATAATAATAGTAATCATAAAGTCTGCAACGTGCTTTACATCGATTGCCCTCATTGGAGCCGGAGATATCTCAGTTTCCCACTTGAGCCTTGGATTCAAGAACCCAAGAACCACCTGCCCTTTGCCACCTGCCATGAAAGGGAATCTCCCTTTGGGTGTTAATGCCCTCACTTAGGAAGTGAGCTCCTTAAAGGCACAGACTATCTCCATTTTCTGTTTGTATCCCGAGCACAAGCCCCTGATAAATGCTTTTTCATTCCATTCCATTTTTCTTTTCTCTTTTTAAACCCTTACCTTCTGTCCAAGAATTGATACTGTGTGTAGGTTCCAAGGCAGAAGAGTGGTAAGGGCTAGGCAATGGGGGTCAAGTGACTTGCCCAGGGTCACAGAACTAGGATTCATTCCATTTCAATAAAAACACTGTCCAGGAAGGATGCAATATGGAGTAAAGTGGAAAAAGACTAACAGGATAAAAAGATCCTAGAATCAAAGACTTTTAGGGCTGACAAGGACTCAATTGTTATTGTTCAGTCATATAGTTACTTTTGACTCTTCAAGTCCCCATGAAGGTCCTCAGCTTTCCATGGTATTTTTTTGGCAAGTATACTGGAATCGTTCGCCATTTGCTTCTCCAGAGGATCATGTTTTTTAAGGGATCATCAAACCCTTTAATTTTACAGATTGGGGACCCGAGTCTTCTAGAAGTGACCTCATGTGCCCAAGGTCACATGAACCGTGAATGGCAAAGCTGGGACTAGAATCCAGGTCTTCCGACTCCCTAGACTCGTGCTCTTTACATCTTGGCTCCACGATGTTGTTTGAGCTAAGTTTGGCTAGACAGTGAGGTTTGGGGTGTCTCGACTTCCTCATCTGTTAAGTGGGGCCCAGAATACCTGTCTTACTTGGTTTCCTCCCAGGCATGTTTTGGAATCAAATGAAAGAATGGACATAAAAGTACTTTGGAAACTATAAAGGTGTCATAAAACGTGCATTATTATCTTTAGGGCAAACAACAAACATGAAGTAATATAAACTTCAGGTTATATAATCCTTTTAACGTTCAAATTGCTTTTACTTTTATGACCTCATTTGAGATAGGAATTGCATTCTCCCTTTGACAGACAGCTTACAGGGTTTACATGATTTCCTCAAGGCCACAGAGCTGATTTAGTGGCAAATTGAGGAAAAGAACCCAAACCTCCCGATTCCAAACGACTTCCTTAGAACACTTCTTATCCCTAAGCGTCATCGCAACAATTAAGGGCTGAAATCTGGGCAGAAAGGTGTAATTCCGTGCCTTGGGAAATGAGCAGAGAAAGCCAGTCAGTTAGCTTAGCTATCCCTGGCCTGTGTGATGCCTGACCCGGAGTTCTTACTGATCCCAAGTTAACGGCTTCCATAGAGCTGGAGCCCAAGATGTCTACATGGGAATTCTGTTCTTTCTCTTTCAGATAATCAAGCCATTTATGTCTTCAACTAAGTCACTGATAAAAAAAAAAAGTCTTTCCCTCCAATTATTTAATTTGTTTAGTTGTTACACTAACATTCCCAAGTATCTCCCACCACCCCTCCCCTCCCCCACTACAGGAGGCATCATTTGACAAAAAGATCTATGTAGATATTAAACCAGCTCTTGCTTGTTTCTATTTATCAGTTCTTTCTCTGGAGGCGGACACACACAAGTCATTCTTCAAACAACATTTCTGCTACGGTGTATGATTTTCTCTGGTTCTGCTCATTTCATTCTTCATAATTTCATGTAGGTCATCCCATTTTTTAAATTAACCTGTCATTTCTTACAGAGCAATAATATTCCATCACAATCGTATGCTTGTTTAGCCATTCAAAAATGCTGATTAGCACAAGACCAACCAAGGATACGATCTTTGACACTGATTCATCAATAATCACAATGGAGGCAAGGGGGTACAGTGGAAAGAAGGCTAGATTTGGGATCAGGGAAGAAGAAGTCAATTCCTGGGTCTGCTGTTTACTCTCTGTGAGACCTTGGAGAAGTCACTTGACATGCCTGGAATTGTTTCCTCATCTGTAAAATGAGGGCATTGGGTTAGATGACTTCTGAGGGCCAGACAGGTGGCACAGTAGATCGAGCACTGGATCTGGAGTCTAAAAGACCCAAGTTTAAGTCTGTGACCACAGCAAGTGACAACTGCTTTCTGCCTCAGTTTCCTCATTCCAAAATGGGGATAATATTAACATCTACCTCCCCAGATTGTATAAGGCTAAAATGAGATCATATTTGTAAAGCAATAAATGATAGGCCTTTGCTATTCTGAGCTCCCTGTGAGCTGGTCATTAAGTTCTACATCCTTATAACTGTTGTTGTCTGAATCTCCATGACCTCATTTGGGGTTTTCTCTGGTTTTGAACTCATGTCTTCCTGACTGCAGGTTCAGCACTCCCCCCACTGAACCACTCAGTCGCCTCTATATAACTTTACATTTATCCAACTCACCTCTGTCCATATCATCTACAGTGGTAGCAGAGAAGACTTTGCCAACTACCTTTCTGAAATCTGCCCAATTCTATTCCATTTCATTCATTAAAGAATAATGTGTAGAGTTGGGGCTGAAATGACAAAAATGCAGCCCCTGCCCTCAAGGATTCCTTCTGGCTCTAAGGGAAAAGGGCCCTCATCAGAGGAGGTTTAAGGCTGATCCCCTGAAGATGACCTGTGAGGTTTCCAGGGATTTCTGAGCAAATTCCCAACTGAGGCCCAATTCAGAAGGGTATCATCTTACAGGCCTTTTGGCTCCACCCCCACACAAATCCCAAGCCACAGACTAATCCCTATCCCTGCCCAGCACTTCTTGCAAATAGATGCCAGTGTTTTCTCACCAAAAGAACACAAAAGTGTGGTTGTATGACTCAGGGTACACGGAGGAGAAACAACTCAAAATGCCCATCCCACTGGCAGTGAGTGAGTCAGCAGCGGCACTTTTGCATGCAAAGGAGATTTTTAGATTTAAAGGAAAGGCAGACTGGCATGACTTTTACTATATACTAATTCTTTTTTGCATCAGGGCAGCTAAGAGGAACAGTGGATGGCGTGCTGGCCCTGGAGTTAGGAGGATCTGAATTCAAGTCTGGCCTTAGACCCTTACTCCCTGGGTGACTCTGGGAAGTCAGTTAACCCTAGTTGCCTCAGTTTCCTCATCTGGAAAATGAATTGGAGAAGGAAATGGCAAACTACCCCCTGATCTTTCTTTACCAAGAAAACCCCAAATAGGGTCATTGGCAAACTAACAATAAATTTCTCTTGCATTTGAATACTTTCTACACATTTCTTCGAAGTGTAGCCATCTCTTCCTCTTCTCCCCTTTCCTTCCATTCCCCCAGGTAGGTAACTAGTAGCCTCTCCATTTACAGATTAGGTCCACTGGGTAGGGAATGGATTAGTGTCTTACCCAGTCCCAGATGATGTTGTGAACTATTGACTGAAAGAAGGTGCAAGCAGAAAGTCTTTAGACATTATTGGGCCCCAACTCTTCCTTTTAGAGTCGAGGAAACAGACTCCAGGGAGGGAAAGCAGAATTCAGGGGGGGCTCATTCCCAAGTCCACCTTGGGCATCACTGGGTTCAGCTGCCATACACTGTCTACTTTTCTGCCAAGGGGCCTCAAAGCCTGAGAAAATCTATATATAATGAACAAACAGCGTGGATACCAGAGCCGCAACCACCAGAGGAAGCCTTGAGCGCTCCAGATCAAAGAGCCAAAAGGAACACGTACAAACAGGTAGGAAATGTTTTCAAAAGCATGAGGTCTCCCAGGGCCATGTTGGTGGATCATGCTCAGTTATTGCCACCCTTTGTCAGCATTCTCAGCTTCTTCACTTCAAACTGGCGTGTCTCCCATCTATCTACTTTGAAGTGGAAAGCATATTGGGTTTGTGTTCTGATGCCCTGCTGCGAATTATAGCTGTCATTTACAACCTTGAACAAACCGCATAATCTCTCTTCCAAGAGGCCTTGGCTTCCTCTTCTATAAAGGTGTCAGAGGGCGGCTGGGTGCCTCAGTGGATGGAGAGCCAGGCCTAGAGATGGGAGGTCCTGGGTTCAAATGTAGCCTCAGACACTTTCTAGCTGGGTGACCCTGGGCAAGTCACTTAATCCCCATTACCTAGCCCTTAAAGCTCTTCTGCCTTGAAACCAATACTTGGTATTGATTCTAAGATGGAAAGTAAGGTTTTTTTTTAAAAAAAAATAGTGTCTGACCATTTTATCTCCAGAGATCTAAATTCTAGCAGATATACACACACACACACACACACACACACACAGAGCTTTGCTCATTAGACAAATCTCCTTAATAAACCAGCCTGCTTCAATTTCTCTAGTACCCCAGGCCAGACTGGGATTTGATTTTCTGAGCTGACAGTGATCACAGAACTAAGAGATTTATTCAGTTCTTTATACCTACTCAAACAGCATTAATGCTGGAGGAAAGGGAAGGGTCTGTTTATTTTTTTATGATCCTCATTACCATAGGACCTAGACATCAGGCCTCTGAATTATACAAGATCTTTGGTCTTCTGCTCCAGGAAACTCGAGCAAACTATGCCAGGAAACAGCTGACCTCAGCAGACAAGTCACGGCGACTAACCACTGTCATAACGGACATGGAATGACCATCGGAGGCTGAGTCTATCCTCCATTCCAAAGCGCCGGCCCTGGGAATCCCTTATTTTTAGGACTTCCCGTTTCTCCACATGCCACGTTTGTTTATTCCTGCCTACGTACTTCTTCTTGTCTTCTCTGATCCCTACAAAACGTTCAAGGCTCACACCAGCCCCGCCAGCTTTCTAAAGAGTATTCGGCTCCTTAGCAGTTCCTCGAGACGTACAGGGAGCGCTACTTCATCAGGCACGTAGATGCCTATTGCCCAGTGCTGCTCCGTGGCTGGGAATTCTGAAGCACCAGAATCTGTGCCGTGGAGGGAGGCTCATGTAGGCCACAATTTATTATGACTTGAGGGAAAGAGAAGGCTTCAAAGGCATCATCCACAAAGTGCATGTCCAGAAAAGGTGGCCCACTCATGTTGAAATAATAATTTTATAAAAAATAGGTCCATATTGCCATTTATTTATCTAACGCTTGAAAGTTTACATAGCACTTTACATCCATTATTATCTCAGTTGAACCTAAGTTACTATACAAAATATTCCCATTTGACGGAGGGGAAAATGGAAGCTGGAAGAGATTGAATGGCTTACCCCTCGTCACAGAGTAGGCTTGAAAGTACCAAATTAGGGATGAAAATCTGGGACGTCCTGAATGCAAATCTAACATTTTTTTTTATACCAGGGATCAGCAAACCATGGCTCTGCTCCCTGATTTTGTATGGATTGTGAGTTAAGAATGGTTCTGACATTTTTTTTTTGGCTGACCCTGGCACTATACGGTATTGGCATATACAGAATATCCAAAAGTCTATCAATAATTTTAAGCTTTAAAAAATTCAATAAGACACAGCAGGGTGGTTCAGTAGATAGAGAGCCTGGTATGGAGATGGGAAGTCTTGGTTTTATATCTGAACTCAAGTACTTTCTAGCTGTGTGACCCTGGGCAAGTCACTTAATTCATATTGCTCAGCCCTTACCATTCTTTTGCCTTGGGACTAACATACAGTATTAATTCTAAGACAGAAGGCAAGGGTAAAAAAAGCACAATAAGACTTTTAGAAGACCCTGTATAGTAAGAGACACCTTCTAGTACCTATAGAATATAAAAACAAACATACACAAAAACATACAATCTAAAAGAAGCTCCAGCTGAGCTTTGGTTGTGATCTGTAAGCTCCTTCAGGGAAGGGCTCTTATTTTCCCCTTTCTCATCTCTGCCATAGCACCTAGCAGGGGTCTGGGTACACGCAGTGTCTGCTCAGCTCATCTTTATTTGACAAGGAGACTGATTTTTCCAGGTCCAATTGTTAATTGTGATGTTCCTATAAGATATAGCCAGTCCCAATTTTGCTTTCTGTTTGTTGGTTTCTTTAACAGGGAACTCAAGGACCATCATTGGCCCTGGGCTTCATTCATCTGGGATTCATTGTAAAGTGAGGGACTTGGCTGTCCCTGCATAGGTTTTTCCAGTTCATGAGGAGTCAGGAAAAAAGGTCTTTACTGGGGGTGAAAAAAGGACTGGCCAGTGACAAAGCATGTGATCTTTTAGGTATGTTATGTTGCTTCTTTCTGCCTCAGTTTCCTCATCTGTAAAGGGGAGGTAATGCCTTCTCTGCCTACGTCTCAGGGGCATTGTGATAAAGTTCCTAAATAGGATAAAGTTTTTTATAGTTTTTATAGCTAGTTTTTAGTTTATATATATATAGATATATATAGTTTATAGTTTTTATAGTTAGTTGGGAAAAAGTAATGGAGAAAAAAGAATGGTCAGGTTATGATGACAAAGTCTACTGGTTCCTTTAGAAAGGGAAGAGAAGGGAAAAAGTGAAAAGGAAGAGGAAAGGGTGAAAAGAAAGGAAATGGGAAAGAAGGAAGAAGCAATCACTTATTAGGTACCTGCTATGTGCCAGGCACTATGCTGAGAGAACATGAAGCAAATATAGGACTGATTAGAGTCAACTGCAGGGCATTCATTGAAGCATGAAAGCATATAAAAGAGTCAGAAAAATAATCAGCTAGAAGCACAAGGCCCACTGTGGGAAAAAAGGGTAGGGAGACCTAAGAAGAGTAAAGAAAAAAAATTGAATTTATACTATTTATCCCAAATCAAGATGACTGTAGATTGGGAAGTGTCTTTATTTTGTTTACTGATGCGTAAAGAAATGCAAATATGTACAATGTGTAAACCTTTTATGCTAAGAAACATATGGTGATGAAATAATGAATTTGGAAGTGTTTTGTTAAAAATAAAGGACTATGAGAATGAAAGGAATCATGTGATGATTTTCACTTTTTACTGAGAAATCAGTGAATAAAGTCAGTTCAGCATGATGGTGGGCTTGGAGCCAGGAAGATAAGATTGAATTCTTGCCTCTGATGCTTCCTAGCTTGTCTTACTCTGGACAAATGACATACCTTCCTGAACCTCAGTTTCCCCATTTGTAAAATGGAAATAATGCTATTTGTAGTACTTATCTCCCAGGATTGTTGTTAAGCCTAGAGGATGTAAAATTCTTTGCAAACCTTAAAGCATTTCATATTATATACTGTCTGAAAAGTCTCAAGCAGTGTACACTAAGACTTTTGGGCCACCCTGTGTATGAAGCCAAATAGTGTAATGGAAAGGTCTATAGATTTGAACTCAGAAGATCTGGTTCAGAGACAGCTTGGTGGAACAGTGCGTAAACTCCTGGGCCTGGAATCAGGAAAGCCTGAGCTTGAACTGTGCCTTCATGACTTATTAGATGGATGACCTTGAACAAATCACCTAACCTCTTTCAAACTTGTTTCCTTTTATGTAAAATAGGTATAGCAATGTCCTTCCAAGGTTATTTTGACTAATCAAATTATATATATATATATATGCATATAGATATATATTTATATATTCACAGTCTTCCCAGTGGTGCAAACCTCATTTATTATATTATAAAAAATATAATATAAATATTTGCTATTATTTAAGCCTGACTGCTATTTACTAACTAGCCTTGTAACACTGAGCAAGTCATTTCAACTCTGAGACTCTCTATCTAAAGTGAAAGACAATGGAAGACCAGACAGCCCCTAAGACCCCTTCCAGCTCTAAATCTATGAAACTGCCAGTTATTATGTTGGTTCCTACCTAATGTAGAAACTAGCTGGGGCTCAGGACCTCTTTCTGCTGACGCCAGCCCTAGGACCAGATTCTGGCCGCGTGGATCTCTGTGGTGCCAATGCTCCAGGCAAACCTTCTTGTCTATAAAACACAGTCTTTAAGCTCTTGGAAAATTCTGTCCTCTGCCTTCCAGCCCATGGAAGATTCTATTTTGTCTTACTGTCTATCCCCTGACTTCACTCAGCTTCTGTCTTTTTAAATTAATCTGATTCACGTGTGATTTTGGTCTTGCCACTTTCTTCTGCTCTAATGCAACCTTTTAAAGGCTCTTTGGGGAGTGCTTCTCCCTGGAAGCCCTGCCATTAAGGGTTTAAACCTGCTAGACCCATTTGGGCTTTTTTCTTCTGGAAGCAGCTCTTTTATTAGACATAAAACCCCGAGTAAATCTGGCCAAGGGAAAAGCAGCTGGTTTGTATTCCAAACATGCTCTCAGTGGGATTATCCTTTATCTCTCTGCATACACATCTCCAGAGCCAAGAAAATCAGGCTGCACCAAAATTTATCCATCAAAGAGAAAAAAAGGTTTTCCAGAAAACTTATTTAAAATGAGAAATTGCCCAGCAAAAGAAACTAGGACCTCAGAAGCATTGGTTAATAAATTTACCAAACCTCTAATTGCAGTTCTGTGATGTTTGGGTCAACCCAGAGTTTCCTAGAAACGTATCCATTCAAAATTATTATCTTAGTATATGAAGTCTGAAATGATCACCCTTTGTTTGTTTATTTTATATATATATATATTATATTTATATATATATATTTATATATTGTTTATTACTTTTTGTCCTAGTAACACTTCTAAGACAGAAGGGCAAGGGCTTGGCAAATAGGTTAAATGACTTGCCCAGATTCACACAGCTAGGAAGTGTCTGAGGCCACATTTGAACCCAGGACTTCCTGACTCCAGACCTAGTGCGCTCTATCCACTGTGCTACCTAACTACTCGTCACCCTTTATCAATAAGACCCCAACAAGGTTTGGCTTCCCTAAGCAGCAGCCCACACACTATTTTTCATCAAAATTTGCCTATCCATAATCTCTTCTGGTTAGAGTCTTGTTCCCACCTTCCACAGGAAGGCTTTCCCAATTCCTCTTAATTCTAGTGCCTTCTCCCTGTTAACTATTTCCTCTTTGTCCTGTGTATATTTGCTTTTCCATGTGTGTGCAGAGACTGTCTTTTGCCTTGCCTTGTATCACTAGGGCATCCTGTAGGTCTGGCATGGGATACGTGCTTAATAAATGGCCTTTTGTCCTTGGTGGTGCTATTTTGTTTTTGTCGTTTAGTGAGGATTGGATGATTTCATCCATATTAGTGAACTCTGAGCTGGAAACAGTTATCTGGGATGCTGAGAAGGCTAGGGGGCTATCCATGGCCATACAGCTAGAATGTGTCAAAGAGGACTGGAATTCAGGTCTTCTTTACTAGAAGAGCTCCTGTCCGCTGCTCAAGATGCCTCTTATCACGATCCTCTTGGGTTGAAATAACAAATTAATTCAAACAAGGGTATTCATGGGTGGAAATGCTTTAATGTTATCACCCCAAGTGGAAATTTGCATTTTAACAGTCCTAGATTCCTTCCCATTTTGGCCCCAATGCCTTCTACCAAGGAAATAAGTTTCTAATGATGGGATTTTTGGCATATGGGTCTTCAGAGGCTTGGGGGAAAAGATCTTTCATTGGTGTCCCTCAAATCACACCATCGAGACACTGCCTACCCTTCTCTGGCATAAGGCCAGCCCTTCCCTCTTCTGTTCACAGTAGAAAACACACTTGACAGTGAGTGACACATTGTGCTTTTCTCTCTGGCCTGGCTGGACTCCCACTCTTCCCTCCTTCATCAGGAGACTCAGCACTTCGCCCAAGAACTACGAGTTCTGCATTTGCTTCTGAATTTGATTAAATAGAGGCACCTGATTTCTGACCTGTGAGTCAGAGAACAGATTGTCAAAAATAATGGCAGAAGTGAAAATTCCAGGATCCTAAGCAAACTTCTGCAGCATCCTCAAGCCATCCCTGTTCCAAGCAACAAACTCACCACCCACCCTGTGTGTGTGTGTGTGTGTGTAATTATCAACGGTCATACAATGAGGTAAGAATCCTATAGAAATTAAGTATATTTTGAATCAGAAAGACATGGAAAACCAACCTCATTTCCCCAAAGGACATTCAGAACTTGGCCCTAATCTACCTTTCCAGTTTCATTTCTACTGATACCTGCCATGAACCCTTTGCTTCAGTCAGAGTGGTTTCAATTTTGTCCCCTTTCAAATAAATCATTCCAGCCTAAAATGCATTGTCATCCCCTCTATCTCCGTCATTCCCATACTACAAAATCCAGCTCAGTTCCTACCTCACTCCCTGATCTCCCCCAGACCATCCTGCTCTTTCTCCTTAGAATGTACTATTATTACAAAACTTATTACCACTCATTTGTAGACATCAGTTTGGATGCATCTAGATGGTGCAGTGGATAGAGCACAGACCTTGCAATCAGGAAGACCTAAGCTTGAGATACTATTGTCTGATCCTGGGCAAGTCTCTTAACCTCTGTCTCCTTTGGTTTTCTCCTCTGTAAAATGGGAAAAATAATAGCACCAATCTCACAGGGTTATTGTCAGGATCAAGTGAGAATATCTATAAAGTGCTTTATAAACCTTAACATTCTGGGTAAATATTGTTCTTCAGAATATTGCCCAAGAAGGTATGGTAGAAATGATACTGGATTTAGAGTCAGAAGACTTGGGTTCAAACCTCACCTCTGCCACTTACTCCCGATGGGACCCAAGAAAATCACTTTATTACTCTGGGACTCTGTTTCCTCATCTTTAAGATGTACTGGATGGCCTCAACTTACTCATCTTCTTATGAGTACCCTATTTCTTGCTGCCTCATCAAATCTGTAAGGTTCCCCCAAAGCAGGAAGTATCTTATATATCTCTCTTTTGGGTTCCCTCCACTTAGTACATGTGCTCCAAACATGTTTGACCTAACTGCCTGCTCCTGTTCTGTTTCTGGTTTTTGTCATGGACATTTTCTGGAATTTTCTTCATGCACCTGGAGACTTATGATGGTATGAAGGCATCTCTCTAAGTGGTATTATTGTTACTGGAAGCACCAGAAACACTCATTAAAACCCCATTATCCCTCCATCATTTTTATAGATGAAATGGGAGAGATTACTCAGTTCGACCAAGAAAGAAACACGTGGAGAAGAAACCTCCAGGAATATTATAAGAAATGGTACCTAATAAAAATCGATGTAGATATGTTGTGTGAATGGAGAAAATGTCTCGTGGTATGATAAAAGTTATAAAGTATGTGTGAGATGCGATATTAAAAAGCAATTATTAAGAGTAAGAATTGGAAATGCAGATGTTGAAACCAACTAGGTAAGATACAACATGGATGAAGCTAATTCCTTTCAACACAAAGTCACTCTCTGGGTGAATTAATTCAGTATGAGGAGAGCACGAGGAATCTAGATGGATTTCTGGTCAACATTTACTATGTATGCCTTGCTCCGTGTGCTTAATGGCCTCCTCATGAGAAGTGACAGGTTCCATGAAGTGAATCCTATTAGGAATAATTATTTTAAGGACGCATGCTGCCCAGATTCTATAAAGGAAGAACTACTCCTCTAAGCCCTTGGTAAAATGAATCTTCCCCCCTGCACTGATTAAGAAATGAGGATTCTACGTATTCTATCGTTCTCCGTCTCCCATTATTTGCACTCCCCAAATCACAGGATAGGGAAGTGGAGAGCTGGAGTCAGGAAGATATAAGTTCAATTTTGGCCCCAGACATTTAGGTACTGTGTGATCCTGGGCAAGTCACTTAACCGTGTTTTGCCTCAGTTTCCTCATCTGTAAAACGAGCTGGAGAAAGAATTGGCAAATCACTAGTATCTCTGTGATGAAAACCCAAATAGGTTCAGGAAGCCAGACAGGACTGAAATGACTAAACAACACATCACAGTAAAAACTACACAGGGCTGGAAGGAACCTTGGAGATCAATAATCCACGTCCCTCTTCGTACAGATGAAAGAACAGAGGCCCAGAGAGCTTCGATGCCCTGACCAGAGCCACAAGGCTGAGATGAACACCATCATCACACAGGTGCGACCTTAGGCGCAGACAGGCTCCCCTCCCTGATGAGACCTGCCTGAGATTCCTTCTATATATAGATTTTAAAGCTAGAAAGAACATCAGCAATCACCTCACCGTCTCAGTTTTACAGATAAGAAAACCCAGAGCGGCTGAATGAGGGACTCACTCAAGGTCACACAGTTAGAAAGCAGTTTTGGAGCGTTTCTGGAGCCAGAAGGGACATTCACAGCCCTCTGGGCAGTCCCTTCATTTTACAAATAAGGACACGGAGGCTCTGAAGGTTAAGTGAGTTGCCCAGGATCCCATGGCTAGTAAGGGGCAGAAGGGAGATTCTACTGCAGGTTCTCTGATACAAATGACAAATCCAGCAGTCTTTCTGCTCTGTCACTCCGTGCAAAGCCAAGAGGAGACAGAGATCGGTGCGTGGGCCTCTCAGAAGAAGGCTGCCAGGATTTGTCAGTACTAAAAGTGCCAAAGATCTGGGTGAACTTTGAAATGATCTGGAGAGGTGATGGGATGTTTCCCATTTACGTTTAATAGCAATCATCAAATAAAAGTACTAAATCAATGGCCCCTTCTGAACCCTTGCTGGGTGCGAGGCATCATGCTGTCATCTCTACAGCACCTCAGTCCCCCTTCAATGAACACCCCTGCAATAGTAAATAACATGCCATCTGTTATATGTGCCGATGATGTGAATGCCCTGCCAGCAGCAGAATGGGGGCTCTGACTTATGCATTCAACAGGGAGGATGGGTTTTAATGAGCTGTAGCTTCTTCTTTGGGACCAGGAGCACGTATCTAAGAGAGGGCTGGTTAGGGCAAATGAAAGGTTCCATCCGGGCTTAAGAATCAGTTCATGGCAGAGATGGGAGGTCCTGGGTTCAAATCTGACCTCAGATACTTCCCAGCTGTGTGACCCTGGGCAAGTCACTTGACCCCCATTGCCTAGCCCTTACCACTCTTCTGCCTTGGAACCAATACACAGTATTGGTTCCAAGACAGAAGGTGAGGGTTTTAATCATAATAATAAAAAAAAGAATCAGTTTGAGGTCAGGGCTGAGGGTCAGTTTGTCCATCTGTGGCCGGGACCATGAGGTCATGCTATATCTAGAGTGAGGGGCCAGCTTCTCTTGCTGGGGCAAGGAGGGCAAGCCTGTGGCGAGGGTTATGGGTCCAACGGCATTCTTTCCTTAGGATTAGGACCAGGGCTCTGCTTCAGCCTTGGGACCTCAGGATTAGTCTCTGGCTGGGCTTGGAGTCGATCTCTAAGCGAGATTAGTCAGTGACCAATATCGGGTCAGTTTCTACTAGAGCTCGAGCTCACTCTGTGGTTAGGTGATGGTCTGTATGTGAGGTTGGGTTTAGTAATCAAACCGAATAATGTAACAGAGTTTTGCTACCCACCAAGGAACTCAAGATCAGAGACTTGGGGTTTCAAGAAGCCCCCATTCTGGGGCTATCTTTGGTTTTAGAGATGAACTTGTATTTGGATCTAGGAAGCAGCTGGGATCAGGAGTCTGTTTCTGGGTGAGATGAGGGAGCCCATTCATGGCTGCGGTGAAAAAAATGCTTTGGCTTTTGAGGTCAATCTATGGCATCTGTTGGGATCGGGCTAGGACCAAGGCTAATCAATGAGTCGATGGCTGTCTAGCCTGGGTGGTGAGTCAGAGAGCTCAGGCGCGGACGGCACAGACAAAGAATTGAGTTACTCGGTAGCAGGTCTCTCATTTCTAAAAGGGTGATAAGGATTCTTCTGCTACCCACCTCACAAAACTGTCATGAGTCAAGCACTTTGCATATCATAAAGTGGTGCACATATGTGACTTCTGCAGCGGTACAGTCTAGAGTTGGGATTAGGATCTCGTTTATGGCCCTGGAAAATGAAGTTAAATAGTCCCCACGGCCTTTTCACCAATGACATTTCTTTCATTTAGTACGACATTCTTACTACTGGGGGGCAGCCTAGGTGCTGGGTCTGGAGTCAAGAAGATTCATAACTTTAAATCTGGCCCCAGACACTGGAGCTGCATGACCCTGGGCAAGTCACTTAATCTTGTTTGCCTCAGTTTCTTCATATGTAAAAAACGAGCTAGAGTATAGGATTTGGGGTTTTAAAAGATTATTACAAAAAATGACCCTGGGCAAGTCACTTAATCTTGTTTGCCTCAGTTTCTTCATATGTAAAAAACGAGCTAGAGTATAGGATTTGGGGTTTTAAAAGATTACTCTATTACAAAAAATAATAACATAGAAATAGGTTTTCAGTGATAATACATGTATAACCCAGTGGAATTGCTTGTCGGGTCTGGGAGGGGAGGGAGACAACATGAATCATGTGATCATGATTATATTTTAATATAAATAAGGAAATAAAAATGAGCTAGAGAAGGAAAAGGCAAATCACTCCAGTATCTTTGCCCCAAATGGGTTCACAGAGAGTTGGACCCAAATGAAAAATGACTAAACAATTCACTACTAAGGCAATGAGAGAAAGGCTGTGCAACAGTATAATGAGGGATGTGGTCCACTGTGGTCCACTGGTCTTGAAGATAGATGACCTGATTTGGGCACTCTCATTTATTAGCTGTGTAATCTTGGGAAAGTCTCTTTATCTCTGAAAGCCTCAATTCCTCATGTGTTTAAAAAAAAAAGAAGAGTCTCATAATGATCAAATTAGAAAACAAAGAAAATGCTTTGCAAACCTTAAGGCAGCATATAAATGTCACTTTTTTCTATTTATTATTATTAAGAAAAAAAGCTTTGTTTTTCAAGATTCCTAGGGCTAAGGAGAACAGCCATGAATTAATTGGATAATTTCAAAATACTAGCACAAAATAGCCTATTTCTCCCCTGCAAAATGAGATCTTTCTAACTCTAAATTTATGATCCTTGGCTCCCCATGGTATCCAAACAGTCAACTAACTAAACAAACAAACAAAAAAGGTATCTAACTGTTAGTTCTTCTGAAGTGAATCTAGCTGTGGTTCTCAATTATTTAAAGAAACCTATCACCACTTTTCCTCTTCTTCCCTGCCTGGGAAGCTTTGGGATACAGAGATGGGACCTTTTGCATGCCAGATGGTTGGCTGTTGCCTCAATTTCTCTTGTTTGTTGAAAATTCAATTCATCAGTGTTGGATCAATGTAAGACATTGTGCCTGCCTTCAAGGACCTGACACCCTAAAACTTTACCCAGAGTTAGGGGAGACTGAGTAACAAGGAAGCTTGAACACAAAAATCTTTCTGAAAAAGAATTGTCTTCCCCCTGGATGAGGTTTTATAACTGCAGTGCTAAGGAAGGCTGCTGGGCATTGGGATAGATTCTCCATTCTTGCTTCCATCTCCTTTTATTGACCTCAGGAGTGACTCTCTATAGGAAATACAATAATGTATTGGCACCAAGTTCCATTTTCTGTTTTGCCTGCAGGGCTCTGCCAATATGGATAAAGGAGAGACAGAGGGAAGTCTAGCTTTTCTCAAGCCTTTCTGGATACAGACTGAGACATGGCAGCACACATTATCGTCCTTGGCTAACTTGTGGTGGCTGATAGATAACATCTACTTTAGACTCTCTCCAGAAAGAAAAAAGGAAAGCCTGTGCTCAAAGCTGACTTTAAATATAGGCAGATTAGGTGGCCTCTTCCATGATATAATATAAAGATTCCTTCCTTTCTCCAAATAGCTCCCACAACACTATTTCCTGCCTTTGTAAATGGATTAAGCAATGCCATCTTCATATTATTTTTTAAATGTGCAGATTGACCCTGAAAAGAGGAACAAATCAAGTGTTCAATATTTATGGATAAATTGTTTAATCATATTCTTTGTGGTGACTGGGCAGCTAGGTGCTATCCCTGGAGTCAGGAGGACCTGAATTCAAATCTAGCCTCAGACATGCACTAGCTGCGTGATCCTGGGCAAGTCACCTAACCCCGTTTCCCTCAGTTGCCTCATCTGAAAAATGATCTGGAGAAGGACATGCCAAACCTCTCTAGTATCTTTGCCAAGAAAATCCCAAGCCGGGTCACGAAGAGTCAGTCATGACGGAAATGAATGGACGGCAGTACTCTGTGGCCCAGGATGGCATGAAAGCACTGGATGTTAGGGGGAAGGAGTCCCAAAGCAGGAACCAGGCTGCCTTCACAGTTTTGCCCAGTGCCTGCCCTGGCCGTGTCAGACAGACAGCAAGGGGCGGGAGCTTTGGCCGGTCAGTCAAAGGTGGGCACCTGGCCCGTTCTGAGCAGATTGAATTTTCCACGTGGTAGAAATCCTGCTGCTTTATTAATTCAGAAGAACATGGGGAGGCCCAAATGACAGCAGCAGGAGGGCCTTCCTGCAGTAGTGGCAAAGGCAAGGCGGTGGCAAATGTGCTTTGGTCCGAGGTTCCTGAGAAGGAGAGCCACAGAGGGATCCCGGGGTGGGGATGGAGCGGTCAGAGGACAAGAAGACTTCGTCAGAAGTTGCAGGCCTGAGATGGGAAGCGAAGATTCCAATATCCAAAGCATCTACAGAGTGCCTTGAATATTTGTTGTTCAGGAAGTCACCAGGGACTCTTTGGGACCCTTTGGGTCATAGCACATCATTGCTATCTGTGCTGTGTTTTGGCAAAAATACTGGAAGTGGCTTCCCTAGAAGATTAGGGCAAACAGAGGTTAAGCGACTTGCCCAGGATCCCACAGCTAGTAAATGATGGATGCTGGATTCAAACTCAAGTCTTCCTGACACCAAGCCCAGTGCTCTGTCCACTGAGCCCTCTACTGCCTCGATGGACTTTGAGAGCAGAGACTATTTTTGGCTTTCTTTAGATCTCATATGCTAGCACATAGTAAAAGCTTAATAAATGCTTACTGATGCAATGACACAGTTTCAATATGGGTTCTCAAAGGCTTTATCCCATTAGAGCACGGACTCTGGCCCTTTCCTAGTGAGTTGGCCATGCTTTAAGTATAGCCCTGCTGATCAAGACTTTATTTTATTAAACCCTCACCTTCCGTCTTGGAATCAATACTGTGTATTAGTTCCAAGGCAGAAGAGCAGTAAAGGCTAGGCAATGGGGGTTAAGTGACTTGCCCAGAGTCACACAGCTAGGAAGTGTCTGAGGCCAGATTTGAACCCAGTCTCTGGCTTTCAATCCATTGAGCCACCTAGATGTCCTCTTCACATTAGTACCTTGTAAAAAGCAAGTGTGTTCTGTGGCACAATTGAATGTAATGGACTTCTCTACTAGCAGCAATGCAATGACCTAGGACAATTCTGAGCATTCTATGAGAAAGAACACTACCCACATCCAGAGGAAGAACTGTGGGAGTAGAAACGCAGAAGAAAAACAGCTGCTTGATCACATGGGTTGATGGGGAAATGATTGGGGATGAAGACTGTAAACGATCACTCTAGTGCAAATACTAATAATATGGAAATGGGTATTGATCAGTGACACATGTCAAACCCAGTGGAATTGCTTACTGGCTGTGGGAGGGGGATGGGATAAGGAGAGGGAAAGAACACGCATCATGTAACGATGGAAAAATATTCTAAATTAACTAACTAACTAACTAACTAACTAAAAACCCCAAGTGTATTCCTAATGGCACAAAATGTGGAGAGATTATTATTAAACTTCCCACTGCACCTGCCTCAAACTCTATCACTCTAGGAGGGATCCAGCCCAAGATCCCAGGTCAGCCAGATACACTGTACACATGAATTATTTTTCAGGCTCAGAGGCTGTGCCTGACTTCCAAGGATTCTGTCCAGAGACAGAAGCTTCTGATAAAGGTCTGATTGACAGGCGGGGTAAATAAAAGTGGTCTGAAAGTGAATGGTAGTACCTTGTAGCACAGTGCCTGGCACATAACAGGTGCTTAGTAAATGCTGATTGATGGATTGAAAAGGCAGCAATTCTGTCAAAATGATCCTGGTGAGAAATGCAACTGACCAGAAGCAAAAAGGAAGGAGGCTGGGGAAGGGGAAGCAGGGAGGGCGTACCAAGTACTTCTAGGTCAGAAATCATTGAGAAGCATTCATCTTGGCCAAAATTCAAATCCTGACTGCCAATTACTAGCTGTGTGACCCTGAGTAAGTCATTTCCTCTCGTCTGTCAAATAATAGCACATTCATGACCTTTGTCATGAGGCTGTTAGGAAGAAAGCACTTTGAAACCTTTAGAGCATTGTCAATATGAAGCATTTCTTCACAGTGGAAATGAGTAACCCCCTTTCTGTCATCATATGGCCTAGAAACTTGTAGGAAAAGGAAGTTTAATTTTTCTTGAAGTTTTACAGTAAAACTTCAATATTAGCCCAAGTGTGTGCAGGAACAAGCTGCTCTGGGGAAATGAATTTTCTAGTTCTCACCCTGAAGCCCCTTTTCCTTCCATCTATATTGCTGAAAACCTTTTCCAAAATGTCTGAGTTCCCTTGCCAACAGTAATAAGTTCAATTCCGTGCCATTGATGGAAGCTTTCTTCCCAAGCTGACTAGGGATCTTGTGGGGCCTCAGTTGTACTCCTCTGAGCATCAGTGCTCACTGTGCAGGGCTGTCAGTGGAGATGGAGGGGGTGTGGAAGAATAGGGTTAAAAATCCACCATGCAGAGTGCATGCCTGAATTCAAATAAGAAATGGGCTTTCATCCTGGCACTGCTACTTACCACCAGCGGGTCTGTGGGCAGAATAGTTTGGGCCTGCTGGCCTCAGTTTATTCATGAATAAAATGAGGGAGTTGAGCTAGATGGATTTCAACTCTGAAATCCTATGATCCCTGGGAAACTGCCCATTTTGGAAACTTCTCTTTTAATGCTGTCTCCTACGAGTCAATTGTAGGAGGAAAAATGGATTAATTAGGGTGCTGGGCAACTGAGATCTCACTGTACTTCCCAAGAAAATTGGACTAACTTAAATAGAACACCAAGACCTTTTCAAAAGTCAAAAGCCTGGGTTTCTGGTTGCTTGGAGACTAGAGTGGAGAGTATTTTTATCTCGGGGTAGTGGCAAATGTGCAGGAACCAAGTAGCCAAGCAAAAGTCCTCAGCTTCATCATCCATCAAATAAAAAGACTGGACTAGATACTATCTTTGATGCCTTCCAATTCAGGCATCCTCTAAGACTATAATTCTGACAATGGATCTGTTGCTTTCACTATACCTAAAAATCCTTGCTTGAGCCCTTTCTGCAAAACCCCTGGCCCGGTATTTGAAGCAAGTCCTCCTGAGAAGCATATCACTTGCCTGGCTGTAGAGTCTCCTGCAATCTCTTCACTTCTCACATCTGTGTAGCTCTTTCCACTTCTTTTTTTTTTTAAACCCTTACCTTCCATCTTGGAGTCAATACTGTGTATTGGCTCCAAGGCAGAAGAGTGGTAAAGGCTAGGCAATGGGGGTCAAGTGACTTGCCCAGGGTCACACAGCTGGGAAGTGTGTGAGGCCAGATTTGAACCTAGGACCTCCCATCTCTAGGGCTGGCTCTCAACACACTGACCCTTTCCACTTCTTAAGAAATGTTCACATCCGATATCTCTGATTGGTCTCACACTGGGTTTAGAGTCAAGGACCTCGGTTCAGATCCCAGCTATGCCACGTAACTAAATGTGAGATGGGCAATTTATCGAAGCTCTCCAGGCCTCAGCGCCCCCTCCACAAAATGAGAAGGTTGGACTCGATGGTCTCTAACATCTCTTCCAGGTTGACCACAGTTCAGACAATAATCTACATGAGGCAGCTGGAGAAAAAAGGTCCCCTGGAGCAGTAAAGTTCTGGAGTAGATAAGGACAAAGCCTTAACTGAATAAGAGGTCCCAAGATCATCATCATCATCATCATCATCATCATCATCATCATCATCATCATCATCATCATCATCATCAATCATGTATCCCTGTTGGATATTTTAGAACTCCAAGAAGCCATCTACTACTATAGCAATTATTGTCTGAAAATCTCATTGGGAAGTTATTTACAGAGTATCATCTGTCGATAGCTCTTTAAATTGTCCTTCAGGCTTTTCTTAACTCTTAATAAAGTCTTTATTCCTCGCCACCTCCCTTCCTGCCCCGGAAGGGCTTCTACTCCAGAGCCCTGTTCTTGTACTTGTAGCTCTGCTACAAGATGTCACTTCATTCCCCACCTTTCGCTATTTGTTCACAACTAATTGTCTTGCACACACTGGCGTAGCCTTCTATGCTTTCTTTCCAGTTCCGTAACTCTGCGATGAAATGACCTCTGTCACTGTTCTGCTCCACCATACCCCATTCGCCATCTCTGGGACTTTCCAGACCAAAGTGATTTGCCTCTTTATTAGAATATAATTTTGAGGGTTGAGACGGTGCATTTTTAAAAATTGGCTTCCCTAATGCTTAGCCTGGTTCTTGGCAAATAGAACACACCATAAATGCTTTTCCAGTCATTTCTTTTCCTATTCATCATAAGCTCTTTGAGGGCAGATTGTCTCGTGCTTCTCTATAGCCCCCATAATGTCTAGCCTTGTGCTTTGTACATTATAGACCACAGGTTCTATTTTAGAGATGGAAGGAATCTGAGGGGCCATTTAGCACAGATAATGGATGTTGGGTAGTAAAGTAGTGGACTGGAATTTGAACCCAAGACCTTTGATTCTAAATTCAATATATCCTCCATTACACCACATTGCCTTAAAAAAAAATCTCATCCAACTTTCCCAATACTCATGGTGGCTAATATTTATATACTACTTTATAATTCCTGGAGAGTTTGTCTCGTTTGATCTCACAACAACCCTGTGTAAATTATATTCATCTGATTTTGGAAATGAAGAAACAGAGACTCGGGATATTGAAGTGAGGGCGCATGAAGCAAATCTGACTGGCATGCAGATTTCCACATTCCAGGTCCAACTTCTTCAGAAGGATGAATTTCCAACCCACCGGGAACATGGGTGTCAACAAACCCCCCACAGCGTATTGTTCCCCGAGCTCCTTAATAAGCACAATCTGTGGTTACAGATCATGGATCCACCCTATCAGCTGCACCCTATAATTCTGAGGTCTCATCTCTCAAAGGGGGAGGAAAAGAGAGGAGAGTGCCCTTCTTTTTAACAAACTATTTGCCACTAAGTGAAATGTGCTGACACGGTTTGTTCATTCTACAACTGCTATGATATATTTTTTAAATTGTGTCTCAATTTCTGAATTGCAGCCACATGAGAGGTCATAATGCAGGGCTGTGAGCAGTTATTCTTGTCAAAGCCAAGCCAGAAAAGCCTCTCCCTTTACCATTAACCTGTGCAACCCATGCAGTCAGCATCAAATTAGAGAAAGCACGGTGCAATTGGAGGACAGGAGCCCTGGGTGAGAGTCGCTAATTCTCCTAGATGTTGCTCTGGACAGGTCACTGGACCTCTGGAAGCCTCAGTTTCCTTATATGTAAAATGGGGCTAATAATACTTATAGCACTGACTCTATTAGTGGGGAAAGCATCTTATAAACATTAAAGCACTATAGAAATGGTACTATCCTTTTTGATAATGACAAAATATACTATAAATGCAGACAGCTATTATACGGGGTATTCCCAAATCTTAGTGAGGTTTCAAGTACTGAGTTAAAACTGCACTCAGACTTTTGGGACACCCTGCATATTTATTATGACCTTTATTGATTCTTGAAAAAAGAAGAATCAAATAGGCTCAGATTTCCACTTTTTGGTATACTCGCAGGAACACAGAAAGGCTTCTGCAGCAGACTCAGGGCCTGATGTACCCTGCCTTGTTCCCAGTCTTTTGGCTATAGTGTTTCTTTCATTCTTCTCTGGAGTCTCTTAGACACTGAATTCTCATTGTCTAGGTGGACTAGGAAGAACCAGGTGAGGCTATGGAAGCGTTCCCACAGAGAGCTCTCCTACATTGTATAAACAAGTATGTTAATAGGGTTATTTTTTATTCTCTGCATTGTGTTAGGAACTAGAAGGTAATACAAAACAAATACTAGATACAGAATTTGCTATCAAGGTGCTCTTCCACTCTCATGACATTTTAGCCACACACAGAGATGGCCACACCTTTGATCTTGAAATCATCTACAAGTAATTGATCTTCAGTATTTAAAAATTCAGAAATTCCTTTACCAGACCTCCTGTCACCCCATCTCTTAAATCTGCTCTTTGTCTACACTGGGTCCATCAATTTCCCCGTCCATTGGTACTCTTCCAAAGTATTATTCCCCATGCTCTGACTTCATTTTTTTCTCTTTCCAATCTTAATCCTATAACTAGGATTAGTTCAACTCTATAGGATCTCTCACACACACACACACACACACACACAGGATCAACTCAAATAGGATCAGCTCAACTCTACACTGTCCATGGTGCTTGAAATTGACACTCCTGCCTCCATGTCTCCATGAAGTGCCTTCACACTTACTTCTCATGCTTTCTAATCTCATCTCCTTTGCTTTGAAGGAAGCATGTTTTGGCTTCCTTCAAAACTCTCGTCTCATGTTACTTTCTACATGTAGCTTTTCCCTTCCGTCACGCATTTGTCTTGTATATTGTTATTTAGACCCATGTTGACTCCTCAGATAGAATATAAGCTCCCTAAGAGCAGGGAGTGTTCCATTTTTGTCTTTGTATCCCAGCACAGTGCCTAAAATGAAGTAGCCACTTAATAAATACATATTGGGGGGCACCTACATGGCACAGTGGATAGCATGCCAGGATTGGAGTTAGGAGAACCTGGGTTCAAATCTGGCCCCAGACACTTCCCAGCTGCGTGAGCCTAGGCAAGTCACTTACCCCCCCCCCCCCCCGACTATCTAGCCCTTGCCCTTTTGTCTTGGATTTGTTACTAAGATAGAAAATAAGGGTTTAAGACAAACAAATAAATATTTGATTGACTAGCTAGTTATAGTTTAGTTTGAGGCAGATGACTAACACATGGGAAATCTGTTAATGATAGGTGCTATAGCAGAAAGAATACTAGTTTGGGTGTCAGAAATATCAAATTCTGCCTCTGATGATTTCTGACAATGTGACCTTGGACAGGTCATTTAACCCTTGATGGCCTCAATTTTCAAGCCTCTAAAATGAAGGAACTAGACTTGATGGCCTCTGAGGCTCCTTCCAGCTTTGAATCTATGACCTTATGGTACGACAACATACTGAAAGCCAAATGAGTAGTGGGACGGGAGGAGATCCGAAGAGATGGAAGTATCATGGGATGGAGTAGGGGGTATGGAGAACTTGTATCCTAATGCAGGCTCAGGCATTAGCAGGTTGTCCTTCTTGGGGAAGCCGCTTCTTCTCTCTTAACATCATTCTCATCATCTGAACAATGAAAGAATTGAACCAGAAGATGCCTAAGATCCTATCAACGCTGAGGTCAGAGAATGAGCTGCGACTTTGGCCTGACTGATCAGCGGTATTTTGGACAGGCAAATATGTTGAAGAAAAAGAGTTTGAGGTGGAAGGAATATCTCAGCCATGGAATCTGAAGGCAGAAGACCTAGATATGAATCCTGAATTTGCCACTTAACTATATGATACTGCAAAAGTCACTTGATCTCTTCAGATTAAATCTTTTTACAGGTAAAATGAAAGGATTGTATTAGATGAAATCTCAGGCCCCTTTCCACCACTCAACCCACAATCCTATGAGAACTTAAATAATCATAGTTGACGTTTATATCAGACTTTACTGTTTCCAAAGAACACACACACACACACACACACTCATGTATATATCACCTATATGCATAAATTTTAGTGGTTCCTTGGGCCGGCGAGGATATAATATAAATTCCTTTTTCTGGATCTTCCTAACCCAACTCCTTCCTATTTTTCCAGTCTTCTTTCTTACTGTTCCCTTCCATTAACTTGCTCTATAATTCCCTTCAATGGTCCAGCCATAGTGGCCTGGAGGCTCCATCTTCTATCTTTGCATTTTTGCTCTGGTTGTCAAACATTCTTGGAATTCTCTTCTTCCTCATCTCCACCTCTTAGAATCCTCACTTCCTCGAAGACTCTCAAGGCCTCAAATACTATTCCCTACCCCAAACTGACAACTGCCGCCATCTTCTCCTTTAATGTTACCTTAAGGTATGTATCTACTTTGTATGTGTTTATTATATATGCATTTGGGTGTATACATGTATAAATACACACAGACACACACTCACCCCTATATATACACATACATACAATATAACGTATATGCATGTTGTTTCCCTGTTACACTTAAGATCAAATAGTAAGTGCTTAATAAATGCTTAATGTTTGCTTGATAGATGGTCTCATTCAATTCCCATAATAGCTCTATACGTTAAGTAATTGCAGGTAATATATTCATGTTACAGATGAGGAGCCAGAAGCACAGCAAGATTAGTAATTTATCTGGGATTGCACAGCATTTTTTTTAAACCCTTACCTTCCATCTTGGAGTCAATACTGTGTATTGGCTCCAAGGCAGAAGAGTGGTAAGGGCTAGGCAATGGGGGTTAAGTGACTTGCCCAGGGTCACACAGCTAGGAAGTGTCTGAGGTCACATTTCAACCCAGGACCTCCCATCTCTAGACCTGGCTTTTAATACACTGAGCTACCCAGCTGCCCCACTATATATGGTTTAGACCAGTAGCATGGCCAGACCAAAGAGCCCTTATTGGGAAGTAGTGAAGGATTTTTACCAGGAAATTTATGTTGCTATGAGATTGTGGAAGGCCTTGAATGTCAGATAAAGGAGTCTGGATTTTGGAGTGTGAAGATCCAAAGGGAGTTCTCAGCAGAGATTTGAGGAGGAAATGATTGTTCTGGGAGAAAGTAAGAAGTCAATAATCAGAGACCTTCCTCTCTCTAGGGGGTTACTGCCTACACTCTAATACTTCCTATTTTGAAGCAATTAATGGCATGATCAGGAATATGGAAGTCACAATCCCCAGGGTAGAGATGCATATCTCCCTCTCATTCTAACCTGTCATACACCATAACAACTTGAAGAAAGGAAATAAACATTTATTAAGCATAGAATATGTGCCAATTACTGTGTTAAGCACTTTACAAATAGCATCTCATTTGATCCCAACAACAACCCTGGAAGACAGGTGCTATTATTATCCCATTTTGTTGTTGGAAAAAAAAAACTGAGCTACACAGAAGCTATGTGACTTGCCCAGGGTCACACAGCTAGGAAGCATCTGAGGTCAGTTCATGCCACAATGGAGCCAAGATATAAATAGTACTGGGGTGGATTTAAAGCTGAAGGGGAGAAGTTAGTCTCACTGCTAAAAAGTACCAGGGCTTGGAAATGCAGCTTGTTTCTGGCTAGGACAACCTGTAGCTATAAACCAGCGGTTCTCAATCTGTGGGTTGCGACCCTGGCAGGGATCAAATGACCAAAACACAGGGGTCGCCTAAAGCCATTGGAAAATACATATTTCCAATGACTTTAGCTGCTGAGAAATTGCGCTACTTTACAGCAAGATCTCAGAAAGAACGGGGATCCTGCTGCCGACACATTGTACTAATATTAGTTACCTATCAGCAACCCCCCCCCCCCACCCACCATGAGGAGTGATGGATCTACCCTGTTGCCTGGAGACTGGACTCAAACAGAGACCCAGAGAGAGCACCTGGGTGCTGGCTCTGGAGAGGTTAAGAATGAGTCTTGGAGCCAATAACTCCTGGAGCGGATAACAGAGCTGAGTAACCTCATCAAAGTGAAGCCTCAGCTTGAACTGGAGGGAGACAACAGGAAGAAGAAGGCAGTATTTGTGGACCCCCTCCCCAGGCAGGACTTACCTCCCGCCCCTCCCCAGAACTCGGGTTGCCTCCTGCTGGATTAATATTTCTCAACATATAATTAAATATTGTTTTTGTGATTAATCACTATGTTTAAATTATATTTGATTTGTAGCAATGAGAATACATAATGCATATCAGATATTTACATTCCGAATCATAACTGTAGCAAAATTACAGCTTTGAAGTAGCCACCAAAATAATTTTTTGGTTTGTGATCACCGCAACATGAGGAACTGTATTGCAGGGTCATGGCATTAGAAAAGTTGAGAACCACTGCTATAAACAATGTGGAATGGAGTTTAAAACTCAGTTTAGGATAATCCACAAAGCATGCAACAGAGACACAGAGCTAGGACTAAGTGGCTCTTTGATGTCTAACCTTCCCCTTTTATAGCATTAAAAAAAAATAACTGACCTCTTTTTTTGGAGGTGAGAAAATACATCAATATCACATCATCTAAATATTGCTGTTTTATTTGGGTAATTTTAAGAAGGCATCACAGAAGCTGCAGACTCTGGGGCCCCTAAAGCCCTCTCACAGCTGTCTCAAAAACAGAGCAACTGTACAGCCAGGCAGGTAAGGACCACTGAATGTTAGATGTGAAAGGGGGACCTTTAAGGTTACTCAAGTCACACTTCTCCCTATCATGTGATGTTTGTGCTGAATTTATTCTAAAAACCAAGAGCCTGGCATACAAAGACACCTACAGTGGTGGTTGTACCTTACCATGAATGAGGAGCTGATGCACTAGGTTTCAGTCCTAGTTCTTGACTAGCTATGTACCCAGAAGTTTAATTTAACCTCTTTGCACCTCCATTTCCTTATAGGCAAAAGGGAAGGTATGTCAGTGATGGTGAACCTTTTAGAGACTGAGTGCCCAAACTAACCTTCATGCAGTGTATGAGCCACCTGGTTTACCCAACATCGGGGAGGGAGGAAGCGCTCCCATTGGACTGCTGGGTAGAGGGGCAGGTGATAAGAGAAATGTCCTCAGATGTGATAGGGTTGGGGAGGGGAGCAGTCCCTTCTGGCATTCTTTCCATAGGTTTGCCAACACGGTTCTTCTTTAGCTAATGTCACTAGATACTAGTTATGAGTATCAATCTAGACTTACTTCAATTCTTTCCTTTTTATTATTATTATTACAAATAACATTACTTCAATTATTTTCTAATGTCCGACCTAGCTAATGGCAATAAAATTCAACAATGAATGAAAAAAAATTATTAAGCATTTAGAACAGGTGAGGCACTGTTCTGCTAGCCACCTGGACCAAATATACAAAAATGAGACAGTCCTTGCCTTCAAAAAAGCATTATGTCTGTGAGTGCTTGGGATGCTGCTGGATGGGAAATCTTTTAGCCATGGCAACCCATGAAACAAAAGAAAATAACAACAATTAAATAATGTCACAAAGACGCTTGGAAAAGTATTGAAGTTGCTAAGTAAATGTGAATGATTTTGTTAGTCTTCTTAAAAATTTTGATATCTTTTCTGATTACATGTAAAAACAATTTTAACCTTTTTTCTTATAATTTTGACTTCTAAATTCTCTCTCACCCTCTCTTATCTCCCTCCTTATTGAGAAGGCAAGCAATTTGATAAAGGTTTTATATGAGCAGTCATGCAAAATGTATTCTCATATTAGTCATGTTGTGAAAGGAAACAGACAAAAAACCCATTAAAAAAAAACCAAACTGTGCTTCAATCTGTATTTATATTCCATCAGTTGTTTCTCTAGAAAGGATTGTTATTTGCAAAATATATATCTTGTTTTAGTCAGAAGTTCATCTTATCTTCCATCTCACTGATATTGCTGAGATCATAGAGTCTAACAGTTTTCCAGAAAATGACTTAGCTAAAGTCCTAGGCATCCCAGAAAAACAAACAAATGAAAGCAGGAATGGGCCCTTTGCATTGAAAGTACAGTGGATGGCATTGAAATCATTATAAACTCTTCTTTAAATGGGGCAAAGGGGAGAGAGGACTGGTGGTGGTGGTGGGGGCGGTAAATGAGTTTTCTTCAAAAGCATGAGAGAAAAGGGGCAGCCCCAGATCTGGACACTTGTCTACTCTCCATAGCCTCCGCAGCTTCCATCCTGCAGGCCAGAACCCTGAGGGCAAGGAATCCTGGATAAGCTGAGCCAGAGGGCCATAAAAATGAGAGCTGGGGGGAGGCCTTAGAGATCATTCAGTGGAGCAGATTGATTTTATACAGGTTTAGAAGGTTTGCATGAAGTGTAGGCTGTTTGTCAATGCAGTATTTGATGGAGCCTTTACGGGGTCTGAGAAAACTCAGTCAATATCTCTTGAGACCTAACAAGTCTCTAGTATCTGGGAGGAGCCAGAAAGGTCTCCTGCAAAAGGCACCACTTGCACTGAATTCTGAGGGAAGCCAGGGATTCGAAGAGGCAGAATTTTGGACAAAGCAGAACTTCCAAACTGGTTTTTTTTTTTCTCTCCAATCTGCAAAACCTCTCAAATCTCTACAATACAGAAACTACGTATGAGAGATAAAATCATTTTAGTGATTTCCTGGGTCAAAGATACCAAGAACTCAACAAGGCAACAGCTCGACGAATGAACAATGATTCAGAGTTTTGATTCCTTATCCCTATGCCTGTGCCTTTAGCACATCCAACAGCTATGATGTGGCAGGGCTTCACAAGCCAACCCACTAGCTTATAAAAGGAATTCAATTCTGCTCCCCAGGCTTCACCACAGAGGGTTGAAAGCTAGATGTTTACTCTGCCTGGAATGTCAGTGTGACACTGAACTGAGCTGTAAGAGTTGGCCAGAGAAATGAGGAATAGAGAGAATGGGGGGCAGGGCACCTGCATGTGCATGTGTAGGGGACTCTAGCAGTCCTGAAGGAAAGGGGACCCATAGATATATCGAGCTGGGCCAGTTCTCTCCCCAAAGAAATCATTTGGGGCAAAGGCTAGGGCACATGAAACACAAATTGACCAACATAAGAGGAAGCTGAGACAGCTCTGACATTATCTCTAATCCTTAAGACCTCTCAAATCTTTCAGAAAAGGAATCATGTGCAAGAGATAATGGTTTCAGTCATCTCCAGGGTCTGACATAAAAAATTCTTAACAAGGTAGCCATTCAAGGATCTAACAGCAGAGAAGGTTACCCCCTAACGTGGTCAGTGAGCATCATTCCTCACTACCCACCATGATCCAAAAGCAGGGTTGCACAAGCTGCCCCTGGGCTTGCAACAGAATGCACCCTGATCTCCCCCTCCCCTTTTCCCAGCAGAGGAAACCCAAAAGACAGGAGTTTGTGTGAGTCCCGACAGCAGCAAATCAGTGTTTTTTGTTATGCACTAGAACTCAACCAGAGAAAGGAGAAACAGAGAGAACTGAGGCAGGGATGGATGGCTGTATGGTACTCTATAAGTACATCTAATTGGGACTAAGTCTTTTCCCACCAGAAGGCATTTGGGTTGAAGAGGAAGGCCTCTGGGATATCAATTGCCCAATATAGGAGGCGAATGAGACCGTTTTGTGGTCTAGCCCTTCAGGGAAACCTCCATCAAAGGGAAAAAGAGTCAAAAAGGATGTGATGAAAGAATCTAAGGAGAAAAAAATAAAAGCCTGAAATTATCAAAGATATTAGGAGAAAAAAATACTTAAAGATGTTGAACATAAGCAAATCAACCACAAAGAGAAGACATCAATAACAAAAGGGAATATGGTCACTAAATAAACTAAAAGAATCCAGACATTTCTGAATAAATATTGCATGACAAAGAAGAACCTGTGGAAACTCAGAAGAGTGTGGAACCATATCAAGCTGTTCCTGAATAGTTTAAAAGAGAATGAGCAATTATAAAAGGAGAATTTGTGACCTGTAATGTAAAAGTAATTAGTAGAATAGGAAATCTTAAAGACATAGTGGCAAATCTCACCAAAGAAACAAAAAAGAGAAAGTCTGGGAATTCAAATATTCTGAAGTGAAGGAGAAACTGGGAGAAGAAACAAAAAACAATGGTAAGCGAAAATGTCTCCATTCAAGCAAAACATATTGATCTACAAGACAGGATATGTGGAGAGAATTTAAGGATTATGCATCTCCCAGGAAAATACAAGTCAAAAACCCTGAGCATCATGATGCAAGAAATAATACAAGAAAACTGTACAGTAGAAATGTCAAATATACAGTTTGTAGGTTGCATCCCTGCCCTAAGACTCCCAACTGCAACTTGAACCAGATTTAAATGTAATTGGGGAATGATTGACAAAATAAATAAAAATACAATAGGACATATAATGTTTGCATGCAGTTTTCTAAATAAATATACAGCTTATAGGGATCCTCAGATAAGGTTTGGGGAGGGTGGCATTTCTACCTGAATTTGACACCACTGCTATAGAGAATTCCCTTAAAACAAAGTATTCATTGAAAGATTTCATAGATTACCTTTAAAAAAAGCTCTATGCTAAAAATTCCAACATAGAGTTGTTAAATTGAATAATTCCAATGACAAAAATTTTTCAAGTAACCAGGAGAAAGACCTTCAAATATAAAGGAATAAATAAATTCTATAATAACACAAGAATTTAATGGTAGTACAAGACAACTCTGCACCCGCCAGAAACCTAAGGAATGGAATGTGTTCTGAAGAGCAATGGCATACGCCAAAGAGAAATGCTCAGCAAATATAAACCTAACCATTAATGAAAAAAATGGATATTCAATAAAAAAGAGGTATTTGAAGCATTCCTATAAAGGAAACCAGACTTGAGCAAGTTATTTATTTTACAAATACCCCAGGCAACTAAGAAAAAATGAGAAAGGTAAACAAATATAGCAACTAAAGAAGGCATCAAATAAATAAATTACCTCAGAAACAAAGAGGGAAAAAATTAGAAAGAAAAAAACATCTATCTGTGAGGTCAACAACTACAGTGGGAACATGAGATTTCTTTCTATAAGGAAACAAAGGTGAAAGCAGAAACCAAATAGGAGTGATGATGGAGTAACAGGCCTGAAACATCATGGGGTGTGAACAAAAGAAAGAGTGGTTGGGGAAAAATCTACAAGGTAATAACATAGAAACTATTTAGAAGAGGAAACTGAAAATAAATACTTTTAAGTTTTAATTTCATGAGGAATAGAAATACTAAAGGAGAAAATAAGAATAAAGATCATGACTTAAGAATGAAAGTTAATACACAGAAAAAAAGAAATAATGAAGGAAATAAAGGAAAGAAAATATTTTCTGGGAAAAGGCAGGGAAGATGAAATAAAAAGCTAAAAAAATGAAAAGAAGAGGAAAAGCAGATTTCATTTGACTGAGAAAAAGAGGGTTAAATAAGTAGATAAAAAGAAGAAAGAAAAAGAAATTCAAGCTAAATTCCAAAACTAGGGAAAGTAGTGACAAATGGAAGGGAGGAAGTGTTGCCTATAAGAGCCAGTGAGAATCAGGTTGCAGAAAAGCAGATTAAACAAAAGTAAATGAAGAAATAAAACAATATTTTTACTGTGGAAAAGGAGAAAATCTTAATGAAAAAATTAATGAGAAACAATGGAGGAAAATATAAATTGAACTCATAACTTTAAATGTAAATGTAAAAAAATTCAATAAAACAAACCAAAAAAGGGTGGCAGATTGGATAACAAAGCCCCACACTGTGTTGCACACATAGAATAATAATGAGGCTCTGGAACAAAATTTGCTATGCATCAGGTGAATCCAAAATATCAGGAGTCACCATCATGCTAATGAAAAATTACCTGGAGTAGAAAGAAAGCTGTCAGGGCCCAATCAAAAGGCAGCAGCAGGTGAGGGGTTAAGCTGGCCAGAAACTCCCACAGAGACTGGCAGAGGGGCAGCCAAGCTTGGCCTGGAGGGATCCACTAATGCAGCCCAGCTGGGTAAATGGTACTGACAGCTGAGGTTAATGTGGAAAACACAGCAGACCCAAATTTACTATCTCTTGTCATTACTGGATTGTCTGGCGGATGGAAGAAAAGACAGAGGAAATTGAGGTGTCAGTATGAGGAGAGACATGAGCTTGGCCAAACAGGAAAGTTTGAGTAGAATTAAATAGTGTGATACTGAGAAGTCTTAGGATGATAGTATTTAAAACTGGAAACTGAGGCAAAGAGAGGGGAAATAACCAGTCTAAAAAGCTCAACAACAAAAACACAAGTAGTGAATGGATGGCTCAAATTCGAGTCCAGGTTGCCTAATTCCAAATCCTGGTTCTTTTTCTCTATATAATAAGATGCCTAAGCCAAGTGAGGAAAATGAAGAAAAAATTGTACCAAAGGCATTCTAGGTTTTCAAGTCCCAGCACTGAGTTCTGAGACCTTTTTGATGAGGCTCAATGTGGAGATCTTGCCTATCTTAATCTATAGTTCAGGGTGATTTCAGAGAAACCTGAGAAGATTCATGTGAAGTGAATGAAAGTGAACTGGGCAGAACCAGGGTAAGGTTGGAAATATGATTTCATCCATGAATAACCTACCCAGTAACACCAAATACAATCCTCAGCAGGAGTGGGGGATGGATATTTAATTAAATAGGTGACTTTCAAGCATTCGTAACTTAAAAACCTGGGCTGAATATAAAATATGACATTCAAACACAAGCCTCAAGAGAAGCATCAAAAGATAAATATGAAAGGAAATGATAAGGGGACTCAATACGGTTAAACTGTTTACATTACTATAGGGGGAAATGATTCCTGTAACTCCTATGAACTTTATCATCATGGGCATTAAAAGGAGTTAACACAGAGGGCATGGCTGTGAGTTGATTGTGTTGTTGAATGATTTAAAAAATGAAAATGAAAGAGGGGATAAAGAGGGATGCACTGGGAGAGGGAAGGGAGAGGTACAATGGGGCAAATTTTCTCAAATAAAAGGCACACAGGAAAGAGCTTTTACTCTGGAAGGGAAAATGTAGGGGGGGGGGGATGTGGGCAGGCAATGCTTGATCCTCCATCTCATTAGAATCAATTCAAAGAGGGAAAAATACATATATACACAGTCAGTATAGAAAACTCTCTTACCCAATAGGGAAACAGGAGGGGAAAGGGATAAAAGAGGGAGAGGATGATACAAAGGGAAGGCAGTGGTCAGAAACAAAACAGATTTTTGAAGAGGGACAGGACAAAAAAAAAGACTAAACAGAAGAAAATGAGATAGAGGGAAATTCACAGTATTAATAACTGTTAATGTGAATGGGATGAGCTCACCCATAAAACAGAAGAAAATAACAGAATAGATTAGAACTCAGAACCCAACAATAAGTAGTTTACAAGAAACACACTTGAAACAAAGATACAACAGAGTTCAAATAAAAGACTGGATTAGAATCTAATGATTCAGCTGAGGTAAAAAGGAAGGTGTAGCATTCATGATCTTAGACAAAACAAAAGCAAAAAAAGACTTAATTTTAAAAGATAATCAGGGAAACTACATTTTGCTAAAAGGTAACCACAGACAATGAAGTAATATAAAAAATTTTTACAGCAAAATTCTCTGATAGAGACTTCATTTCTCAAATATAAGCCGAGTATAGAACTGAGTCAAATTTCTAAAAAACAGGAGCCATGCATCAGTTGATAATGGTCAAAGAATACAAACAACCGGTTTTCAGAAGAAGATATCAAAGCTCTCTATAGTCATATGAAAAAAATCTTCTAAATCACTTGATTAGAAAAATGCAAATTAAAACAACTCTGAGGTGCCACCTTATACCTATCAGAAATGACAAATGCTGAAGGAAATTAAGGAAAATAGGTACACTAATAGATATTGGTGGTATAGGGAACTGGTCCGACCCTTTTAGAAAATAGATGGCAACTAGGCCTAATGGGCTAGCAAACCATGTATACACCTTTAAACCAGCAAATCTATTACTAGGACTATATCAAAAAGAATCAAAGAAAAAGGAAAAGGACCTATATGTATTAAAATGTATATGAGCTCTTTTTATAATGGCAAAGAATTGGAAATTGAAGGGATGCTCATCAATTGGAGCACTGGATTTAACACAACAGGGCATGGATTCAAATCTTAGTACTCTCAGATTAAGATCTTTAAATGCTCAGTAATTTTTTTTCTTCATCTGTAAAAAGAGCAGTAGTAGTAGTAGTCTCCCGGTAACCGAGGGTGACAATTGTCTTTTTCATCTATGATAGATGAGCGTCCACAAAGACACTTGTGCATGAAGGAGATTTAAGAAAAGTCGATGCACAGAGACAGTCCCACTCTCTCGGCGTTGGAAGCCTGGGTCCAGTGGCACGAAAAGTCATTACACCTGGAGACTTCCTCAGCTGCAATGGATGGCCGTGTTGTCGTTTGTGCTCCAACACGCCCTAAGCACTCCACAGTGCTTTGCTGCGTTGCCATCTCAGCCGTTGAACCTTCTTGTTTGTTTCTTCCATCTGTTCAGCTGAAGCAGTCTTCACATGCTGGGTGAGCAAAGCCCTGGTTCACCAGGGACTTAATGATTTTGTAAACCCATTGCAACTCAAAATCCTATGACTTAACTTGTGATTACTAACTTTAACTTATGATTACTAACCTGTATGCTCTATAAGAACTGAAAAATATCTTAGCTAAACTTACTAGTTGTGTAACCCTGGGTAAAGTTACTTAAGGGCTTTCTGCCTTGGTTTTCCCCATCTGTAAAATGAGGATGATTATACTACCTATTTCACAGAGTAGTTGTGAGGATAAAATAAGATAATATATTTAAAGCACTTTGCAAATTTTAAAATGTTGTTTAGTTCATTTTAAATAAAAAATTGTTAGCTAATATTAAAATTGTTTATAAATTGCATTTTTTTTGCCAGTGATGGCACAGTGTTCTCTGCACAGTAAGCACTTGATAAGAATTGGTTGATGATTGGAATTACTGTTACAATCTCCATAAACCCAGCCTCAAAGAATCAATGTTTGGTTTTCAATAACTTCCATTTTGACAGGTGGACATTTAGAAGCATTGGCTGAACATTGATAACACTTCAAATAATGAGAGATAATATAGAAACAAGGAACAGTCTGTCTGTTAAGTTTTTAGAACTTATCTTCATAGCCAGTTCCAAAATGGAATCTTTGATCATGCCCTGAAGATAGTCACAGAAAGAGAATTGGTATTAGCTGCCTTCAGAATTTCTGAAGAAGAGGGAAATCTTGAGCTAGTGGCCAGGAAGCTACTCCTGGAATCTTCTTTTTCCCTACAGTCTTGTGGTTCCCCTTATGCCTTCACTTCCCAAGTCCTGGTTGCCTGCCTCCCATTCCTCCCCCAACAAGAGTCATCTAATTCAGGCAGATCAGTCCACTGGCTGATGAACCATATCTTCGCGTAGGTCATTCTTCTCACCTGAAGGTGAATTCATCTCTGCCCCTTCCCCCAGAAAGCTTTCCTTCACAACCACATCCCACTCTGATTTCTCTCTTTAAATTCCTACAGTACTTGGTCTCTACTACACTGTTTGGTACTTAATTGTGCATTGCCTTATATTGTTGTCTGATTGCTTCATGCATACAGGACTGTTAACTAGCATGGAGCCAACAAATGGGGCTCCGGGTGCTGAGAGGCAGGCTTCTCACATATGGTGACTGTGGGCAGCTGTCACCCCTAGAGTCCTATCTTTGTAGAGACCCTTTCTTCAAGACCCAATTTCCCTCCTCCCTACCCCCTTGAAGATAAAAATTAGACTCTTCTATCTCTTCGAGGGATAGAACTAACGCATCATAGCTCCCAAGTGTTTTTTCCTTGAGGTAGGAAATTGTCTAGTTATAGCTCTCTATGTGTATGTGTCTTATTTCCTTAATCATGCTGAAAGTTCTTTGTAGGCATAAAGGATGCCTCCTTACTTTCCACAGGGCCCTGGACTGGACCCAGAAGAGGCTCTATTGATTGATTGTCTAAATCACAGCCTCATTTTTCCTTTAAAGCAACAAAAAAACCCATACCAAATTGTTATTTTGTTCTCTCTTCTTTTTCTTTCGTCATCTTTCCTAGGGAATGGAGCAGCTGCCTGTGCTAGATTTCAAGCCTCTGGGAGCAAGGCAGACTGTGATGTCTGCTGAAAGCTGTCCCTGGGCACCCGGTGTGCTGTCGGCACTATTATTAGTGTGTGTGGCTGTGTGGCGTCTGCAGGGCCTTCCTGCTAGAACTTTGATGCTCCCTTTCAAAATGGAACCCGATGAAAACAAATCCCTCAGCCTCTGGAATTACAATGCTATTAATAGATTCTCAGTATCTTTGAACTGGAAAATATTATTGTTTGTTCTGGGTCAGGATCATGGGATTATTTTCGCATTCTTTCTCATCAGTCCAGTATTTGTTTTCCAGACTGCACAAAGACTGGCTTATTTCAGTTCTTGCAGCCTTGCATCCCTGAGCCCCTGGCTGAGTGTACCTGAGGCAGAGGTTCACCTGGGCCCAGCCTAAAGGACATTCCTAAAGTAATATCCTAAATTCTACCCATTCTTCAAAGCCTGCTGTAAATCTGCCTCCTTCAGGAAACCTGCTCTGACTAATCCAATCCTTAATAAAGCTTCTCCTCTCCCCTGTTTATATACCATACAGTGTATGCCATCTATAGTTGTCTCATTGTTTGACAGAGGCAACGGGTTCTAGTTCCATCTCTGCTGCAAACTAGCAGGGTGGCTCCGGAAAATCATCCTCTCTCTTTGGGACCTCAGTTTCCTTATCTGTAAAATGGAAAGGCCAGATGACATGGTTTCTATAGTCCCCTCCAGTCCTTTTTTTTGTTTGTTTGTTTTTCATTATCTTCTGTCTTGGAATTGGTATTAAGAATCTATTCCAAGACAGAGGAGGGGCAAGGGCTAGACAAAGGGAGTTAAATGATTTGTCCAGGTTCACCCAGCTAGGAAATGTATCTGAGGCCACATTTGAACCCACATCCCCCTGACTGCAGAGCTGGCTCTCTATCCCTTCTATTTCGAATGCTCATGTCTATGATCCTCTGGTCCTGTTTCAGAGCTGGCCACTGCCCCGCTGGGATGTCCCCCAAAGAGATAAGCCACACAAAGACCTCCCAACCCTACGCGACATCCTTATTATCTTTGTTTATTTCTCCCCGCTCTGATGGCGGAGCAGGAGTGTATGCCATACTTGCAGGCTCCGCTGGCTCAGAGGCTCTAGTCTGACTTCAGGAAGCCACCAGAGAAGCCCGTGTCCTTCCTGCCAATGACCAGGGAGAGAGAGAAATGTTCTGTCCTCTGGCTAATGGCCTGCTCCTTTTCTCCGTTCTCTCGGACTGGAAGCGGGGGAGGGATTAAGAGAAGGAAGGCAGGGAGTTTAAGTCGCTGATGCAAGGCACCAGACTGGAAAAAGTGGGTGAGGCTCAGGGGACGCGGAAATCCAGCTTTGCTCACCCGCGCACTGGGGGGAAAGCTGGATGGCTCTCCAAAGCCCCATCCTGCTCTTTACCCCGCTGCCGTACAACCTAGATTGGCTGCTAATTAGTAAATTCCAGCTGATTAGGACAAGATAGAATTAAACACCCCAGCTGCTGTGGAATTAACTGTATGCCGCAGGCTTCCATTGGAAGAAAAGTCCGCCCAGGCAGCTGCCCCGAGGCTGGGTTCCGCTTTCCCTTCTTTATTTCCCGAGCGGCCCCGGACCCCTTCTCTGTGCTTCTCTGCCACTCCTCGGACAAACCTACATGTCCCAGCCCTAACATCGCGGCATCTCCGTGCTAGAGCGGAATGCTGGTGCCCGGGACAAGCAGATCCTCAGAGGAGGGAGGGAAGGCGCAGGCGGGAGATGTGGGCAGGACACGAGGAGGGGCTCCCCCTCTCTGCTAGTCTCCCCATGCCTGCCAGCTCCATAACAGGGCCCTCTCCCTGCGGTTACAGAGAGATCCCACAGTGTCAACACGGCCCGATTTTCAATTCATTCTGCATGTCTTCAGGTTGGCACGCCTGTTGGCTTCCATTATGCTGGCCTGACCAACCGATATTTACTCAAAATTCACTGTTCTCAGCCTCCATAGGGGACCCCGACAGACCAGAAATGTGCAAGACAGAGTCCCTGACCGCCGGGGAAATAAAGCTAACACTAACAAGGCCCCAAATAGGAGAGACGGGGCTAGGCAGGTGTCTGTGTGATAAAGATCTTGGGGTTTCAGTGGACTGCAAGACCAAGAGGAGTCAACGGTATGATCTGGCAGCCAAGAAAGTGCTGAAACAAAGGGTGTCACAAAGAGTCCCACTGTATTCTACCTGCTTAGATCTTATCTGGAGCTCTCTGTTCAGTTCAGGGCATTGTACTTTAGGAAGGACTTGAGCAGGACCAAAGGAGGATGAGCAGGAGGGTGAGAGAACTAGCTAGCAGGCCATAAGAGCATCAGCTAAAGGGATGGTCCCATAAAGGGAAGCCTAGCTGCCTTTGGGTATTTGAAGAAATGCCATGTCAACCAGGGATTTGGGGACTTCTTTTGCTTGGACCCTGCTTGGACTGAACTGAAAACAGTGGATGTAAGTTGCAGACAGGAAGATTTTAATTCAATAAAAGGAAAACTATGGAGCAATTTGTTCAATTGTTTTTCAGTTGTATCCCACTCTTCTTGACCCCATTCAGGGTTTTCTCGGTACTGGGAAATTCCATTTTGATAAACTTTTGTCTTTCTGGCCATGAATTGTAAAAGATACTATGGGAAGGGGCAGCTAGGTGGCTCAACAGATTGAAACCTGGGCCCTAAATGCAGGAGGGGGGAAGCTGGGTAGCTCAGTGGATAGAGAACCAGGCTTAGAGACGGGAGGTCCTAGGTTCAGATCTGATCTCAGACACTTCCCGACTTTGTGACCCTGGGCAAGTCACTTAACCCACATTGCCTAGCCCTTACCACTCTGTGCCTTGGAGTATTGACTCCAAGATAGAAGATAAGGGTTTAAAAAAAATAAAAGCATGAAGTCCTGGGTTCAAATTTGACCTCAGACACTTCCTAGCTGTGTTAACCTAGCCCTTGCTGCTCTTTTGTACACAGTATTGATTCCAAGATGAAAGGTAAGGGTTTAAAAAACAAAAAGCAAGACACTATGGGAGAGCACTGGGGCCCTGAAGTTATAGGAATTTAATAAATGATTGGTTCAGTGCTTTCATGTATAATAGGAATTTAATAAATTTGTGGTGGAATGCTTGGGGGTAAGATCATATTATCAAAGATTCTTAGAAGTGGCAAGCACTTTAGAGATGATTAAGCATAAATCCAGTGGTGTTCTGGTAAATGTTTAACAAGTGGTTCTCTCAGAAAAAACATGTATAATGGATATATTTTTCAGCTTAATCTTTTTCATTAATATTTTCTCCATCACTTTCATAAATCTAGACAATTAAAATAATCCATCAAACCCTTGAACATTTGCTGATTTTAAGGGCATGAGGGCTCATCCTAAAATTTTATTTATTTCTAGAAAACCCTTTCTGTCTTAGAATCAATGCTGGAGATTGGTTTTCCCAAGGCAGAAGAACAGTAAGAGCTAAGTAATGGGGGTCAAGTGACTTGCTCAGGGTCACACAGCTAGGAAGTGTCTCTAGTACATCTCTAGTACTGGCTCTCAACCCACTGAGCCAGCCAGCTGCTTCCAGTCCTAAAATTTTAACAACCAGCTCTCCTGAGCCAGTTTGAACTGACTCCAGCACATCAGAGAGTTTTAGCTTTTCATTTTACAGATGAGGAAACTAAGGTTCTGAAGTGACAAAGTGATTTTCCTGAGGGAACATACCTCATTAGTGGGAGAGGAAGGACCAGGGCTCCCTGCCATGGTAAACAATGAGAGAACAAAATGAGATTGGATGTGTGATATAATCAAACCAGGAGATAATTATGAGTTGGGGAAATCAGAGAAGGCTTCTCAAGAAAGGTAGGATGGAGCACTGACCTTAAATTTGTTGAACTAGTCCGAGATTTTAGGAAGAATGTACATTTATGCTGACTTTGGTGGACTTCTCTTGTAACTCTGGCTAAGGAACCTCTGGAAAGATACCTCTTTGATACAGACAGGGCTGTCCTAAAGCTTGACCATTTGGGTGGAACTGTTGTGGCTTTTCTTCTGGGTAACCAATGCACATGTCCCTAAAAGAATCTTTTTTTTAACCCTTTCCTTCTGTTTTAGAATTGATACAAGTATGGATTCTAAAGCAGAAGAGCAGTAAAGGCTAGGCAACTGGTGTTAAGTGACTTGCCCAGGGTCACACAGCTAGGAAATGTCTGAGGCCAGATGGGAACCAAAGCCCTTCTGACTGCCTGGCACTATCCTCTGAGCTACCTAGCTGCCCCACCACCCTTGTTTCCTGTTCTGAACACAAGCCATTTCCCCTTCCCTGAAGGGTTTCCCCTTCATTCTTCCTTCGTATTCATATCCTGCCCATTCTTCAGGTCCTCCATGAAGCCTTCTAGAATTCCTCAAGTGTGCAGAGATCTCATTCCTGTAAAGTTCTATAGCACTGAGTAGTTCAGTACTTACTAAATACTCTCCCGTTCTTTGATTGTTCCATGGACACTAGCTTTGCGTCCCTGACGAGACTCTCAGTTCCTCGAGGACAGAGCTAGTGTTTTCTTTTCCCATATCCCTTCCTCTAACACAGCCCAAGGTTGGGCACTTTGGAGGTGTTCTGCAAATGTGGATACTGTTTAATAACCCTGTGTGGTAATGATTCTGTCTGGTAATCTCTAGGAGACATGCCAGTGGAATCAATTTCCTCTTTCTTGTCGTCTCCGGAGTCCCTTAGAGCAAGGTGCTCACGCTGGTGGACACTGTACACACTACTGATTGTGGAGCGATTTCTAGAAATGCTCATTCAGAAGTGAACTCTTTGGTATTTGGGGAGAAGAAAGTCTCAGAATATCATCAGGAAAGTGCAGACAATCCAGAAATTCCATTTTGTTTGTTTCTTTCCATTCCACCCCCCTTTCCTCCCCTTTCTATCAACCCTGACAGCATCTCTTCAAATGAAAACATCCTGAGAGAAGCAGAGAGCAAATGTGCTTAAGGCTATCTTTCTTCTCTTGTCAAAATATTTCCCATAAAATACCCAAGCAAGGGCTTGGACACTTGTGAAGCTTAAAAATAGACACATGGGGACCAGAAGTAGATTGAATTTGACCACTCCGCTTGGACACAGGAGGTTAGGGGAAAAGTGCACAGTAGCAAAAAGTCATCTCCATGGAGAAAAGAGAGGAGATGGAGAGAAAGGAGGCAAGAAGCAGCCCTGGATACTGATGATAGCATGTAGAGGCAGCCTGCCACAGTGGAAAGAACTCTGATAAGAACTTAGGACACTTAAATACTCATTCTAGCTCAGCCACTAACTGTCTGTATAACCTCAGACCAATCATTTAATTTTTCTTGGCCTCAGTTACCTCCTCTGTAAAATGAGAAGAACAAAACAACTCTAAAACAAAATGATGTATAATAAAGTTTTATTTAGGCTGCTAGGTGATACAATGAATAGAGTTCTGGAATGGTATCAGAAAGACCCGAGTTCAAATCTCATTTTATCTATGTGACTCTAGACAAGTCTCTTAATCTCTGTTTGCCTCAGTTTCCTTGACTGAAAAATGGAAGTAAAAATAGTACCTACCTCCTAGGTTGTTAAGATCAAATGAGATAATAATTATATTGTGCATGGCACATATTATGAGTTATATTAATGCTACTTATTATTATTGCCTTATTTCCTTCCAAGAGCTTTCATTTATATGATCTTACCTACTTTAAAAAGAATAAAGAACTGTCCAAATAAAGGCAGTGACTAGATCTTTTAGGGACATGGTAAGAGACTTCAAGAATGTCTCTGAAAGCTTTACTAATATGCACTTTTTGCTACAGACGTCTATAGATTTAAGTTTGGCAGGTGAGTGGTCTGATTTTGAGGGTGTCTTGAATATGCTTGTAATTGTGCAAAATATGATTTTTAAAGTTCACTATTACAAGTCCCTAAGAATGCTCTGCTTCCATTTTCTGTGTTTCATTTGCTTATCTTGCAAATAAGTTAATTGAAGTACATATAAAATGATAAGATTAAGAATAAATATTGTTGTCTAGTTTATATCATTCTGTCTCATCAGGTTTTTGGAGTTAGATGTTGGCATTACAATATACTTAAGATGAATGCTAATAGAATTTCCCCTGTTGGGGCACACCAAAATACCTCTCCAATCAATCAATCAATCAATCAGTTAATCAAGTACTGAATATTTATAAAGCATTTCCTACATGTAATATTTGAATATAAGTGAAAAGGAATGCATTCTGTTCTCTGTGATTCCAGCTGGCAAAGAATACATGACAGAAAGCTCAATCCACTAAAATTCTCATTGCCTGAATGGTACAAGATGGAACCAGGAATGTGAGTGATTGGAGAAACAAGGTTGATGAACATTTGACTTCCATTTTAGGATCTATCTCCCTATATCTCCAGAGCTCGGTGAGTGTTATTGCTATAACTATCCCTCAAGATTAAAACTAAGGACAAACAATGTCTTTAGTAATGAAAAGAGCTCTAACTCTCCTAATCTTGATGTTGGGTCCAGAAGGCTCATTAATAATATTCCTCTGTGCAAGAGACATATGTTTTCTGTCATGGCCAATGTGGGAGTTTGTTTTACTGGACTATGCATCTTTATGATAATAGTTTTATTTTTCTGTTTTTTTTTAATGGTTGTCAGTAGGAGGGGAAGCAGTGGGAAGGACAGATTAGAAATGGTTATAAAAATGAATGGATTAATTTATTTAATTTAAAAAATCTTTCTCAGTGGACTGGTTACAGGAACTCAAGGATGAAACTCTGGACAGTCATCTTCTTTTTCCTCCCAGCTCCATGGCCCAGGAACAGATAAGTCACCTTACTTTAAGCAATGTCCAGTAGGCAAAAATCATGATTTATAAAATAGATAAATAATCCATTCAAGGAGAGAGTACAAGAAAAAGCAATAGTATTCTTTTTATAACAAAATTTCAACAAAGGAAATAGCAAATGCATACACAACCAAGATGGAAAAGTACTACATTTCCCAGGATGCCAAGGCTCTGAGTATAAGCATTCATGGCCAGAGAGCTTACACTCCACTTTCTATGAGCTCATATGTCTGTATGGAATTATTAATTGGTTTAGGAGTCTACTAGGGAAATAGATGAGTGAGGAGAGCCTTCACTGAGGGTGTTATAGTATGGAAGAAGAGACAAAAAACAGGATAGAATGAATCCAGTAGCAGTCAGGCAAATGATAAGAAGTACCCAAGGCAATACAATTTAGGACTAACCTATAGAAGGTATTACCAGGAAGTAGGGTAATGAACCACAAACATTGCCAGGAACAGGATTCAAGTACACTAAGAACTGGAACTCCATCATCTCTAAAAGAAGCTGCTTTTTAAATTTGACTTTGGACTTTGAAGGGGTTCAAGCTGAAAGCTATTCTGAGGAAATATGAACAGATTATTTTTCTTCTTTTGCTATTCACTTCTGACTTGATTAAATGTTTCATTATTTCAAGGCTATTCTTGCTTGGGTCAATTAACATGGTAAACAACTAAATACCCATTTCTGAGGTTTCCAGTTTTCTGGCTTGACAGAGGCAAAAAGCAAATTATAAATAGAAAATAAATAGAAAACCCATACAATTTGAACTTGAACATTTGGGAATCCAGAACACAGATTAAATAAACTTCCCTCAAACATTTAAAGGTTTGGCTTTCAAAACAAAACTCACACCAAACTTTTCAGGAGCACACCCACATTCTTGTCAATGACACATTCTCCATAACTTTCAAGCCAAAAGTATTTCAGAATCACTCTCAAGCCCAAGGAAGATCCTAGATCCCTCCTTCTCCTCTGCTCCCTCATTTTCCCATCCTCCTGCATCAAGACAGCTACAGACTATTAGAAATCCCAATAAATTTAAGAGATTATTTGGTCCAAATCCCTCATTTTACAGTGGGTAAAATGGGCTCCAATAGATTTTAAATCATTTCTCCAAAGTCATACAACAGCTTTTAGTGCCAAAAATGAGATTAGAATTCAGGTCTCCAGTCTTAGCCCCATGTTCTTGCCTCTCCATTATCTTGACTTGTTATTTGTCCTCTATGCCAAGCACTCACTATTGCTACTGTCCCTTCCTTCTTGAAAGTCCCTTCTATTAACCTCTGAAAATTTAACTGTCTTGACTCTTCTTTCCTTATCTGGTCATTCCTTTGGTTTCCTTTGCTGGTTCCATTTCTTAGTTTCATGTCTAGACACATTTCTCAGTGGATTCCTTTCTTTGTCTGTCTCATTACTCTGTTCCTCACAGATGCTATTCACTCTTGCTTCTATAACCGAGCTAACTGGCTTTTGGATGTTCTCTCATTGATGTCATGCTGTCATCTTGAACTCAAGTGAGGAACAACAAAAAGAGTACTGTGGAATGACTCCGTTGTGGCTTCAAATCCTCATGCTTTCTTAAGGATTTTTTATTCTGTGTTATCTAAACCCAAACACACCACTTTTCTTTCTCCTCCTATATAGTTGCTTCTCTGGAATTTCTGTAAATGGTTTCATTATTGGACTCTTTTTCTGGACCTAAACCTTTGGAATCAATGTTAAATGGTATAAAATTTCCTTTTCCTGATCATTGAGAAGGCCTCTGCCAACTAGGAAGGGTGGTGCAGTGATAGAGTGCCAGGCTTAGAGTCAGGAAGACTCATCTTCTTGAATTCAAATCTGGTCTCAGACACTAACTGTGACTCTGGGCAATTCACTTAACCCTATTTGCTTCAGTTTCTTCAACTATAAAATGAATCAAGAAGGAAATGGCTAACCATTCCAGTCCCTTTGCCAAGAAAATACCAAATGAGGTCAGGAACAGTTGGACACAACTGAAAAAAAACTACTGATGATACCAACTAGGAAATTTCCTTCAGGTGATGGCAAAATTAGAAATGCTAATAGAGAAGGCATTTTCTCCTCCTTTCTGCCTGGAAGCATACTAATAACTCTCTTTCCCTGCAGAGAAAGGGAGAACAAGACTAAATCAAATCAACAGATTAGAAGCAGGTGGTGACATTGTGGATAGAACACTAAGCCTCTAGTCAGATCAGACCTGAGTTCAAATGTGACCTTAGATACCAAGTTGTGTGATCCTGGACAAGTCTCTTAACTTCTCTCTGCCTCTATTTCCTAAAATGTAAAAGAGGGATAATAACATAAAATGAGAATTGTTTCTTTCTCTCTCTCTTTCTTTCTTTCTTTCTTTCTTTCTTTCTTTCTTCCTTCCTTCCTTCCTTCCTTCCTTCCTTCCTTCCTTCCTTCCTTTCTTTCTTTCTTTCTTTCTTTCTTTCTTTCTTTCTTTCTTTCTTTCTTTCTTTCTTTCTTTCTTTCTTTCTTTCTTTCTTTCTTTCTTTCTTTCTTTCTTTCTTTCTTTCTTTCTTTCTTTCTTTCTTTCTTTCTTTCTTTCTTTCTTTCTTTCTTTCTTTCTTTCTTTCTTTCTTTCTTTCTTTCTTTCTTTCCCTTACCTTCTGTCTTAGAACCAATACACAGGGTCACACAGTTAGGAAGTATTTGAGGTCAGGTTTGAACCCAGGACCTCCCTCTCTGGGCCTGGCTCTTAATCTACTGATGTACCCAGCTGCCCCCAAGATTTTTTTCTTAAGTATAACAGAAGTAACAAACCTTAAAGTTAAATATTATTATTAACTTGAACCTCTATTTTTTTAATAGATTTTATTGTTGGCTCTGATCCACAGATTTCTCTTACTTTATTGCTTAGTTCACTTAGAATTGGCCTGGCATCCCTTCATGAGCTCTGACCTTCCAGCCTTCACTTGAATGTTCTTAGTCACATCACCTCAACACCTAGGCTTTATTGACTTTGCCATTATACCATTTAGTAATTGTAAGTAACAGAAATTGAAAATGTTATGTACATACAGTACAGTAACCTAAATTCCTTATTGTGGGAATAAACATTCAGTGCCATACCTATCAAAGTACCAAAAAACTTTTTTATAGACAGGAAAACAATATAATAACGTTCATCTGGAAGAATAAAAGATCAAGAATATCAAAGTAAATAATGAAAAAATGCGAAGGAAGGAGGCCTTGCAGTCCCAGATCTCAAACTATACTATAAAGCAGTGATCATCAAAACAATTGGGTACTAGCTAAGAGACAGAAGGGAGGATCAGGGGAATGAATAGACTTGGGGTAAGTGACCTCAGCAAAGTAGTGTTCAATAAACCCAAAGATTGCAGTTTTGGGGACAAAAACTCACTATTTGACAAAAACTGCTGGGAAAACTGGAAAACAGTATGGGAAAACTCTCATACCCTATACCAAGATAAATTCAAAATAGGTAAATGGCTTAAATATAAAGAAGGAAATCAAGGAAATAAGCACAAAGCCAAAGGAAAAAATAGAACAGCTATCGTCATTTAGTCAAGAAAGCCCTGGATTAGAAGTTTTGAGGCTTTTTATGACTTTTCTTATTTTTATCTTTTATATATTTGATTTTTTTCATCAGTGAAAGAAAAAGTAAAATGTATTTTTATTAATAAAATTTTAAAAATCAAGTTCTGACTCAAAGACATATATGTTGAATGACTTTAGGCAAGTCACTCAACTTCCTTGAGCCTCAATTTCCTAATTTGTTAAAAATATTTTTTACTACCTACCTTACAGGGTTGCTGTGGGAAAAATGCTTTGTAAACTTTAAAGCACTTTATTCAAGTGGGTTATAACACAAGATTCTTAAAAACTCTTAAGCTTTCAGGGAAACAAGGGAATAAATTTGAAATTTGAAATATTTTGACCTGAATTTTGGTTCTGACGAGTTATATTGCGTGGGCAAATACCTACTCTGTCTATGTCTAAGGCCAACAGCTTCTCTAATTCTGTGGCACCGATTTCCACAAGGGAGCTTTTAACTGTTTGCCCCTCTGCAGGAAGGCTGCCACTCAGCATTGAGCTCTCTCCCTTGGGATAATGAAGTTCAGATGAGTCCTAGAGTGTCTCCTGGGACTATTGTAGAAATCAGCACAAAGCAAGGAAGGGAAAAGGTGCTTCCAATGACCTTTGTAATCTTGAGCTGCAGCAAGCATCAGATTCTCAGGGCCTCTAAGGAACAGGTTGAAGTCATGTCAGCAATGAAGGCCTAGTTCAAAGCTGTGTGGACACATGAACCTGATGCTAGGGACCAGCATAGGAACCCAGAGATTCCATACAATTCTCTAAGCCATTAGGAAAATCAAAGACTGGGTAGATTGGAAAACAAAACACAGATAGAAGATAAAATCATCAAGGCATGATAAGCATGCCTGAGAATAGGAGAGAGTTTTCTCCCTAAAAGGAGGATCAACAGAAGTCTCTAGTTGCTTAGAATTCGTTTTTTTGCATGGAAAAGATTCCCACCCATGAGTGAAGGGGTAGGACATAAACCAGTATTATTTCTGGCAACTGATATTACATGTAGTCATACACATCAGTCACAGAATCCTGAAGCTGGAAGGAAACTTCACAATAATCTAGTCCAGCTCTTTACTTTATAGATAAGGAAAATGAGGCTGAGAAATTGAAAATGAGTTGCTACGACCTAGTACATGGAAGCACTGGCACTCAAGCCCAAGCCATCTGATTGCAAAGCTAATCATCTCTGGAGTCATCTTTACCCATAGGCACATTAAGCTCTGGGTAGGGTTTGAAGGATACTGAGGAGTCTTCCCTCCTCCCCCATCTGCTCCCTTCTCCTTCCATTCACAGCACCTGATATTTCAAAGGAAAGATCCATTCCTTTTGGTCAAGTATTGCTTTCTGTGGTTTCCAAATTGAAAATGCAAATTCCTTGGCGATGATTATATGGTAAATCTCTAATACTCTGGCAGTAGAGAAGAGTTGAGCACAAGGAGCCAGTGGCTTTGGCCACAATTTGGATTACTGGCTTTGAGGGGAGGGGAAGAGTAGGAAGAAGAGAACTAAAAGGGCAAAGAATACATAAAGGGGGAATTAGGGGAACTGAAGCCTAACTTGACCTCCTCCATAATTTTGTCTCTCCCTGCCCTAGCGACTAGGGATTTCTTCCCCTCCCCTATCCCCACTATCCCTAAGATTTAAGATTCTTTTCTTTTCTAAGGCTATTATTTTAGATGAGAGTTTTAAGCCTATTAAGTAATCCACTTCTCCCTCTCCTCCAACCCATGGCAACTTTGGAAAAAGTTCAGCTAAGCCTTCACAGCCATGTTCTCATTGATCTCCCTCCACCTCTCTTTTCTCATGAACCCATTTTTTATTTCTCCTGTGTTTGGGTTTGCCTTCTTCCCATCATACTCCCTGCTGGAGACTATTCACTGAAGCAGAATCCTTGAGGGTTGGCTGGGGAAGGTGTGTGAAATTTTCCGGAAGTTCCTGTCCACCTTAAAGGGAAACTCTTCAGATGAGCTTGGCTTCTGCTTCTTGGAGAGATGGGAGGGAGACTCTAAATCCATGGGGGCAGCCCAAGTCCCAGCCAGGAGCTCCTCAATGCAGTAACTCCACCACTTCCCTGGAGAAGGCAGTGACCAAGGCGGATTCCTTCTGGACAGTTTCCTTGGGATCTCTGGCTCACTGAAGTGCAATATTTCCGCCATCTCCATCTCTCAGTCATTCATTTTAATTAACAAGCAGCTAACGAGCTCAGCTGCATAATTAATAGTGAGAGCCTTGGAGTAGATTGGCAAGAGGGAGCCACTGATGACACAACACACAGAGGTCTTTGTGAAAGGACAAATCTAGTTTGTGACAACTGACCTTTCTTTCCAAGGCATTCTGAGCTGTGAGCCTTCATAGAGGAAAGTAGCCCAGCTCAGTCCAATTACATTAATTCAGACCCTGCTCATTTGGAATTTGTGATCATTCAGCTAGGCCTGGAATGAAGTTTCACACTGCTCTGTGAAGGCCAAGCATGGTTTGTTAATCACATGGACAGATCATGGCAGGACCAGAAGTTGGGTTCACTGACCTACTTAGGGGAATATCGTTTCCAAATATCATAGTAGCATCTATTTTCATAAGAAACTTATTGACAAAAAATATCTCGGAGAATAGACACTTCCAAATTTTCATATGATCATCTGTAGTTTAAAAAATATTGGATTGGGACCTGGAAGAACTGAATTCTCTAATTAGCCATGTGACTTTGGGCAAAGTGACCACACCTTGACTCTCCAGCTGGCTACAGTCCCTTATCTGTAAAATGAAGAGGGTTGGACTAAATGATTTTTAACCCTTCCACGTCTAAATTCTGCATTTTCTAGTGACCACAGAAGATGACATCCACAATAATTTTATTTCAATTCAGTTCCACAAACAAGTATTGAGTGGCTATCAAGCACCTTGTATCTGGGATTTTGGGGTATTTACTGCTCTAATGCAGGTTGGGTCAGTTGATCCTCTGCCACTATGAAATTTTGATTCTATTGTGGAAATAACAATGGACCAATAGACCAGAATTCTAATGTTGTTATGGTTAATAAGGCTGATGAGCCAATGAAAGATCCTGACTTGGTTGCGGAAACATTAAGAGAAAGGTCCAACTGTGTTATATATGATTACAATAATCATATATATATATACATATATAATGTTCTATATATAGAGAGACCATGTTATCATTTGATTTTAATAGAGTCTAATCTGTTGAGAATTAGAAATCAATATATAGGAACTGTGGCATCTCTCTACTAACCAAAACCCAGGATTAAAAAACATCCACTATTTCCTGACCATACCAGATCAATAGGTATCTAATGAACACTGAAAACAGACACCATTGCTAATATTGCCTGGGCACTTATGATCGAAAGTGGCGCACACACCACAACATGAGAAGTTCTTATTGACATGATGCCACATCTCAGAATCACAGGACAGGACACAGTCAAGGATTCATCCTATGACCATCATTCTGAGAGAACCGGCCATTGTGTCTGTCCTTAAAAAAACAACAAACAAACATTCTACAATTCCCCTTAGCACTGACATAAGATATGGTATGAAACATGGACTGGACTGGGAATCAGAAGAGCTTTATTTGGGTCCCAACAAGCTGGGATCTTGGGAAATCACTTAACCTCCTTGTGTTTCAATTTCCAAACCGAGAAAATAATATCAACCCTAGCTTTTCTCACATGATAATTGTGAGAATTAAATGTTTCACACCAACCACACACATTGGCTGTTGGCACTATGGACTTCCTGCCTTCATTCTTTCCTCTGTCTAACCCATCCTGTGTGGAACCAATAGAAGAATCTTCCTAAAATATGGTTTAAGTTGATATCATGTCTCACCCCAAATCCTTCAATTGCAACTGTATATAGGATAAAATTTTCACTTCTCAGTCAGGTGTTCAAGGTCCAGCAAAATCTGACTCTGATGTACTTTTTCTATGTACTCTTCCTAGTAGTCTCTCTATGGCCACTGCCCTGCTCCGGTCCAACCCTCTACTCCCAGACTCTAAGAGCAAATCTATTTCTACACCTTTGTTCTGACAACTTCTGCTAACCAGAAGGCTCCCCCCCCTCCTATCCACTAGTTTAAACCTCACTCATGCTTCTAGTTTTAAATTTAAGTTTCACCTCTTTCATGACATTCCCCAACCTCCCTGATTCTTGGGGAATCCCTTCTTCTCGTCTCTTGTAGCACATTGTCTGTACCACTCAAATAATTATGGAAAGTTAGACTTTAGAAGAAGATGTCGAAATCCCTGAAAGTTGAAGCTACTTATCCAAAATCAAACAATTAAGAGGCAGGGGCAGTCTTCTGACTCCAAGACTACTGCTAATTCCACGACACTGGGCTGACTCTAATTTGGGACATATACTATAGTCATACTTCATGTGTGTGACCCGTTTCCTTAACTAGGTTGTAAATCTCTTGAGGGCAATAGCTGCACAAGGGAACTCTTTGCATCTTTGAGTCCCCCAAGCTTAGTGAACTTTCAATAATGTTGATGAAATGCTTATAATCTCTTTGTAGGTATAAAAAGATATGCTTATATATTAATATTACTTGGCTCCGAGGCTTATAATTTCTGGCATTAGAGAACTCATAACTTTAGGGCCGATTATTCTTTGGAACCATTTCCCAAGCCAACTCCGTGACTGGGCTTTATTTCATTTCAGATTAAGCAATTAGATAATGCATTTGCTGGCACAAGAAGGGACACACCTTTCAAACCAGGCCATATGGTTTCCAAAGGGCTGAGTATGGATAGTGTCATCAGGGAACTATGGGAGAAAATGTAGAAGGAAATGTCTGTGAGTCCAAGGTTTTGGTAAACAAAGTAGACCATCATTCAACTCAGAGCAGATTATTTGGTTTGTAGATTAGCTCCAGGTCCTTTCATTTGCTTGTCTACCTCTCTGCTGGACAGAGACAGCTTGCCATGTGCTCATTAACCACAGAAGCAGAGGGCTATTCATCCAGGGTTTGGAAACCTAGAACTTTCCCACACAATTGAGAAGTGCCTCTCATCTTTTAGGATCATGGAGCTCGGCACGGCTCTTGAACCCAGCTCCTTCTCCCCCCAAATCTATGACCTTTAGAGCCAGTACTGCATAATTGAGGTTTACACTGTACATTGTCCTTATGCTAGTCACTGCTCCTCATGTATGTGAGATAGATGATGGGCTTCTTGAGGGCACAGACAATATTTTCCCTTGTGAGACAGCAAATGGAAGATGTAGTGACTATCGTACTGGACTTGGAGTCAGGGAGAAAGGGATTTTAATCCTGTCTCAGACACTGGGAGATTCTTTCAGCCTTGGAGCTTCATCTTCCACATTTTACAAATGGGGATGATCATAAAACAGCACATCATTACTTCCTTGGTTATAAAGCTCAAATGGAGACAAATATTCACCAACAACTTTGCAAACCTTAGAGTTTGTTCACTATGAATATCAGTGATCATTATCATGTTCTTTCAAGCTTACAGCTAGGCTAGCTGAGTGGGTACTTAATATATCTATATCTATATCTATATATCTGTTGTTTATTGAGGTTAATGCTGAATTTCTCACTAAGAATTTGATCCAGCAATGTGCTATATTCCAAGCTCTGCTTTGGAGCAGCAAGAGGTTAAAAGGATAAACGCTTTCCCTTTTAATATCTGATTCCTTGCCATTTGTTGCCATGGCTAGGGATTTAAACATAGGGCGGCACCTCCTCTCCCCTCCCTCAATCATCTCACTCCCAATTTAGAACTTCTGACGTACGAGAGGCAGCTGAGAAAACCGGTTCCCAATTTCTCAGTCCTGTCTGAGCTCATTAGCACCTGAGGGTCTGAATGGTGTGGGTTGCAACAAGATCCAGCAGAGTTAGCAACTGCAAATACCACCAGGGCACTGCCAGGTGGGCGAGACAGATGAACAGCTCCTTTGCTGGGGAAAATCATGAGAAATGCCATGAAGGCTCAGTCCCATGGACTATCCTGGACTAGGATGGGGAACATTATGGGCCATGTGATAATTACCTTTTATGATGTCATATACAGGAAAAAAAACAGTTATTCTTGTAACCTCATAGACCTTTCTCATATCCCACTCCACCTATCAGTGTTCTCTCCAACCCTTCCAAGGTCCAGGGCTCTTATTTCAACATATGGAACTTTTCCCTAAATCTGATAAAAATTCATAGTGAATTCACTATGAATTTTTATTGTGCTAAATATGTGACCACTTCCCAGGATTTATATTTTAAAAGGGAAGCCTAGAGAGGACAATATTCTATCCCAAGCCTAAGCATGACTTATTTTTCCTTTGCTGACATCCATGTGCTGGTGCCACCATCATGTACTGATGGAAGATGACATCACATACAATAAATCTAACTTTATGTCAAGAATTACAGAATTTTTGAGCAAGAAGAAGCCTTAGAAATCTACTAAGTCCAATCTCCTCTATTTCTACTCTCCCACCCCAATTATATAGCTTAGGCAACTGACTTATAGGTGGGGTAAGCAGCAAGCACAGAGTATAATCCAGCTCAAAATAAAGACATGATTTGCTGGAGTTCATAGCCTAGAGTTTATAAACTTACCTTTAAAATATATATTTATGAATACATTTCAATATATTTGGTTGCCTTTGTCATTTTATCCATTTTATTTTATGCATTTAAACATTATTCTGAGAAGTCTACAGACTTCCCCATATTGCCAGAAGGGTCCACTACACAAATACTAAGAATCCATGATTTAGAGCAATTGTTAACATGGGAGGGAAATAGAATAAGACAAGGCACAATTTGGGAGCAAGTCTGGTCATTAATCAAGGTTAACCAAACTCAAGAAGTAATATTCAAGTAGATTTCATGAAATGGTCAGAAGTTTTTTAGGGGGAAAGAACAGTACCCTGGATAGCTCCCCAGAGATGGGAACACAAGATGGAGGCTTTTAAACCCAGATTTCCAGCCTTATAGAATTGGTTCTACCCCTCTTTTCCCCGTCTTAGAACTCTGATTGTTGAATTGGTCCTTTTACATTATCCGACTAATTCAAAGACTCGCAATTATGTACATGAAACTAATAAGTTAGTGGAGCTTGCCTTCCTCTTTATCACAATACTATCCATCTTCCCGCTTTCTTTTGGCTCAGTGTCAGGAGTTAAATTCAAGGCTAAATTCAGAATTCTGCCAATAGTGCTACTCAATAAATACTGATTGGTTCATTGGTTTAAACTAAACAAGGTGAGTAATGTGGACTCTTTTTGGTGGAATAGAGATACTTGAATATTGCCCCAAAGGGCACATTCTGAAGTCCAAACATTCATTTTTGTTACATCACTTGTTAGCATGGCCTAGTTTACAGTGCAAAAAAGTAGAGACTTGCTGTGTGGCCTGGATCATCCCACCTTTCTATACCTCTGTTTGCTTTCAGGCAGAATGAGAATGGTAACTACATTGGGAGAGATGAATAACAAAGAAAGAATTATAGAACTTTAGACCTGGAAGAAACCTTGAAGATTAGTTCAATTCCTCAATTTTGTAGGCGAGGAACCAAAGGCCTAGAAAATGAAGTGCCGTGTCCAAGGTTACATGAGTGAAAGAGCAGGGATTTGAACCCTTTGGTTCTGTGCCCTGTAACAATTTTCCTTTCTTCGGCTATGACATTGCTTGCTGGATAATTTCCAGGGCCAGTCTGACTAACATGGGCCTGAGGGAGCAGGATGGAAGCCATATGGCAAATCCAGTACTACCTATTGAAATCCTATTTTGAAGTTCCAAGTAGAAGGCAATACAGATGCAGCCTGCTGACTTGGGTGTGCTTATTTAGCCTACATAGAGAAAAATGAATTCTTGATATGACAAGATAACCATGGAGTGTCAACATTGATTTGTGATATCAATCCCAATATTCTCAACAGAGGGGCCTATGCTCTTTGGGCTTTAATAGCATCAAAAGGAGGAGTTTAGGAGGATTTTCAGCAATACTCCTGAGCTTATGCCACAAAAGAAAAGCTGTCCAAGTTTCAAATCAGCCAAGGAAGCCTCATATTTTCAAATAGCAGTTAGGGATATTACAGCCTTATCAATAGTCTTTCATTCACTTCTACTTTCTCTTCTTCATTCTCGTCTAAGTTCCTGCATATGGTACATCCTAAGGTGATAAAATACAAGCTGAATTTCAAAAGCCTTGTAAAGCTGCTTGTTTAATCAAAGATATAAAACTAGAAAAAGCTTCAGATGCCATCAAGCCCAAACCCATCAACAATGCCTCCCAACTTCCAATTTTATGGAATTTGAGATTTCGTAGTTTAAGTGAGAAACTGACCTCTGCTTGACAAACACCATTCCCCTCTCCCCCAATTTAAAAGTTACAGGTTCAAACATATCTGTTGCCTGGTAGAGTCTAGTAAAAGCTGTGGGGACTAGAGGAGATCCTCAGTTTATGGTGGGTCACCCTCACTGACTCCAGAGACTTGTAGTTTCTGAGAATTTGAAAGGCACTGAATTTCATCTGCTCCTGAGAAGTCTTCCTTGATCTTGGGCCCATGTTACTCTGAGTTTTTAGGCCTCCACAAAAGGGTGTAAATAGTGGGGTATCTCTGAGAGGGAATTTCTGGGAAGCCCAAAACTGATTATTCTTAGACCTTCCATGAAATTCTGTGATCATCCCAGACTTAAGTTAGGCCCTTATATTCTTAACCTGATCCTCAGAGATAGCTGGTTCTAGAAACCTAATGTGGTAGCAAAGGCCAGGCTAGAGCAATAGGAAAATTACAAAGCATGGTTTGGGATACACTGGGCAGGCTGGCGTCTCCTATAATTTCCACTCCATATTCTACAGTGCTGGAAGTTCCATCATTAATAAATAATAACAGTAGGTAACATTTATATAGTCCTTTAAGGATTTTGTAATAACTTTACATATACTATTTCATTTGACCTTCATAAAAACACTGTGAGATAGATATTAAAGACATAACATCCCCATTTTATAGATGAAGAAACTTGTGTCCATGGCCACACATCTAGTAAGTGGCAGGGATGGGATTTAAACTCTGGACTTGTATAATTCCAGGTTTAGGACACGTTGGAATATTTCTTGGAGGTCAACACTATATCTCCATGGATCCTGTTAATAACCTCAGATTGTATAGGATAAAGCCATCCTAAATTTCTATTTGCCATCCTAAATTTAAAAATTATTATTTTTAAATAATATAAAAATTATTATTTTAAAATAATATAAAATATGTTTATTTTTATTAATTTTATGAAACTGGGGATATGGCCTGAAGGGATGAGACAAAGTACAAATAAATTTTGGTGAGAAGGGAGGAGGGAATTTTCTAGAGTATGGGGTTCTGCTTAGGAAAGTCAAAATTGATTAGGGCCACTGCAATGCCCCCTGGGCACCAGGGATGCAGCAGGAGTAGGAAGTATTTGGACCACGTAGGTGACATGAAATAAGGAATGTATAAAGGAAAGACCAGCACTGAAGACACGCTTTATGATTTTGCTGAGGGCAGGCTCTGCTCAGCTATGTGCAGGGACTTCAGAAAAGTCTGCTCAGGCAGGAGTCCCATTTCAGGAGATGTTTTGTGATATGCTGGTTGGTCTCTCCACGAATCATCCACAAAACTACCACAGGCATTTAGCTAAGTGTCTATGGAGTACCCAGGCATGAACCAGAATTACCTTGAATTTTGTTCTTGACTGGAAGGGATTTTTAACATACTCTACTTGTAGAGGAAACTATATTCATTATAGCATTTGATCTTCACAATAACCATTTCAAGATGGCCAGGCAGGAATCATTTGTCCCATTTTGTATGAGCAGCTAGGTGGAACAGTGGACAGAATGCTGATCCTGGAGTTAAGAGGACCTGAATTCAAATCCAATCTGACACTTACTAGCTGTATGATCTTGGGCAAGGCTCTTAACTTGTTTGCCTCAGTTTTCTCATCTGTAAAAGGGGGACTATAATAGTACCTGGGTCCTTCATGGTTGTTGTGATGACCAAATGATATAATTATTATAAAATGCTTAATGCCTAGCATATAAAAAGCTCCATAAATGCTAGTTATAATTAGTAATATCAAAGTCCAGACAGAGAAAATCATGTCATATGCCTTCTAGTTCAAAGGAATCCAATCTCCTACCAATGTGGGGCCCTCGGAGAGTCCATTCCTATCAAGTAACTCTTCCTTTCCTCCCCTTTCCTTTTGCCATTTATCTTCTCCATCCCTTGAAGGAGTCATGCTTTAGGTGCCTTTATGACTCATGCATGGATGTGGGTAAGTATGTGAGAGAGACAGCTGCTCAGGGAATAGATTTCACAGCCCATTTCCAATGAGGACTCTGGTCTCTTCCGGTGAGGGTGCCTGAAGGATGCAGTCTAATGAACTCAGTGGCCCTCTTTCTTATGTGAAAAGGTTAACAATGCTGAAGAGCAAGACAGATTTCAAGAAAATGTCTCTCAAGTCATAAATTTCCATTAGGAATCCCAGGAAAACTTAGAGATATGTATGCTCCACACACCCCACCTCCTTGAATTAACTGCAAATTAACCAAACTTTCAGAGAAGAGCCTGCTTCTCCTTTCGTGAACTCCTTAATATTTAGGGCATTTTTTAGCACTTTAAGGCTTACTAAGTATTTTACATACATTTTACTGCATTTGAGCCTAAAGACCACCCTCTGAGGTAAGGTAGAAAAGGTATTATTATCCTCACTTTGCAGAGGGTCAGAGAAGTCCTAACTAGTTATGGACCTCCTAAGTTCCAAGTCACCATGCTATGCAGACTATGGGGTTGCCATATGGCATAGTCCCTTATGGAGGCATAGAACAGTGGTGAGTACTGGATTCAGGGACAGAGGACCTGAGAATCCCAGATTTGCCACTATCTTTGTGACTTTGGGAATATTAATGATTAATATTCTGTTACTATTTGGGGAATATTAATCTTTTTCAACCTTAGTTTCCTTATGTGTAAAATGAAACAGATGGACTAAATATTTTTAAAGGTCCTTCCTAATCCCAGCTTTGCCACTATCTTTGTGACTTTGGGAATATTAATATTAATAATTAATATTCTGTTACTATTAGGGGAATATTTATCCTTCTCAGTCTCAGTTTCCTTATGTGTAAAATAAAACAGAAGGACTAAATGCTTTTTAAAGTCCCTCCTAAGCCTAAATCTTTGATCCTCAGTGAAATCTGAATTCTCAATCACTTTCTTCTGTCCTTCTGTATTCCACATTTCTACAAAAAGAATCCTACTCCAGAAGTCAGGAGTCTCAGGTTCTAAACCTGCTCTATTACTATGTGTCTAGAGCAAACTATTTGCCCACCATATAACATAATTTTATCATCTATCAAAGGGCTAGATGCATTCCAAGGTCCTCACCAGCTCTTCAGTGGGGTATCTCTAAGAGTATAAGAGGTTGTTTTGATTATTTTCTCCAAAGACTATGATTCTAACATCTTGCCATTCCTACCTCTTGCTGTTTCTGAAAACATATTTACGTCTCTCCCTTTGACAGTCTGCTCTCGCTGACTTCTTGGGAGCTGCTGATAAGCCCCTCTTTGACATTTTGAGTAATCTGGAAGGAAAGCAGGGGATGTGGTCATTCTAGGTCTGGCTTATGTCTAAGAATCAGGCACTTGGGGGTGGGGGAGGGAAGCAGTGTGGGGAGATGGCGCAAGGAAAAGGTGAGGATCTTCCCTTTTGGAGCTGATCTCTGGCAGCGAGCTCAGGAAACTATCTTGTAAAGGTTGCTCTTGGAGTATCTGAATTCCTCTGAATCTATCGAGTGTACTTGATAAAATGTGCTTGGCTCCCTCATTTACAAGGCCAACGGCTTGGCTTTTTTCTGGTGCCTGGTATTTGTTTTTATAAAACAACTTTCAGCATTGCCTGTATCTAAGGGTATTTTTCCTTTCTTTTTCTCCCTCCAACTGCTTCATCTCTGCCCTTCAGAATCCTCTTCCTTCAAGGCTCTGCTCAGGAGCTACCTTTTTCCTTAATCCTTCCCTGATCTTTCATTCTAAACCATTAATTAAAAGCATTCTTTCCTTTATCAATTCTTCCCAGAGCACTCTATTCAGATCTTTCCTTTTCTACCCTATATTATGCTTCTTTGTGTATATGTTGCATTCTTGACACTACTCATTCTTCCATGCTCCCCTCCATCACCTAGTAGAATGTGTGTGCTCCCTGAAATAAGGAACCATGCTATTTTGGTATGTATTTCTCCAGGTGGGTGGCACAGTGGACAGAGTGCCAGAGTTAGTATCAGGAAGACTGGCTTTCCTGAATTCAAATCCGGCCCCAGATACTTACTAGCTGTGTGATCCTGGGCAAGTCCCGTAGCCCCATTGGCCTCAGTTTCATCATTTGTAAAATGAGCTAGAGAAGGAAATGGCATACTGTTCCAATAGCTTTGCTAAGAAAACCCCAAATGGGATCACAGAGAGCTGAATATGACTCAAATGACTGAATGACTCAAACAACAAAGTTTCTCCATCTCTTAGCATAGAGCCTTCCACGTAGTAGATGCTGAAATGTCTGCTGGATTGGTTTGAATTCCTTACCACTGTTTCGGAATTCATTTAGAATTCTAGTGAGACTAAAACAAATCCTCCCATACAGTATTTTGCCATTGGACTTAGTAGGACTTCTCAAATTCCTGAGCCAACCAAATTAACTCTATTGCAGTGGGACCCAGCACACTAGAATGCTCCTTCCCAGACCCAATTTCTACCCTCTTCTTCATCCCTCCACTTTAAGGAAAATGAGAAGAAAAAAAGACAAACTTATCAACGATTTAGTTTTGGTAACAAAATTCCAGGAGAAGCTCTAGGCTTATAGAACTGTCATTTTTCTCACTGGATTTTTACCCATAGACCAAATGCTGATTACTGTGCTTGAGAACACCCCTCACCCCCCCACCCCCACCCCAGGACCTGAAACATCCTTGGCATCCTCAACAAATGGATATTGTGTACTTAGGAAGAAAAAGAAAGATAAGACAATATCCTGGATCTCAAGAAATTTACAGTTTAGTCCAGGAGACAGGAGATGTACAGGGTGTCCCAAAGTTTTAATGCAGTTTGAGCTAGTAAAGCTTAATACTTAAGCTATAAAACTGCACTAAAACTTTTGAGATATCCCTAGAAGGGCTGAAAGACTGAAGGAGGGGATGGTTAAGAAGTCCACTGCAGGAATGTAAGGGCAGGGGAAGAGAAGGGAATGAGCCACCAGCCCCATGCCTCCAGGCATCTTCATTCATAAAGCCAAGATAATGCAAAATCAGCTGAAGAGCTGGAAGGTCATGGGAGGAGTGATGGTTCATGTATGAGAAAATGGCACAAGAAACCTCTTTCTCTATGCCTGGGCCCACCCTTGGGTCTAAGGAATTACTAGCAGGGAGCAAGGCTTCAACCAGTAATTTGGATCCATGGGTGCCAAGAAACAGATAATGGGCTAGAAGTCCCAAAGGAGCAGTCAGTGATAGTGACTTGGGCTTTGAGTTCAACACAGTACTGACCCTACTGGAGACAGTGAGGAGAAAAGCTTCTCAGTGGGCACAGCTGATGGGGAGGTTTGACTCTATATATCCAAACTATGTTACTGTACGCATGGGACTGGACACGTCCGCCATGTAATATTGCTTGGCAATTCTGAATGTCCAGAGAGCAATGTGGGATGCTAAGGATTTGGCCCAAACCCCAAGTTACTCCCTAGGGGAGAAGGATGACTTGGTTGACATGCTTCTTATCCTGACTTTTTTTTCTAATAAAATTCCAACATTATGGGGGTATGTCTAAAGAATGTTATTTATTTTTGTTACGTAAAGTCAATACTATCTAAATGTACAATCTTTTCAGAAATCATAACCTCATTCTTTTCAAGTTCAATTGTGAAATTAATAAAGATGGAGATATGTGCTTGTGTGTGTGTGTGTGTGTGTGTGTGTGTGTGTGTGTGTGTGTGTGAAATCCATCCTTGGTGGAAAAATTATCAAGTATTTTCATTTAGAATGTAAGTGTAATATACAGGTACTTCTTATAAGTCTTTTTCAGCTTCTTTTTCCTAGTAGGAAGAAATATACTCATGCAGTTTTATCCCAGAAAGTATTAAAAATCCTTCATATTCTTACTTGTTAGGTTGAGAGCAGTTTAAAGCTGTTCCCACATTTTCTTTTTCTTTTTTTTTTAACCCTTTCTTTCCATCTGAAAGTTGATACTATGTATTGGTTCCAAGGAAGAAGAGCAATAAGGCCTAGGCAATGGGGATTAAATGATTTGCCCAAGCTAGGAAGCACCTAAGGCGAAATTCAAACCCAGGACCTCTTGTCTCTAGGCCTAGCTCTCAATCCACTGAGCTACCTAGTTGTCCTCACCCCCATTATTTTATAATTCACTGTGCCAAATTATTTTCCCACTTTCCTCTGGTATTCTTGGAATAATCAGTTATGCCAGTGAAATAACTGATTATTCCAAGAATACCAGAGGAAAGTGGGAAAATAATTTAGGCACTGATAACAATTTTTTAAGCCTTTATATTCTCAACAGTAGAAGTTTGAAAAAAAAATGTGTAAATGATGTAGGAAAGAGTAACATTTTTTTCTTTACTTTTTCTATATTTTGTTTGTAACAGAGCTGTCTGCACATCATCTCCATTATTAGACCAGGAGCTCCTTGAGAGCAGGAATTCTAAATACCAGCAGACTGACTCACTGGCAACATTTTCACTAATGACACAGCTAAAACATCATTATTCCCTTTCTCGCACTCAGCCAACGAGCCCCTGGGCTTGCACCGTCCTCCCAGAACTCCCTCTGCCTAAAGCTTCCCAGCTGTTCTCTGCCCTAACACCAAATGCTCCATTAGAACTGGCTGCCTCATTCCGGTGCCTGGCTCTCTCTCTCTGTCACATCTGGATTCTGGGCTGCTCTGGCCTACTGCAGACCATCCAGGCCTGGAAAAAGAGGAAGAAAGGCAATTAGCCCCTTTGTCTGGAATGAAAAGCGCCCTCCTTGAACCTCATCCAATCATAAATGATGATTGGTTGGAGCGCCTCAGGTTCTGGCTTGGTTAATGGAAGAAAATTCCACTTACCAGAGGGGCACGGTGTAGCAGTCCACTCCTAACTAGGGGCAAGGGGAAAACAGTATGTGCAGATTGCTCAGTCTTGGGCATGCTCAGTAGTGCTCACGGCTAGGAAGGCCTCTGACCCTTGACCCCAGCTTCTCCCAGGTTAGGCGGGAAAACAGGTTTCTTTGTTCTCACCTGGTTAAGAGAAACCACACCTACGCCTTGCATATCAAAAACTATATCTAGCCCAGCAGGCTCCGCCTTCACTCTCTCTCTCTGCCCTCTGCCCTCTGCTCTCTGCTAGCTCCTTCTCTTTCAGGCTACCTGATGGCTGTCCTTGCAGGAGCTTGGCCTCTGGCCAAGCTCCATCTTTAATCTTTCTCTCTTCACCTCTCTGACCTGCGTGGTATGGATCTCAGGACTGGAATAGCCTACTGAATTGGTCCTTTGATCAGAGCTTAGCTGTGGCTCATTGATAATTAATAAAGACTCATCCTGAACACCTCATATCTCTATCAGGACTCCGTCACTTCCCTCGTGGTATCAAAACTTCTATCCTGTCTCTATCTTCCTACCTTGTGGCTTCTCTCACCTCAGAGAGAGCTACAGATGGCGCCCAACTTTCTCGTGGCATTCCACTCTTTTATTTCACACAGCGAATGGGAGAACGCGTTCGAGGACACGAGGCTAATAGTAGGCGGGTGCCGGAAGTCCAGGAAGGTTGCCGATCCTCTGGCCAAGGACGGTAAGTCCTCCTCTGCTTGAGGTGGGTCTCCCCTCTGAACCCTGCTCGACTCTTAATGTCGTAGCTTGATGGGGGAGAAATGGAAGTCTCAAGAGCTTAACTGCCTGAGACGGAATCAGGATGAGGGAAGCACACGATCGGTCAGAGAGGGATTCTTAAACTATCTCTGTCAGGGAGGTGCAGTTTCCCTCCCCCACCTGGGTCTGCTAGTCGGAGGCCTCCTCTCTCCGACCTGGATCTCCGGAGGTTAAGAAACACCTGAGGAGTGGTCTGAGGGGGAGGGGAAGAAAAAGGACATTTGACCCAGGGAAACCCTCACTAGGGGCGATTGAGAACTTGAGAACTCTCAGTCTGAAACAAACAGTTGCTAGAGCCTAGTGAATTTCAAAAGGAGCAACTGGGAAAAGAAAAAGCAGGAGTTAAAATTTCATCAGGAAAGCAAAGTCAAATTTACCTGCTATTCATACGCAAAAGCGGGAAAAGCTAGCGAAGACACAAGGCAGAAACTGCTGCAGAATGCTAAGGAGTTCTTTCTTAAGCACTTCTTATTTCAAAAGTTCTGCAAGCTAATCTTTACAAGAAACTCCCGGTGCCTTTTCAGGAGAGGTCGGACTCAGATGCATTTGAAAGGCCTATCAGGAAATGGTTGCTTTAACTCAAAGCAGGGCACTTAAAGGGTCAGAATTACTTGGAAAAAGGGATCTAATAAAACCACAGGTCTCAGCACAATTAAGGAATCAAGGTAATAATCCTGAATTAGGTTAAATTCGGAACAGCCTAAGTTGTAAAAAGATATTGCCATCCTGTAACCAAAGGCAGAAGATTTTTTTTAAAAAAAGCAAGTCCTAGGGACTCTTTTGTTTGAGGTCCAGCCAGGTAAAGGCAGGCTTTACCTGGGCGATTGCAAATACAGTAAAGTAAGATTTGGGAATTTGAATTTTAGTTTAGGTTGGATAGGCAAAATTATAAAGGAATGTCTGCTTATATTTTTTGATAAAGGAAGTTAAAAAAGGAGAATTAAATATCTTTCTCTGACTTTTGTTATATGCCACAGAATATCAGGACTAGAAATGTTTTATCTGTAGAGAAATTTTGGTATATATCTCAAGGTAATTAAAGTGCAAACAGAAAACTTTTAAGGTTTGGGTTTAAATCTGAAGCAGCTTGAAACGTTTTTTCTCTACCGGCCACGTGGCTTGAGCCACGTGGAAGATAGCATCAGAGCAACTGAGGTTGCAAGTTGTATCACTAAGGCTGTAATTGGCTAGAAGAAAAAACTTAATACTAAGATATAATAAGCATGAATTGGAATATGATTTAAAGGAATTTGTAAAGCTTTCTAATTTTAACTATGGAGGAATTATTAACACTTTTCTAAGCAGGACATAAAGCAACAGGATGAATCTTGAGCAGAGCTTATTCAAACAGCCTGTATGCAGTTCAGAAACTTTTTACTGGGCATATTACTATACCTGTATCCAGAAAGCAAATGATTTATAACTAGAATAGCTTTTACTATGGAAAATTAAGACACATGCTCAGCAGAGTAAAAGCATGGTTAGAAGGATTCAGTCTGTTTACCAGTGGTTAATTATTAAGGTTATCAAGGAATTGGTTACTCAGTACAGTGATTTATTAAGGATTTGAAAGAGGCAATACTATCAGGTATTAAAATTGCAGATATTGAAGCTGATCATGATATTGAAAAGAGACCTATGATAATAAGGCAAATTCAAAGGTTACTGGCATAATTTGATTTACTTCTGCAGTGAAGATTTGCAGAATTAGCAGATGGAAGTAATGATATTATTCACAGTATTAAGATCTTTTCAGTTATGAAGCTAAGGGCAGTAGTTCAGAAATAACAACTTCTATGCAATTGTTTGATAATTCTGTGCATATTTTTACAGCATAAGACAATGCTATAATTTTAATAACTGCACAAGGTGGAAATTTTTCAAAAAGCAAAAATTGTGTGCAGGCAGACAAAGACTTAAGATCCCAGCACACATGGGTCAATTCATAAGTGATTTATAGAATGATATTTTTCTGATTATGGATTTGAAAAAGCAAATATTTAAGCATCTATACATGCTGCTTTGCAAAGTCTATTGTACATCTATATCCTGAACAAGCAGGTGATATCGCTTATCAATGCAAACTGCTGTGGATTAATTTCACCCCTGATAGATATCCACTGTATATTTCGGAGCAAAAGGTGCATTTCAGTATGCTCCTGGCACAAAGGTTGAACTGTGAAAAGTGATGGGAGATACTGACTCTCCTGGTTTATGGGTTCAAGCTCAAATGAAGAAGTGAGCAAAGTGATTGCAGATTTTATAAATATCTGTGCACTACTGTCTATTCCAAACAGCTTGGAATAGCAGGGCTTTTAACAGCAATGCAAAGGCTAAATTACATAGCTCATGGCTTACATGCAAGCTATGGTACAAAGAGCTCAAAGGAATTCATGAGCCCCAAGGTTCAAAAACTGAAGGTATATATGTTCTGTCACTTTCCAACTTTTAAGACCCAATGAGGCTTTCATTTGGGGTCGAGGTTTTCTGTTTACTTTCTCAGATACATGGAGTCCATGGAAGATGATTAAGAGCATCTGATGGCAAGAAAATCTGCCCGGAAGAAGGACAGAAGGCAGAGGTGTCTGGCACAGGACACCAGAAAAGCAGCACATGGACTGTAAAGGCTGCCCTATAGGCAGGTTTAACACACTATGCACACACATGCAATTGTATGAGAAACAATGTACATGCAGAAGAGTATCATTAAGTCACTAACAGATATTCTGTTCTAGGAATATATGGGTATTTGGTAAAAGATCTAACTTTATTACATGCCTGACAATTTTGAATGGTATTGGTACAATGTGTAACTTGAAATGATATTATTGGAATTGTTCCATGTTAGCTAAATTTGATCAAATATCAAAAGGGTATAATTGGGAATGTTATGACAGTATAATGAATGCTGTCCACTTGCAGCACAAAAAGGGTATTACTATCCAAAATGTAATGATGATTATTGTCTTAAAGGGTACATTATATTTGCAAACAACATGTTTTTGCTAGAATCAGACTTATCTAGAAGTCAATTTTGTTAAGCTATGACTGTTCCACTTTCATAAGGAAAGAGGTGGATATGGTATCACTAATCATCTATCTTTTCTACACCCCAGAAAGAATATAAGTTAAAGCTTTGTAACAATCAATATTGAATTTAATGATAAAGATCACATCGTATGAGATACCTGAATTGGGTTAAAAATCATCAAGATATTAAGACTGTAAGGGACCCAAGGGGATGATAATGTTGGGTCGAGGTCTTGTTTATATGTTCACAGATAATGAAAACATCTGGTCTCCCACGTCATGCTTCATACCAGCTGATACAGACCACGAAGAGAAGCAGATGGAAGGTGATGGCATCAGCTATCTACATGCCAGCCACAATCCAGACTCGCTGGAAGGACACTTCTTTGGTGACTAATATCACTCTAGAACAATGACATTACACTATTAGAGACATTGGCTATTAGGCCACTGAAGGACACTTGTCATGCTGACATCCATTGAGATGGGGTACCCAGAGCAACTTCAAGTATGCTAACTCAGAAGGACTAAATCACACTTGTGTCTGTACAAGACACCAGATATGTCCCACACTCCAAAGACTTTGCGATGGGATTGAGATGAAATAGCTACAAATTGTCTAGCTACTAAAGTATACCTTGTATTTTGTATATGATACTGTCAAAGGGAATTTTGTATGCATTATGAATTGTATGCATTGTAAAGCTACCACTTGTATTGTAAGAAATGCTGTTATCAACAAGGGTATAGACCTTGGTAGGACTCTCCAAAGAGTAGGAGATAGAAAACTTTCATTCATAGCATAGATCTGATACCTCTGACATCAAAAATGAGGTGCTAAGCAGAAAATGCTGCACAGACAGGTTTAATGGACAGATGACACTGATGTTACTCTCAGGAAAGGATGAGAGATCAAGGAAAAGACACTAGGAAATCTTTAATCAGGAACTTGAGTTATTGTAAGAGATCATTGACATCCAGGCAAAGATTATGTTCCTGACATTACATTAAGGGCTGACTACCATAGCAGTAGTTGAGTGTTAATACCATTGTTAACCATTACTCCTGATACCCTGTCTTTGTGGGTAATATCTTGATAGGAAAAATGTCTTGCTCTCCTCCAACAGTCCCAGAATTCAGACGGCCGCTGGATTCGGGATCTATTGGCTTCCCTTTCATATACTGGAAGACGTTCTGGTATATGGAAGTAAGACCTCATGAAAAACTGAGGACTCTAGGTTTGACAATTTCTGTGGACGCGCAGTCATTGTCTCTCCTAGGTGGAAAAAATTATTATTGCACAAAAACATGGAGCAAGGGCAAAGTATAATCTAAGTTTTACTGTTTTGGAGTATGGATTGAAAACATGACACAATAGGCACAGATAAGCGTGCAGAAAAAGCACATTGAATATTATTCACTGACAATTAGGAATGAAAAAGCTATGTCAAATGCTGTAGGTACAAGAAACTGTAGAAATTGTTTCTACATGGGAAACAACTTAAGCTTCTATTTACCCAAACTTTGGTTTGGTGGAATGAATTTTGCAAATATTGGTAATGGTATAGGCTTGGTTACCATATTGATGGGTTTATTTATACAAGCAGAGATTTAAAATAAGGAAGACATAAGGAATATGCAGTCAGAACTTGAAATATTACTTCATTATCACCATCATGGTTATTTAAGCTACAATTGAGAATGTAAAATGGATGGGAATATTGGTATTTGTTAAAAATTTGCACTGTGATTGATGTATTGATGTTTTTGCACAGCCTGTAATGGTGCAAAATTATGTTCATATACAAGGCGAATTTTGATCTATTTAGATCAGGAATTAGAAATCATTGGGAATATAAGTTCTGATATTTTACGTTGGCTCAGTTTCAAAGATACCACATAGACAGTGAGCCAAGAGAATCTTGTATTAATTTTGGGATCAGGTTCCCAGGATCAATTTTCTGAGATCATTTGACATGTGATAACATGATCCTCCAGAATTGTTAAGAGAGGATGTTTTTCTTTGAAGGGATCTCTCCCAACACACAAACAAAAAGAAAAGGGAGAGGAATCTTATAGAGATCAGTATTTATATTTTTAGAGGAAACTTTTTGATTGATCAACCTTGATTTTTTTTCTTTTACACTATTAAGGCCAGAATTTTTAAGTACAAGGAAAGTACTGTTAATGCTCTGATCCAGAATTATGAAGGTGCCAAGATTTCTAGAATTACAGTCACCTAACAGTCGGTGAACATGAGAACATGACAGCAATTGTTAATTTTCAGATGACCATACTGGAGAGTGATGTCTGATTGCATGTAAGGGGAATCATAATGAATCTTTCATTATGGACCAGGCAGCCTCAGCCACGGTTACATTTTCCATGTGAAATGGATGTTTGAGGTTGGGAAATGCAGAGACATGGCGTACTGACACCCTCAGTCGCTGGATGTCCTGGCATCGAGCTACCAACCAGTTTCCTATGTGGCAGGCATCTGGCAGTGAGCACAGAAAGATCCCCAAGATGCAGTATCAGGACGAGAGAAAGGAAGGACTTATCCTTCATCTCCAGGGATAGTATTTTGCTAACTGTTGAAAAGGCTGACAACTTCTGATAGTCCAGACTGAAAGGTGGCATGTTTGGTTATTGCACCTGTCATGTGAACCATGGAGTTCTACCTCATTAGACCAGGATCAGTAGCGTGGAAATTATTTTCTTAACATTTTTATATCTACTAAGACTGTTGCATTGATCTTGAAATGCAGACAGACAGATAGAAAGATCAGTTTGGGGATTTTTAAGATTGATCACTGAATCAGTTTATGCTGATGTTCATTCTTGATTGGGATATCTAAGTTATACAATCAGGACAGGTTTTTCATCTCTGTATCAGAATATGATTATGCACCAGAGTGTTTGTATTTGTTAATGCTGTAATGTTGCTACATTTTGATATTACACTATTCATTTGTGTGTAAAACAAAAAGGGGGAGATGTAGCAGTCCACTCCTAACTAGGGGCAAGGGGAAAACAGTATGTGCAGATTGCTCAGTCTTGGGCATGCTCAGTAGTGCTCACGGCTAGGAAGGCCTCTGACCCTTGACCCCAGCTTCTCCCAGGTTAGGCGGGAAAACAGGTTTCTTTGTTCTCACCTGGTTAAGAGAAACCACACCTACGCCTTGCATATCAAAAACTATATCTAGCCCAGCAGGCTCCGCCTTCACTCTCTCTCTCTGCCCTCTGCCCTCTGCTCTCTGCTAGCTCCTTCTCTTTCAGGCTACCTGATGGCTGTCCTTGCAGGAGCTTGGCCTCTGGCCAAGCTCCATCTTTAATCTTTCTCTCTTCACCTCTCTGACCTGCGTGGTATGGATCTCAGGACTGGAATAGCCTACTGAATTGGTCCTTTGATCAGAGCTTAGCTGTGGCTCATTGATAATTAATAAAGACTCATCCTGAACACCTCATATCTCTATCAGGACTCCGTCACTTCCCTCGTGGTATCAAAACTTCTATCCTGTCTCTATCTTCCTACCTTGTGGCTTCTCTCACCTCAGAGAGAGCTACACACGGCTAAAGCATAAATTATCCTCAGAAATGAACCTGAGCACAGAGACATGACCATGATTCAGCTCAGGACGAGATGGAGCGAGGCTAGGCTGCCTTGTGGCAGATGATTATTTAAAGGAATCGAGCTCTCTTGGCAGGCGGACCTTATTCAGCATGAGAATAAAACATTATTTCTTCTGTGCTATTATTTGAAAAATGCCAAGAAGATCCTGTTGTCCCATACTTCCCCCACCAGGGACTAGCTGCAGTGTCTGAAATGGCACCATAATGAGCTAGACCAAATGGTTATGGCCTTATTTCCTGGAATTGACACTGTTCTTTCTCCCAAGTTCCTAAGTAATCAATCAATAGATATGCATTTATTAAGCACCTGTTTTATATATATATATATATATATATATATATATATATATATATATCAGGCACATATTGCACTAGGAGGTTCAGGTATACAAATGATAATGGTGGAACAATCTTTCCCTTTAAGGAGCTATTATACTATTAGACTAGATTCTCAGATGACCTAGTTGATGCCATGGGTTTGGAATGGGAAAAAATTCAGTGCTAAGGAGAATATATAGAACAGAGATAGGAAAGAGAAACTGGGAAGGAGGGGAAAAGAGAACGCCAGCGAGGGCAGGACATCCCAAGGGATGGATACTATGAGAATATGCAAGGAAATGTGGAATATACAATTCCCTTAAACCACAATTTTGCTTCGGACCATGCCTGAGCTCAGGCTTCCCTTGGACCATGCAACTGCTCAGTGTCATCCAATGCCTCCATCACTCTCTGTCTGCCCTCGCCTCCCCCAAACCCCACACCCACCGAAGATGAGGGTTTGTTTCCTATCTGTCTCCAGTACAGATAATATGGCTGTAAGCCAAAAGAGGCAATGGCATGTAGACAGATAAAGCCCTATGCTATGTGATTGCAGCTCTTCTCTTGGCTTTGGTCTCTCCATCTGTCAGAGACAGACAATAACACAGACACAAGGAGGTCAAGAGATTTGTTCCAGGTCACACAGGCAGTAGGCTGTCATGATTATGTTGCACAATGAGAATATACGTCCACAGTGCCCAGTTCAGTAAGAGGAACATAGAAGGCGCTCAATAAATGCTCATTAACTTTATTCAACTACAGGAAAATATCCTTTAAAAATGCATTACTAAGATAAGAAAAAATAAAAAACCCTCAGTCATTTCAGATGGGTTTTAAGAAGATTTGAAACAAAGGGTTGGCAACTGAACTTTAGTTACCAGAAAAGTCAATTCCCATCCAAACTACCCAGTTTGTAGGCATTCTGGTCAATCAAGATGAAAGATCTTCTTGGAGTTCTTGGAGTTTTCCAGATTTCTGACTGTTACCAAAGACTGCCCCAAACTTTTCTCCAGAGGCAACTGACCCAAGAGAGATTTGCTGTCACAGAGCCACTTCTGTCTCCATCCTGATATCCAGGCGAAATTGTCACAAACAATCTCCCTACAACGTCTGCATTTTAGCATCTCTCCAACAACTGCTGTCACATAGTATTCGGTTAGGAGAATTGTTCGCCCGAATTAGAGTTCAGAACAAATGAAGCTTGACTTCAAAGTCAGTATGACTTAATATATGACTTGGTAGCCATTCGGATAGTGTTGGATCAAAATGGTCTGCAATTCAGACTCATTTTTTAAATGTTTTAATTTCTTTTGGGTTTCACTACCAACAAATGACTCGTTCTCCTTACCAGATTATTTCATTCAATTAATCATTCATTCACAATCAGCACATGATTTGCTAAGGGTTCTGGGAAAAATAATGGAAGAATGTACCAGGTGGCGCAGTGGATAGAACACCAGGCTCTGAATTGGAAAGACTCATCTTCATGAGTTCAAATCCAGCTTCAGTTGCTCGCTAACTGTGTGAGCCTGGGTAAATCACTCAACCCTGTTTAACCTTGTTTTCTTCATCTGTAAAATGAGTCAGAGAAGGAAATGGCAAATCACTCCTGTATCTTTGTCAAGAAAACCCCCCAAACAAAAAAGATATAACTGAAAAGATAAAAAAACAACACACAATAGGAAATATTCTTTCAATGGAACAAAAAATATGTCCCTCTGCAACAATTAGCCTTTATTCTTAGCTCAGTCCTCTAAGACCAAGAAGATCAGGGCTCAAATGTTCATGACTGAACAAAAGCAAGTACTTCCTTAGCAAGTTTATGATACTATAAACGGATCCCACTATCCTAACTGAGGTCTTTCTCAGTTGGTCTACAATTTCAGGCAAACTTCAAATATGCTCATCATGTCATTATCTACTCCCGCTACTGACTATTCTCTTCCCACTCTTACTCCAGTTCTGGAACAATTGTTTATTAGTTCATTAAGAAGTCTACTTGCTGAAAATACACAATTAAAGTTAAACAATAACAAAAGGCAACATGTGACTAATTGCCAAGTAAGTGGTGGAGACAGTAAATGCAAAAGGAACTCTGAGCAGTGACATGAGATCAAAGGAGTTGTAAAGTTTGGGCACCATTCTGATTCCCTAATTTCAAATATGAAGAAATTGAATCCTGGAAAAGAAAAGTGACTTGCCCAAGATCATACAAATAGTGTCAATAAATGGGTGTTTGAACTCAGATCTTTTGACTCCAGATCCAAGGAAGAAATTTAGTGAGGGCTGGAGAAACTGGAGCAGATTCCATGAAGACAGCAGGCCTTCAGCTGGATCAGAGGTTTCAGATAGGAAGAAGATCTCAAAGATCATCAAATTCAACCTCTCCATTCATATTTTGAGGGCAAATTTGATTTTGATAAGTAGAGAGAAAGAGGGAGGCCATTGCAGGCATGAGCAAAGTCTTGGAGTCTGGAATGGTACAGTGAGAAGAGCTGACACAGCTGGACGTGGAGAAGGAGATAGGATTGGAAGCTTAGCCAGGAGGTCAGGTTGTGGAGGGCACTAAAAGAGGGATTAAGGAATTTAAATTTATCTCTAGGAGGCAGCTAGGTATCTCGGTGGGTAGAACTTTGGGCCTGGAGTGAGAAGATCTGAATTCAAATCTAGCTTGGACACTTATTCGCTGTGTGACCCAGGGGCAAATCATTTAATCTCCTTTTGCCTTAAACCACTGGAGAAGGAAATGGCCAACACTTCAGCATCCCTGACGAGAAAACTCCATGAACAGTGTTGGCCTTTGGGGTCAAACAACAACAAGAACAACACTTCCCCTATCAACAGTGAGGATTAAGATGGAAAAAAAGCAGACCTACTTCAAGATTATTTAGCTTTAAATTTCTCTTTTCTGGTTCCCTAGAAAACATTCACCTGACTGCTTCACAGCTCCGTTGGCTGGCCCTGTCCCCAAAGTGAGTCATCCATCTTTTCAGTGGATTCCCAGAAAGATACACAACTCTTCTGGCTCCTTAGCAACCAAATGTTCCTAGACACCTCCGGCTTAAATTATGATTCTCAGCTATGATATTCCCTTGACTCCCTCCATTCCCCACTGTCTCCTCCACTCTCCCAGCTTCTCATTCTAAAACAGAAATCCACAGCAAGGAGGCTAAGCTAGAATGAAAACATCTATCAGCAGCCATCAGCTGTCACACGGTTCTTGCTCCCATCGCAAATGCAGTTATGAAATTAATTACAGAAAACAAATTTGTTGACCGAGAAGAAGGGGAATGACAGATAACACTCTGAGGGAAACTAACGTGCCAACAGGAACCGAGCTGTGAAAGTTAGAGAAGATGCATCCCAAATCAACCAGCTGTGTGACCTTAGCCAAGTCATGTCACGGTGTCACCTCTTCTTCACCTTCACAGTTTCTTCGTCATTAAGAAAAAATGGTTGGGCTGGACTCTTCTGGCTCTGAACATAAGAACTATTATTTTTATTTTTATTTTATTTATATATAAATATTTTATATATTTAAATATTATTATTAACATCCTCCCTTTGAGGGAACTGAGGCAGGCAGCAATTAAATTATTTGCGTAGGGGAAATGAAGCTGTTTTGTCTGAGATCTTATTTGAACTCAGATCTCCTTCACCTAAGCTGCCTTAAAATAGCAAGAAATCTGGACTGAGAGCCAGGCCTAGAGATGGGAGGTCCTGGGTTCAAATGTGACCTCAGACACTTCCCAGCTATGTGACCCTGGGCAAGTCACTTAACCCCCGTTGTCTAACCCTAACCACTTTTCAATCAATACACAGTATTGATTTCAAGATGGAAGGTAAGGGTTTAAAAAATAGCAAGAAATCCACTATGGCTAGAATCTAGAGGGGCTCAAGAGGAACAAGCCTGGAAGGGCTGTTTGGAGCTTTACATCAGAATGTCTTGGAAGGCAGGTTAAAGGGGTCTGGACTTTGTTCAGCAGAAGAGTGATGCTTTGATGTTAACCTGGCAGCAATGTTCAGGGTTGGTGGGGGAAAAATAGAGGATGGAGACACTCTAAAGGCAGAGAATGGTTAGGAGGTAATCATAGTAGTCTGGGTGATGGGATCACATGTTTGGAGCTAAAAGGCACCTCAGGGATCAAGTCCAAGGTTCTTTACTATTTTTTACTTACTAAATTATGAAAAAAAGGACAATTAGGTGGGCTCTGGGAATAGATTGCCAGATCTGGAGTCAGGGAGATCTGAGTTCAAATCTGCTTCTGGAAGCTAGCTGTGTGACCCTGGGCAAGTTACTTGATCCTGTTTGCCTCAATTTCCTCATCTGTAAGATGAACTAGAGAAGGAAATGGAAAACCACTCCAGTATCTTTGACAAGAAAATCCCAAATGGGGTCACAAAAAAATGAACATGATTGAATTTAAGGTATGAAAGAAGATCAGTCCCACAACAATGAAGAAACTGAGGCCTATGGGAGTTAACTGATTCTTCTAAGATGATCCTGCTATTGAATGGAGTCTGAAGTAGGGCAGCAGCAATGGAGATGAAAAAGGAGGGGTCTGTTACAAGAAGCATTACAGAATCAGAAATAGGGAAGTTCATAGGTGCCATTTGGTTCAGTGTTGTCAAACTAAAAAAAAAAAGAAATGGAGCCCATTAACCCATATATGAAGATCCCTGCCAGGCTACAAGATTATTTAATTATTTAATTAATTTATTTATTCTTATTTTTTAAACCCCCACCTTCTACCTTAGAATCAATACTATGTATTGGTTCCAAGACAGAAGAGTGGTAAGGACTAGGCAGTTGGGGTTAAGTGACTTGCCCAGGGTCACACAGCTGGGAAGGACCCAAGCTTCCTGCCTATGGGCCTGTAATTCTAACCCCTGAGCTACCTAGCTGCCCTTGGCACAAAGAATTAATAAATGTTTGACAGGTGAGTAGATACAAATGAAAAAAAAAACTAGAGTAAGGGAGAACCTCCAGGATGCTACCACATGAAGGGATAGTAGATAGGACTAGGATGGTGGCATTTAGGGAATATTTCTCCATGTAAGTCTCTTAGAGCAGCTGGTCCTCCTGATTTGTTGGAGCCAGCTTGGGCATATGAGTGCAAAACATGGTGTTCCCAAGAGCACCAAATGAGGGTTGGCTATCTCTGTCTGTCAACTAATATGTGGAGCAACAAAAGAAGAGAGAGATTTATAATGCAGATGGATGACTTGATGACAGTGCCATGAAATCTGAGGTTGGGAATAATAGAGATCATCCTTAGAGGCATAGAAATAAAAATATAGATAGATATAGATGTCTATATCTACTCATCTACATGATATAAATCTATCTATCTATCTCTCTATCTGTCTGTCTGTCTATCTATCTGTCCATCCATCTGCCTGTTCACCTGTCCCTCTCTCTCTCTCTCTCTCTCTCTCTCTCTCTCTCTCTCTCTCTCTCTCTCTCTCTCTCTCTCTGTGTGTGTCTCTCTCTCTCTCTCTGTGTCTCTCTCTCTCTCTCTCTCTCTCCATCCATCTGCCTGTTACCTGTCCATCTATCTCTTTATCTGTCTGTCTGTTTATCTCTCTCTCTCTCTCTCTCTCTCTCTCTATCTATCTATCTGTCCATCCATCTGCCTGTTCACCTCACCTGTCCATCTCTCTCTGTCTATCTGTCTATCTCTCTGCCTATCCATCTATCTATCTATCTATCTATCTATCTATCTATCTATCTATCCATCCATCTGCCTGTTCACCTCACCTGTCCATCTCTCTCTGTCTATCTCTCTATCCCTCTGTCTATCTATCTATCTATCTATCTATCTATCTATCTATCTATCTCTATCCATCCATCTGCCTGTTTACCTGTCCATCTCTCTCTCTCTTTCTCTCTCTCTCTCTCTATCTGTCTTTCTATCTGTCTATCTCTCTATCTCTCTATCTATCTATCCATCCATCTGCCTGTTTACCTGTCCATCTCTCTCTCTTTCTCTCTCTCTCTCTATCTGTCTGTCTATCTATCTATCTATCTATCTATCTATCTATCTATCTATCTATCCATCCATCTGCCTGTTCACCTCACCTGTCCATCTCTCTCTGTCTATCTGTCTATCTCTCTGCCTATCCATCTATCTATCTATCTATCTATCTATCTATCTATCTATCTATCCATCCATCTGCCTGTTCACCTCACCTGTCCATCTCTCTCTGTCTATCTCTCTATCCCTCTGTCTATCTATCTATCTATCTATCTATCTATCTATCTATCTATCTATCTATCTATCTCTATCCATCCATCTGCCTGTTTACCTGTCCATCTCTCTCTCTCTCTCTCTCTCTCTCTCTCTCTCTCTCTCTCTATCTGTCTGTCTATCTGTCTATCTCTCTATCTCTCTATCTATCTGTCCATCCATCTGCCTGTTACCTGTCCATCTATCTCTCTGTCTGTCTGTCTATCTATCTGTCCATCCATCTGCCTGTTCACCTGTCCATCTCTCTCTCTCTGTCTATCTCTCTATCTGTCTGTCTATCTATCTATCTATCTATCTATCATCTATCTGTCCATCCATCTGCCTCTTCACCTGTCCATCTATCTATGCTGGGCCCTTCAGGAGAGACAAAAGCATTCCAACAACCAGGGATGGTCCTGAGTTGATCAGAGTTTATAAAAGAAATTCTGATGAGGGAGGGATATATACAGGCTTTGTCTGCAAAAGTTTAAGTAAGACCCAATCTTTGCTTCTCGTGGAACTTTAATAATTTAATTAAGGGATTTGACAGTCAAGAATTCAGCATTAGTATATACACAACTAGGCCCAAGGAAAAATAAGTAAATAGTATTAAAGTATGGATTAACCACAAACAAGAGCTCAATTAGGAATGAATGATGGAGGCAGCTAGATAGTACAGTGAATAGAGTTCTGGACCTTGAAATCTGGTCTCAAACATATTAGCTGTGTGACCCTGGACAAGTCACCTAATCTCTGTTTGGCCAACTGTAAAATGGGAATAATAATAACATCTACCTTCCAAGGTTTTTGTGATAATGAAATGAGGCAATTATCTGCTTAATAAATGCTTGCTCCCTTTTCTCCTCTCTGAAGAAGAGAGATCAATGTAGGTTGGAGTTAGCAGGGAAAGTTCTAAGGGAGATTAGGGATGTAAGCTGGGCTTTAAAAAATAGGTAAGAGGGGAATACTTGCTGATTTTCTGAATCTCCAGGCAGCTTGAAATTCTTGAATTAAAAAAAATTGAATAAAATGTAAATACCAATTTCCCAAATCAAGCAATAGGCTGGAGATGATACAAACTGTCCAACTTCAAATGAATCACCTAACAAATGTCAACTGCTTGCCAGGCGTGGTGCTAAGAAGACGGACCAAATGAGTCCCGCAAAGGGACAGGAGAGGACAAAGAAGCATCAATTACAGGGGAGGTAAATCATTGGAAAGAAATGCATCACTTATGTTGGGAATCGCAGAGGAGCAGTGAGACTCTGGGAGTCAACAACGAAATCATTTCAGAGCCAACAGTAAAGAGACTGAATCCTCCAGAGCTCTTATCTAACATAGTGGGGAATTCCAGGGGTAGTCCTGGCCTGGCAGATGTTTCTTATTTACCTAAATTGGCCCTTTTCCTCTTAACACTTCTGTTTGGGGTTTGCTTCATACAACAACCTCCTTCTTCCAACCAAAATAAAACGCAAATGACATACCCAAACCCCAATCAACTCTAGAGTGGTAAAGAGCATTTCAGTGAAAGCCAGGAGACTGGGTTCAAATTCCCTATAATACAAACTGTGCCGCTATTGAGAGGTCACCTTACCTCTCTGAGCCCTGGTTTTCCTCGTTAGTAAAAATAGACATACTGATACCTTGTAGGCTTGTTATAAGGAAAACACTTTATAAAACCTTGAAGAGCTATATAAAAGCAAGTGTGTGATGCTATACAAGGTGTCCCAAAAGTCTTAATGCAGTTTTAAGCTATTAATGCTCAAGTTTTAATGGCACTGGGACATTTGGGATCTCCTTAGAGAGAGGCTCTAGACCAGTGGTGTCAAATTCTCTTTTTTTAGGGCCTTACTTTCTATCTTAGAATTAATACTGTATATGGATTCAAAGGCAGAAGAGTGGTAAAGGCAAGACAACGGGAGTTAAGTGACTTGCCCAGGGTCACATAGCTGGGAACTGTATGGGGTCACATTTGAACCCAGGATCTCCTATCTCTAGGCCTGGTTCTCAATCCACTGAGCCACCTAGCTGCTCTCATGGTGTTAAATTCAAATAACAATAAGAGTGCCATTAGACTATGCATCAGGATACCTAAGACTGCAAAATGACTGCCAAAACCACATATTAATATCATTTATAGGTTCTATTATACTTATTAAATATTTCCATTTCCCAATTGCATTTTAATTTGATTCAGTACTGAGGAGTGTTGTGGCTGGGCCATGTATTTTGACACCTTTGCTCTAGATTATTTCTAGGCCCAATTCTACAATAGGCTTAAAGTCATTCAAATTAATTAACATTTCTTAAATTCCCATTTCTTAATACCTAAGATCTCTACTTCTCATCACTCACTCTTCAGTCCCTTGTAATCAGGCTTCTTCCTCTACTACTCCGTTGAAGATATTCTCTCTGAGGTCACTAACCATCCACCCACTGATTGTGTTGTTCAGTCAGTATTTAATTTTTAATTCTCTATGACTCCATTTGGGATTTTCTTGGCAAAGATACGGGAGTGGTTTGCCATTTCCTTCACCAGCTCTTTTTACAAACGAGGAAACAGAGGCAAACAAGGCTAAGTAACTTGCCCAGGATCACACAGCTAGCAAGTGTCTGAGGCCAGATTTGAACTCAGGAAGAGGAGTCTTCCTAACTTAAGACTTGCCACCCTATCCATGGCGCCACTTAGCTGCCCTATTACTAATGACCCGTCACTAACCAAGTCCGAAGCCCCCTTTTTCAGTCTTCATGCTCCATAGTCTGTTGAAGCTTCTGACACTCCATCATTCCCTCCTAAGGGATAAGCTCTCCTCTGGCAGCTCTGAAGACACTACTCTGGGGGATTTTCCTCCTCCCCTCTGTGCCTTCTCAGTCTTCTCTGTGGGCCCTTCATCAATTTCTCAAGCATCTGCCCTCAGCCCACTTCTTTTTTCACTCAACGCTCCCTCTGATGATCTTTATCCTTCCTATAGTGTCAACTATTAGCTCTGCGACCCTGGCTTTAAAGCTTTTATCTCTGATCCTGGCTCCCTTTCTACACTCCAGACAGGATTCTCCAGTTGTTTAAGGAGGTCTCCATCTTGCTATCCCATCAGCACCTCATTAAAATATTCAGAACTTTAAGTCAACTCTCCCCCAGTATCTGTTCTTCCTTCTGACTTTAATTATTTCCATTCACTATCTACCATGACAGTATCTGTTGATGGAGCTATGGTCTGGGCCTGGGGTCGGTTAGACCTAAGTTCAAATCCAACCTCAGACACTTACTTGTAATGTGAAACTGGAAACGTTATTTAAATGCTTTCTGCCTTATCTATAAAATGAGGGTAAAAATAGTATCTCTCTTCCAGGTTATCGTGAGGATAAAATAACCTTGGTAAAGTACTTTGCAAACCTTAAAGTGCTATGTGTTATTGTTGAGTTGTTTTCAGTCAAGTTTGACTCTCCATGATCCCATTTTGGAGTTTTCTTGGCACAGATACTGAAGTGGTTTGCCATTTCTTCTTTAGTTCATTTTACAGGTGAAGAAACAAAGGCAAACAAGGTTAGGTGACTTGCCCAGGATCACCCAGCTAGCAAATGTCTTAACCTGGATTTGAACTCCTGAAAATGGGTCTTCCTGATTCCAAGGCCAGTGCTCTGTCCACTCCACTACCTACCTGCCCTAAACTGTTATAGAAATGCTCTCTATTATTATTAAAACTACCACTGTCCATCACCCAGCCTTCCAAGTTTATAAAGCTGAATTAGCTTTTTTCCCCCTTTCCCTATCCAGTCAGTTTCTAAGTCCTGTTGATCTGTCTCTGCAACATCACTCCCATCTGCTCTCTCCTCTCCGTTCTCACTGCCCCCAACCTAACATAAATAGACCGACCCTGCTATACTACTACCAGAAGCCTCCTAGCAGGTGTTCCCAAATCCACTTTCTATTCCTTCCTATCGATTTTTCATGTTACTTCCAAAGTAATCTTTCCTAAGCATAGATATAGCTAGTCACTCCTCAGCTAAAAATCCTTAGTGGCTCCCCCTTCAGTCTTTACCTCATGCCATCTCCCTTCCCATACACTACTCCTTGCCCACCAAACATGCATTATGTTTTCCATCTCCATACTTTTGGTTACTTTGCTTCTCGGGTCTAGAACTTCCTCCCACCACCTCCTCCTTGCTTATTTGCTTCCCATATGCCCATTGCAGCCCCATTCAAAATACTAGCTCTTCCATTAAACTTCTGGACACCTTTCCCCTGCCCCTGGGCTTGTCAATAACAATCTTCCCTCTTGGATGTCATACAGGACTCGATTTCATACTCTCTGAATATCCTTAAATTGTAAAATTAATTTTTATGTTCATTTCTTTTTTTTTTACCTTTACTTTCTGTCTTAGTAACAATGCTAAGGCAGAAGGGCAAAGGGTTAGGCAAATGAGGTTAAGTGACTTGGCCAGGGTCATGGTGCCAGTTTTGAGCCCAGGGCCTCTTGACTCCAATTCTGGAACTTTATCCACTGTGCTACCTAGCTGCCTCTATATTAGTTTATCACCGTGTCCCATGCAGGCAGGGTCCACGTCTTCTCCCCAGCCCCTAACATGATGTTCTAGACCCAAATGGGTCCTTGATAGATGGTTTTGGAATGAATAAATGAACAGAGAGCATTATAGTAGGGAACATAACGATGAAAAATATAACCTTTCTTGCCTTCAGAAATTTATAATTGGAAGACAAATCAATTAATTTTATTATTTTTTTAAACCCTTCCCCCTTCCCTTTTGTCTTGGAATCAATACTGTGTATTGGTTCCAAGCAGAAGAGCAGTAAGGACTAAGCAATGGGGGTTAAGTGACTTGCCCAGGGTCACACACCTGGGAAGTGTCTGAGGCCAGCTTTGAACCCAGGATGTCTCATTTCTAGGCCTGAGAAAAGGCCATCGGATTTGACAATTAAGAGATGATTGGCAACGTTGGAGGGAGTAACTTCAATTGAATCATAAGGGTAGAAGCAGGACTGCATACAGCTGAGAAGTCAGAGGAGAGGAAGTAGAGGCAATGGTTGTAGATAGCAATTTTTGTGTGTTTCTTTTATATCTTGCAACTTTGCTAAAGTTGTTCATTGCTTTGATTAGTTTTCTGGTTGATTCTCTAGGTTTCACTAAGTATACTATTATGTAATTTGTAGAGTGATAGTTTAATTTCCTCATCATCTATTCTGATTCCTTCAATTGCTTCTTCTCCTTTTATTGCTATAGCTAGCACGTCCCATACAATATTGAATAGTAGTGGTGATGATGGACATCCTTGATTCTCCCCTGACCTTAGGGGAAGGTTTACCATTACAGATAATGCTTGCTGATGGTTTTAGATAGATGCTATTTATCATCTGGAGGAATGTGCCACTTATTCCACTGTTCTCTAGTATTTTTCATAGAAATGGATTGTTATAGTTTGTCAAAAGCCTTTTCTCTTGTGATAATTATGTGGTTTCTGTTGATTTTTATTATTGATATGGTCAGTTATCCTAATAATTTTCTTCATATTGAACCATCCTTGCATTCTTGGTACAAAATGCAGCTGTCATAAAGTGTGATCCTTGTGATATATTGCTGTAATCTCCTTGGTAGTATTTTATTTAAATTTTTGTATCAATATTAGCAAGATTGATTCATAGTTTTTTCTCTCTCTTTTTTTCTTCCTGGCTTTTTAAAAGAACTTAAGAAAGGGAAGATAGATAAAGAGAAGATGAAAATCACTAGTGAAGGATTTTTAAGGACAGAGGAAATGTCATTTTTGAAGGGAAGAATCAGTAGATGGGAAGAAGATTAGAGAGGGGAAACTCAAGGGAAAAAATTATTGGATTAGAGATCAGAGGATAGTTCAAGGGCACGTGATGACCTCACCAAGAAGGACTATCTCATCATCAGAGACTGGAGGAAGGGAGGAGTAACTGAGAAACGACAACAAAATATGAAAAAACAGGCGAACTGACTAAGCAGCTTAAAACCCCCCAGAAACGTCCATGTATGAGTAGACTAATAAGCATACTACAAGGTAGCCTGCCAAACACAGCTTCCTTCAATCATCCAGTGAGATTTTTTTTTTTGCTTTTGCCCAGTTGCCAATATCAAATTCTCACAATGGCATTCTGTATTGTCCATTTACAGATCAGACTTTCGCCCTATTTTCAGCTATTATCTATAGAAACCATCTGTCTGTCTAGGTTACAGGAAACCAGAAAACAGTTGATAACTTCTGGCAAAGAACATAAATCTTATTATGGACTAGGATAAAGAATTGACCTGCGCTTTCACTGGTAGAGGGAACTCCCCTGGTGAGCAAACGCCCTTCCACTAAGAAGGTCAGCCCCTTCTCTGTGATTTATAATCCTAGAGAGTTGCCTAAAGTAGTGGCATCAAGTCCAGTTGGAAACAGAGGCATGAGGGTTTTTGTGGGCCTCATATTGACTTAGAAAACAACATCTTGGGGTAGCTGGGTAGCTCAGTGAATTGAGAGTCAGGCCTAGAGACGGGAGGTCCTGGGTTCAAATCTGGCCTTAGACACTTACCATCTGTGTGACCTTGGGCAAGTCACTTGACCCCCATTGCCTAGCCCTTACCACTCTTTTTCCTTGGAGCCAATACAGAGTATTGGCTCCAAGATGGAAGGTAAGGGTTTAAAAAAAATAGAAAATGACATCTTAATATTAGTTATGTTTTATTGCATTCTTATTTCATCAAATATTTTCCAATTACATTTTAGTCTGATTTCAACTCACCCAGGAGCGCTCTGTGCTTCATGAAGCCCCAGACTTTATGTTTGATGCCTCTGGTCTAGAGCATTGAGAGTTTAAATGTCTTGCCAGTGGTCACTAGCTATTAAGTGTCAGAGACAGATCTTGAACTTAGAATTTTCTGGATTTGGGGTTGGCTCTCTCCACTAAGCTGTGCTCCCTCTCCTATTGCTGAAGGTAGCCTCAGTTTCCCTTTGAAGTTAATATGAAGCTCAAAGCATAACGAACTTGTCATAATAATTTCTGGCATGCTCTTCTGCTTACGGCCTTAGATAAACATATCTGATGCTTTAAAATTGGTTGTTAATGGATTAGATGATCTCATTTAAACCCAATTCTACAGCTGGATGGATGGCTCTCCTTCCACATGTGAGAACAAAGCATTGTGATGTAATGGGAAGAGAAATGGGCTGGTAGTGAGGAGACTAGGTTCTAATATCTGTGCTTCCTAACTTTTGTGTCTGTGGGTGAGATGTTTCCTCATTTATTTAACGTAGGAATGGCCCCCAAGGAAACTTCCAGCTCTACAATGCCATGATTCTATGAAAACCAGAGGTGGAAGATAGTGGATAGGTATAGAGTATCCTCAAACAGGTTTTCAGTGAAAATGCATTTTCCCTATCTAGATTCCCCATTGGGTCTCTTTTCAGGTTTCTCTGATGTGGGGGAAGTTGGGTCGGTAGCTTGGGCCACTCTCATATGCCCGGTGCCTGGCACAGGATTGCTTTCTCCCGAGATTCTCCTGCCCACACTTGCTGTGACAGCTGTTTCATCTGGAGTTCAGACCCCTGGAAACAAGCACCTGCTAAACGTTGAGCCCTTGTTTCCAGATATACGCAGCAGCCTGCTCCAGGCCTCTGGGCCGCCCTCAAACAATATGGACAGGAAGCCAAAGGGAAACTGACCTGGTCAATGCCGTCAGTCAAGAATGAGCCCCCGCAGGGTAAAAGTCCCAAACTCAGGATGCAGCCAAGACTGACACTGTCTGGAGTTTCTTCTCTTTGTTCCCAAAGGTACATGTTTATCTTGGGAAGAAGCCTGAGGACAACTCAGAGGTGGCTTCTACTGCCCGAGACTGCTCTGGAAAAATAGCCCAAGTTTTCATGTTTACTGTAGGACAGAAAATACTGACTCTGATGACTCGATTTCCTCCTCAAGGCAAACTCTCTACCCTCGCCCTCTCTGCCATGTTCCTCTCTCCCCGCTCAAGCCTGTCATTGGTTAGAAAGTTTTCTTTAACATTCTAGAAAGAGGTCCTCTCCCTCCCAAGAACTCCTCCTTTGTTCATTTACTATGTCAGGTTATATCTGGGTTACCCTGAAAAGTTATTCCCATTCTGGCTGTTCCAATGAATGCACAGTCAGAATTTCAGAGTTAGGAGGGACCTTAGTGCTGATCTAGCCAAACCCCATCATTTCCCAGATAAAAAAGCGGAGGCCAAAGAGAGTGGCATAGCTCAGCTATTGATGCCTGTGGAGGACTATTTCTGTAGCCCAGGTCTCCACAGTGCCTTTTCCACTATGATCCAGCTTCCCCAATTGTAGAAAGGTGCAGGATAGCATGCTGCTCTCAGCTGACCAAGCTCTTGGAAAAGTGTAAGTATGGATGCAGTTCTGTATCCTGGGCTAAGTGAAAAAGACGTTTCCTACAGAACATTTTACTTGAAAAGCTGTGCCAGCTTTGCTAGAGTAGTTAGACATTGGCAGAGAGACAAGATCTTTATGCTTAAACTTCTAGTCTAGAAGGAGGCTTTTTAGTGTCACCTGGCATTTCCTAATTTACAAAGTGGTTGGTTCTCAACAATTTGCATAAAAATCTCTTTATTTGGGACTTTAATCCCATCATTGCAAATAGAGGTCAGTTTCCAGGCAAGTCTAAAGACTATTTAACCATTGTGAACCTGACACATCCTCTATGAAAGACCTACTTCAATGTCTTCTAGAACTATAGGGGAGATTCTGGGTTTTCTAAGGCTATGGCAAGGGATCATAGTTGTTGGTAGGTCCTAAATAAGGAAGAACGTTGAGCATGGGTTCAGCATAATGAACTCTATGTTGTGTTAGGATTAAGGGTGTTTATATTTTTGGCCATTGTAAATCTTGAAGGCCATCTACTAAGGTGTAAAGACATTGTAAACTGCATTAATGGAAGGACTATTCATCCCAACAATTTCATGCCTTCCTCTAGGTCAGTGATGGCGAACCTTTTGCAAGGGTGGGTGATATAAGAAATGTCCTCAGGTGGGGGTAAAGAAGGGGAAGGAAGCAGCCCACCCCTCATCCCTTATCCCTCTGGCTTTCTAGGAAGGAACTCTGAACTCTGTGCTGGGATGATGGTGCCCAAGCCCACAGAGAGGGCTCTGAGTGTCCTCTCTGGCACATGTGCTATAGGTTCACTACCACAGCTCTAGGTCCTCTAACTCTATGAGTCAATCAACAAGCATTTATTAAGCACCATTCCTAAAGGTTTCAGGCACTGCAGGATGTCCTGGGGATACCAAGGCAAAAATGAACCAATCCCTGCCTTGAGGAAGTTTTTGAAAAGTACATTCTTAGAAAAAAGCACTAGGTAACCTTAATCAACTCTACAAATAAGAACCATTATTTTATGCATCCTTCACCAGTAATATATGTAGCTGGGGGCAGCTTGGTGGCCAACTGGATTGAGAGGTAGACCTGGAGACAGGACATGCTGGGTTCCAATTTGACCTCAGATACTTCCTAGCTATGTAACCCTGGGCAAGCCACTTAATTCCCATTGCCTAATCTTTACTTTTCTTCTGGCTTGGAACCAAGAGTATAGATTCTAAGACAGAAGGTAAGGGGTTAAAAAAACAAAGAACTACAACATACTGGCATACCTAGTCCCCTAGGTGGTTCCTAAGGTCAGTACAGTTTCAACACTGTATTGAATATATGATTTTTGCAAAGCCCTGGTTTCCTTCCTGGACAAGTCATTAAACCTTTCAGAAACTTTCTTTATTCATCTGTAAAATAGAGCTATAATAACATCTTACCTACCATCACAGAACAAAAAAATGAGGAATGAATGGCATTATGTATTTGAAAGATGTAAAACACTCTCAAGAAGTGATAGAAAATTGATGTTATTTTTAGGAATGTGAAAATTATGCTTGACCCATCAGAAGAGTGGCATCTCTGAATTTCAAAATTGTTCTAACTCTGGCCCCCTCGTAGTGTCTCCTCTTTCTCAACAGGCTAAGAGGGAGGACCTATACTATCTACTGAGAGGTTCAATAAATAATTTTTTTAATCATGATTTTTTTTCTTCTATTCACTTAAAACTCAGCAGGATAAATGAGAGAGCAGATGAACTTCCTCACCACTGCTAGCAGGCCTTCCCCACTTATATCCTACATCTGCTTTTCTCCTGCTTCTTTCCCATCCCATCTTCCTAACATCATTCTCTGATCCTTCTCCACAGAGCGAAGTCACAGCAACTAGGATGTCAATGTCCTTATTGCTATGGTAACAGCTTCAGAGGTTCCAAATATAGATGTGTGACTTCACAGCATGGAGACCGAACAGAATGATGCATGTGGAGATGGAGTACGTCTTTGGTTCAAGAAGATGGAGCTTCCAGAAGTACCTCCCGGATGCTAAGTAGTGTGCTTGCTAGGATAGCTCGCAGATCTGCAAAGGGCCTGAGATCTCTTCTGTTCCCAAGTTTGTCTTGGGGTGCTTCATCCTGTGGTCCAAGTTAAGACCATCAGGATCCATGGTCTGCCTGGGACACCCCAGTTTTTGACAGCTTGGATGAAGTATCTCAGAAAGTAGACTGCATCATAAAAGTCTTAACTCGGTTTTACATTATTAAAGGTTAATATCTGTATAATTGACAAGGCTCTTTCTCTTGGGCACCCAGCTGTTCCTGCTACTCCTCCTACTCTTACTACTCCGTTTGAGTTAATATTATATATTACTATAGCGAACATTTATATAGTTATATAGTGCCAGGTGCGAAACCAGGTGCTTTTATGATTATTATCTCAGTTGATTCTCAAAACAACCTTTGTAGGCAGGTGCCATTGTTATTCCCATTTTACAGGGGCAGAAACTGAGACAAATAGGATTAAGCGATTTGTTCAGAGTCACATAGCTAGAAAGGGGCTGAGGATGAGCTCAACTCTAGTCTTGGCTCCAGTCCAAGGCCCAAACTCCTCCTACCAAAGGAAACATGCAACAACTCTGCAACTCGAGTCTCAGTTATCTGGGAGACACCGAGAAGTGAAATGACTTGCTTAACATCACATAGCCAATATGTCCCAGAAGCCTGTGTGCTCTTGAATCCAGGTCCTTCTGACTTTAAGGCCAGATCTTTATCTATTAAGCCAAAGTGTCTGTCTGTGTCCTTCTGTTTGTATTTCTCCTCTCTCTTGTATAAAAACACATGGAGGGGGTAGCTAGGTGGCTCAGTGGATAGAGAGCCAGGCTGGACATAGGAGATCTTTCCTGGTTTCAAATATGGCTTTAGACACTTCCTAGCTGGGTGACTATAGGCAAAGCATTTAATTCCAAATTGCCTAGCCTTTAAAGTTCTTCTTCCTTGGAATAAATATTTATTATTGATTTTAAGACAGAAGGTAAAGGGAGGGAGAGACAGAAAGAGAGAAAGAGAGAGAAAGAAAAAAAGAGAGACAGAGAGACAGAGACATAGAGAGAGAGAGAGACAGATAGAGAGACAGAGAGACAGACAGACAGACAGAGAGAGAGAGAGGGAGGGAAGGAAGGACGGAGGAAGAGAGAGAGAAAATGTGGGAATCATTTGCATTATGGGTAAGGAGCCAGCAAAAGAGAGAAAAGGAGTGATAGAGAATCAAGAGAACCAGGAAAAGGTAGTCTCTCTGAAGCCAGAGAATGAGAAAGAATCCTGCTAGGAGGGGTGGCTGACAGTATTGAAAATTTCAGAGGTCAAAGAGAGTTAAGACTAAAAAAAGGCCATTGAATTTGGTGATTCATTATTAGTGACCTTTGAAAGAGTAATTCCAGTACAGTGAGGAGGTTAGAAGCCTGATTTCAAATGACTGAGGAAAGAGTGGGTAGTGAGGAAGTGGAAGCATTGGGTGTAAGCAACTATTTCAAGAAGTTTAGCAGCAAAAGGGAAAAGAGGACTGGAAGGGTGGCTCAATGGGATGGAAAGGTCACAAAAAGATTGGTGAGACATAAATAGGTTTGTGGGATGAAAAGGAGCAAAAAATATGAGAGAATGAAAATCCCTGAAGGGGATGACGCCTGAGATAAGGGGTCCTCGAAAGGAGCAGGAGAGAATGGAATCCAGACCATATGTAGATATGTTAGCCTTGGTAAGTCATGGGGATAGTTCTTCTGTGATCAGAGAAAAGGAAAAGGAAGAGTGAAAATTATTGCATATGGTGTGTGTGTGTGTGATAGAACACTGGGCCTGGAGTCAGGAAGATCTGAGTTCGAAGCTAGCCTTAGACATTTACTAGCTGTGCGATCTGACTAAGCTACTAACTCTCAGTTTCCTAAACTGTAAAATGGGGATACTAAGAGTAACAACCTCCCAAGTTTGTAAATAAGGGTCCAATAAGAGAACATTGGTAAACTGTTTAGCTATGTAAATGGTGGTGGTGGAGGAATGGAGAAGGGATCTTAAATGCTCCTAGAGCTTTTCAAGAAGGAGGGGAGACTGGTCACATTACCAGAATTGCAGCAGACACCGAGCTCTGACAGAAGTGTGGGTTCTTGAGAACAGAGATCACCAGAAGTCAAATAATTTATAAATCTGTTCAACGTTAACAGAGAAATCATGCAGTTTTGTCCCTGTTCTGAATTATATTTAGGGATTATTTTACTCTTTTAAAATTTTATTATTTTTTAAACCCTTACCGTCTGTCTTGGAATTAATACTAAGAATCCATTGTAAGACAACAGAATGGTAAAAGCTAGGCAACTGAGGTTAAGTGACTTGCCCAGGGCCACACAGCTAGGAAGTATTTGAGGTTAAATTTGAATGCAGGTCCTCCTGACTTCAGGCCTGGCTGTCTATTCACTGAGCCTGCCCCTACTTGGCTCTTTTTGAACAACCAGAAATAAAATGTCTACTCTAAACTGTTCCAGTGTCAATTATATGCCTGAATCCTTTGATTAGTCATGGAAAATGTACAATTTTAGACAACATAGAGAGATACAGAAAATCCTAGATCAACCAGAACTCAATCATTACTTTGAAATATACAGTATCTTTGAAGCCTTCTATTTCTGTGAAGAAAACATTGAAAAAGGAAAATGACAAGATAGGCTAATGCTGGGGATTCATGAAAAACCCAACTTCCAGGGACACTCTGAGTTCATTATGTATGATAAAATAGCACTTTAAAGTTTGCAAAGTGATTTACATACATGATCTCCTTTGATTCTTACAGCAGCCAGGGAGATAGGTGATATTATGTGGGATTATGAACATCACCATTAAAAGAGAGACTCACTATTTTGCAGATGTGGAAGCCAAAGCTCAGAGAGGTTAGTGACTTGCTTAGGGGCACACAGCAAGTAAGTATCTATGGCAGGATTTAAACTCACGCCTTCCTGATTCTACGTGCAGCCCATTAACCCTCCTGCTTCATAATAGCCAGAAGTTTGGTATGCCTTCCCTTTCTCTCTCCTAGTCCTAAACAGAAACATGACCCGAGGCCCTTTGAGCCCAAGTCAGCAAAGAAAATTGTGGCTGAGGCATTTTTAAGTCAATTCTCAATGATGAAAGTGTTTTCTGCATGACTTCCCCAGTTATCCAGAAAATTAAATTCACCAGAGCTCTTTCCCCTTGAGCCCTATACTTAATTGAGGTTGGACTGGATCTGTACGACCTTATTCTTTGGTATGTCACAAGGCAGGGAAAGTCTTGAGCTCTGCTCAAACCCTGCAGGTATATTTTAGAATCCTAACTGAGATCACAATAGATTTTAGATCTTAGCACTGACATCGTCCAGTTGGAGACACACAGTAGAGGTTAAGAAAGTCAAGGAAAAGTTGATGGGATTCTTCCTTCCTTAGGAAGTGGCAATGATTTATCATCCCCTACAGGGCTTAGTGAACCAGGGACAAAGGGGTTTGTTCCTGAAGAGTCAGTGTTGGAGGTTTTTTCTGTCTTGCGAGCAATGACCAACGAAGAACTGCGGGTCACATCCTAGAACTGCACGCCTGTCACTTCTCGTGCATCTCTTCAGTGGCCCTGGGGAAGTGTTGCCCGTACAGTGACATCCCTTTACTCTACATCCCTTTACTCTACTTCCCTTTACTCTACATCCCTTTACTCTACTTTACTCTCTTCTCTTTCCCTCCTCATTGAATTCACTCTTGAAAAAAACGTGTTTCTATTCATTCTCAAGCCTTTCTAGAACTAAGATATCAATTAATTCTCAAGTATATACTGTGACTTCTATGTGCCAAGTCCTGGGCAACATGAGAGACCCGAAAAAGAACAACATGATCCTTAACCTCGAGGAATGTAAAATCCAGTTGGAGACACAATTCTAACACAACTGAAACACAGAATGATGTGAAGCAGCATATGCCTACTAATGATCATTTTTTTCCTTCAAAAAGTCAAGGAAATGTCAATTTTGGAAGTATGTCCAATTTTGACCAACATGGAAGAAGCAACTGCTTAAGTAAAAATGCCTTTTAAGGGGGCAGCTAGGTAGGTGGCTCAGTAGATTGAGAGCCAGGCCCAGAGATGGGAGGTCCTGGGTTCAAATTTGACCTCATATACTTCCTAGCTGTGTGACCCTGGGCAAGTCACTTACCACCCCCACCATCCCCACCATTGTCTAGCATTTATCACACCTTGGAGCCAATACACAGTATTGATTCTAAGACAGAAGATAAGAGGTTTTTCTTGTTGTTGTTGTTGTTGTTGTTGTTGTTTTTAATGCTTATTGACTGACTAATGAGATCCTTGGAAATAAGTAAGTACTTTACCAAAGAATTCAAAATAGAGAGTAGAAAACTGGGTACAGTCAAACATGGACTCAAAATTTTGCAAGATCAGATTTCAAAGGGTAAATATAAATAGGATGAAAAGGCCTAATATTCTATAGCATAATCAGCCAAGAGGGATGAGAAGCTCTCATGAAAGCACAACAGATATAATTCCAATGGGAAAGAAGAGGGGAACTGTCTAAATAAATCAATGGCAATGCATAGGGGACAAACTTAAATTTTTAAAAGGCAAATATAGGGTGTCTCTAAAGTCATAGTACAATTTCACTAGTAGCAGAGAGTCAGTCCTGGATTCAAATATGACCTCAAACATGCCCTAGTTGTATGACCCTGGCCAAGTCACTTAACTCCAACTGCCTACCCCTTATTGCTCCTCTGTCTTAGCTAGAAAAGAAAGGTTTAAAATAAAACAAACTCTACCAAGACTTTTGTAATACTCTGTGTAGAAGATGTATGCAAGGGCAGAAAATGAAGATGAATACAAATGAGTACCATGGTGACCACAATACCACCTTTAGAAGCATTAAAGCCCATAATGTCCTAGAGCTGGTAATGAATGTAAAGGATGACACAACAAGGTATTTATTTAATTTATGTCAAGGGCAAAAGCTGGATCTAAGAATCGAGGGCAGAAGAATCCTCCTCATGGTAGATGAGATGATAAAAATGGTCTAGAGTGACAAGGATGAACTATTTAATGCTTGTTAGAGTTCTCTTTTCTAAGAAGAATGATCTCTGGCCTCGGGAAGGGGAAAAAATGATCATTAGGGAGTCAAAACTGAAGGAAAAAGAAAATATTGCTAGAGAATCCACTAGTTGTTAATAAGTTAATAAGCCAATATGAACAACATTCCAGCATACTAAAAGAACTGGCAGGTATTATTGCTAAGAATTGTTGATGGCTTCCAAAAGATTATAGAAAACAGAAAAAGTTCCAAAGGATTGAACATAGCCACATGTTGCCTCAGTTTTCAAAGCGGGGAAGTGGGTGAGATCTGCAAACTAAGTCAATGAGCTTGACTTAGGTTTTTGACCAAACTTGAGAACACATTTTCAAAGGAATGGTATGTAAGCATTTAGAAAGGGAAACAGTGATAACTAAAACAAAACAAAACAAAAAAAACCTAGCATGGCTCCATGAAGAGCAAAACATGTTGGAGTAACCTTGTATCCTTTCTTTAATCAAAGTAAATAGTTTCAGGGTGTTTGGGAAAAGTCTTGGAGTACCTTGTAGAAATAATACAATCAGATTTCATAAAGCATTTGGCAAAGTGTTTCACGGTATCCTTGTGAACAAGATGGAAAATAGGGGTCTAAATAGTATAAATGGGAAAATTCAGAGCTGGCTGATGACAGAATCTCTAATAGGTCAATGACTTCTTGAACAGAAGCTTCTGGTAGACTGTCATAGAGATCTATCCTTGGCCCTATGCAAATGCAATATTCTTATCAATGATTTCTGTGAAGCCATTGAAAATTACATTAAATTTACTAATAAAATTTGTAGATTTTATGAGCTAGGATAGACACAATCAATTCACTAGATGACAGAGTCCAAATCCAAAAAGATCTGACAAAGTAGCCTAATAATCCAAATGGAATAATATAAAATTTAGTATGGACAAATGTAAAATTCTGCCCTTTGACTCAAAAAGTCAACTTTATTCCCAAGTACAAAATAGTGCAAACAAGGCCACATAACAGCTCCTGTAAAGATGTGGGGGTTAAAGTGGACTGCAAACTCAAAATTTTCAACAAGTTATATATTGAATTAATTATGTATTTAATTTAATTTATGTACTTTAAATTTATTTTATTATAAATTAAATCATATATAATAAGTTATATATGAAATAATTTAATTTAAACTTAAATAACCCATTCTTTGTCCAAAAAAACCCAAACTCACATAATTGATATATGCTCTTAGTTTGCTAGAGTACTGTGTTCAGGTTTGGAGACCACATTTTTTTGAAATATGTATATGACTTGGTTAATATCCAGAAGAGGACTACCAAGATGGTGAGAGGACTGGAGACCATCTATATTACTATCAGAAACTGGGGAGGGGGAGGACAAAAAAATAACAACTTTTAAGCATTCAGAAGGCCTATACAGAGGCGGAGTCAAGATGGTGGCATAGAGGCAGCAAAAGTTCAGACCTCTGAAAACCCTTCCTTACCAGTTACAAACTAAATGCTCCTAGGGAACTGAAAATCAAACCTAACAACAAGACAGAGCCTAGGAACCCTCAATTCAAAAGGTATTCCCCCCAAAAGCTGGAATTTGAGAACACTTGGATTTAAGGGGAAGAAAGAAGGAAGGTCCCAGGATCCCTCCCCCACTTGGAGCGCTAAGCCTCCAGCAGCAGAGGGAACCTCTGGGCTGGCAAAGGCACTGGTCTGGAGGGAGTACCTTGTGGGCAGGGCTGTGCCAGGCTCAGAGCATCGAACACAGGAGATAGGGAAGGAGCTAGAGAGGGAGTGTAGAGTGGGCATCCTGGTCACAGTTGCAGAGACCCTCCATATTGCTCCCACCTTCCAAACAAAGCCTCCAGAGGACAGGGAAGCTCAAGCTGCAACACCCCTTCCCCATTGACTCCACTGAGAGACCTCTTGACAAAGCTCCAAGAGGGGAGACTGACAAAAACCCCCAAAACCAAAAAAAAATGAGAGAAGCAAGAGCACAGACAACTGCAGGGAGTAAATAAGGGGTAAAAATGAGCAAACAACAGAAAAAGAAAAAAGAAATTACAATCAACAGCTTCTGTACAGGCAATGAACAAAGAGCAAACAGAACAGAGAAGGAGGAGGGAACAACAACACAAAACCCAGCAAATTGGATACAGGTCTTGGAACAACTCAAAATATAATTCAAAACACAATCAAGAGAGGCTGAAGACAATTGGGAAAAGAACTTAAAAACTAAGATAAGTCATCTGGAAACAGAAAATAGTGTCTTGAAAGCCAAAATCAACCAGCTTGAAAATGAGGCAAAGGAGATGAAAGATGAGGCAAAGGAGATGAGAGATGAGGTAAAGAGAATGAAAGATGACTTCCAAAGAAAATCAGACCAGAAGGAGAAGGATGACCAAAAAGCCAGGGATGAAATCCAGTCTTTAAAAACCAGAATACAACAACTAGAATTAAGTGACTTTATAAGGCAGCAGGACATAATAAAACAAAATCAAAAGAATGAAAAAAATGAGGAAAACATGAAGCATCTCATTCACAAAACAGAAGATTTAGAAAATCGTTCCAGGAGAGACAACTTAAGAATCATTGGTCTACCAGAAGGCCATGACAAAAGGAAAAGCCTGGACATCATACTATAGGAAATTATCCAAGAAAACTGCCCCAATATTCTAGAACAAGAGGTAAAAGTGGAGATTGAAAGAATCCACAGATCACCTCCTGTACTTAATCCCCAACTGACAACACCCAGGAATGTTATAGCCTAATTCAAGAATTATCAAACCAAGGAAAAAATATTATAAGCTGCCAAGAAGAAGTCATTCAGATACCGTGGAACCACAGTGAGGATAACACAGGATCTGGCTGCATCTTCACTGAAGGATCGAAAGGCATGGAATATGATATTCTGGAAAGCAAGGGAACTTGGTCTACAACCAAGAATCAACTACTCAGCAAAACTGACTATATTTTTACAGGGGAAAGTATGGTCATTCAACACAACAGAAGAATTCCAAGCATTTGCAAAGAAAAGACCATACCTGACCAGAAAATTTGATTCCCAAGCACAAAACTCAAGAGGATCATCAAAAAGTAATTAAAAAAGAGGGAAAAAAGAAAAACAAAACAAAAAACACTTTTTTTTAAGAGACCCAATAAGTTAAGACAATATGTATCCTATAAGAAAAGAGGTCATTGGCAACTCTTAAAAATTGTTATCATCACCTGGACAGCTGCTACTTAGAGGGAACAGTGACAAACTGTATAGGATGAAATGCCAAGACATAAATATGTATATCGATATATGTATGCATAAATTCAGAAGGCCTATACAGAGAAGAAAGATTAGACATGCTTGGCTTCACTTCATATAGAGGAAATGGGCAATGCAGAAGGTGAGCCAGTTTTAATATTGATATAAAATAAGAATTGTGGACCACATGAACTCTAAGGTCCTCTCAATTCTTATCCTATCTTAAAAAAGAAAGAACTTGACAACTGAAGCTGTACCAAAAATGGAGTGAGGTGCCTCTAAAAGTGGTCATTTACCCCCTTCTTCCTGGAGGTCTTTAATTGAACATTGCAAACTTGTATTTTCAACAATGTGACATGGCATCCTAACTCCCCCTTGAAAACCTCCCAATAAAATCCATTTATCAGTGATTGATATCATTGAGGTCATTAATAATAATATATATTGGGTCTCAATGTCTTTGAGGTCTTTTTTTAACTCTGAGACTGTGATTCTATGTTATATTAAGTAGAGCTGATTAAAAATGCTTTGGGGGGGGGCAGCTGGGTAGCTCAGCGGATTAAGAGCCAGGCCTAGAGTTGATTCCAAGACAGAAGGTAAGGGTTTAAAAAATGCTTTTAGGGTTTCAAGAAGAGAAAGGTTATATTATTCTAGGGTAGAGAGGGGAGATTTCCCAAAGGAGGAGACCAATTCTGGTATTAAAGTATATTAAGATAAGACTTAGCTAAAATCAAATGTTTATTTTAAAAACTGACTTAAAAGATAAATGTGAAACACAGTTAGGGACATTCAGAACATTAAAGAGTTAGTATTCCTATGACAAATGAAGTCCTGACTCTGCAAAATAATTCATTCCAGACAGAACCATTTTAGTGATTTCCTATACTGCATTATTTTATTTAATAATGTATCGCTTTTATAATACCATATATTATTTAAAGCAATTTGATCCTTACCCCCATTTTATCAAAAAGAAAACTGAGGAGCAGAGAGCTAAAATGTTAATTCAGCCTCTGCCTGAACATTTCCAGTGATGAGAAACTCACTGCCTCCTGGTTCATTTTCCATACTACTTCTGAAAGATCTGAATTACTGAGCGGGTGTCATAATCCTTGGATAGGAGGTACACATAATTAATTTCTAGAGTAGGTCTAGAACATAGGTATCAGGAAGCCTTGCTCCTCTAGTATCTTTTTGGTCATGCTGATTTCCTTCTTCCTTCCCAAATTTTATTTGCATGAAGCTTTTAAGTGATTATACAAGAGAAGGGTCCAACTGTATTATTCTTGTTGCCAATGGTGATTGCATAATTCCATGGGAACAGAGCACACGTGATATCATAGGAGTGGAGCAGATGACCTGAGGGCACTCTAGAGAGAGAATTCCAATAAAAAGGCTTTGTTTTGTCTTTCTACACTGCAGGTAGACCTCTTCCTGGAGGAATGAGAACTTCTATTTCTGGGTTATATCTAGGGCTGTGGATGGTGCCTCCAAATTGCATTTTTCCCATTCTTCATTCATATTAGGCTTCAGATGTGCAACAAACCATGCATGCCAAGCATAGTCAGCCTAGGAACTGAATGAAGGGGTGGACTGACAGCGTGGCTTAGTGGGAAATATATTAGGTTATGAGACTGAGAACCCCACCTAGTACTTGGGTATCTGCATTATCTTGTGCAAGTTACTTCAATTTTCTGCTCTGGGACTGAGGAACCATGAGGAAATCAGGTAGAAGCCCAGGAAGATAGAGCACTCACAGGGATATTTGTAATTATCAGTTTAAATCCCATTTCTAATGCTTACTTCCTGTGTGACCATGGACAAGTCCCTCAGCTTCTCATGTCCTTTACTCCTCTGTAGATAAGAGACTGAACCTCTGAGGTTACTGCCAGCTCTAGATCTATGATCTAAAGAGATATTTAATCATTTAAAAATAAATATTTATTAAATATTTGTTGAATTGAGTTTGCTGAATTTTGAATGTGAGGAACGATAGGTGATCTTTCTCTGTAGGACTGGTCAAAGAGGTAGTGTGTCTCTGAGTACTAGTACTTATTCTTCAATTATAATAGCAGAGTTTCCAGTCCCCAGTAGTCTTCTCAAAGGAAATGAGAATGTTCAGGAGAAGTCAACAAAGGAGAACTCACAGCATAATCAGTGGTTTACTAAGAACTGCCAGATTGCTTTTCTTTCTTTTATTTTTTTCCAGATTGCTTTTCAAAAAGATTCTACTCGATTACAAATTCCATCATCAGTGAATGAGTGTCCTTATCTGTCCTTCCCAAACCCCTCAAGCACTTGATTTTTATTGCTTTTACTAATTCTTTCAGATTTCACAGGTGTGAAAGCATACCTCAAAGCTGTTTCAATTGGTAGCTCTGATTATTAGTGCTACTGAACATTTTTTCAAGTGGTAATTAACAATCTGTATTTCCTACTTTGAAAACTGTCTGTTCTTGTCATTTGACTTTTCTGAAGTTGTGCCCCTGTATCCTTGGATCCGGTAGCCAATGATTCAGTTACCCACAGTTAACCCTGAGGGGAAAAATGAAAAAACTGAGAATTTTGGAAAATCCAGAAAATTAAAAAATTCACAGTTGATATGTTTTAAACTACCCATCAAGCGAATATAGGCTGTAATATGGTGAAGTCCAGCAGCCCATTATGTGACATCTCCCTTTGCTGCCATACCCATGTTTCCACATGAAACTTTCTTCCTGTCAGCTTCATGTTTTCACTAATCATTCCTTGTAGCATTATCACAGCACCTTTGTTTAAGAAAGTTCTTATTTACAGTAATCAGAAGTCCCAAAGCCCAAGAATATTAGTGTTCCTGCATCTGCTGATTCTGTAATCTACTGATTCAGTGACCTACGTTAACAGCAGTTGTTTGCTTCTATCTGCAGTTTTAGCCATCCACAGTAGGTCTTGAAATATACCACCTACAGATATGGGGGGCCCTAGTGAATTGTGGAATAGGAATCATTACTGTGACTTTTTAACAGATCCTTTTAGAAGTAGAGATTTTTATCCATCAATTTGCTTATTTTGTAATTTTTCTTTTAATTTTATGGTCCAGAATTTTTTAAATTTTCTAGTAGAGCACATCAGTCTTATCTGTAATAATGTCTTTTGTTGAATTTTAAAAAAAGCTTCATTCTACATTTTTTTCTCCTAAAGAAACCAAAAAAGGTTTGCCTTGTCTTCCATTTCCCCCACCACCATTGAGAAAGCAAGACAAATATGCCTTGCCCAACTGATAGAAATACTTTATACTATCTTCTCCATTTTTGTAGGTTTTTAAAAAATTGTTTTATGTTTAAATCCAAGTCATTTGAAATTCATTTTGTGTAAGATGGAAGGGAAGCAACCAATTTTACCAAGTATACTTGTTAAATAATGAATCCTTTCCCATTTTTACTTTCTATAGGTTCAATCTAATGCTAATCTCTTGCATACATTTGCCTAGACATCTAATGTAGCTATTCTTTCATTGATTTATTTCTTTTATTCTGAGTACAGGATTGTTCTGACAACCACTTTGTAACATTTTAAAGTCTGAGAGTAGAAGGCCACCATCACTTTTCAATGTGTCTTTTTATATTATCGCCTATTTTTCATATAAATTTCATTATGATTTTATCGAGTTCTATAAAGAATCACCTTGGTACTTTAATTGATATTGTGCCCAATATATAAATTAAATTGGAGAGCACTGCCATTTTTGCTATATTAATATGACTCATCTATAGACATTAAATGCCCCTCAAGTTATTGGATTCTCCTTTATTTGAGCTATAAATTTTTATAGTTGTGTTTATACAGTGCCTGTGTATTCCTAGTAAAATCTGAGTTTCTAATAAAGCCTAGGGAATTCCAACCAAGGTTATGCTAGATAGGTTAATTTTCAAATTCTTGATAGGTCCCTCCAACATGATCTTTTAATTTGCAGATATAATAAGAATAATAGCTAACATTTAGATAGTGCTTCTTACAAGTTAAACACTTTTTATAAATATCACTTCATTGGATCCTTACAACAACCCAGAAGCTAGTTCCTTTTTATTATCATCAATTTGCAATTGAGGAAACTAAGGTAAATGGAGGCTACGTGACTTGCTCATGGTCACACATCTATTAAAGTGTCTGAGGTTGGATTTGAACTCTAGTCTTCTTGACTGCAGGCCTGGTTTTCTGTTCACTGTGCAACCGAAGTCCTAAAATAAAAAATTAGAGTTTTTTCCCACAAAATCATTGGGATCTCTATTATAATATCTATCTATCTACCTATCTATCTAATATTGTACAAAAATACTGTAGATCATATAATAACAACATATTGTATATCATTAGCATATTATATGATATATAGTATATTACTCTCTACTAGAGTTCTCCTTTATAGCCTTATCACAACATGGAAAAAAAATTGGGTTCCTGAAAGTCATGCAAGGAGAATACTAGCTCAGGCAGGTTCTACCTAGCTGGAAAAGCATCAAGTATGGACCTTTTGATGCACAGCATGTCTGTCATCAGAGTTCAAGTCTAGAGAAGTTCAGAGAGTTTTACCACTGGAAGGCTGGCTATCAGGTGATAGCTTGGTTTTTTTTTTCCCCTTAATCTCATTAACTCATAAAACTTTTGGAAAAGATGTGTAGGGATTGTGGTCTGCATCCTGGAGGGAATGTATTGCACTAATTTTGAAACAGTACAATATAGCATGGTACTTATTGTACAAATATTATCTATTAGCCTGTGTTATATACATTTTAGCACATTAGAAAATATAGAGTGTATATAATAACATCCTCCTCTAGGGGCTGATATGAAACGATAAGAACAAAAATTCTACTGAAATCCATCAGAATCAAAATCATAATCTTTGTGAATTCATGCACAAGTCCTGGTAACAGGGGAAACAAGAATGTGGTTCCTATATGTTCCAGATGATTTGTCTAGACAGTTAATTCCTTAGATTGCTGATGAGAGTCTGAGACCGCGTTGTCCAGCTCTCATCCCAAGACCCTTTCAATTAGAACACATGGCTTTCAAACAGAACCACCTCTCACAATACAACCACAGATCCGGCCAAAGGTGGAGGCTATGACGCTGAAGCAGATCTATGTCTGTACAGCCAAAGGCGATAGAGCTTTTGGAGAGGAGGTTAAAAAATAAAAGAGTTATATTCAGCAGGTCACTCAGCCCTTGAAGTTTTATGTGACTTATACTGGCTAGCAGATAACCCACTCCTTGGACATTTCTTCATTTTCCCATCCATAAATAAGTTTTGTCTTCTGTCTGCTCCCTTTGCCTCATTTTCTAAAAGCTGTTCTCATAGTCAGGATTGTTATGGCGGAAGGAAAGAAAATCCCCAGCCTTCACTAAAGGTTGTTCATACACATACTCTCATAAGTAGGGGTGCTTCTAAGTAATAAATATTGTGTTGATCAGATCAAATTGCTTACCATCTCCAATGCGGAAGAGGGAAGGGAGGGAGAAAATTTATATCTTATAATTTCAAACAACATATGTTGAAAATTTTTGTCATTACATGTTATTGGGAAAATGAAATATCTTTGAATTAAAAAAATAAGCTTCAATACATGGGTCGAGGGGATATAGTTTGGGATGTAGACTCTAAATGAACATTGTAATGCAAACACCAACAACATGGAAATGGGATCTGATCAAGGACACATGTAATACCCAATGAAATTGCGTGTTGGCTGTGGGAAGGGTAGAGAGAGGGGAGGGAGAGAAATAATATAATTCTTGTAACCAAGGAATAATGTTCTAAATTGACTAAATAAATGAACTTAAATAAAAAAATAAAAAGAATGTTAAAAAAATAATACTGTGGTGGTGCTATAGGGCTATCAGAAGGTGGGTAAAGTGAATTAGAAGGAGGAGAAAGAAGAATTGCTAGTTATTGGGATATTCTCATTCAAGATTTTGGGGAAGTTTACAAGCTTATATTTAATTTCAGCAACCTCTAAAAGAAGTAAACAGCTGAAATAAAAGCTCTTAATTCAAAAAGAAATCTGAAAAGGAGAATCAGTGACAAGATCAGGAAGCAATGATAGTCCTATACATTACATTTTTCATTCAGTCTTCCTGAAGAAGAGTGGAAACCAGTCATTAATACTTCAATACTCCCATTAACAAGGTTCCTGGTCATGCTCAGGGTGAACCAGTTACCACAGAATCTGTGATGGTATCAGAAATTTGGTAGGAAACCATATACTATTACACCTTGAAAACAACTACAAACAATACAATGGTTTTCAATCAACTATCAGAATATGTCCAAAATCTCCTGCCTAGATTTCAATCTATCTATCCTAAATGTATTGATACGTCACCCTTCATTGCTGCTCTATAGGAATTCTTTTTTAAAATTATCCTTTTTTTAACAATAAAAAAATTGAGTTCCTAATTTTCTTCCTACCTCTAGACCCTTCCTCATCCATTCAGAAGGCAAGCAATTATGTCAGTTATACACATATAATCATGTAAAACATAGTTCCATATTAGCCAAGTTGGAAAAAAAGGCAAAAATAAAGTGGAAAAAGTATGCTTCAGTCTATACTCAGATGTCTTCAGTCCTCTGTGTATTCTTCATTAGACACAGGCCAATCTTCTTCATTAACCCTCCACATATGTAGTGTTCATCTCAACCACCAAACCTTTGTTAATGCTCCTGTTTCCACCAGGAATGCCTTCCACTTTCTGCCTGTCTAAATCCTATTCTTCCTTTAGGATTTAGCTCCTCTAGAAAATCTATTCTATTTAACTGGGTCAGATTAGGTGATTTCTCAGGTCAATTCCAACTCCAAGGCTTTCCCCTTCCTGATTCATTACACATGCCCATATCTCTCTCATCCCTCTCTTGATATACACATTTTTCCAACTGCAAACATTTCTTGCCTGGTCAGATAGTAGGCACCTGCACAGTTTTGCCTACCTAATAGGATTCCTCCCTTGTTAGAGTTGTTTGGATTTATGATGGAGAGGAACTCCTGTAAAGAAGAGGCTAGCCACCCCCCACCAACTGCCACTCTCAAGGGAGACGAATAAGCCAACCTAAACAGCTGGGCACCCTGAGGAGTAAAAAAGGGGTTCTTTATTCATAATCTTCAACAAAAACAAGATGTGTCAATAGCTTGAAAGCAGAAGTAGGCACAAGGATGAAGCTCTATTAAGCAGCATGTAGAAGGCAAGTTTCCCCAACACCACCTTGACCACCATTTCTTCTCAGGCCCTGATGGAGACAGTCTAGAACTATGAACCCAAGAGATTCGGGAATAGGAATGTTTCCATTCTACTAAGTGTAATTATCATCTTGGAAAGTAACTCCTGAAGAGGTACAATCTGGCAATGAGTCCTTCAGGTATTACAGCCACATTTATTGAAGATCCAAGATTTAAAAAAAGTTATCACTAAATCTTTGGCACTGTCAAATGGTTCAACATTGGAAACAGATATAACTTTATCAGTGGAAATGACATTAAAGAAAAAGCATAGCCATCTACTTTTCCACTGCATGTTAAGGACGATGGGACCTTTCCAGCTGCCTTATAAGCTATATCCTGGCTCCTCCATTAAGATATGAGCTCCTTTTCTATTGGCATCTCCAGTACTTTGTACCTAGGAAGCAAGAGAAAATAAACTGGAAACAAGAAATTTGGGACTTCTAAGAGCTATATAACATGGGTTGGAATGATCACACAAAGCTTCAGAGGATGTGGAACTTCAATTAGATCTTAAAAGAAAGGCTTGAACAAACAGGAAGAGGAAAAAAGAGGACATTTCCAGTAGAAGAGAATGAAGAAAGGTATATATAGTTGGGAGATGAGTGTGAGTGTACAGGAGACAGTGAAGAAAATGATCTGCCTAAAAGGTTCAGCTGTGCAATGATAACAATGAAGTTTGACCCCATAGAAGAGTTTAAAAACTGTACCTCCCTTCTTTCATGAGTGTGGAATGTTGCATGTGCTGTCAGATGCAACAAATGGATTGGTGGGTTTTGCTGACCTATGGTTTCTTTTTTCATCTTTGCAATGAGGGAAGACTTGCTGGGTTGGGAAGGCAGAGGGGATATATCTGGAATAAATGCAAAGTAAAAACAAAAGGCGTCAAAGGGTTTGTGCAAAAGTATGGAAGATAAATCTAGGTAAAGGTTAAATTAGGACAAGATTAAAGAGAGCTTCAAATGCCACGTAGAGGAATTTGGATTAGTACAGTAGGGGAAGCCATAGGGAAGATAGAGAGGAAGGATTTATTTTTTTTTAAGATTCATGACTGGTATAGTTGGTTAATTTGCATAATCACTAGCATTCAGACCTAAGGTAGGATATTAATATTCATTACCACATATTCTTATGCCTCCTTTCTTCTAAAAAGCCTCTTAAAATTGTTGCTTGTGAATGGACAGCACCCACTTATCAGAACCAGCAGGTTCAAGATTGTTCTAAGTATTTGGTTGAGAGTCCTTAGGCTCATAAGGAAGGAATTTAGTGGAAGCTTACAGGTCAATCAACAGCTTAATTAAAAAATTATCCTAGTCTCAGGAATTTTTAGAAGATATTTCCAGTGACTACAATTCTTCACTGTCCTCTGAGTGATCTCCTTAATGGAACAATCCACCTGCAAGTCCTCTGCCATGGGCACTAAGAGTTTCTTTGTTCTATGGATTGATTCTCTCCATGGACCAGGATCTATGGTCTGTGTGCACACTGGATGTCAATGACACCAAAGACTCCTCTTTTTGTTCTTGCCTTGTAGAATGATTAAGTGGCAAATCTTACTAGACAGTTAAAGAACTGTAGATGGTGGAGGAATTGTGAAAGATGTATTAAGTTGCAGTAGAAAAGGCAAGATGAAAAATAAAAAGGGTACAGTAGCCAAGTTACTATTCTAAGCCCAAGAAAAATGTGGCAGCAGAAGCACCTTAGCGCTGAGGGCCCCCATGCAGCAATGCTCATGGGGACCATTAGAATCCCAAATCATATAGAGGAGAAAGCACAAAAAGGTATAAGAAAGAAAAGGGAAGAAGGGAGAAAAAAACCCAAAACAAACAGCCCTGAGTAGGGGTCCCAATTCAGATCTTTTTACATCCTGATGACTAGGCAGACTGTGAAGTTGGGAATAAAATTGATAGTGCTTGGATTGGAGAGAGTTCCATTGTTTAGTTTTATATATTCTCTTTGCAGACCAAACTAAAATAAAATGTTGGCTCACATTAGCCATTGGTCCATCTACAAGGATGAGAGCCAGAGAATGGCACTCTTGAAGCTTAGTGCCTTTGGTCTCTTTGGTAAATGAGGTTTTCATCCCAAGTGGTTTATGTGGCAGGGAAGCCCTAGGACTAGTCGAAAAAAAGCATCAAAATGCAAGCTATTATTTCCCAATAGTCTTCTTTTCCAGCCATTCAGGTCTCATTGTCATGCTTGTTCCATCTTCAATTTGTGCAATTGCCTCTGTTTAGAAAGAGTGCCAGTCTTTGGAGACACGAAGATCTGAGTTCATATTTAGCACTGTGCTCCTCAACAAGTCACTTAATCTTTGTCTGTCTCAGTTTTCTCAAATTATAAAATACCAGCACCTATCTCACTGGGTTGTTGTGTGAATCAAATGAGGTAATATTACTTAGCACAGTTCCTGGTACATAGTAGGTACTATTTAAATGCTTATTCTCTTATTCCCAAGGAATGTAGTAACCCTTCCCTTAAAATATATTCCTACCTATTTGAATCTCCTCATCTTCCAACTTCCAGCTGACCACCAGAATCCTTCAAGAAATCTTTCCCATGGGGGCAGTTAGGTAGCTCAGTGGCTTGAGAGTCAGGCCTGATATTAATATTATCTACATTCTATTATAATTTTGTTTTGTTAATTATTTCCCAATTACATATTAATCTGATTAAATTTGCACTAGTGAGTGTTGCTGGAAGGTGTGATTGACACCTTTGATTTAGAGCATCCCATTGAGGAAGTCATGAATATGATGCCATGAATCCCTTTGTATTGACACCTATTGCCTTTAGACTCAGGTTATTTAGAATCCAGTCCCACCTCTGATTTAGAAAAGCCACATATTCTGTGCCTTTATTTCTTCATTTGTAAAGTTGAGGTAACATTAACTGATGAACTGGGATTAGAAAGGAGATCAGTGGAGCAGAACAGACATACAACAAACATAGTAAAAGAATGTAATTTTGTGTTTGAGAAAAGTAAAGATTCAAGGTTTGGGGATAAGAATTCACTATTTGGTGAAAACTGGAAAGTGGTCTGACAAAAACTAGATATAGACCAATATCTTATATCACTTACTAAGATAAGATCAAAATGGATATATGACCCAGGCTCAAAGGGAGATATCATAAGCAAATTAAAAGAACATATCAGATTTATGGATAGGAGAAGAATCTATGAATAAACAAGAGATTGAAATCATTGTGAAATGGATAATTTTCATTACATTAAGTTAAAAAGGGTTTGTACAAATAAAACTACAATGTAGCCAAGATTAGAAGGAATGCAGAAGAGATAGGGAATTTTTATAGACAATTTCTTAGAAAGAGGTCTCACATCTCAATTATATATAGAGAACTTAGACAAATTTATAAATAATTCCCCAATTGATAGTCAAAAGATATAAAGAGACAGTTTTGGGATGAAGAAATCAAACCTAAAAATAACTATATGAAAAATGTGCCCTAAATCATTACTGACGAGTGAAATGAAAATCAAAACAACCTGAGATACTGTTCCACACCTATCAGATTGGCTAAAATGATAAAAGGGCAAAATGACAAATGTTGGAGGGGAGGGGACACTAATGTACTGTTGGTGGAACTGTAAACTGATCCAATCATTTTGTAGATCAATCTGGAATTATGCCCAGAGTTTAAAACTATGTAGACCTTGTGACCCAGCAATATGGTTTTGTTTTCCGAAAGTGATCAGGATAAAAAGGAGAACCTATATGTTTTAAAATATTTATAGTAGCTCTTTTTGTGGTGGCAAAGAACTGGAAATCGAGGGGATGCCCATCAATTGAGGAATGACTAAATTGTGATGTGATTAGAATGGAATCCTATTGCACTGTAAGAAATGATGAGCAGATTATAATTTTTAAATCATGGAAAGACCTATATGAAATTCTGAAGAAACAAGCAGAACCAAGAGAATATTATAAACAGAACAGAAATATTGTTTGAAGAATAACTTGTATATGTCCACCTGAAAAGAACTGATAAATAGAAATAATCAAGATATAGTTATATATATGTATGCATAAAAACAAAAATTTTTTAAAAGAGAATTCTATTTTTCTTTTTCTCCTTTTTTTTTAAAATCCCCCCTTTCCCTTCTATAATTAATACTATATATTGGTTCCAAGGCAGAAGAACTGTAAAGGTTAGGCAATGGAGGTTAAGTCACTTACCCAGGGTTACATAGCTAGGAAGTGTCTGGGGACAAATTTGAACCCAGAACCTCAGATGTCTAGGCTTGGTTCTCAATCCACTGAGCCACCTCCCTGCTCCCAGAATCCTATTTTTCCAAGACTATATATATATATATTTTTTTTTCCATTCTACCATACCAATAGTGAGAACTCTTCACTTGCTAGTGATCATATTCCCAGAGAGAAGGGTCATAGCATGCTGGCTGACTGCCTCGTACAAAGATGTTCAAATGGCTGTCTGTAGAGCACAGACTGCTTTTTTGCCCAGGTAACAGAAGATCCTTAAGATATCTGAGAGAGATCCCATTGCTCTCTTTTGGTCTTGATACCACCTGTAGTGATCCTCCCTGATACAAGGGGGTGAGTAAAACATAACAGTCCTTTGGGAAAACGGGGAACCGCCTCCCTGGTGCCAAATCTGGGGCATCTGCAAGGCCTCTCTGACAAGGAAACAGATGAAATACCTGCACGAACCCACAGCGACAGATAACCAGAAACCGTCACCCCAAAAAACTGATCTGTTAAGAACGTTGGAAAACACAGCCAGAGCTTAAAAGCAGGTGAGAAAGCCCCGGGAGCCAGCTGAGCGGAGGGATTAAGGAGAGGGAAGAGAGAGAGCAGCGTGGGAGGGGAACTGTCAGAAAGGGTCCAAAGAGGAGGTAGGGAAAAGGGCAGTAGAAACCCAGGGAGCACTTTGTTTGGTGATTCAACCTCGAAGGGAGGTCTGCAGCAAAGGAGGCGGAGGGACATTTCAGTGGAAAATGCCGAGACTTGACATTAAAAATGCAAGGAGTATCTCGGAGCCAAGGAGAGTTCAAGCGGCTCTCTGCTGGGTTTCCCTGGCTTCCTCTGGGAGACCAACAGGCTTCTGGTCCTGACAGTCAGCCACAGAGGCAAAAGAAATACTCTCAGCCTGCAGGCATGAGCCCTTTTTTTTTTGTTTCCCTTTGGAGACTTCAAAACAATCCAGCAGCTTAAAAATAACAACCAACTACATCAACCACCAGAATCATCAAAACGCTGTCAAGTATTGATTTACTAAAGCTCCCATCCAGACTAGCCTTATCTTGTTTTAATAATGTTTCACACATTCTCCCCTGCTCAATCCTGGGTTTAAAGACTGACCCAGATATTATTGTGGATTCTAGGGGAGGAGAGAAGTTGGGGGGGGGGGTGTAACTATATCAAGGTTTCTTAACCTGGTTGCTGTCTCAGAGTTAACAAAAAATTTAGTAATTATTTCAGGAAAATCTGTTTCCTTTGTAATCTTTATTTAATTCATTTAAAATCATTCTTCTCAAAAAAAAAAAAAGGTCCTTAGGCTTTACCAGACTGCCAAAGGGAATTGTAACATACAAAAAGGTTAAGAATCTCTGGCCTTTAATAATCTCTTCCAACCTCTTTACATTAAAATGAGACAAATGAGGGGAATTAAGTGACTCGACTAAGGTCAAACAACAGCTATTTAGTGGCACAAAGAGAGAATTCAGGTCTCCTGGCTGCCAGACTAATTCTCTTTTCAGGAAATCTTGCTTTCTCCCCTTGACTCCCATTGAGTTGGTCATACCCCTTGCCTCCCCAATACTGTGCAGCTGGAATGGATCTGGTTTTAGAGATGGAGGACTTGTGTTCCAATCTCTTTTCCACTCCTTATTCTATGAAACTCGGTATATCTTTTTTTTTTATCATAAAGATATTTTATTTTACCAGTTGCATGCAATAACAAATTTCCACATAAGTTTTCAGAAGTTATATGATCCTCACTGACTCCTTCCTTCCCCTTCCTTCCTCTTTCCCATAGCTGGCAAGCAATTTGATCTGGGTTACATATGTATTATCATATTTTGTTCTTCTAGGCTCTACCCTTTATTCTAGTCCTAGTCAAATGAACTCTCCAAGCAAACAGTCATGTCAAGCCAAGAACCTGACCTTGTCCTTACCCTCACCCCCACCCTCTAAACAACCCACATTTTTCTGCAGACAGTGCCTGGGATTTTCCTGGAGCCCAGAGAGTCAGCCCAGTTCTCCCACATCTGGTTTGTTGCCTATCTCAAGGCACAAATATCCTTGGGTCCTGGATCCACAATGAAGGGCTTATAAACTTTAAGAGAAGAAATTTACACCAAATTCTGATTCTATGTGACCCCGGTCAGGTCAGCTGGCCATTTGGGGCCACAATTTTCTTGTCTGTTTGGAAAGGCCAAAGATACTCTACAAACTCTGAGAGATTGATATGAAAATGATATATGACTGAACAACTATAAAGGTCATTTTATGAATAAAGCTCAGGCAGCATGTCATGCTGGATAGGGCACAGAGCTTGGCCTGGGCTAAAATCCTGTCTCAGTCAGACATTTAGAAGTGACTGACCTTGGACAAGTAACTTAACTTCTCTCCATCTTAGTTTCCTCATCTGTAAAATAAGGGAATTGATCTTAAAGGCCTCTAATAATTCCTTTCAGCTCTAAATCAATGATCTTGTATTAAAAAAAAATAAGGAGGTGGGGGCAAAGGATGGGTCCATACATTCCATCTTCTCTAACAGAAAGGGAAAAAAAATTGAAGTTCATAAAACACAGTTATCAGTGTGAATTATTATTGTTATTACTTCCTATTAGGTGACTTTTCAAATGTCTTTTATCATCCCAATTGTTCTCTGGAAAAAAAGAAAACCAAGAGGGTAGCAGTAGGACAAGAACAGGATGTGTTTCTGTATCTGAAGGGCTGTCACATTGAGAGAGATTGGATTTGTTCTGTGTGGCCCCAGAGGGCAGAACTGGGAGCAAAAATTGAAATTATAGAGAGACTTCCAACTTCTCATCCTTATTAGCTGCTAGTGACTATAGGCAAGAAGTCTTCCCCCTCAAGCAGAGACAGGATAGTCACTTGTTAGCAACATTGTAGAAGGGAAAAAGGATGACTAAATGGACTTTTAGGATCCTTTCTGGTTTTTAAGATTCTCTAGCATCAAGAGGCTGCTAAGCAGCTAAGAAGTAATGGATAGAGCATTGGGCCTAGAGAGAAAAAGAACTGAGTTCAAATCCAGCCTCAGATACTTCCTAACTGTATACTGTGTGACCCTGGGCAAGTCACATAAGCTCAGTTCAACTGTAAATCCATTATATAGATAATAACCTCCAATAATAATAATAATTACTTCTAGATAATGAGTTTTGACTTGAAAATCCATCTAGTCCTGGGATTTTTTTTCTTTAGGACTTCATTTCTATGCCTTTTTTAAAAGTTATGCTGATAAAATTGTCATTTGAATTCTATCCCAGCAAAATATTGATACCTCTCAGGTTGTTGTGTGAATCAAATGAGGTAATATTTGTAAAGTGATTAGCACATAGTAGGCACTATACAAATGTTTATTTTCCCTCCACTTCTCCCAGTAGCCCCTTTCTGAGAAGAGATCTTGTTTAAGTTATTCTTGAATTTGAATGCCACAGTGCTAGTGATCTCTCACAGATACGGAAAAGAGCAGAGATCTAGAAAGGATCTCAGAGGGTATAACTAGGTAGTACAGTGGATAGAGCTCTAGCCTGAGAGTCTGGAGGACCTGGGTTCAAATCTGATCTCAGATACTTCCTAGTTAGGTGACCCTGGGTGAGTCACTTAACCTCAATTGCCTAGCTCCTTTCCCTCTTTTGTCTTAGAATTGATACTAAGGCAGCAGGTAAGAGTTTATAAAGAAAAAGAAAAAAAAGAAATCCCTAAGTTGCAATCCCCTCATTTTACAAATGAGGAAACTGAAGGTATAAACTCTGGGTTGTATGGTAGAGTAGCAAACCCACTGGCCAAACTGGTCAAAAAATCCCAGGATCAAGTGCAAGCCTGCTCTTGGGTAGCTCATTCAACCTCTCTAACTCTGAGTTTCCCCTCTATTGGAATTTCCACCTATAAAATGGAGATTGTTATTTTATACCTACCTATACCACAGGGCTGCTGTAAAGAAAGTATTTTGCAAGCCCTAAAGCACATATACTGAGCAGTTATTATGATTATACAATTTCCCAAAGTCTGCCCATCTATTGAGCTAGGGTCTCAATAGGGTCTGACTCCTATCCAATGTTCTTCCTAGTAAAGAATGCCTTATTCCCACTTGTTGATTGACTGATTTGCAGAAAATGAAATGTAAAGGAACCAGTTTAGCACTAACTCTATGAGGAAATTGACTCTATAAAAGCCACTATCAAGATCAGCTTCTTCACCCACCTCTGTCAAGATTTCTTGCTCTGGCTTCCCAAGAATTCTGGAATCCAAACAAGAAAAGTCTCTTCTACAGGCAGACTATGGTGTGTACAGGTAGGTGTGGGGTGAGAGGGCAGGGAACACATGTATGCCAGAGCCAGGCGCTAAAATCTGGCCTCAGGGAAGTGAATGTGAATGAAAACCACTATTATCAGCGATCATTTCTATCTGTGCCTGGAAAGCTTTGTGCTGATATGTTAAAATGTGTCATACTCAGACATTAAATGAGGAAATCTCCCAACTAGCCAGCTTCTCTCTATCACAGAGTACTATGCCCCAACAGCAGAGTTGCATCCGTGCAGGTAAGGGAATCCCAGTACCTGGGGTAGCTAGTATACATGTTCATGTATAACCATATCATTGCTCATTGGTTCAAAATCTGTTTGGGGATCCATTCTGTCACACTTGCAATCTGAACCGTAATAAAGGATTCAACCTGACTAAATTCTAATCTCTCCTTAAAAACGTATACATGCTTCTAATTTGACTGACCGAGGCCACCAAGGGCAGTTGAATAGGGAGGGGGAAAGGCAAGGAGGAAGACAAGGAAAAGATGAGGGGGGGAGACAGAAGGGAAGGGAAAAAATGGAGAGGAAAGGAGGGATGAAGAAGGAACAGAGGGGATGTAAGGAGATGGGCAAGGGAACAAGGAAGAATGAGAAAGGGAAACGAAAAGAGGAAGGGAAGGAAAATGAGGGAAGAAAAAGAGGAAAGGAAGAGGGGATGGGGAAGCAGGGAGATCAGAGAGAGCCGGTAAGGAAGAGGGGGCGCTTACCGGTGGCTGAGTGCAGACTCTCCAGGCTCCAGTACCGGGACAGGACTCCTCGCATCCCCCCACCGCCCCCGCCCCGGCCGCCACACACGACCCCGCTGCTGTCGGAATCGGAGCCCGGGGAGAGCCCGGCGCTGCTGCCGCCGCTGCTGCTGCTAGTGCAGATCTCTCCGCTGGTCTGCCCGCTGGACTCGCTGGGGCATTGCTGGGTCCTCATGCAGGCGGGTCGGAGCTCGAGCCACAGGCTCTGCGGTGGCGGAGGAGGAGGTGGTGGCGGTAGCGGTGTCGCGGAACAGGAGCCGGAGCCGGGGCTGCACGAGGAGGAGGCACCGGAACCGGGGACAGCGCTGCCGTCGGAGAGCCCCGAGGACTGCAAAGCCCCGTCCCTGTCCCCACCGCCGCCCGTAGGCTGCACGATGCAAGCTGACATCATGGGGCTCCGCTAAGGAGGTTCCCTTGGCCGGTATCTGAGCGCCTAACCGTCCTTCAGCTTCGGCTGCAGCACCAGCAGCAGCAATAACAGCAGCTTGGGGCTGCAGAGGGAGCGGAGGGAGCGCAGGGGAGGGTCCCGCAGGGAAGCAAAGTTGGCTCCCACCGGTGGAAACCGAGGCACGTCTCAGGGCTGCATTCCCCCTCCAGCGGCTGGGCTAGGTGCCCAAACCTGGCGCGGGGTGTGTGTAGGGGGCGGGGGGAAGGAGGAAAATAGGTAGGGCGGAGGTAGGTATTCCTTTGCTGCTTTTTCCAAAGTGCCTAGAATGGTGGAGACCTCCTTTTCCTGAAACGCTTGGAGAGGGCACACAGAAAGGTGCAGGTCAGCAGAACTGACAGTGCTTTGAGATGTGGACGCTGCTCAGCAGCTTGGGTGCCCCCTTCTCCCGCCCCTAAGCCTCGTTTCCTGCAAGGCAAGTGCAAAGCCACCCAGGCAGAAGAGTCAGGATTGGAAGTGTCAGGGGAAGTGGTTAATTTCCATAGGGCATGGCGTTTGCAAAATAATATTAAGGATGATATCGAAAATAATGATGATGGCGTTGGCAAAATGCAGCCAGACCGCACTAAGGATCCCCCAGCCAAAGTCTAACCTGTAACTGCGGAGCTGCGGACATCCCTGCCCGACATCCGGAGCTCGGAGTCCGCGGAGTCCGCGAGAGAAGCTGTCCTGACCTGAAGCTAGCAGGCAGGGGTTCGCTTTTCTAGTAACTTCCAAAAGTCACTTAGAGAGAAAAGGATTAAGCTGAAGGGGTGATGGAGGGCGTTGCAAAAAAAGGTTTCGCTCCCAGTAGAACCCAGAGAAGAAAATGCAAAAGGTTGTGTCCAGCAGCAGCAGCCCCAGCAATGAACCGGGTACTGACTTCAATCTCCACCCAGAGCCTTGCTCTTGCGCTTTGACACTAACCCCAAGCCCTCCGGGGTCACTGCGAACCCAGAGACCCCACGTCGGGGCTATTATTGCTAGAAATCACTAGCACCCGGGGATCTACTGCGGAAGAAAGCCTGTGCGCATTAGTCAGACATCTCAGTCCAGAAAGCAATGTCGCCGCTGCTACTGCCGCCGCCGCCACTGCCGCCGCCGCCGCCGCCGCCGCAGTCCTACACCCTGCTACACCCGGCGCCCACACCAGGCAGTGATTTAAAACCCAAATCTGGCAACACTGACCAACAGGGGTTTGGGAGTCATCGTTCCAGACAGTCAGTCAAGCAAGCAAGGACATTCCCTTGAGGGTGCAGTATTTGCAAAGCCCTAGATAAGGCTGTATAGGAGGAGAGTGGGGGTAGTGAGGAATACTGATGCCCCCTGCTTCCCCAGAGAGGAGGAAGGAAGGCCCTCTCGGAGAGACAGAATATATAAACATACCAAATGACCAAAGAACATTCTTGGTACAACCCACTGACAAGCACTAAGGAACTCAGCAAAGACGGAGAGTGCTACTAGGCAACTAGCAATTAACATATACAGCCTTGTAGTTATTTATAATCCATCTTATCTCCCCTACTAGACTTGTAAGCTCCTGGAGGGCAGGGGCCAAGTCTTAGACATCTTTGTTTCTCCACTACACTCCGGACTTTAAGGAAGCACTCAAATATGTGTAGGCAGAAAGCAATAAAAATGATAAAAGTAAAAGCAAAAAAAAATGTTAAGGGTGGGAGGGGAGTAGGGAGGCAGTAGAGCTTTGATTAAAATCTTGGGAATAAAATGAAGTGACCTTAAAGGCCTGATGAGGTAGTGGAAAATTAGCACTAGAGTAGAAGGAAGGAAAAATAGGAAACGGGATATTAGGACTGGGAGAGACCATAAAATCTTGTAATTATTTTGAAAGATGAGGAAACTGAGGCCCACAGAAGTTAACTGATTTTCCCCTAAGAGAGAGTGGCAGAACCAAAAATGGAACCTAGATCTCCTTGCTCCCACTTCACTCCCCTTTCCATTATGCCACACTGACTTTGAGTCTTAGTCCTGCCATTATTGTAATATTATGTGTACCAGACAAGTTTCTGTATCGAAGTTTAAAAAAGGAGCTAGTGCATAGCAAATCAGATTTCCCTTTCTACCCATTCCCTTCTTGTCCCACTCACCTACTATCCCAAGTCTTCTTTAAGCTCTCTAGATGGGTAATTAAAGCAATTGGAAACAGGTTAGTATGGGCCGGAAGAGCCAAAATGTGCACAGGTTTCAAAATGCTTCCAATTCTTACATGGTAGCATGTGCCAATTCCAACTTAAAGATATTACTAAAAGTTGGTGTTGGTGTAGTAATTTAAGGCTGGCAGAACCCTTTACATAAATTATCTGACTTGAGTCTTGAAACATCCTAAGGTGCTCTTATTATCATCCTCATTTTATAGATGAGAAACAGAGGGTCATAGAGATTAAGGGAGTTAATGCCAAGGTTCTCGGTACTCCTAACTGTTAAGGTAGAACTGGAACCTAACTGAAGTCTAGAACTCAATCCAATAACCCAAAGAAGTTAAAAAGATACCATCAGTGGGCCATTCCTGAATGAGCCCTAACTAGATTAAATGCAGTTGAGAAACAGCTAAAATAATTTCAAATTCAGTAAAACAGAGATAATGTTAATATGTGCTTTTCTCAGTCAAAATGTACTCTCAGGATTTAATGGAAGGTTTAGTGGCCCAGTTTCTATTGAAGTTTAACCCTACTGCTTGTATTATACTACTCCTAGAGAGCTTATATCACTTGATATTTATTCTGGTCAGTTCAAGTTTCTGTAGAGTGTGGCAAAAAGAAGGAATGTGTAGTAGTTACAACACTCAGGCAATTTTTATGGATAGTTGAGTGAGTCTCCGAAGCTCCAAGACAGACTTGCCCAATCTTGAAGCACAGACTGTATCAATTCCGATTTACTGTAAAGGGGTGATTCTGGGGAAAGGGGGAGAAACCAGTTTAAGTTTAAGAACTCCAAATTGTAGAGTTTTAAATTATTTTTTCCCTTTGAAGCATGCATGGTTACTGCGATTAACTCCTAATTGAATAGTTCCGTGAATCACTCATGCTGGACCTGCTTTAATAAACACAGTACTCATTATTAATTAATGCATTGTTTGTCTATAAGCTGATATTGCCAAAACACTGGAAAACAGTTTATGTAAAATAGCTCGAAATCCCTTACTGCTGGCCACCATTACTCATAAACCCATTCTTCATCAGTAGTGCAAAGGAAAGTGCAGCCCAGACTTGCTAGAATTAGTTACATTTTACAAATTAAAGAGGTTAAATAAATTATGCATGCACACGTGTATTTGGTGTGTGCCTAGGACTTCATTGGCATGATGCATCTCCCAGTATGGAAATTCCCTCCATCAGTGTAGGTGAGGAGCTCCTCGGGAACTGAGATTGATAACTTGGTCATGTTCACTAGCTAATATTTGTCAGAGGAGAACAGAACCCAGGTCTTCAGAGTGCCAAGTCCTCTATAATATCTGTCCATTGTGCTGTGCCTAACCTCTCATCTTGTAGTTATACACATTGGATCTCACCAACTAACTTTCTCATACAAATATATATGTGTCACTATATATGTGATTTATACCTTTAATTTCCACAGCTCCTTTCTACTCAAGAGATATTTGTGTTTGGGTGTTAATGGCTCTGAGCAGTTATTTCCTGTTTTCATTAAGAACAGGACAAAAAAATAATGAATTTAAACTGTAGCAGCAGGGATTTAGATTGGACCCTAAAAAGGTCTTCCTGTCCATAATGGCAAGGAGAAATTCTGATGTGTTGACAAGGGAGGTTGTGGAGTTACCTCCTTTGAAGGTCTTGTGCAATAAACAGGGGTAGACAATTCCTTGTTTGGAATGATTTGGGCGCAGGCCTGGAGAGGGATGGCCCAGATAAAACTCTGAAAGTTCCCTTCAGGCAGAAAATTAAATCCTAATGTAGGTGACATCCTGCCTCTGCGGCTCCTGATTCATCACTTTTCTGGAGTTTAGGACTCTGCCCAGGTCGACTGCCCGGTTATAGGGAGGTTACATAGAAAGACTATTTGGGGAATTTCTGACATCTGAGCATACTTTCCCAATGCAATTTCAGACAGGAGCCAGGCAAGGTCATCCCTGGAGATTAGAGAGGTTATTGTTAGAGAAGCCAAAGATTCATTCTGAACTCCTATAGCACTTACCAGTGTGAAATAGTCTTGTCCTTGATCTTATGTTATCTTATATTGTTTCCTGTTTCCATGTATGCTAGTTTGACTTTGACCCTAAGCTTTCCATCACCCTTATTCTCCTTGACCTCTCTGCAGTCTCTGATCTTGATAATCACCCTCCTTCCCTTAAAACTCTCTTCTCTCTAGGCTTTCATGATACTGTTCTCTCCTGGGTAGCCTTTGTGGCATCTTCATCCAGGTTTGGTCCATGAGTGTCTCCTGAGAAAAAAGTTCACTTGGTGATCTCATCAGTTCTCATGGACTTAATTGTCATTTCTATGCTGATCTTTCCCAAATCTACTTAAGGATCTCAGCTATAAGGCTCAGTCCTTTTTCCTCTGGTTCCTAGGACACACTCATGTGACTTAAAAAAAAAAAGCAAAGAAATCAGTACCTTATTCCTTTCTCAGGCTGGCCCCAAACCTGAGGACATATTAATTAAAGGAGTGTCAATTGCCAAGTCAGCAGGCTTGCCCTACCTCTCACCTCCTCTTTTGGTGACCTACTCACCATCTGCTCCTTTCTCTAGCTCTTCCCTTCACCCTACTTGTAAACACACAGAAATCCAGTGCCCTCTATGCTGTGCTACCCTCACAGCTGTTATCAGCTTCCCATGCTTAGTTGTCACCCTAGTCTATTCCCATTCTCTCTACCTTTGTGACCTCTTCTCCTTCTTCCATCAAAATAGATCCTGTTTTAATTCCTCAGGTTCCTTAATAAGCTGATCTATGTAAATATTTTTAATTGCCTTCCATTTAAACTGTCCATCTCTTGGATGTACATTTCTTTTGCATGTTGCCTTCCCAGTAGAACAAGAGTTCCTTGAGAAAAAGGACTATCTTTTTGCCTTTTGGGGGTATCCCCAGCACTTAGAGCACAGTGTCTGCCATACAGTAATCACTTAATAATTGTATGTAGTCAATAAATGATTGACTGACTAATGTAGTCTAAAAGTTTTTCTTTTCTAGTAGTCTGTTTTAGCATATTTGCCTTAATCCAAATGAAGAATTCTAATGGTAGGTACAACTTCTGGCACTTCAAAGGCTCTTTTGGGATATATGTGTGTGTGTGTGTGTGTAGGAGGTCTTGCAAGGTTATTCAATAAAGCATTTATTAAGCACCTACTATATGCCTGGGAAACAAATATAAAGAATAGGACAATTACTGCTCAAACAATTTCAAATTAAGGGAAGACAAGAAGTAAATATATAACTACATACAGAATGAATAAAAAGAGAATACAAATTAATACAATGTTAAATAGGACGTAATTAGGATGGGAAGGCATTAGTAGTTTAGAGGAATTGGGATAAGTTTTTTTGTAGAAAGTATTGCTTGAACTATGATTTGAAAGAAAAGAAGGGTTTTATAGAAAGAGGTGGAGGCAGTACATCCCAGGTAGGAGGGACAATCTAGTAAAGGCATAGAGAAAAGAGATAGAGAGATGTGTGAGGAACAGAAGGCCGGCCAGAAGGGGAATAATATCCAGGGAAAGATAGGTTGGGGCCAGGTTGTGAAAGGCTTTAAAATTTGAACAGAGGAGTCTATAGTTGATCCTTGAGGCAATAGGGAACCACTGAAATTGACTGAGTAGAGAAGTAGGAAGATTTGCAATGAAGAAAACACCCTTTAGTAGTTGAATGTATAGAAAGGGTTGGAAAGGGAGAAACTTGAGACAGGAAAACTAATGAAGAGTTAGTTGCAATAATCTAAGCAAGAAGTGATGAGGACCTGAACTAATGTGGTAGCCCCTTGAGCAAAAGAGGTCAAATGCAAGGATGGTGTAGAGAGGAGGACCTGGCATTGGCCATTGATTGTATAGGAAGGATGAGAGAGAGGAGGATTATAAAGCAAAGAGACTGGAAGTATAATGGAGCCTTCAACAAAAATAGGGAAGTTTGTAAAAGGGAAGGGTTTGGGGAGAAAGAGAATGAGTTCAGTTGTGGATATGCTGAGTTTAAGTTGTGTTTAGGACATGCAACAGGCAATTACTGATGTTGGATTGAAGCTCAGTGGAGAGATGGGGGCTGCCAGTCAAAACTATTGGAGCTGGTGAGGTCACCAAAAGAAGGTGCAAAAAGAAAAGAGAAGAGGACCTGTGGCAGATCCTTATGGAGCAGCTACAGTTAGAGGGTATAACATATATGATCAGCCAGCAAAACAAATGTATGAGTGGTCAGTCAGGGGAAGAACTAGGAGAAAGTTATGTCACAAAAACAGAGGAGAGTAGTGGATGAAACCAGCATCAAATGCAGAAGACAAACTGAGAAAGAGAAGTCCTGAAAGACGACCATCAGAAATGGCAGTTACGAGGTTGTTGGTAATTTTGGAGGGAGCAGTTTCAGTTCAATGAAAAGGTGAGCATCTGTACTGCAAAAGGTGGAGTGAGTGAGAGAAGAGGAAGTAGGGGCAGATTTTTCAGGGAGTTTGAGAAATCAGAGGAAATAGATGAAACAATAGTTTGAGGGGCTTGTGGGGCATCTAATGAAAGTGTTGTTCTTTTATTTTTTTACTGTGAGGAGACTTGAATATGATTGAAAGCAGTAAGGAAAGTCAAGTAGATAGGGAGAGGTAGAAGATTCAAGAAAGTAGATGAGAGAAAGGGCACTGAGGTTGCACTCTACTGTAGAAGATGAGAGAGGTGGAAAAGCAGCACATGTGGAAGGGGTTGGTCGAAGTAAGGACAAAGGCCACTTCATTATCAGAGCCTTGGAGGAATGGAGTGGGGAATATGTCAAAGAACTTTGCAATTAAGGCAATGGAGAGAAGCTCTCATTGAATGATCTTAATTTCCTCAGTAGAATGTAAGAGGTAAAGTCAATATCATCAATCAGTCTTACACATAGGATGGGCCATGTCACCAGGCACAAACTCTAACACCTTCTGGGTCAATGAGTGGGGTGAGTAGGATGAATCAAATTCCTGACCCCAAATTCATCTGTATGGTATCAAGGTCCATAATATTTTTGCTATTATTTTCTATTTTGGACTATGCCCCCAAATGAACTCTTTTCAAACCAAACTGGTCTACTCATCCTTCAAACTACATACATGATACCACTATCCTTTCAGGTACTCATTATAGCCTGTTTTATATTAGGCATCTTATCTTCTCTGTTTCTCATCTATTTAAATCCTACCCTTTCTTCAAGGCCCCAGGTCTAATTTCTCAGAAATGTCCTCTCTAACTTTTCCAACCCAGTGGTGCTGCCATCATTCATCCATTCATTCATGGAACATTTTCTGAGTCCAATAAATACTTCTTATATATGATGGTGATGAGGAGGAGGAGGAAGAAGAAGATAAAGAGGAAATCCTCCAGCAAGAGGAAAGATTGCATTTTGAGAAGTGTAGAAAAACAAAACAAAACATTATAACAATACATGGAAGCCAAATACAAGTAAGAAAAAAGTTAGGAACCCATTTAACAACTCTTAATGATCCCATTATTTGATCTCAAGTCATTGTCAGTAATATCTGAGGAATCATGGAGAATGAAAGAGACTACAGAAATGTGGAAATGGGGGAAATGTACCTGAGTTTAAAAAGTGGGCTCCAGAACCCATGTGTCTCAATCTTTACCAGTATTCTTAAAAGGATAATTTGGATTAGAGAATTTTACAGTTTGAAGGGACTCTAGAAATCAGCTAATCAAACTCTCTCATTTTATTGAGGAGATTGGTGAGGTCCAAAGAACAGGTATAAAAATGAAGAAATAAGTGTAAATGAAGTGATCAATCATGACTTTAGATAGTATTTATTGATGATTATTAGTTCATAAGAACACAGAATATTTAAAAGGAAAAGCAATCAATGATCACCATAGGTTCACTAAGAACAACGAATGAACCTACATTAACTTTTTTTTTTCCTTTTTAAAAAAAGATTACTGGGGGCAGCTGGGTAGCTCAGTGTATTGAGAGCCAGGCCTAGAGATTGGAGGTCCTGGGTTCAAATCTGGTGTCAGACACTTCCCAGCTGTGTGACCCTGGGCAAGTTACTTAAACCCCATTGCCTAGCCCTTACCACTTTTGGCCTTGGAACCAATACACAGTATTGATTCCAAGAGAGAAGATAAAGTTAAAAAAAAAAAAAAAGATTACCAATCTGGTAGGTGGGCAGCTAGGTGTCACAATGGATAGAGCACTGTACTTGGAATCTGGAAGATTTATCTTCATGAGTTCAAATGTTGCCTCAGGCACTAGCTGTGTGACCCTAGGCAAGTCATTTAATCCTGCTTACTTTAGTTCCTCATCTATAGCTAGAGCTAGAGAAAGAAAGAGCAAAGCTCTAGTAACTTGGCCAAGAAAACCTTAAATAGGGTGACAGATAGTTAGATACAACTGAAAAATGACTTGTCAACAAAAGTCTGGTAGACAAGAGAAAGATCATAAATATTTCTTGCTTAGAGCAAGAAAGGCATCTGAAAATGTTTTCAGAATATCTTTGTGGATAATATAGTAAAATGTATACATTTAGATTGAAATTTAGTTGAACAATTAGGCCCAAAGAGTTGCTGAGAGGACTGAGATGATGACAGGATGGTGAAGGGGCATCTAGAGGTGTGTTATAGGACTCTGTTTTTATCTTTGTTCTATTCTTTTTTTTTAATCAGTAAGTTTGATGAAGATATAGAAAAATGTTTATCATATTTGGAGATAACAGAAAACTGGAGAAGGGTAGCTAATAAGATGATTGATAGAGTCATGATTGTAAAATTTTCTTAATAGTTCATAACAGGTTGGGAAAACAAATTTATATATATTACATAATGTAAAATTAGGTTTTAAAATGCTACTTACCTGTCATTCCTCAACTGATAAATGGTCAAAGGATGTAAATAAGCAGTTTTCAGATGCTTTAACCATTTGTCAAGCATTTCTAAGATCTTTCAGTTCTGTAGTTATATGACTTTATAAATGAGATAAAAATTATAACAACTTCTGAGCCCCTCAGAATCTGCACAAATAGGATGATGAAGAAGAAAATGTATTTGTAAACGAAATAGTTTTTCTGTTTTATAATTTGTATTGCAAAGGGTAGCAGAATCAAGATTTAAAACTCTCTCAATAGGCTCAAATAAAGGACTAAACACACAAAGATGAAATTTAATAGAGACTGATGTGAAGTTGATGCTTTTAAGTATCTTTTATATAGGTTAGGATTTTGGAGAACTGACTTGACTGAAATCTGTGTGAAAAAGAATTTGAGATAGAAGAAATTCCATAAAAATAAAGAAAAGGGACTACAGATTTACTTCATTTTATGTGATTTCCAAATAGTTGCATGCAAACTAAATTCCTATAAACTGAATCCTATTAGATATACACCATGATATATCATTCACCACTTCAGGGAAGGGGTACAGGAAGGGTAAGGAGGGAGAAAATCTGAATTCTAAAATGTAAAAAAAAAAATTGCCAAAAAATTGTTTCTATGTGTAACTGAAAAAACAAAATATTGGGGGTGGGGTGGGAGGGAGAAATACATCATGTAGCAGTTTTCTGCTAAAGAAATTTTAGGATCTTTTGGTAAAACAAATTACTTTCAATTTCCCAGACAGGTATCTGGAGTATCAAGATCTAGGCTCTTTCAGGGTTGTTTATGGCGAGGTGGACCTGAATATCATATCCATTACCTTGGATTCTGAGATATAATTTTACATAGTAACATGATAGAACTTCCCTTTTTTATTTCCTTTGAGAGTTTTTTTTAATTATTTGTGTTGTAGGGAGGGCGGGAAAGAATATGAATAGTAGAATGTTAGAAAACAATTGCCAAATTTTATTTCTACATGTAATTGAAAAAAATAAATGTAAAAGTATTGAAAAAAAGATAACATGGCAGCACAACTTTGGATTTCTGAGTTCCCCAAATAGGGCACATTTTACCAGTACCAGAATTGCAGTCAGGATTAGATGTGACAAATCCCCCAAATCCGTGTAATCTCTTTCTGCATTATCTCTCAAGAGGGAAGGATAACATTTTCTCAATAATTGATTGATCTGCCACCAGTTTACAGTTCTAGATGCTTTTGAGATACATAATTATGAGCTCTGCTACTAATTAGCTATGTAACCTTTGTTTAGATTTTCTTCCTGAGCAACTCTGGGCCTTACCTTCTCACCTACAAAAGGAGAGGATTTGATGAAATGATGTCTAAGGTTCCTTTCAGCTTCAACATTTCTTTTTTATTCTTGTCTTTTCCTCCTTCCCTTCCTTCCTTCCTTCCTTCCTTCCTTCCTTCCTTCCTTCCTTCCTTCCTTCCTTCCTTCCTTCCTTCCTTCCTTCCTTCCTTCCTTCCTTCCTTCCTTCCTTCCTTCCTTCCTTCCTTCCTTCATCACTGGAGGGATTTTCAGTGAGGAAATTCCCTTCGCAAATGCATATTTGCAATATGTCTGAAGCTTGGAGTCAGAGACTTGCCCAGGGCTCTAAGAAGTTAATGATTTGGCCACAGACACATAGCTGGTATGTATCAGAGACAGGGTTTGAATCCAGGTTTTCCTGAATCCGAGACTAGATTTCTAACTACTACCTCACACTTTAGGTGACTATCACCTTGAGAAATATCTGATGCTATCTATATTTAGTTTTTATATTTATGTTATTTATATTTACCATTTCATAAATGCATTTAATGTTATATTTATATTTAACATTTTATAAATATATTTAGTAGTATATTTATATATTGTATCTATATGGTTTTAATATTTATTTTAACAGCATGTTAAATGTAGCATATATCAATATCTGCTGTACCCAGCATCACTGGGGAAGGAATCCATATGAATGTGACATTTCTAGAGAACTGAAGTTTACTACTTCAAGCACCAAAACATTTATTTTTGTTATTTTGAATGGTAATCCTTCCAAAATATATTTTCTTTGCCTTCTTTAACAGAATAGATTGGACATCATTTTAAGACATGACTCAAACATCACCTTTTGCGTGAAGTAGATATAGATCTCTCCATCTTTCCTGCTCTAATTCCTAATGCCTTCCTCTCAGCTCTTCTGTGCTTGATGTCTTCAGTTTATTTGTATTTTACTCCGTATATATAAATATATGTATTGTATAAATAATCTATAACATGCTCCTATGTATATAGTATATGTATATAGATATAGATGTAGATACAAATATAGATAGGGGGTACAGTGGAAATGCAGGGGGGAATCAGGAAGACTTGAATTCGAATCTAGCCTCCGACACTAATTATATGATTCTGGGACAGTAACTTAACTGACATCTACTTCAATTCTCTCATCTGTAAAAAGGTGATAATAATAGCCTCCCAGGGCTATTGTGAGGATCATATGAGATAATAATTGTAAAGTGCTTTGTAAACCTTAAAGTTCTATATAAATTCTAGATATTATTATTAATAGATATCATTATTATATATATATATATGGTGTGTATATATTTAAATATTTAGATAAGATATTGATGGGAAAGAGAGAGGAGAAAGCCAGAAACAGGGAGATTGAGATCGAGATTTCCTCTTCAGATTGTAAGATCACTTCAGGTAGGTAGCACAGTGAATAGAGTGCCAGGTGTGGAGTCCAGAACACCTGGGTTCAAATTTGACCTCAGACACTTCCTAGCTGTGTGACCTTGGGCTAGTCATTTAGTCCTGATTGCTTGGCCTGTTCCATTCTTCTGTCCTAGAATGGAAATTTAGTATCCATTCTAAGACAGAAATTGTTTCACTCTTCTAGGAGTGTTCCAAATGCTTGCTGAATACGAGGTGCTTAATAAACACTTATTGATTGACAGCTGATTGATGATTTCACTTCTACTGATGGCTCATACTTATGGTCACAGAGTGATACTCTAAGGTGGCTATTGACATGTGAAGGAGCTATTTGCCCTGGACCTCACTGACCCCAAGCTATTATGCTTATATCTGCTTTTTTATAGTTTTTCTATCTCCTCCTTCCTTGTCAGCTTGTATCTGCCACTTGCAAGCTTCATCCCTCTAGTTTTCTACCTCTCATCTGTGAGCTTAAGAAACAAACATTTAAGTCCTGTTTGATGGCAGTTAGATGGCACAGTAGCTAGAATACTACATCTGGCATCAAGAAGATCTGAGTTCAAATCCAATCTCAGGGACTTACTATCTGAGTGACCCTGGGAGAGTGACTTAACTTCTGTCTGCCTCAGTTATCTCATCTGTAAAATGGGGATAATAATACCGCCTATCTCCTAGGACTGAAAGCACAAAATTAGATATTTGTAAATCTTGCAAAGCCCTATACAAGTAAAAGGTATGTTATTGATTATATTTATAGTAAAAGTAAGTACCTGCACAGCTAAGTGGCACACTGAATAGAGAACTGGACTTGGACTCAGGAAGACTCATCATCATGAGTTCAAATCCAACTTCAGACACTAGCTATATAACTCTGGGCAAGTCATTGAACTGTTTTTGCTTCAGTTAGCCATCTATAAAATGAACTGGAGAAGGAACTGGCAAACCACTCCAGTTTCTCCAGTTTCTGCGAAGAACACCCCAAAATAAGAGTCATGAAGAGTTACACACAATTGAAATGGCTGAATAAGAGTAGGGAGTTCTGAATGAGGTCACCGGAATCTTAGAGCATCGTCTTTAGACATTAATTTAAAATGACCAGATACTAGTTTTTAGTCTTTATTTTCATCTGTGTTGCAGTGATTGAAGGCAACAGACAGACACATGACCGGCAGGTAAGTAATGTGCTTCTGTGATTTGTAAATAGTTTAAAAGTATAGAAAAGAAGAGTGAAGAAGAAGGAAAGAAGAATTAAAGCAAAAAAGAAACATAAAATAAGAGGAAAAGAAGAGCTATCTTACCAATGGCTCCTTAAGGTTTTCTTCTTTTGCTCAAATGTGCATATCTGCATATTATAACTTTGGAATAACAAGTGTATCTGAGTACTAAACTTCATATGAGATAATGAGGGCATATTAACAGAATGTTCAAAATTCTTACACATAGATCCTAAACCTTATTTTGAAAAAAGTCTTCTCTCCTATTCTTAGCCATTTGATTTTTCCTCAAAATATTTATTTGGTCTAATAAAGTGCTCCTGTTATAAAATATTCCTTTGCATTAAATACTTCTAACAGTTGTCAAAAAATCCTTCATTAACTATTTCCAAATCCAGCTATGTCTGGGGAGAAAAAAAGATCAAAATCAGCTGGACAACACAGCATAAAAATAAGGCTCCTTTAATGCTGGGGAGGGGGGCTGGGGGTGTGGGGGATGCCAACAGTTTCCAAATTTGAGATTAAGGCTGTAGCCCTGTAAGAGTAGACAGGCATATGAGTGTGAACACTACAAGTTCCTGGATTGTATAAATGGAAAATAATACTGACTGATCATATAAAAGATGCTCCAGTTTCCAAGGCATGTCCTTCACAAGGACAAACTTGGTCAGTGTCAATCTTTTGCCAAGGGTTGACCTTGGGTAAGTGATAGCTGGGTTTGGGGAAGATGGCAAGATAAGGGAGAAGACAAAGAGGTGGACTTACAGACATCATCTACAGAACTTAATACTGAGGGGCCCTACTTTGAGGAAGGATTGATTCCTACAACTATCACAGTTCAGTGAATACACTCATCTATCAACTCTCACTCTAGAAGGAGGTGCCCTGACAGCAAAGAATCATGGGACAACTCCATGCAGCAAGTTGGGGTGAGGGGGGAGAAGAGGGATATGGGATTTAGCCTGAGAGGAGGTCTCTGTTCTCTAGGGAAGGGGGCATTTGTTATTGTCCAGCTGTGGCATTTCATTTCCATTGTTCCTGGGCAAGGCAAGAATGCTGAGACTGATCCAGAGGTCAAGTTTGTAAATTTGAGTAATGTGACCTCTCCCCCCCAAACCCCTACTACCCAACGGTTGGTCTTAGGGGCAGAGCTGGGAAGATCATCCATCTCACACCACTCAAGGGGCAAAAAGTCACCGATCCTTCATAGGATGGACATGGGAGTGAGTAGTGGGTGGTAGGGAAAGGGGCTAACCCACTGCTTTTCAGTCCCAGAAGGCCAGATAGAAATGACGGCTGTAGGAAGAGAAGAGAGCACCAACATACATGGCATGGAAGCAAAGCAGCCTTCACTTTTGTTCTAGCACACTCCCATCCTCACACCAAAACTGGCTCAGAAAGAGAAGAGTCTGAATGTTTCTATGAGCTTTGACTTCATTTCTCCCTTTTGGCCAATCTATAACTTCTTCCTCCTAACAGTCTCAGCTGCTCTCCACCAGGAGAGGCTGAGACCTAGGCCACCAAATAATTTATAGACCAACCATGGCTGTCAAATATTTTGTGAACTTTCTGACTATTTGCCTCTGTGAAAAGGACCCACAAAATGTTCCCTTTTCTGCTCTCCTAATGAAAATGCTACATGTAGGTGGGTACAAATGTCCCTCCTTCCTTGTAGTAGAAAACTGTTTCCAACTTAAAAAGTTCAGTTTGCCATCCTCAGCATACAATCTTTTCCAGATTTTCTTTGTTCCTTATCTCTCTGAGAATCTGAAATTTAAATCCTTCTGACAGCTACACCAAGCAAAAACCAAGTCCAAACCTGCTGTGGCCACAAAATACTGACATCAGTGTTTTGCAAATGGAAGAGCTCTCAATTTCATACCTCAGGATGTGAAATATATAAGAAGAATTTCTCTGAAGTAGGTTTTTAAAAATATATAAGTTGAATCCCAATTATAACAAATGTTATGCTATCCCGCTGAGCTGGAAAGGTCTATTATTAATTAGAAAGTGGACAATCCTGCCTGAAAAAATCTGCTTTATTTTATGGAGATTTCTTCTGTGACAGTATTTGTTTTAGTGAAATTTAATGTGAATCTTTTTTCCTGTTGACTACCAAGTCTCTCTGTGTCGAAACTAGGAATGGATCGCTTTCATATCCTTCTATCAAACAAGTCAACAAAATAGTCCCCAGGTTCTAACAACATAGATTCCCATCAACCTTCTCTGCTGAAAGGAAGAGGGTGTCTCCAAAGTGAAAAGGACATTTTGCACTTACTAGAGAATGGAATTCGTTCTCTCCAGCACTTGTGGTCCAAACAGGTTGGTGCACTCTGGGAGATTGGCTGTATCTTCAGAGCAAGAATGTCTAAAGGCACAGGGGAAGTAACAGACATCTTCATTCGAGCCTAAAGATGGAGAGGAGAGAGGAAAGGGTAGTAAGATTTTCATTCATGCCACATATTTCCTTATTGACCTCTCTCTATCTTCTCCACCCAAATCTTATCTGTCCAATGTAGAATGGCTATTGATGTGGTAGGATGTGAAGGATATAAGGAAAGGGCTCTGCCCAAAGAAACCATTACCCACTGCCCTGTCATTGTGCCTCACATTTTACCCTTAAAGGTGTTTTCTTAAAGAGTTTAAGCATTGTTCTTACTTGACTCTCCTTTAATTTTGAAAGAATGCACACACCCCTTGGAGGCATACCAATTTAAATCTTTCATACCTTTGAGAGAAAATTTTCCTTTCTTTCCTACCCAAAGCAACTCAGGTATTAGGAGGACTTAGGTGTCTGGGTGGAGACAAGGGGCTGGGGAGACAAGGATAGTTCCTTTACCCCCAAAGACAGACTATGGTGCCTTCATAATTTTCTGTTGGTCCATGCCTACTGGTCCATTGGCAGAATTCTCTACTTCTGAAGGGACTGATGGGGCTCTAGAATCCTAATAGGTTTCACAGGAGCTCCAATTTTATCAGAAAGACATGAAAGTGTGGCATTTTTATTTGTTTATTTTTTATTAAGGACCTAAAGGCAGCCTGGTAGCATGAAGAGGCCAGCCTTGAAGCCAGAAAAGTTCTGGTTTGTTCATGTCCAGCCTGTGACATATACTGGCTAGGTGACCCTGAGCAAGGCAGTTTTTTTAGGCATCTCTAAAACTAAGAATTGCAAAGAGGTGATGATCTAAATTGGTAGAGGGAATTTCTTCACCTGGGAATTCCCTAAACCCGTGACGGTCAACCTATGGCACACGTGCCACAAAGGGCACACAAAGCCCTCGCTGTGAGCATGCAAGTTGTCACCCCCCCCCCCCCAGAGTTCATTACCAGAAAGGCAGAGGGACTGGGGGAGCTGTTTCCTTCCTCCTCTCTATCATGCTGAGGACATTTTTTTTATTCACTTGCCCCTCTGCCCAGTGGCCCAAAGGGAATGCTTCCTCCCCTGTCTGGGGGTAAGGGTGGGGGAGAATCAGGGCTGTTTAGTCTCTGGGGGGGGCAGGGCATGGTATGTGGTCTCTAAAAGGTTTACCATCACTGCCTTATACCAATGAAATCAAAGCTCCAGGGCCTTTCCTTATCCCCTCTCAAAAAGATGTGTTGCATTTAGAGCAGCTCTGAATTGCTGCTCTAAAAACAAACATTTTAAATAACAAACAAAACCTCACCAGGACATTTCAGTTTAAATTCCTGTTTCTTAAAATATTATGTCTGGGGATTAAAAAAAATCATCAGCTAATATTTATTGAGTAGCTACTTGAGTGGCTCTGAATAAGGCAAGAGACTATTAAAGGTCAGTATCCAGAGTCTAGTGTAGCGAGATAACAGCAATTTTCTCCCTTCTCTCTTGGTTCTCCTCCTTAAAAATCTAAGATTTGAAGACCAATCTTCCTGACCACAAGTCCATGCTACAGCCACTATGCCTTTGTCGTGACGCTGGGCTACCTTCTCTCTAGCCATGAGAACATGTTGTTTCTTTGAATCCTAGTTCTGATATTTTATAGCTATATGACTTTGGTCAAGTCTTTTGGTCTCTGAGACTTGGCTTCCTCAAGGAAAGTCATAGTCACACCACCTAATTCATCAGATTTTTTGATGAAAGAAAGTTGTAAATGGCATGAAATCCATGCAATCTATCTAGAACATATTTTCCCATTCTTGTTGCTGTTATCTACAGAGCAATTTCATTTAGTTATTTCCATAAAAGACTATGGGAATATGGGATAACTTCAAAAATGCTACTTTTATTTGTTTGGCAAAATGAAATAATAAAAATCCAGACCTTTTGTATCCAAAAAAAAAATGCCACTTCTTACATATATCTTTTTTTTTAAGACTTTCCTTCCATCTTAGAATCAAGTGTATTGGTTCCAAGGCAGAAGAACTGTAAGGGCCAGGCAATGGGAGTTAAGTGACTTGCCCAGGGTCACACAGCTAGGAAGTATCTGAGATCACATTTGAACCCAGGACCTCCTGTCTCCAGCCTTAGTTCTCTATTCACTGAGCCACCTAACTGCCCCTCTTATATATTTTCTGATAATTATTATATTAAATATAATTATCTCCTGCACTGGGATATCACAAGTTCTGAATTCAGGATCTCTTCCTTCAGGGGCTAAATGACTCAGCTCTGAGAGCCTTTGAGGTCACCTAATCTTAGGGTCACAGGATTTTAGAGATGCAAGGGAGTACAGTCCAATGGCTTCATTTTGCAGATGACGAAACCGAGATCCAGAAATAGGAAATAGTTTCTTTACGGTTACCCAGCAAATTAATGAGGCAGTTGGATGGTACAATGGAAAACAAGTTGGATTTGGCATGAGGGAGATCTAAATTCTAATCTGGATTCAGACATTAGTGACCTTTTTGACGTTGGGTGAGAGTTAGCTAATCTCTCTGGGCTTCAGTTTCCTCATTTACAAAATGAGAATAATAATAGCATCCATTGCATAGGGTGGTTGTGAGGATGCTATGAGATAAAGTACACACTTTAAAGTGCTACGTAAATGCGATTGTTGTTGTGATAGGACAGCAGAGTGCTTTCCTGACTTTACTCAGATGAAAGCTGGGCACCACCTGCACTGCTAAGGGATTATGGGTCTCACAGCGCTGTCTATCCAGAAAGCAGCCCTCCTTCCAGTTTGCTAACACTTCCGAGAACGTGGAGGCCAGGCCTGCCTTTAATCAATTTTCAACAAGTATTTAAGTGTCTGCTCCTTGTTGTTGAATCGTTTTCAGTTGTGTCCACTCTTTATGACCTCATTTGGGGTTTTCTTGGCAAAAATACTGGAGTGATCTGTCTTTTCTTCTTTTAGCTTTTTAAAAAAAATATTCATTTTTATTGTCACTGTAAAACACACTTCCATACTGATCACTGTTGTAAGAGCACACTCGTACACGTGTAAAACCCAGTGGAATTGCTCATTGGCTATGGGAGTGCGGAGGCAGGAGGGGAAGGAAAGAACATGAATCATGGAATCATGGAAAAAATATTCTAAATCAATTAAATAATTTTTTAAATGTAAAAAAAACCAAACCAAACCAACAACAAAAAAGAGCACACTCGTACAAAACCCCAAGTAAAACCATAAATACACAGATGTGAAAGATGGCATGCTTTGTTCTGCATCCATTCCACTTTAACAGTTCTTTCTCTAGAGGTGGATAGCATTCCCGGGTCATTGCTGTGTCTAGCTCTTTTTACAGATGAGAGAACAGAGGCAAACAGGGTTAAGTGACTTGCCTATGGTCACATAGCCAAAAAATGTCTGAAGCCACATTTGAACTCAGGACAAAGAGTCTTCCTGTGTGTGTCCAGACCTGGTATGGGTGCCACCTAGCTGCCCGCCTTGCTAGGTGCCACGGGAGCTAAAAGACCAGGGGAAAATTTAGTGCCAGCTTTATCAGCTAGCTGGGGAGATGAGACATAAATTCAAGAAAATAAAACTACAAGTTCAAGGTAGTGTATTGACAAGTATTAGTTCAAATATTATAGACAGTGGCCTAGAGACATGTGGAGTTTGGAGATGGCCCTGGAAAGTTAACTAAGTGAGGTACCAAAATAGAGAAATAGATTTGGGATCAGAAGACCTGGATTCAAATCCCTACCCTGCTGCTTACTATCTATGAGACTTCAGGTCGGTCCATTAGCCCCTTTGGTTTTCAGTTTATTCAGTAAAATGCAGAGATGGGTCTAGATGACCTCCATGGTTTACAGTGCCATGACCCAATGGGAAGGTGATTTGCTGAGCCTGACTTTGAAGGACGAGTAGAATTTGGAAAGAAATGCTTTTTTTTTTTAAACAAACTAACATGACTTACAAAGGTCTTAGACTGATTTTCTATAAAACACAAAATAAATTCTGTTAAATTACTTTGTAGTTTTACCATCTATTTACTTGGTCAAAAGTAATGGGAAACTAGTAAACCCAGTGATGCCTCAGGAAGATTCCTGGAACCTTTTAAGCATAAATATTCAGCCTAAATAAAATGCCTCCCAGCTTTGAACAAAAATGGTGATACTTAAATCATGATAATAATCTAAAAGCATCCCTGGAAGGCATTCTCTGAGGTACCTAGAAAAGTACTGGGTTTCCCATGAAGCAGCTTATTTCTTACTTAATACAAAATATAGCTCATATATGTTTTCTTAAAACAAAACAAAACAAAACAACAACAACATCAACCCCTTACTTTCTGTCTTGAGCATCAGTTCTAAGACAAAAGAGGATTAGGGGCTTGGCAAATGAGGTTAAGTGACTTGTCCAGGGTCACACAGCTAGGAAGTATCTGAGGCCAGATTTAAACCCAGGTCTTCCCAACTCTAGAGCTGCCTAGCTGCCCCCCAGATCATATAATATATATCTTCACAAGTGTTATTGACATGTCTCAGGAGGAGCTGCTCCTGGATTGCCCGACTACCCAAGAAGGTTTCCATTCTTGAAGGAAAGAGAATCTAAGGGCTGATGGTAAATGTGAAACCATCCCTGTATCTGAACATTTACTCCAGAAAAGAAACAAAATCATTCCCATCTAAATTTTCAATTACCCCCCCCCCCACACACTTTAAATGCCCTCTCTCATTCTCTCTGCCTTTCCAAATCCTATGAGACTCATGCCAAAGTCCATGAAAATTTCCCTAATGACTTTAGTTCACTCTAATTCTTGTCTTCCAACCTGTTTTGCATTTCTTGCCTACGCTGCCTAATTAACACCATATTAAGTAGTCTCCTCTCTCTTGCTGTTGGTAGCAGGCCTCTTGGCACTTTATTATACACTGTCTTGTTCTCTAATTGGTCTAATTGCTTCTTGTCTCCTCAACTAGACACTTTGATGCTAGGGAAATAACTTTGTCTTCCCTTTTCCTCCAATCTCCTGTTGGGGATTCCTATTCCGGGGGGGGGGGGCAAAGGGGGTCTGCCAGCCAGATGATTGTCAAGCACGTGGGAATACTTTATCAGTGGTTGCTATTCCTCTCCTCTTCCAAGATCCTTGTTTTCTGATTCAGGCTTTGAGAATTTTCTTTGATTTATGGTGAACTGGTCTTTTTTTTTTCTTTTGGTGGGTTCCATAAATAATTTTTTTTCCTTTTCAGACACATTTCTAACCTGACTTCCATTGCCCCCATACATACCTAATTATCCACAGCTGAGGAATCAGCATGGTATAGTATAGAGAATAGTGTACATGGAGACAGATAACCCAGATTTGGGTCTGGGTTTTGTTACTTGCTACCTAGGTGACCCTGTCCAAGTAATTTAACATCTCAGAGGATTTTCCATCTATAAAACTGCAGAGATTGTACTAGGTGTCCTCTAAGATTAGTTCTAGCTCAGCTAGTTTATGAGACAGCTAGGTGATTTAGTACCCTGGACTTGGAATCAAGAACCTGAGTTCAAATCCCAACTCAGACAGACACTTACTAGCTATTGGGCCCTAAACAAGTCACTTAACTTTCCCTTTCCCTTTCCCTTTCCTTTCCTTTTTCCTTTCCTTTCCTTTCCTTTCCTTTCCTTTCCTTTCCTTTCCTTTCCTTTCCTTTCCTTTCCTTTCCTTTCCTTTCCTTTCCTTTGCTCTGCTCTGCTCTGCTCTGCTCTGCTCTGCTCTGCTCTCCTCTCCTCTCCCCTTTCTTCCACACTTTCTGTCTTAGTATCAGTTCTAAGACAGAAGAATGGCAAGGGCTAGGCCATTGGGGTTAAGTGAGACTTGGTAAGAGTTAGACAAGTAGGAAGTGTCTGAGACCAGATTTGAGCCTGAATCCTCCAGACTCCACGCCTAGCTCTCTATCCATTGTGCTACCTAGCTGTGCCTCCACTTAGCCGTTCTTAGCCTCAATTTCCTCATTTGTTATTTGAGGATGATGAAAGCACCTGATTTACAAGTTTGTTGTGAGGATAAAAATGAGATAATACATTTAAAGAGCTTAGCAAATCTTAAGACATAAATGCTGGCTATATTATTATTATTATCATTACTATAGTGTGATTGTATAGGGGTAAGAATAGAATTTGTATCAAAAAATACTAGTTGATTAATATATGAACAAATTCTGCACAAGTGATTTTGGGATTAAATATGAATTTGAGTGATTAGCATGCAGGAGTGGGGGGCTAGGGGGATTATTATCAAGAGATGAATATCTCCATTTCCAGGTTGATTTGGAGCTTGAAGTGGAGTGATTTCTACCAGAGTAATCTTTAAATGACAACTTGATGGCAATTATTCTGTTAGGACCCCATCCCCCCTTAAATATCCAGATAAAACTATGGGATGTTGACCACATTTTTCAATTTCACCCCTTCAAGGAACTCAATGGATTATTTCTATGCAAATTAGTTCCTGAAGGATTCATTTTTTTTTAACAACTACATTAGTCTCATAAGCAGGAAGAGTTAAAGCTTGCCCAATTTATAGCTAAACGTGGCTGGGTTTTCTTCAATTCTGCATTTTGTAGACAGGGAAGAAAGATTCATAAATCTTTACCTTTGAAAAACACTTTTGACTTTTTTTAAAGACTTCCATTTCCTCTTTTTCATTTGATTCTCAACAAAATGTAGTGAAATCAATTTGGATATTTCCCAAATGAAGAAACTTCATATAGAAAGGCTAAAAGTGCCTTGCTCTGTGCTGTGACTGATACTCAGGGCCACCAACTATGGTTCAATGGTTTTTCCTAGCTTGGATAGATTTTTAGAATCATGGAATCCTACAGTTAGAAATACCCTCAGAAATCCAACTGTCTATCTCATGTAGAAATCTAACTGCTCCCTTTACCTCTTCCCCCACCACAACGTACGTGACAGGTGGTCATTAAGCCTTCTCCCCTGGGATATTTTCAGAGATCCAGGGCTCACCCCTGTTAGTTAAGCAGCTCTAACAATAGCTGATCCTTAATTTAGCTAAAACTGCCTCCCTATAACTTTGATTATTCCATCCTGCTTCTGCCTTCTGGAGTGACACAGAACAAATCTAATCGCACTTCTATATGACAGTCACTGGGGCAGCTTTGTGGTGCAGCAGATAGAGCATGGAATCAGGAAGACTCATCTTGATCCGTTCAACTATAGCCTCAGATACTTTCCAAGCTGGTTGTATGGCCATGGGCAAGTCATTTAACGGTGCCTGCCTCAGTTTCCTCCTCTGTAATATGAGCTGGAGAAGGAAATGGCCAACCACTCCAGGATCTGTGCCAAGAAAACTCCAAATGGGGTCACAGAGAGGTAGGCAGGACTGAACAAGAACAACGAAAATCATGTTCTAAGTATTCTCTTCCTCGTTCCCCAGCTATTCGTCACAGGACATGTTTACAATGCTCTGACCAACCTGGCCATTCATCTCTTTGTATCTCCTAGTAGGCCAATGTCTATTTCAATAGATGCTATGTTGGGGCCAGTGCAGAGGTCTGGGGGATGAGCACCGCCCTCGAACTGGACACTGGCTTCCCTCAGTGTAGACTGTCTACCTGACAGAATCCCTTAGAGGTGAGCAGAGCACGTGCTATGTAAATGGGAGTTATTAGTAGTTACTGCGTCTCACTGACTTCTGGTGAGCTTGCGGCCAACTAAATCAAGCTATTTACTGGATGTGTTAAGACTCATCCTATCCTTATTCAACTGATTTTTTGGAATAGAAATATAATAATAATAATAATAAATAATAATAATAGCTATATCACTTATATAGCACTTTAAGGTATATGAAGCACTTTACAAATATTATCTCATTTTCTTCAAAACAATCCTGGGAGGTAGGTGTTATTGTTATCTCCCTTTTACAGATGGGGAAACCAAGATAAACAGAGGGTAATTGACTTGTCTATGATCACACAACTAGTCAGTGTCTGAGTCTGGATTTGAACTCAGGTCTTCCTATCTCCAATTCCAGTGCTCTATCCAATGTGCCAGCTGTTTAAAATATTTATTTATGTATATATATGTGTGTGTGTATATATATATTATATATGTATATATAATATGTTCATTAAAATATGTGTATATATATAATTTAAATTTAAAAATGAGAATTGGGCCATGATTCTATTTTGTGGGGATCCTCTTAAATTTGTGTTTTCTTATTCAACATATTAGCTATCCCTCCCTAGTTATATATTATCCACAAATCTGATAAGTATAGTTTCTGTGTCTTTATCCAAGTCCTTGATGAAAATGTTGTACAGGCCAGGGCCAAGGACAGAATTCTTCCCATAGTTATCAGAGGCTGACATTAGTGCATTTATTAATATTCTTTGGGCCCAGCCATCCAACCAGTTTAAAATTCACTTAATTATATTAGCATCAAGTCAACCTCTTTCCATCTTCTCGCAGAGGACATCACACTATGAAGCCTTTTGTCAAATGCTTTGCTGAAATCCAGGTGAACTTTGTGTAGTCCCTTACCAAAATAGTTATACCTTTCAAGTTTACAAAAGGGGGCCATGCCCCTTCTTTAAAAACTATGCAGCTCAGGAATGCTCAACACCTTGGCATGAAGGATCCATTCCCAAGCCTAGAAAGAATCAGGCCTACCAAATGGCAATGGTTTTGTTTAATTTCTTTGATCTGTCATCCTTTCATTGCCTCATGGCTTGCCTTTTTTTCCTTTTAAAACTCAAAGTTTAGAAGCTTTGGATCTCTTTCACCAGAGGAGATAGAGATCACATTTAGAGCTTCAAAAGACATCAGAGGTCATCTCATATAACCTTTCTCATTTTATATATGGAGAAAATGACTCCAGAGAGGTTAACTGATGAGCTTAAAATAACTGATAAGCTCAAAATCACACAGCATGGCATGGTGGGAGAGGAGCCCAGATCTCCTGGCTCAAAATCCAGTGTTCCAATGCCCCACACCACACCACACAAGATGAATGATACCCTCTTTTTTTCTTTTTGTCACCCTCCCCTTTCCTATAGTCATCGGTTTCCCCTTGGATCATTTAAAGATATTTGTCTTTTCAATTCCATGTATCATCTGCCCCCTCAATTATTTGTCTTTAAATTCCATCATTAGATTTATTCATTTGGGTTATCAGGCAGCTGTCATTCATTCTTGAATGTCCCATCAATATTTTGAAGGAATTTCTTATTTAGGTATTTTTTTAAACAAAAATAAGAAAGCTCCTCTTGTGAGGATGAGAACACATACACACACATCAGGTGTTTTTTTTAGTCTTGACTCTTTATGACCCCTTTGTGGGGTTTTCTTGGAGTAGTTTGCGATTTCTTTCTCCAGATCATTTTATAGATAAGAAACTGAGGCAGTGTCAAGTGACTTGCCCAGACACTAAAGATTAGTGTCTAAGGTTGGATTATTTAAATTCATGAAGATGAATATTCCTGAGTCTAAGCCCAGCACTCTATCTACTGTGCCACACACAGGATGCCTCCACTCTCTGTCTCTGTCTATCTCTGTTTACATGTATGTGTATATATCTATTGAGACACACGTAGACCTTTCAAATTTACAAAAGGAGATTGTGATTCTTCTTTAAAAAATTATATAGTCCAGGCAACTACTATCTGTTAAAATATTTTTAATGAATATTGGACCATGATTTTAACTTGCTGGGATCCTCTTGAATTTCAATCACCTTCTCCAACATATTAGCTTTCCCTCCTAGTTACACATTATCCACAAATTTAACAAAAATGCCTTCTGTGTCTTCATCCAAGTCATTCGTGAAAATATTGAACAGGATGTAGTCAAGGACAGAATTCTTCCTGTAGTTATAAGAGACTGACATTGATCCATTAATTGGCATTTTTCCAGCTCAGCCATTGGACTAGTTTGGAAGAAACATATACATCTAAGTGGACATTCATGTGTATAGGCACGTGTATATATATGTAGTCATGCTATTGGTTATCCATTTAAATTCCAGGTAAATTGATTTAACCATACTGCTTTCCTCTTAAGCCTAGCTGAAGTCATCCTTCAGCACAGCGGTTGCTTAAAAAATATTTACTTTATCAATTCCACTGGCATTGACTTTTCAGAGGATAGAATGGGCTGACCACTGGAAAGTAATTTAGTTTGATTAGATTGCTTTGCTCTTGACATTTAGTCACACGGAAGGAAAAATAATTTTAAGGTGGGTGAGTTGAGAACGGTGAGAGATGATTTTAAAGTAGAGGTTTCTTAACCTAGGATCCACAATCTCCTTGCAAGGGTTTGGGGACACTTTTTAGGGAGCCTGTGAACATGGACAGGAAAAAGTGCATATATCTTCACTTTCACCAATCCATAGATGAAATTTAGCCTTTCCTTCTATCATTAAAAAAGAATTATGTGAATATTATATGTATACACACAGAAAAAAACTCATGTTTTTGAGTATGGGCCACTCTGAGAGGTCAGGCCTTGGTGAGTCACAACACTACAGTCACAATGATTTAGAATAGAGAGAGCTGACCTGCAGTCAGGAATACCTGAACTTGAGTCCTGACTCAGATACTTAATAGTTGTATGACCCCTGGCTTGCTTGACTCTCCATCTCCAGTTTCCTCAACTGTAAAATGAGTTTAACATAGCACCTATCTCCCAAGATGGTCGTGAGGATTAAAGGAGATAATATGCATAAAGTATTTTGTAAACCTCAAAGTGCTATATAACTGTTACGTATTATTATTGTTAGCTACTATTAAAGAAGTCATGGCTGACAGTGGGAGACATAAACGTCTTGGGAAGGGTAGGACTCAAGGGAACAAGTGCTAGAGAGATGGAGAAAGAGGTTTGGGAATGGGCTACAAGAGCTGTTGTTGAGTAATTTCAGTCATGTCCAACTCTTTGTGACCCCTTTTTGGGGTTTTCTTGGCAAAGACACTGGAATGGTTTGCCATTTCCTTCTCCAACTGATTTTACAGATGAGAAACTGAAGGAAATAGGGTTAAGAGACTTGTTCAAGCGAGTTAATTGAAGTTGAATTTGAACTCATCAGGATGACTCTTCCTGATTCCAAGTCCAATGCTCTATTCACTATACCGCCTAGCTGCCCTGGATAAAAGAGTATTAAAGAAAAATTTCAAGGAGCTCATCATTTTGCTAATGACCATCTCTAGCCATGCATAGCAAGCAGTGTGGCTCATCCCTGTGTAGACACCATCTCTAGCATCTCAGGTCTATAACACGTAGTATATAACAACTATCAAATAGTTCATTACATGGCACACTAATTGATATAGTATGTAGGAATTTTCTCTTAAGACCTTACATTTTAAGACAAGATGAAATGTGCCTCGACCAAAATCTTTATCTCATTCCCCGACATGGCCTAGAGGTGACTCTGGGAAGCCATGCCATCAGAGGACAAGCTCTGGCTGGTCCCATCACCTGAGGAGCCCTCAAGTATCTGCTCAGCAATAGACCATATATTCATCCTCTGAAGATCATACAAGCTGACCACTGAGAAGCTCATCACTTGATTGGCTATTGGATGATGAATTGGAGGGTCTAGATAATTCCTAAAGCCCATCTCCTACGCTATTGAGGGGCTGCAATCTGTGTTGATGGACTGAGTACTTGCACCAGTGAAAACACAGGTCTTTGAAGAACATATTACTTTTTTTTTCCCACCCTGATTTGGAGCCTTTCAAAGTAGGTCAAATTTAGCACCTTGCTAAATACCTGGGCAACATCCTGTCACCATGGTAATCTTCAAAAGCACAACCTTAGTGTTTCCAGAAACAGTCTGAGTACAGTGGGTAACAAAAGCAGCAACTAAAACCTGCCAGACACAGGAGCAAACTTTTATTGGAAAGATAATAATATTTGAGCCACGGAATGAATCGGTCTATATGTTTTCTGCAAATTTCATGACCTTAGCAAAACCCAGTTTCCCAAATCTCATCACATTCTGTTTCCTGGGTGTATTTAGACTTTCAAACATTGGCTCTGAGTCTAAATCTACAGCACACAAGTGAATAAACACAAGCCCCAAAGATAGAGGATTAGCATGAGTTCAAAATCACCACCTTTATTTTTTTGTGCTATGTGCCTTTTCTTAAAGGAGTGGAAAAAGTAAAAATATTTCTTCTTAATGGAAAGAGATTTGGAGTTAAGAGTCAGGAGGCACCAGTTCAAATGCTGATTTTTACAGGGTGACCATGGGGAAATCACTAAACCCTTTTGAGCATCAGACTTTTAAAATATAAAAAGTATATAATAAAACTTGCCAGAAGCAATATGGGCATCCTTAGCATGAACAAGATCTGGGTTGTTTCTGATATGCTGACTTTGTGAGCAAGTCATTTAAACACCTAGTGTCTTAGGTAACTCTTCAAGATGAAAAACTATAGGAATATCACATTAATATTTGTGAGTGTCATTTTGATCTGAGGAATAACCTACAGTAAAGAAATCATAGATATGAAATAAAAAATGCTTTTGCTACCTATATCAGAGATTGCCATGACTAATGTTTTGCTATTCTTAAGTTATCAAATGAATGTGAATTGTTATCATTGGACTCATTTCCCTAGAATGGCCACCATCAGAAAGTGTGCCTACAAGTGTGTGTGTGTGTGTGTGTGTGTGTGTGTGTGTGTGTGTGTGTGCTTCACTCCTTGCTTAGCCCCTTAGTCAAATTTCCCCACAATCCACAATCTAGCTTCAACCTGCCTTTCCAATCTTATCTTCCATCACTTCTGACAAAACCTCCTCTTGGAGATGTTACTCACTGTGACTCAAAGACATTTTGTTCATACTTCCAACACTGTCTCCCTCTCTGTGTCCATGTATACACTCTCCTCCCTTTCCCAAAAGGTGTTCCTTGACTCTCGTTTCTCTATCCAAAGCCCAATAATCTTTCAGAGCTCAAGTGCACCTACTTCCTTCAGAAAAGTTTCCCTGATCACTCCAGCTTCTATTGGTCTCCCCTCCTACAAAGTCATAGCATTTGGTATCTGCCTGTACCATTCACAGGATTCTAGATTTAGAGCTGGAAAGGATCTTAGTGAAAAGCCAGGTCAACTTTTTCATTTTCCAGATGAGGACATTGAGACCCCAAAAGGTTAAAGCAACTGGCCCAAGAATCACAAGATAGTAATTGGAAGAGGTCGGATTCAAATACTTAAAATCATTTCTTTTTGTTGTGTTAGTTGTGTCTTTGGGACCCCATGGATCATAGTTACGCATGAGCTTTCCTTGGTGTGGTTGGCCATTTCCTTCTTCAGTGGATCTTTTTGTCAAGCAATCAAAGGTTAAGTGATTTGCCCAGGGTCTGTGTGTCTGAGGCTGGATTTGAACTCAAGTCTTCTGACTCCAGGTCCAATGCTTTTGACCACTGGGCAACACTGCCTCTCTTTGAATAAATCACAGGATTATTGATTTAGAGGTAAAAGGGACCCTGCGGGTCACTGAGGAAACTGAGATCTACAAAGAGGAAGCAACTTACCAAAGTCACAACGATAGTCAGAGCTAGAATTCCAATATTCCAAATAATGTCCTATATTAAGAGCTAGAAGACCTTAGAGGTCGTTGATTCTACTGCTCGTAGCGGAGCTGGAATCCAAACACTCTCAAGTTCTATATTTAGAACTAGAAGGAACCTTAGAAGTCACTGGAATTACTGCTCTCTGACAGAGGAGGAAGCTGAGGCTCAGGGGCACAAAGCTCATGAGTGGTTAAGGCAGGGCTTCCAGACTCCAAGCCCAGCACCCTATCTATCTCAGTGTTCTTCTGCTCATTCTTAAACACTGGGGCACTTAGAGTACTCCCCGGGCACTCTCTAGTCTTCTACTGTGGTTGGACACTCATATTCATTTTCATTATCTACGTATTCTCTTGTCACCACCACAGACTGTAACCTTGTTACAAATTGGAACCACATCTCTGTTCACTGTTGCATCTACCCAAGATCTGGGGATGAAATGGATACTCAGTAGCCCCCGTCTGACAAATGGGATGTATAACAGAAAAAGAACAGCATGAAACACCAACCACACAACGTACACAAGACAGCCACTAGGGAACCACTACCACAAAACACACACCTGTTCTCCTATGGTGAGATTATCACCTGGTTGTTTGCCACTGCTCCAGACAGCCAGGAGCTGGGAGGAGACAAGATACAGCTTAAGAGAGACTGGAAGGTGACAGCGGAAAGTAACAGGCACAGCTGGAGAGGAGGAAGAAGTACACGGCCAGACACAAAGAAAGATGGCAGGAGGGTGTCTTACTTTGACCAGGTCCTTTGGCAGCGTCCCAGCATGCTCCCCCCTCTCCAAATGGGCCTGTTTTTTAAATTTCCTTTTTCGTTGCTTCTCCAGCCACAAGTCATCGAGGCTGGCATAGTGGTTCCGAGACATCGTTGTAGTTCTGCAGGATGTCTCCGAGGGGTTTCTGTCCGCAGAGAGGAAGGGGAAAGTCCAGGTGACGTTCTCAATGGTGGAGAATGGCCTTTGGGTGGGCCCTGTGGGAGGGACCCTCTTACCATATTGGCAAACCAGCTTCTCACCTGGTCTTCCTTCAGACAGCGTGTTGTTGTGGAAGGTAGGGTCCTGTTTTGTAAGCATCAAGAGAGGACACATCAATTTGGGACACGTTTTTCTTGCCCTGCCCTTTCCCGTTCAGACAACAGCCTCGTGCTTTGCTTAGGACACCGAGCACATTCACAGCAGCTTTGGAAGATGCTGACATTTTTAGACCGAGGCAGACAAATCAATTTTATTCCAAAAGCTAATTATATAAGTAAGATTTGCCTCGATCAAGTATTACTGCATCAAAGATGTTGCTGAGCCTGTCTCTCTGCTAAAATGATAAAATTTAAAACTTAAAATCATACAATCACAGAAGTGATGAATTCTTAGAAATCATAAAATGTTAGAACTAAAAAAGAGCCAAGAAATCCCCTGGGTTGATTCTGTTTCTGTTGTTTTTTACAATGAAACCAAGACTCAGAGAGGCTAAATAACTTACCTAGATTCTAGCTAATAACAAATGTTATGCAAATTCAAAAATGTTTTAATTTATTACCGTCCAGTAATACTGTTAAAAGTTCTTACTTAGAAATTTGGCTTTGAAAATAAGGCTATAAATAGATTAATAAATTGATAGTTTTGTTACTCATTTTTTCCTGCTACAGTAGAAATTACGATGAAGCTATTGAAGGCAAATGATCAAGGCAATTCATTTCAAATTTCCATTAAACATTTAGACTTTTGATAAAGGAGATCTCAAACTATCCTAATATTGACTTTTTAAAAAAAGAACTACCTAAGCTGAGGGACTTTTAGGCCTTTCTCTACATTCCAGAATCATCTCCTTGGTAGTTTGTAGAAGTCAATTTTCTGAAAAGACTTGCTCTACCCTCTCCTCCCCTCCAGACCCACAACTTTATACCCATAAATCCACTTCACACAGCAATAAGCCCTTGTCCTATGCCGTGCAAGGGATCTCAAAGCATTTTACGCAGATAATCTGGGAGAAAGGATAAAACTGTTCTTTTAACTGTTTCCAGAAGACTGCTCTTTTTCAATTACAGGTAGAGAAGACGTTTCGTTAATTGTTATATGGTAAATTGCCTTTTATAGGCCTTCCCTTGGTAGATGAAAGGATAATTGCTTAATTGGGAGAAAAATATAACAGGAAAGGAACTCTAACCAAGTTTTACTCTATTATTCTAACGTCATAGCTGGAGGCCCAGAAAGAGCCAATGGCTTGCTCGATGTCTATATAACACATTATGGCATCATTTAAGGAAGACACCACTTTCTTCTACTGCTTAAGACTCAATAATAGCGACCTCTTGGCTATCATGAAGTCCTAGAGTCCTAGAATGTGAATTAGAAGGAGCCTCGGAGATCATGTCATTCAGTCCATAAATTGCATTTACATTCCTTCACGTTTTCTTCATAATCTGTCCCCAACCTACCTATCCAGGATTATCTTCCACTAACCCCTTTGTTTAAGTCAAACTACTATCCCACAAACACATACATATCCTCATATACTCTGCTTACAACCTCATCACTCAACCAAAATTCCTCTTTCCAAAGTAACCAACAATCTCTCTTTTTTAAACCCTTACTTTCTGTCTTAGAATCAATACTGTGTATTGTCTAGGGTCCCACAGCTAGGAAGTGTCTGAGGCTAGATTTGAACCTAGAACCTCCTGCCTCTAGGCCTGGCTCTCCATCCACTGATCCACCCAGCTGTGCCCCCCCCATCTCTTAATCACCATAAGTGATAGTCTTCTCAGTCCTCAATCTTTTTGACTTCTCTTGCTTTTGACACTGTTGACTATCCTCTCCTCATAAATACTCTTTCCTCTCTAGATTTTCATGACACTTTCCCCCCTACTGATTCTCCTCCTACTTGTCTAACCTTTTTTTTTTCTTTTTAAACACTTATATTCTATTTTAGGAGTGACACTAAATAATGGTCCCAAGAATAGTAAGGGCTAGGCAACTAGAATTAAGTGACTTACTCAGGGTCACACAGGAAGTGTCTGAGATCAGATTTGAACCCAGGACCTTCTATCTCCAGCCTAGTTCTCTATCTACCAAGCCACTTAGTTGCTCCCTTCTGCATCACTTTGCTGACATCATTCATGTCATATTCCTTTAAGTGTGAGTGTTCCTCAAGGCTCTGTCTTGGTCTGTCCTCTTCTCTTACAAATGATTTCCTGAAATGTATATCTAGTCCCAATTTCTCCTCTAAACTTCAGTCCTACTGAATAATAATAATAATAATAATAATATATATATATATATATATATATAAGCAGTGGCTTATTGGACATTATCAATCACAAATCCTAGTGACATCGCAAATTCACCTTGTCCAGGGGGCAGCTGGGTAGCTCAGTGGATTGAGAGTCAGGCCTATCTGGCCTCAGGCATTTCCCAGCTGGGTGACCCTGGGCAGGTCACTTAACCCCCATTGCCTAGTCCTGACCACTCTTCTGCCTTGGAGTCAATATACAGTATTGATTCCAAGAAGGAAGGTAAGGGTTAAAAAAAAAATTCAACTTATCCAAAAGAGAATTTCTAATTTCCTTAACCTTTCCCTTTCCTAATATTCTCTACTTCTGTCAAAGGCATCACCATTATTCCACGCTCTCAGATTTTTAACCTTGGCACTATCATCAACTCTATTACAGGAGACATTCCCTGATCTCCTTAACCACTAGTGTCTCCCCCACTGGAAGATCTTGGGCTTAACATTTATTTTATATGTATTTTCTGTATATATATATATATATATATATATATATATATATATATATATATATATATATATATAGAGAGAGAGAGAGAGAGAGAGAGAGAGATGTGCACATATATCTATATTTGTACACACATATATGCGTATATGCACAACCAGGTGTCTCTCTTGATAGACCATAAGTTTCCGGAGTTTTTTTCCTTTGTATCTCCAGCATCCAGCCCAATGCCTGCTACATAGAAGTAGCTTCATAAATGCTTATTAGCTATTTGATTTATTTGCTCTTGTATAGAAATACCATCTGTTCTCAGCAACATAGGGGATATTAAATGTTGATTGATTGAGTTACCATGCTGCTTATTCAAAGAATACTGCAAAGAATACAGTCTCTGTCTCTTATACTCTCACCAGACTACTGCCACAGAGATGCTCATCCTGGATTCTTTCAGACAAGGATCCTGGTCTTCCACTAACATCCTACTGCAATGCCTCATCATAGCACAGAGATGGCATGAGCTTCCCAAAGGCTGTGACAATAGAGTTCAAACTCTGGTAAGATCTACCAAGCTGGGAAAGGTTTGTGTAAAGGCTGGCAATGGATTGTCCATTTATCCAGCTTATTATGAAGAGATTTATCACAACAGGGTTGACCCAACGAGGAATTATTTTTAATTTTTAAAGTTTTTTTGGTCTTAGGAACTAAGAAAGTCTGTCTACTAAATTACATAAAGACGTTGGTGGCAAGTGAGCTCAGGAAATTATAGATCTTATAAAGAATTTATAGGAATTTAAAATTCTAATAGAATTGGAAAGAGTAAAACTTACTTTCTTATAGTTTTATTAATAATTTAATTGTTAATTAATAAATTAATAAAACTTTTAGTTTTATTAGGCAGTTCTAGGTTCTGGTGGTTCCATTAGTCACTAATGTCATTAGAAACATGCTTGGAAACCACTGGATTCTTTTCCACAATTTAAGCATTTCAATAGCAAAAATTTCAGCCTAAAAGATAATAGATGGTTTGGGAACTATGACAGTTCTACTGTGTGGCCCAGACAGAATGATCATACCTTTTCTCCATTCAGATTTTGGGGAAGATCTAGCTCTTTTCTTATTGAAGGCTTGAGGGTCATTATTCCATTACCTCTCTAAAAGGCTTGGATTGGGACAGCAAGAAATCCAGAATTGGAGATGGGAGGTCCTGGGTTCAAATTTGACCTCAGGCATGTTCTAGTTGTGTGACTCTGGGCAAGTCATTCACCCTTAATTGACTAGCCCTTACCATTCTTCTGCCTTGGGATCAAGACCAATTTGAAGACTGAAGGTAAAGGTTTAAAAAACCAAAAAGCTTTTATTGTCTTAGAAGAACATGTCTGATTCCTGAGGTCAATAAATAGACGGGGAAGTAGGAGATTGAGAGACTTATAGAGTCGTTAGGTTATTCTACTGGCTTTCTCATGTTCTGAGACAACTAAGACTCTGGGTACAAAGCAGGAAAAAATGGATATGGTGGTGCATACAGACTGGTCTATATTGATTTCCCTGTAAAAATGTTGTGCATCCAAAGAAATCAGACTAACTACTTTAGCACAGGAAAACTATTTGGCACAAGGGTAGAATATCAGTTCTTTTTCTTTGCAGAATTTGTATTCAGTGCAAATTTCCTGTCCTAGTTGCAGAATTAGAGCCTAAAAAATCAATTCTATCCTCACCTCAAGAAATGGAATGTTGAACACTGTGTAGTATAGGAAAAATTCCTATCTATTTTGGAGACTTTTACATTAGTTATTAAAGATAGAAGTCAAATCCTGCTGCGGTTAAAGTGGAGTTTTTTAAAAATCTGATATTGTTTCAATTAATGAGCAATTGTTCCTATTAGAGATTTTTGTTGTAATGATATTTGCTATGACAGAATTTTATATCTGTTCAGGATCAGGCTAAGAAATTTCCCTGGGTATATCTTCATGAGATAACCAAATTCATTTAGAAAACATAAATCTAATTTACAGTTTAACTTTTAACTCTATAGCTTATGTTTTCTTCTCTATTCCCACCAAGAAAGAAGAGAGGGAAGGAAGAAAAAAAGGGAAGGTGATAGGGAGAGGGAAGAGAAAAAGAAAAGATAATGAAGGGAAGGAGGAGGGGAAGAAAGGGAAAGGAAGATAAATGGGAAGGAAGGAGGGAGAAGGAAGAAGGAAGGAAGGAGGGAGAGGGAAGAAGGAAGGAAGAAAGGAAGGAAGAAGGAAGGAAGGAATGAAGGAGGAAGGAAGGAAGGAAGGAAGGAAGGAAGGAAGGAAGGAAGGAAGGAAGGAAGGAAGGAAGGAAGGAAGGAAGGGAGGAAGGGAGGAAGGGAGGAAGGGAGGAAGGGAGGAAGGGAAGGAGGGAGGGAGGGAGGGAGGAAGGAAGGAAGGACGGAAGGAAGGAAGGAAGGAAGGAAGGAAGGAAGGAAGGAAGGAAGGGAGTGAGGGAGGGAGGGAGGGAGGAAAGAAGGAAGGAAGGAAGGAAGGAAGGAAGGAAGGAAGGAAGGAAGGAAGGAAGGAAGGAAGGAAGGAAGGGAGGGAGGGAGGGAGGGAGGGAGTGAGGGAGGGAGGAAGGAAGGAAGGAAGGAAGGAAGGAAGGAAGGAAGGAAGGAAGGAAGGAAGGTAGGAAGGAAGGAAGGAAGGGAGGGAGGAAGGGAGGGAGGAAGGAAGGAAGGAAGGAAGGAAGGAAGGAAGGAAGGAAGGAAGGAAGGAAGGAAGGAAGGAAGGAAGGAAGGAAGGAAGGAAGGAAGGAAGGAAGGAAGGAAGGAAGGAAGGGAGGGAGAGAGGGAGTGAGGGAGGAAGGAAGGAAGGAAGGAAGGAAGGAAGGAAGGAAGGAAGGAAGGAAGGAAGGAAGGAAGGAAGGAAGGAAGGAAGGAAGGAAGGAAGGAAGGAAAGAAGGAAGGGAGGGAGGGAGGGAGGAAGGAAGGGAGGGAGGGAGGAAGGAAGGAAGGAAGGATACAGATAGTGGGGAGGCATTGCACAGAGAGAAGATGCTCATTGCAGGGTCTTCCAGAAAGGTCTCTGCTGCCATTCCCAGGCGGCATTCTTCAGAGCAGTCACAAGAGGGAGCATTCTCACACTCTCCAAGTTGCTTTCCTATCCCCAGTCAAAGTTTTTCAATTATCTATAGCTAATTTTTGTTTGTTTATTTTTCTTCCCTTTCATATAATTATGCATCTGCTTCATCCCTTCATCTGTGTATGCAGAGTCTTATATTTCCATAAAAAAACACATGACTCCTCTATTTCAATTTCTGGGTCTTGTGCCCAGTTGGGGTAAGTGGCTAAAGATGAGGTATGATTTTTCCCTAAATCTCTTCCAAAATATTTATCCCTTAGAGTTAAGGCACTGGAAGCCCTGCTGTTTGCTGACGAACTTTATAAACCCATAGAATCTTTGTGAAAAGCAATTTGATAGCATGCAGTAAAAGTTACAAAAATAATAATATAAGAGCAGTTAGGTAGCACTGTGGGTAGAGTCCAAGCCTAGTAGGGAGGATCTGGGTTCAAATATGGACTCAGAAACTTCCTACCTATGTGATTCTGGGGAAGTCACTTAAATGCGATTGTCTAGCCTTTAATGCTCTTTTATCTTAGCATTGATACTAAGATAGAAAGTAAGGTTTTAAAAAAAGTCATATACCCTTTGTCTCAGTGATGCCATGGTTAGGAATATACCCTGTACATGTTATTTAAAAAATCATTCATTCAGAGATCATGGATTTAGAAATGGAAGGTACTTAGAGGCCCTCTAGTCCAATATACTTAGAGATAAGGAAATTGAGCTGCAGGGAGCTGATGTGATTTGTCTAAGATTATATAAGTAGAAATGGGAGAATCAGGATTTGAACTTGTCTATCTGACTCCAAGACCACTGTTCTTTCTGCTCCAGCAAACATATTAATTTAGCTTCTATACGGGATGGTTATGGTAGCATTAACTGCAACAAGAAAAAGGAACACCCTAAATGCTCAATAGTGTGTGAATATTTAAATAAATCATTTTTCTTTGATGCAATTTTACAATAAGATCAATGTATGGGGTATACAAAGAAACCTGGAAGGATCATAATGAAATAATGCAAAGGAAAAAAGGCAGAAACAGAAAAAGAGTATATACTAACTTGAAATAAATAAAAGGAAAATGAAGATGAGTAAAAAAAAACAAAGAATCTTAATGAGGACTTAGGCAGTATGGCTGAAAAATTGTTATGATGCATTGAAATCAATTAATTTAAATGTAAATAGTTGCTAAGTAAGTTTAAGTGGACATATTGATGTTCAAGTTAAGTTTCTAATCAAACATTATTTTTAGAAATCACTTCCAAAAGGAAAAAAAAATTCCACCATTTGGGGAGACAAATCATAAGTGTGACAGTGTGATGGAGACTTCTATTATCTGGATATCTGCAGAAGCTCACCAAAAGCAGAGAAGTAAATTGACTCTTTTTTGACTCCTTTAATTATAATTTATTTCATCCTTCAAAAAAAGAAGAACCAATGAGGGGTACTTTTAGATCAAGAAAACACTGGTTGCTGAGCAGGAAATGATGAGAGTCTTGGAAGGAAAAGATCATTTCATCTTGTAATTTGTGAAAAGAGAAGAGAGCCAAGAGTAGTCTGATATGTAGAGATCTGGTGGAGAATTCATGGGTTCAGAGAAAGGATAACTTACTATGATTTAATTCCCATGAAGTAAAATTCTATAGAGGATATCAGTCTTTCAAGAGGCCTGGGAAGCTCAGTGATTTGAAGTTCTACCAACACAAAGAGAAATCATTCTTTTTTTTTTTAAACCCTTACCTTCTGTCTTAGAATCAATAATGTGTATTGGTTCCAAGGCAGAAGAGTGGTAAGGGCTAGGCAATGGGGGTTAAGTGACTTGTCCAGGGTCACCCAGCTAGGAAATGTCTGAGACCAGATTTGAACCTGGGACCTCCTGTCTCTAGGCCTGGCTCTCAATCCACTGAGCCACCCAGCTGCCCCTGGGAAATCACTCTTAATGAGGAAGAAAAGGGAGAATTGTCTCAGTAGATCAACATGGATACACAAGAAACTCATTACTATATATTAATTTATATGCATCTTTATATACTTGCATATAATATTATAAATATTGCACACTCAGGGAAACATTTAAAATGTACAGAAGAAAGAAGCAATAGTAGCTAACTGCAAATGAATTGGAAAAGTATGACATGGTCCTACAAGATAGAACATTAGGAGTCCTGAAATTCAGAATAAACTGAAGATGGTGAAAAAAATCAAGGACCAAAAAAAAGTTTTAAGCTACACTGGGAGGAAAAAAGTAGGAATAATTTCATTGTCCAGGTTGGTTGGGATAATGATGGACAGATAATTTCTGTCAGAGAGAATGGGAAGAACAGAACCAAAACCAAACCAAAACCAAAACAGAACCAAAACCAAAAAAGATAATGGGGATTTGAAAGCCAAGATAATCAGGGGGATAGTATGAAAACACATAGTTACCTCAAGTCAGGCCCAAATGGATCTAGGTCCTAGGGCACTAAAAGTGCTAACAGAGGTGATTGCTGAGTCATTGACCATGATCTTTGGAAGGCTGTAGATAATGGAAGATACACTCCAATATCGGACTTCTCCAAATGTTGTTCTCAATGTCAAGAATAGGAAGAAAATAAAATCTGAAGACTAACTTGACTTCAGCTTCTGGAAAAATTCTAAAATGTGTTATTTCTCCTTTTTCTTTTCTCTGGAATGTGTTGTTAAAAGGATAATTAATTTGGTAATTATACCAAAAGGCTATTAATAGGCTTTGACTCTGCAATCCTTTTTTTTTACTCCAAGGAGGTCAAAGACTAAAACAAAAGTTTCTATTTTTATCAAATACTAATATAGCAGTTCATTTTGTGGTAGCAAAACAACTATCACAAACAAACAACCACTAAGCAAGATGGGTATTCATAAATTGGAGAATGAATAAATACATTGTAGTATTTGAATATAATGAATTATTTTTGTACCTCAAGAAATTATAAATGTGAGTAATTCAGAGAAACATGGGAAGATTTGTATGAATTGATGAAGAGGGAAGGCAAAATCAAAATAATAAGTACAATGATTACAATAGTGTAAATTAAAGCCCTACAAGACATCCAAACTCATATTAAATGCAACAATAGTCTTGAATATAAGATGGTGAAACTCTTTCCAAAGGGAAGTAGATGATCGATGTGAAATGTCATCTATAGTGCCAGGCCCGATCCCAATGTCAGTAGGCTTTCCTCAATGTTTTTTCTGCATTGCAAGGGAGATTGCAAGGGGAAAGAGTATATATTGAGAAATGACTGAATTGTTTTAAAAAAAAGTATACTTTTAAAAGGACAGTAATTGAACATCTAGAAAAGGAAGCAGTGATCAAGATAGCTAATATGATTTCAACAAGAAAAGATCAGACTGGACTGCCTTTCTTTTTTTGATAGTTTCTTAAACAAAATCAAAGGAATTCTGAAGATAATTTACCTAGATTATAGCAAAGCATTGGATAAAATAGCTCTTGAGTTTCTTATGGAAAAGATAGAAGCAGAAGACAAGTTAAATAGATTAAAAAATAGTTGAATTCCTAGATCCCCAAAGCAGTCATCAACTGTTCAATGTCAACTTGGAAGGAAGACTGATGGAATGCCCCTGGAATCTGAGCTTGGCTCTGTGTTGTTTGTCACTTTTATCAATAACTTGGATTAAGGCATAGTTGACCTACTTGATAGATTTGCACATAATACATAGTTGGCAAAAATTACAAACATACTGGAGGCAGAGCCAATATTAAAAAAAATCTTGGAAGAATAGATAATTAAGATGAATCTAATGAGATGAATTATGATGAGAATAAATGTTAGGTTCAAAAAATTATTTTTATAAGAATGGGGAGCAGAACAGAACACAGACAACCATTCATCTGAAAAAAAAGTTATTAATATCCACAAGCTCAATGAGCCAACAATGTGATACAGAAGCCAAAGAAAATAATCAGATCTTTGGCTACATTCAAAGAAATACAAGATTCAGGACAAGAGTAAGGTTCATTCCACAGTATTCTGATCTGATCAGATGACAATTGTAGCATATCTAGTTTGGGGTGCCATATTTTGGGAAAGACAGATAGATCAGAGAATTTTCAAAGGAGAGTAACCATCATGAGGAATGATTCAGTTTATGAATTAAGTATTGGTTGAAGGTACTTAGGAATGTTTATCCTGGAGAAAAAGAAAATTTAGGTGGGAACCTGATGGCTGATTTCAAATATCTGAAGTCTTTTATGTGGAAGGGTACTTAACCTCAGAGGATAGAAGTAGGAAATGGGTAGGAGTTACAGAGAAGTTTAGTATAAGGAAAAACTTCATAAAAATTCGGGCTGTTTAAAAGTTAAATATACGGCTTTAGGACATAATGGGTTCCCCTAACTGGGGTCTTCAAGTCAAATCTTGATGCATATTCATAAGGTATGTTACAGAGAAAATTTTTGTGCAGGAATGGGTTGGACTACTATGGACTCTGAGATCCTTTCTAATGCTGGAATCTTCCCATAAATCCTTCATAGAGGAGCAAACTCAACCTAGCAAGCTTTCTCAAGGTCTTTATTATTATTTTTTAACATTCCATGGGTTCAAGTAATCCAGCTCCAACTTACTAGATTCCTTCTTGGAAGTAGTTGTTAATAGAGAAAGGGAATTGAATCCCTGGGAGCTAGGAAATGTAACAACACTGAAAAGGAAGAGAACCAAGTTTGCAAGTTTTGGTTTGGGTTTCAAATATTCCTCTATGCACTATTTCTTTTAAAAATCCTTACCTTCTGTCTTAGAATCACTACTGTTTATTGGTTCTAAAACAGAAGAGTGGTAAGAGCTAGACAATAGGTATCAAGTGACTTGCCCAGGGTTACACAACTAGGAATTGTCTGAGTCTAGATTTGAACCCAGGACCTACCATCTCTGGGCCTGGTGCTTTATCTGCTGTGCTCCCCAGCTGCCCAACAAGCATCTCTTCTACATCAGCACCAACAAGAAGTCCTACGTCCTTTCCTTGAAGGCTTTCCCTGAATGAGAAGCCACTCTTCCCCCAGGCACCCTGATCCCCCAATCCCCACCAATGCACTTTTGGACAGCTCTAATCTTTAATAATCTTTCTATCAAACCTAATCTGTTTTTCTGCAACTTCCATACTCTGATTCTTGTTCTGACTAATGGAGTCGGTCAGAATAAACCTAATGCCTCTTTTCATATGACATCCTTTTATAGATTTAATGACAATAAATACATCTTCCCTTAAGTCTTCTAGGAGCTAATTTCTCCAACCTATTCCCACAGCTTGATCTTGAGTTATCCTTTCTGGACTTACTCTAGTTTGTTGGTATATTCCCTAAAATCGGATGCCAGAATCCAGTTTATTCCAGGTATGGTCTCAACAGGGTAGAGTATAGTGGGACCATTGTATTCCTTAGTGTGCATACTATTCTGTTCTTAATATGGTCTAGGAAAGCTTTAGCTTTTTTTAGCTGCCATTTATAATCGGATTCAAATTGAGTTTATGGCTCATTAATATCCCCATGTATTTTTCATAGGAAGTGTTATTTAAGCATCTCTTTTCCATTCTGTACTTGATTTCTTAAACCCAAGTATAGATCTTAACATTTAGCCCATTTACATATCATCTTATTGGCTTTGGCCCATTGTTTTAGCTTGCAGATATTCTTCTTCCCACATGTTAGCTATGCCTCACAGATTTATATAAAATTTTATGCAAATTTAATAAGCATGTCATCTCTGCCTCCATTCAAATCATTCACAAAAATATTGAACATTAACAGGTTAAGAATTCTACCAAAAGCCCTCCCTCTAAACTGACTTTGAGTCATTAATGACTATTCCTTGGATATGGTCATACAACCAGTTCCAAATTCACCTAACTCTACTATTATCTAGACAAAAATTTTCCATCTTGTCCTCAAGCATAGTATGAAGTTCTCTGCCAAATCTTTTTTTTTCCTGAAATCAAGGTATACTGTGCCTATACTCTGTATAGTAATAGGCAACAAGGTAGCCAATGGGAATGGACTTCAGAGTCAGGAAAACCTGCGTTCCCATCCTTCCTTAGATATTTACTAGCTATATGATCTTGGGTAAGTCATTTGACTTTCCTTGACCCTGGTGTCTATGAGATAGGGATGCATTACAGGATCCTTGTGAGGGCAAATGAGATACACTACTTGTTGTAAGGCTTAAAGTACTATTATTATTTTTATATGATTCCCCTAATCTACCAATCTCCTTTTCAGTCGTATCCTATTCTCTGTGACCCCATTTGGTATTTTCTTAACAAAGATCCTAGAGTAGTTTGCCATTTCCTTCTCCAGCTCATTTTACAGCTGAGGAAAAGGAGGGAAACAAGGTTAAGTGATTTACCCAGGGTCACACAGCTAGTGAGTGAGGCTGGATTTGAACTCAGAAAGATGACTCATCCTGACTCCTGGTCCATCACTCTATCCACTGTGCCACCTAGCAACTCACCAATCTAATTACCCTTTTGAAAAAAAGGAAATAAGGTTCATCTGACATAACCTGTTCCTTACATTCCATAGCATTAATTAGGTACCTGTTATGTGTAAGTCACTGTCCTAGGGGTATGAAAGCAGATATAAAATAGTCCCTGCCTTTGAGGAGACTAAAGTATACTGTGGAACCCTGCTGCCAGGCTCTTTACAACGATGGCTTCCATAAGAGCTCACGTGTGCTTGCGCACACACACACACATACACACACACACACACACACACACACACACGCGCGCGCTGCAATAACGTGCTCCCGAATTTTGCCAGAAATCAGTCGTGTTCATGGGCCATAAATGTTTTGTGTGTTATTCTCATCTCTCTAGGTAGGTAATAAGACAGCGAGAAGGAAAGCGTCTTTTCCCATACCTAGCGTCCCCACCCAGCCCAGGGTTAGGTCCTTGGTAAGTGCTTAATCCATCCATCCTAAGAACAGCTCCCATTAGGCACGACTGTTTGCAAGGTGCATTCCTCCCGCCAGTCCTGGGAGGGAGGCCATGTAAGTATCATGCTCTCTGTGTTAGTGACGGGACAACTGGGTTCAGATGACACGAGCCGTCCTGGGTCACAGCTAGTAAGCAGAGAGTCAGAGCTCTGCCTCAAATCTTAAGCCTCAACGTCCAGCGTCCTTTCCACCGCATGGCGCTCTACTCAGAATCTAATTTGATTAGATGCAAGTCTGCCTAATTGGTGGTTGGGTGGACCATGGTGCTGTCTGTCTCTGGGGGACATCCGTGGTGTTCTCGGATTCTAGATTTGACCTCTCATTCATTCATAAAAGGCAGACCTCACTCTTAAGCAGCCACATGCCTCTGGAAGAGGATGCACACCCAGCCCGCGCGATTCTGCAGTGACTCACCTTGCTTTCCAGGGCCTCTTGCGTAGAGGAGGCTGTGGCCAGGCTGCCCTGAGACAGGGTGCTTACCCCACTCTCTTCTTTCTGGCACTCCTGGTCCAAGTCGTGTAGGGAAAGTAGGAAGGTGGCTCGAGGTTTGAGGGTCTTTGGCCTCTCGGGGGCCTCAGGACTGCCCTCTGTGCTGTAGCAGTTCCCCAGAGAAATCATGGAGATGGCATTGACCCTTCCAGAGTACTGGAAGCTTCTGCGCTGAGCATTGGGCCTGGGGCTCTGCGGCTTGGGACTCATTGGCTTGCAGGGCATGTCCTTGCTGTCATACACTGGGGAGCAGGGGGAGCTAAAGGATAAGATTTGATGGATCGAGGGGGTGCCGGGTGATTTCAGCCACGCTTCCGCAGGAGAGACAGCCAAACTTCCCCCCAAGGATTCTCCGCTCTCTCGGGTGGTCATGCATTTGATGACTGGTTCACTTTTTCTCCTTTGATCTGGTGATGCCACATCCCTGATTGGCATGGGAGAGCCGGGGACTTGCAGAGGGACATAGGGGACACTTAGAAGCGTTTGCTCATTGGCCTGCCCCTCCCTGTCCTGGGTTAGTTTTCCACCCTCATCACTGACCCCTTGTAGGGGGTAGCTGGGGGACCGCAGGACTAGCCGGGACTGAGCCAGGCTGGCTAAGGCTGGTCTTCTCATTCCATCACTTTCTTTGCCTTTCAGCAATGTTTTCCAAGAGCTTTGGCGGACTTTGGTCTTCTCCTTTTCAGTCTTAAGGGAACCTTTAGAACTTTGATCAGTGTTCTCCTTCTCCAGACCCTTGGGCTCAAAGAAGTTAGAAAAAGATTTCTGAGCCAGGGCAAACCTTGTCCTGATTTTTTTTTCTGTGTTTTTGAATCGCTTCAATTCATTACTTTCAGAGGACAGCCGTCTGGGAACAGAATCTTCTGGCATCTCTGCCTCACTACTGTCTGTTAAGCTTAACCTGCCTCCTTTTTCTCCTTCCCCTTCCCTATCACATTTTACGCTTGTATCAGGAATACTGGTGTCTAAGTCTTCCAAAGGAATCCTGCCAGGCCCAGAAGCTCTCCTTAAACTAATCCGATTAAATGGACGTTTCTCATTCATTTCTTCATCTGAATATTCCAGGATGCTGCTCTCCTTGTTCAGTGTGATCATGCTAAGCAAATCGGTATTTGGTGCCTGAAAGCCCTGCTGTACCCCATCATCTTTACCCACATCTACATCTTCAGCCTTCCCCTTGCTGGGGTGGGTGCTGCTACCTAGAAAATGTTCAGCCCCCGAGGTTTTATTTTTTTTGAAGGAGGTCATCTTGGGAAAAACAAGGAACCTGGAGGGCCTTCCGGCTATGCCAGTCTTGCCCCCTTTTGGTGAAGCCTTGTAGACGCTGACATTATTGGAAGGAGCCTCCAGTTCTTCACAGTTGATGTTGCCAAAACCAGGGTCAAGGAGTTCAGAAGCATTTGGGTCTAAGTTTTTTTCTTGACTGGGAAAGACCTTGGCCATTGGGAGGCTATGGCTATTATGCTCACCAACTTCTCCTTCCTCTAAGATGGAGCTCAAGTTGGTTTCTGAATTGGGAAAATCATCCCTAGGGCTCAGTGGCTTGAAGTCCTCAGTCTCCCTTTCAACTCCCCTCCCTTTAGAGATGTTTTCTGCATTAGTGGTGTCTCTCAAGGCTGCATCAGGGAGGTTTAGACCCGCAGATGTTTGAGTGGCATCTGTCAAATGGTTCATACAAATGTCATGTTCCCTCTCTTTCTCTGGAGCTAAATCCACTTGCTTTGTATTAAGTCTGGCCTCTGAGTCCTGGCTACCAACTAATAGCTCCTCTTCTGAGTGGTCATTCATTCCATCATCTCTATGCACCCTCAGGGTCCCTGAGTGGAAGGACTCAACTCCTAGGATGCTCGAATCCTTTCCTGGTGGACAAGTCTTTTCCAAAAGCAAATCAACTCTACCCAGGGGCTCCTCCTTTGAGTCAGCATCAGGGCCTTGAGTTTCTTCTAAGGTTGTTTCCTCAGTGACCTGTTGTTCCCAGTCTGTGTTCTCTCCAGGCACATTCACCCCCAGGGAGTCTTCTTTGCTTTCTGGGACAGTGGGTTCATGTAGCCTCCATTCACTGCCATTCGTCTCTACTTCCTCAGCCCCATTAAGCCCACAGAGAGCTGAGCTGGCATCACTGAGTGATTCAGAGGTTTCCTCCTGGAAGCTTCCAAGGGTCCCACTTGGTCTAATTTCTGAAACAGAATTTGCAGGATTTGGTTTCCGCCTGGTAGCCTGCAAACCCTTCTGCTCCACAGCTATAATGATAAGGCTTGCTTTGCCCTTGGGGTTTTTCTCTGACTTGGCCTGGGGCCGCTGGAAAGCTGGAGGGGGTGTGGTCTTATCTGCTGACCCAGAAGCATTTTGTTCCTCCTCAGTGCTGACTTCTAGCAAAGTCACTTCAGAATAATCTCCTGATGCGCAGCTTCCACAGCTGGGATCGGGCACCATAACCTCCTCCTTTGCGATGTCTCTTTCACTTGATTTCAATGCTTTCTCTGGATCATCTGAACTCAGATTCGGTCCAGAACAACCCATCAGGTCTCTATTGCTCCGATGACTTGGGGATTGAGGCTCAATTTGCTTGAGGTCAGGGGAGAGACTTATTTTCTCATTTGGAATATCCCTGGCTGTATAATTACTGGTTTGATTTCCTGTCTTGACAGAAATATCTACGGGATGCCTTTGTTTATCGTCCACACTGGCAGCTTTGGAGGTAGCATCGATGCCACGAAGCAACTCATGGGCAACTCTGTCGTGTTTAGACCTGCAATTGGTGGGCCCCGGCAGTTCCTCAGCATTGATGCTCAATGACTCTGATGTGGGGTATGTAGAAATCTGGCACTGATTTCTCTGTGCTCTGTGCTCTGAATCATGCCCTGACCAGCCTTTCAGCTTGAGGTCTTCCACGGGCAGGCCCCTTTCTAAGTTAAAAGCATGGAGTTCTGGCTGACCCTGGGGACTGGTATCACCCCTTTGGGGAGTAGTGGGTGGATGTGGGAGCTGACTAGGCACAGGGTCTGGGCAGGCACCGGAAGTAATAATGTGTATCCTTAGAGCTTGGTCTACTTTTTTTGCTCCCTTCGAAAGGCTCCCAAACTTGACAAAGTGTTTTCTCCTGGAGCTCTCAGGCTGTCCTGTGGAGAAACTTGCCAGAGATCTGTTCCTCCTAAGTGCACTTGGACACTGACAGCAGTGTTCCGAAGGTCCCTTGCTTTGAGAACCAATATTTTCTGGAACACTGTGCCATAGTTTAGTCCATGAGAGGTTAGAGGTTTTGACTGGGGTACAATGGGGCAGTTGTAAGCAGAATGGGTATAAGGGCAAGTCTGTTTCTTTTCTTGTCTCTGGAATTTTCTTCCTTGTTCTTGAAAATAAAGAGGTTTCACTATCATACAGTTTCCTCCTGGGACAATCTATGTGAGGCACTGACCCATGCCAAAGACGGGATGTCGATTTCTCTTTGTTCCCTTTGGAGCCTCGTTTCTTTTTCTCAAGCAAGCTATCTGACAAACTCCGGCCCCATTTGCAAGACCAGAAGGGAAATAGATGGGGTGCTGCAGCACTCAAGAAGCTTTCTGATTTGGGTTCCTCAAGAAGAGGGTCTGAGATGCCTGCAGAGTCCTTCACTTTTACCTCCTTGGCTGGTTGGCAGCTACTATCCTCTTTGCTGCCGTCTGAGCCAATCTTGGTTCGTAGAGGGATGGTCACCAGTGGAGATTCAAAAGGCAACTGGGGGTCCTGCCCTAGCCTGGATGGTTCTGTCTCTTTTGTCTGTCCCTTCCCAGTTCCAGAAGAGGATATGAGGAGTTCGCTTTTGCCAGCAGATCCCTTTAAGTCAGGAGGAAAGTCCACTTGTTGCTCTCCTCCAAGCCTCTGGGCATTGACCAAATGAAATTCCTGCAGAGAACTGGCTGCCCCAATATCAGAAGCTCCATTGCATGCTGCTTCCTTCTCACAGGCCAGGAGCTGAGAACCAGAGCAGGTTTCTGCTGGGATGTCACTGGGCAGTGAGTCAGTATCAGAAGCACTTTCAAATGGCTCAGTCTTGACCTCTGATGGACACTCGCTCTGGTGAGACTGGGTCTCAAAGTAATCCTCGTCCGTCTCCTGGCTCAGTCTTTGCTTCTCGAGGTCTACCGTGGAGGACAGGAGCTGGGTGTCTTCCAACTCAAGGTCACCTGGTGAGGGTTCTACTGGCTCTGGTGTCTGAAAACAAAAGAGAAGGATTCAGAAGTGAATATATGCCCAGGAAGGTTACTGCATATTTATGCTCTCCCCTCCTTTATGAAAAGGATAGGAAGACTCAAAAATGGCTCATTAACCCCTTGTACTCCTCTGGAGCAAGATACAGGGATCAATAACTACTTTATGAGTCAACAGAGACATTAGTTAAAGAATACATAGTAAATGAGTGATAGAACTGGACATAGACAGGAGAAAAAAGGAACCTAAAGTTACAGCTATGCATTAAGAGGAATCAGAATAGGTAGAAGTATTTATGCAGCATGTATTGAGGCTAAAGACTGAATTCTGGCCAAACCCGCCCCCCTTTTTTTAATCCTTACCTTCTGTCTTAGAATCAAGGGGGATTAAGTGACTTGCCCAGGGTCACCCAGCTGGGAAGTGTCTGAGTACAGATTGGAACCTAGAACCTTCCCTCTCTAGGCCTGGCTCTCAATACACTGAGCCACTTAGTTACCACCAATTCTGGCTAATTCTTGGAGAGAACAGCTTGGTCATATCCAAGGGTAGCTGAAGTGCTAAGTAAATACCCTTAGCACAGGAAAAGAGGTTAATTGAGCCTGGCTTCCTAAAGTGAGGCAGATAGGGGGCACAGTGGATAGAGTGCCAGGCCTGGAGTCAGGAGGACTCATCTTCCAAAGTTCAAATCTGGCCTTAGACACTTACTAGCTGTGTGACCCAGTGTGAGTCACTTAATTCTATTTGCCTCAGTTTTCTCATCTGTAAAATGAGCCAGAGAAGGAAATGACAAATCACTCCAGAATCTTCACCAAGAAAACCCTAGCAGGATCATGGAGAGTTGGATATGACTGAACAATAACAACAACAAAAGCATTTTTAGTGCAAACCCTTTGGGAGCATCTAAGTGGGACCCACTGGCCTAGAGTATGGTCAGACCAGCAGAATCAGAAGTTTGGCACAGCCATGAACTGTGTGCCTCCTCTAACAGTGCTAAGATTATGTTCTCTCTCTCCCCTGAAGATCCGAATTGTACCCATTTTTGCAGAGAATTTGCAATCTAGCCTACGTACCTACACACCTTCCAGATTCACTCACTCATCTATTCAGCAAATAGTAATTGACTGACTATAGTGGGGGATACAATGATGAGTAGGACATGGAACCTGCTCTCGTGGTGTTTATAGCAGAAGAAGAGAAACCAAGTATAAAAACAATGTTAGTGCAATCCCCTAAAAGCCCTAGAACATTAGGACCAGTCAGAGTATAAAGTTTGCAGAAGAAGATTCAGGATCTTCACATAGAAGGCTTCAATTCAGTTCAGGAAATTTTATGTACAGAACCCTAACTTTCATGGCCAGCCCTCTGCTGAGCCCTGGGGTAGACACAAGAGGGAAGAGGGTGCCAGCCATCAAGGAGCTCACCATTTAGTTGGAAAGACAAAGTATGCACACATGAAAGACAACTAGAGAGCAATACAAACCAATAGGCCATCCATCCTTGGGCGGTGGAGGCAGTAGTGATTCACAAAGGAGTGGAAAGGATTTAGTTGATATCAGCCCACATTTAAATAGTGTCTTACAGTTTACAAAGTGCTATATATATATATATATATATATATATACATATATATACACATATATAGATCTCTATTTATATATAAATATCTCTATTTATATATAATAAAATATATATTTATATATATATTATTTCATATGACTCTCATGACAATTCCTTAAGATAATGCTATTTTCCTCACTTTACAGTTGAGAAAACTGAGACCCTGAAACATTCAGGAACTTGACCGCAAAATGCAGAGTTAGCCAATAGCAGAGTTTGAACTAGAACCCAGTTTCTTAACTTACAGTCCAACGCTCTTCCTCGCACCAGGAAAGTTCTCACTCCCAGGAAGGAAGTGAAGGAGAAGCATCCCAGCAGGACAAGTGAGGAGACGGCTGTTTGATCCTAACTCAGTGTATGACTCTGGCTGAGTTTCTTAGCCTTTCTATGACTCTAATTGTTGCCCATAAAACTGGGGCAATAAAATCTGTCCCCTCCCCAGCACAGAGTTATTTAAGGATTAATTAGATGGTGAGGATGAAAACAAGAAGGTATAAAATAGCTCTGAAACAGGTGCCCTGGCACCTAAAGAAAATATCATGGTGGCCCTTCATTATTAATGACAGTAGGAATGCAGCAGAAGAGGAGTCAGAGTGGGGATACCTGTCTATATTTGAGGATATCTAGCTATAGCTGCATGCTTCTCATCTCAGGATTTCCACAAGGAATGTAAGGGATTCTATGGGACCAAATGTGAGAATTTTGGTTCCATTAAGCCCTAAAGAACAAAGCTTACACAATCTTTGAAATATGCAAGAATCCAACAAATTATTAATGAAAGATACCAATGAATGTTAACCGTCTGGCTGGTTTTGCTATACATATTGCCCAAATCACCAGTTTGGATGACTTTACCTCCCTCTCTTGTAAAATTAGGCCCAATGGGTTGAAATCATCAGAGAAGAAGACTTAGGCTTAATGTAAGAAAAAACTTCCTACCAATTAGATCTACTCAAAAGGAGAATGGATAGAGTTGGCTCCTCTTTGTTAGAATTCTTCAGACAAAAGATATGATGACCGTCTCCTGGGGGGTATTTTAGAGGGGATTCTTATTCAGGCATAATTAGACTAGATGGTGTCTAAGATCTGATCTGACTGAAATTCTGAGTCTAAATATTTTGTATGTGCCCTCCATACCAGTTACTTTTCTTTTAATTTATACCACACTACATTAGTTCCTACCTCCTCCAAGCAGTTGCTCATGATATTTTCCTTATTCAGAACACCTTCCTGCTCCACTATGACTAGCTAAATGGTATATCTTTAAGGCCCAGCTCTAATTCCATTTTCCCATGACACTTACCCTGACTATACTTTCCCATATCAACCTCTTTCTTTAAAAAATTTTTTTCTTCCCACATCTTTTCTAATCTGTACTTGCCATAATACCAGGAGTGTGCCGGGATGAGGGAATTGTTAAATTTTCACTGAGAGCCTTTGCACTTCAAGATCAGCCAGTACTACACATCAGGATTTGATTTACTGTTTTATTGATTGTCTAGACTGAAGAAAGTGATGGAGAAAATATGAATAATGCAGATTAAACTTAATGAGAGCAGTTTTTAAACATTTACCAGCTCACCACTGCATAATACATGTTAGGTCTTATTGTTTCTAATTGATTCATATAGAATCTCAAATTAGGAAGCACTTGATGGGATTTAATCCAACCTATGGCTCTGTGTAGGAATCCTGCTATAATATCCATGGCAAATGCTCTCTAGCACGTCCTTGAGAATTTCTGTTTTCTCTCCTCCTTCAACCAGATTTGTAAAGCTCCTCAAAGAAATCTTCTTGCTCTGTATTTGCATTTGGTGCCCAGGACAAAGATGGACACAGAAGAGGTGATTTATAAACCTTTGTATTAAATTGAATCATGCCCTCTGTTACCCCAAAGGCTACCACCTTGGCATTCTGTCCTAAGAAGTCGGAGCCATTAGGAGACAAAGGGACAAGGCTAAGGCTACCTGCTTTCCAGGGTTTTTCCATGTATTCTCTCCGTAAAACACATAGTTGCATGGAGGTCGCAAGTAGGCAGTTTTCATGGAGTTGAGAAAATTGTTGAGTAGAATCAGTGAATTCTGCTGTTGTCACTAAGGAGCTCCCTCCTCACCTGACTGATGGGGTGCTGAGTGCTCCCTCTTTCAGTCATTATACCAAGTTACTCCCACTTTATTTTTTTGGTCAAAAAAGAATTCTTCTTTAGTGTTTTCTTATGAGCCATTTATCTTGGTGATGTAAAGGTTATAGGCAAATTCCATCTTGCAATATGTATACTCTTGAAAAAGCTACATGTGATGTAAACTGACCTCTGTAAAGCAGCCCCTCTTCCCACATATACCTTCCAGGATATGTTGTATATGTTAATTTTTTTCTGACTGATCTTAAAAGGTTTTCCCCCTGACACATGGTAGCTGCACAGTTCTAGGCAAATCACTTAATCTCGCAGGGTTCTAGGCAATTCTCTAAAATCTTAACTTTCAAAGAAGGAGTTGGCATGTTGGTAGAGGGAATTTCCTCCTCTGAGACTTCCCTATACCAATAGAATCACAAGTCCTGTCCCTATCTCTCTTGCTACAGGATAGAATCTGCCTATGTGGAAACTGAGGGGGGTGTCCATCAATTGGGGAATGGCTGCACAAGCTGTGGTATATGGTTGTAATGGAAACCTATTATGCCATAAGAAGGGATGAATAAGATGAGATCAGAAAAACCTGGAAAGAATGAGACGAACTGATACAAAGTGAAATGAGCAGAACCAGGAGATCAGTATATGTAGTCTGAGAGAAATATTGTACAATAATTAACTGTGAATGACAAAAATATTATCAGCAAAACAGGGTTCTAAGATGACCACAAGGGACTTATAATAAAAAATAATACTTTTTAAAACTCCACTATCGACAACTAAAGAAAGAACTGTTGGAATCTGATTGCTGATCAAAACACATCATCCTTCATTTTATTTCCTTCATGAGTTTTGTTTTGTATATGTGGTATGTCTTTAGCCATGACATGAGGAATGTGGAAATATCTACTGCATGAAAGCACTGACATAACCTATATCAAACCATTTATTGCAGCAGGGCGGGCAGGAGAGTGAGACTCTGAGTAGCAAAATGTCAGCAAATAATTGTCAAAATTGTTTCTACGTGGAATTGAAAAAGTTGATTTAAAAAAGAATTTTAAAAAAGAATTTGCCTAATGCTCTACTATTTGCAGTGTTGTTTTTATTTTTTTCTTAAACCCTTATCTTCCATCTTAGAATCAATACTGCATGTTGGCTCCAAGAAGAATGGTAGAGGCTAGGCAATGAAGTATAAGTAACTTGTGCAGAGTCCCACTGTTAGGAACTGTCTGAGATCAGATTTGAATTCAGGACCCCAATATACCCCCGCTACCCTGGCTCTACTATTTACTCTCTCTTTTTTTAATCCTTACCTTCTGTCTTGGAATCAATACTGTGTATTGGTTCCAAGACAGAAGAGCAGTAAGGGCTAGGCAATGTGGGATAAGTGACTTGCCCAGGGTCACACAGCTGGGATGTATATGAGGCCAGATTTGAACCCAGGACCTCCCATCTCTAGGTCTGGCTCTCAATCCACTGAACTACCCAGCTGCCCCCTACTATTTACTCTTTATGCCAATTTAGAAGTCATTTCCTTTTCCTGAGTCTCATCTCTAACAGGTCAGGGCTGGACTGATCTGTAAGGTGTGTTCTGCTCCCCACCCCACCTCCAACTCTGAATTCTATGATATTATAATCCTATGGTGGGGGGGGGGGCTATCGGTGGTTTTGTCTTGGTGATGGTGGGACAAAGTAAAAGTGAGGATGAGAGGTGTTTGGTTAGGAGTATACCACATTTTTCTCATTTGCAAGAATTTATTAACTGCCTACTGCTACCTCCAACCACAAACATTTTATAGGGAGGCGATGGAGTGGATAGAAGACTGTTAAGTCAGGAAGTTGTCTATTTAAATCTAACCTCAGATACTTTTGAGCTGTGTAACCCTGGGAGAACCATTTTATTGTTCCATGCCTCAGTTTCCTCATCTATAAAATGGGGATCATAATAGCATCTACCCTCCAACATTGTTATGAGAATCAAGTAAGATAATACATTTGTAAAGTGTTTTGTAAAACTCGAAGTGCTACATTCAATGCTCTGGGATAAAAGATCTTGGTCCTATAATTAAATGATACCTGGACTAGGAGTTAGATCTTGCCACTAGTCCTAATTCTGCCAGTAACACTCTGTATGATCTTTAAAAAGTCACTTTACATCTAAGCCTTCATTTCTTCATGTGTTAAATGGGGGGGATACGGGGGTGGTAGGATGAGGGAATAGGGGATTAGAATAGATGATTTTTCCAGTTCTAAAATTTACAATCTTATCTAAAAAAGAAAAGATTTGTGATTCAGGACCTTAATGACTTTGCAGTCCAATTAGGAAAACTAGGCCTGTGAGTCAATTAAATAATGATGCAGGGTAAAAAATAAGAAGGAAAAGAAAACTAGAGTTCATATCCAACTTCTAGGGGGAAAATAATGATATGGGGCCTGTTATGATGATTTTAGCAATTGAATGTCTACAACAGAATTTAAATTAAAGTCTGAAATCAAATTCTGGGATCCATATTCCAAAACTGAAAAGGACCTCAGAGAACATCTAGTGTGCCCCCTATTTTGCAGATAAGAAATTGAGGACTGGAACAATAAACTCATTTGCCCAAGGTCACAGAAATAGCAAATGGAAAAAAAACAGAATTTGACCCCAAATCCTCTAACACCAAATTCAGTACAAAATGCTGCCTCTCTAAGAAAAGAGAGTGAGACTAAGTAGAGAAGGCTTCATGGAAGAGGTGGGAGTTCCCTTGGTTCTGAAGGATAGGGATCCAATTATATGTTAGTCTGACTCATCCCTTTTCTGAATTCCTTGCAGGCATCCAGAAGGTGATGAAGAAAAGGTCTGACTTGTTGCCAAAGAAGCACAGGCTCCAGCCACTGGCAATTCTGAACAGCAGCCCAGAATATGGAGAATTAGGGAGTCACTAGAAAGTTTCACTTCCTTGGCTCTGTGCCCCCTTGGCAAGGGTAGGTATTTGGCTTGAGAGGGTCTGACCCACCCAAGTTCCTTCCAGTAACATCCCCAGGAGCTCTGGAGCAAAGCCTATCTACACCCCAAATCTGGTGGAACCTACAGGTAATACTCCTCCGCCCACCCACAGGGAGAGAGCACACAGTTACAGGGGAAGAAAAAAGGAGAGAAAACAGAGAATTTGAAGCATGCTAGACAGAGAGCTGTGGGGACCATTCCCAGTTCTACCATTAATTTCTGGTGAGACTTGAGAAAAACACTTCTAATTCATAATGGAAAGCAGTCAATTTTCAGCCACAAAAGTCTATGATTCTATGATCCTCTGAATGTGCTATTTTCTACGTAAGATCATTGTTTTAGATCTGAAAGGGTCCTTGGGTTATCTAAATTACATTCCCCCCTTTTACAGGTGAAAAAAAATGAAGTTAAAGGACTTTGCTATGGTCACACAAAAAGAAAACCTCCTTATAGTCCAAGGGAGGTCAAATTTTTGCATGTATCCCTAGCACAGTGTCTTAGAAGGTGCTTAAGAATCAGAAACTGAGATGTTCATCAACTGGTGAATGGCCAAACAAGTTGTGGAATAGGATTGTGATGGAATTCTATTGTACTGTAAGAAATGACAAAATGGATGATTTCAGAAAAATCTGGGAATTTATATAAACTGACACAAAGTAAAATGAGCAGAACTAGGAGAGCATTGTATAAAGTAACAGCAATATAATAACAACAATCAACTATGAAAGAATTAGCAACTCTGCTCAATACAATTATCCACAACCAACCCAAAAGAATAATGACAGAAAATGCTCTCCACCTCTAGAATCTGAGTATGAGTTGAAACATAATTTCTTACACTTTCTTTATTTTTATGGGGTTTTTTCCTTTTGAAACATGGCTAATGTGGAAATATATTTTGCATGACTTCATATGTATAATGGGTATCTTATTTCTTGACTTCTCAATAAGTTAAGGAAAGGTGGGAGGAGGGAGAGGTCAAGAATTTGGAACTGAAAATAAAATTTTTCTAAAATCTAATTTAATGTAATTTTTTTAAAAAAAATGACTTGAACTGAGATAAAAACAGGTGTTGAATAAATATTTGAAGAAACTGGACAGCATTCTGGAAGAAATTAAGTTTTGACCAATATCTTGTGCCTTGTACCAAGATAAGCTCCACGTGGGTATATAACCTAAATATAAAAGGTCATAAAAACAAATTAGAGGAACAAAGAAGAAACAACTCTCTATATCTATGGACAGAAAAGAGTTGACCAAACAAATAGTAGAATCACACAAAAGAAAATAGCATAAAATTTAAAGTTTTTCTATAAATTAATATAATATAAAATCAGAAGAAAAACAGGAAACTAGGGAAAGAATCTTTGCATACTTTCTTTGATAAAGGTCTCATATCCAAGATAGAGAAGTAATTGATTACAATTTTTAAGAGTAAGCTATTCCCCAATAGATAAATGGTCAAAGGATATGGACACAAAGTTTTTAAAGGAAGAAATAAATCCAAGATATCAACAATCATGAAAAAAAGGCAAATCAAAATAATTCTGAAGTTCTGCTTTTAACCTATCAGACAGCAAAGATAACAAAAGAAGAAAATGAAAAATGGTGAAAGAGATGCTGGAAAATAAACACCTCTATGCACTGCACTGCCGATGGAGCTCATTCTAGAAAGCAATTTGGAACTATGCTCTGCAAACTACTAAACTATATTCACCCTCTGATCCCACTATGCCACAAACTACTAGGCCTATATTCCTTAAGAAATCAAAAGCAAAAGAGTTTATATGGATACAAATCTTTATAGAGGTTCTCTTTGTGGTAACCCAAAATCAGAAACTAAGGGAATAGCCAACTTTTGGGGAATAGCTAAATAAATTGTGGTATAGAATGTAATGGCATATTATAGGCAGTTTCAGAGGAAACTGGGAAGATCTGTATGAATCAGTAAGGAGCAAGGTGAGTAGAACAATTTCTACAATGATAATATTATGAAGAAGAAAAAACTACAACTCATATACTTTAGAACTCTAACCATGAGTCCAAAGGAATGAAGATGAAGCATACCGTTGGCTTTCTCACGGAGAGGTAATGAACTTCACATCAGCATGAAACATATTCTAAGACATGACCATAGTAGAAATCTGTTTTATTGAACTTTGCCGTGATGTATTTATGACTTTATTCAGCAGGCTTTAAAAATATTCATTGAGGGGAGGTGGGAAAGTTAATTTTTTTAAAAACTGAACTGAATTTGTAGTTATTTGTATTTTGTATATGATATAGCTCAAGTTTAAGCCACAGGGACATCAATAGGATTTTACAAAAAGAATCTCCCTCCAGAGATATCTCACCTGTAAGCTTTGAAAGGACAGTGAAAAGAGAATGCTTATCTTTGCAAAATAGCCCTACCTCTTCAGCAGAGTGTCATTTTATAAGAGCAGAAAATGCAAGGCCTGATTCCTCTATTTCCTAGGATCCTCTTCCTATCAGACAAACATTTTGCAAGGACTAATGGGAAAAAAAATTCTCCATTGGAGTCTGTGATCCATTCCACTCCCATACAAGGATACTTTTCACCATCTCGAGCCACAAGTGTATTCTCAAGATTTTCCAAAATTTATTCTTCCCCACATCTGTATCTTTTAAAATCATATTCCCTATTATTTCCTCTCAAAACTGTAACTTCTCCCTTTCTCTGGTTCCTTTTTTACTGCCATGTTCCCCTGTTCTAAAACATCCCTTCATCAAGATCCTCCCATCAATCTCAAGGTACTGCCATGAATCTTTCCCACCATTCTCAGACAAATTCCTTGAAAAAGCTGTTTACACTTGAACCTCTACCTTCTCCTCTCATTCTCACTCTTCAACCTTTGCAATCCAGTTTCTGACCTTATTACTTAATTGCAACTGCTCTCTCCAAAGTTACCAACATTCTCATAATCACTAAATTTGATGGTTTTTCCTCAGTCTTCACCCTACTTGATCTCTGCTGCAATTGACACAACTGACCATCCTCTGGATTTTTTTTTTAGGGTAATCTCTTGATTTTCCTCTGATCAGTCTAATCTCTTCTTCTTTGGCTCCTTTGATGAGTTATGATCTGTATCATATTCCCTCACAATGGATATTCTCCAAAATTCTGTTCTAGGCCATTTTTTTCTTTACATTCTCACAATAAGTTCACCAGATGAATTGCAGATCTATATATTTTTTCCCCAAAAAAAGTCTCTCCCCTGAAATTCAATCTTTCATCAAAAACTGCCTTTTGTATATTTCAAAATTGAAGTCCCAGAGATATCTTAAACACAGAACTCATTATCTTTCTCCCTTTTTCCTCTTCCAGACTTGCCCATTTCTGTTGAAGGCGCCATCATCTATCTGTACTCCCTAGTTTATAACTTCCATATTATCCTTGCCTCTTCACTTTCTTCCATCTCGCATATCCAATCAGGGGCCAGATCATATTTTTTTTCTACCTCTATTACATCTCTTGCATCTGACTTCTATGCCCATAGCTACCATCTTAATTCAGGCCTTAATCATGGAAGGACTTGAATCCAGATCTCCTGGAGTCTGAGACCAGCAGCTCTCTATCCACTACACCAGGCTTCCTTTATACATGGGTATATATATAGTTATATCTCTATATCTACCTATCTGTCTATCTAGCTATGTACTATAACAAATACTCTAATTACAGATCACACTTGAGGCTTATATATACCAGAATTGGGAGGAAAGTACAGCCTATATTGAGACCATGATAGTAATTATAATGGGGGGGGAGGGGGCACTGAGAGGCACAGTGGATAAAGAGCTATATGTAGTGTAAACAAGAACTGAATTCAGATCTTGGCAAGTCACTTTACCTCTGTTTCTCTCAGTTTCCACATCTGTAAAGTGGGCATAATAATAATAGTGCCTACCTCCCAAGCTTATTGGGAGGACCAAATGAGATCATTGTAAAAACACTTGGCATAGTGCCTGGCACATTTTTTATTATTGTTCAGTCATTTGTGTCATGACTGATTCTTTGTGACCCCATTTGGGATTTTCTTGACAAAGACACTGCAATGGTTTGTAATTTCCTTCTCTGGTTTATTTTATATAGTAAGTTTATATATAGTAAATGCGATAAAAATGTTAGCTATTATTACTAGTAGTGTTAATTCATGTAAATATGGCTCCTTAGAAGAAAGGTACTCTGGAGGTCAGTCCCAGTTCTCCTTCTGACTCACTTGCATGACCCAGTTTTAGTCATTTAACTTCTTGGAGTACTTATCTCTCCCTTATCTGACCAAAAGGTATAATCATCCTGAATTATTTCACCAGGATGGTGTCTAGACCTTCTCCTGCCTGTGTAGAAGGTATTCTGAATATGTTTTAGCTGCCCTTCCTATGTAAAGTCAGATAACAGAATTGGACCAGAAGGTCTACAAGGTCTGCAACCAGTTCTATGTATTCCTATTATTCGGGTCAAAAGAATGACAAAATCTCAAACTGCTAATCATTCTGGTACCCAGGACAAGGGCATAGAGGTAGGACTGATGCTCCTTCTGTCAGGTGGCATGGTTTTGTTGTCACAGGACCTGAGTTAAAATTCTGTATCTGCCATTTGTTACTCATGTGACCTTGAGTGATTCCCTTACCCCCATCTGTACCTCAGTTTCCCCTTATTTAAAATGAGGAAATGAGATGATATGATTTCAAAGGTCTCTTCTAGGTTTAACTCTGGCCCTACAGTACAATCTCAGCTGAGAAGAAAAATCCAAATCAAAAACTTATTCTCACTTGCAGGAGTCTGATAAGATTCCAACTTTTCCTTTCTTGAATTCTACTTGTTCTTGTTGTTGTTGCTGCTGCTGCTGTGGTTGTTGTGGTTGTGGTTGTTCTTTTGAAGTGGGGCTGAAGGCTAGGAACTAGTTCAAAGCAATGAAAATTTCTGATAAGAAAACCCAAAGCCAGGCTCAGTTACCTGGATGCCAATCAGTTCCCTCATTGGACAATACTGACATCTGTGGACTAGAATCACAAGTTTGATTTTCCTCGAAGTGCCCAAGGGTTGAAAAGTAGAGAGGGCATATTTTGCAGGAATTGGTTTGGCTGAACATCAAATTGTGTCATTATGAGGAAGTGGCACTTGGGTCGCTGAATAGACTCAGCATTTATCTTTAGATCATTTCAGAACAGACTACTAACTTATACCACTGTCTCCATGGAAAATGGAAGCACAAGGCTTTAGGCTAACTGATTCGTCCAACACAGCTGGAAACAAACCCAACAGCTGAATCAATCAAGCAAGCATTTTCTGAGCACCTTCTCTGGATTCAGGACAGCAAATATAGACAAGACACAAATTCTGCCTTAAAGGAACTCATAGGGGCTTCACAAGCACTAGAAGCTTTGCCTATGTGTAGCCCCTTCTCACGTCCATGCCTTCCCCTTGAAAGTGGTATTTGAAATTAATGGTTTATGACAAATCTTCTGCTTGCCATTTCCTTTCTTGAGCTCTCATGCCTAATCACAGGATCTGAGAGTCAGAAGGCACCTTGAAGCTAATCAGTAATCAGTTCTGTCAGGGCTAAGTGACTTGCTGAGTAGCAGAATTGTTATTTTTTTTGGGGGAGGGGGGGAGCAGCCTTCTGGGATTAAAGCTATTTCTAGCCAAAGGTTTCAATTGTCTGAGCCCTGGGGCAGGATGCTTGGGGAGCTGTCCTCTCCTGAAAGTGCTCCTGGACAATAATAATGGACAACAGGTGACTTCCTGTTTCTGCCTGGTGCCATCGCCATAGTCTAGGCTGCTAGGTTCTAGTCAGGTTGGAAAAAAACAACTACAAAACCTCTGAGGAAGAAAAAAAGTGCTTCAGGACATCTGACACTTAAAACTTGTGAATCCAGAGAGCATCTCTTCCAAGTAGCTATTTAGAACACAGACAATCAGGGCAGTATTGGAACTGCTAAATTAAATTTGAACTATATAAGATAATAACAAGATGCATGACCTTGGGCAAGTCACTTTTTTGCCTCATTTTCCTCATCTATAAAATGAACTAGAGAAGGAAATGGCAAACCACTCCAGTATCTTTGCCAAGAAATTCCCGAATCAGGTCACTAAGAGTCAGACATGACTGAAATGAAACAAAATAACAAGCTAAAAATAAAGGAGGCAAACAGATTTACTTGCAGTCTTCTTTTTCTGTTCTTTGTATAGGGACATATTCATATTCACTGATGTTTGTCAAGTTCATAATAACAAAAATGAAATTAAGAAAGGGGGGAATAAAAGCAAATAGACTCCTAGATGCTTGAAGAAATATAAGGAGTTCAGGGAAGGGAGTTAGGAGACTTGAATTCTTTAACTAAGTGGTTCTATAATCTGGGAAAATTAGCTTTCTAGGTCTCAGTTTTTTCATCTGTAAAATGGAGATGATGGTGCCTCTCCTGGTTACTTTTTCAGAGGGACAATAAAAGTACAAATAAGATAGGAAATCAAGGTGCTTTGACAAACCCATATTTCCTTAATAGATCATATCCTTGACTTTTCCCCCTCCCATTTCTGAGCATTATCTATACTATCTACTTAACACCTATATTCCTGTCTTACAAAGTTTATTTTTTTAAAGTTTCATTTATTCCTTTCATTTTTTTCAAGTTTTTTCCCAATATATCTATCATCTCAAATTTGAATTTTTACTTGTAGCAAAGAAAAACAGTTAAGCAGCTCTGTCTGACAATACATATAGCATTTTGCACCCTTAGTCCCTCATTCCTCTGGACCAAGAATGGTCATAAGAATTCATCAGTCTGGTAGCTGCCTTTCACTATTGTCCTTTAGTATTTTTAGAGTTATGTTTTAGAGATGTGTGTGTGTGTGTGTGTGTGTGTGTGTGTGTGTGTGTGTGTGTAGAGAGAGAAAGAGAGAGAGCTTCTAGTTTAACTTATTTCATTCTTTATCACTTAGTCATACTATGTTTCCACAACTTCTTGAGAATGATTATTTCTTACAGTACTTCATTTTGTAGAGATGTCATAATTTGTTCATACATTCCCTGGTTGATGGGATCCTTTTTTTGTTTTGCTTTTCTTACTTTTTTCATGTGTAGAAGTCAGGTCTGTAGGCTAAAAAGGTAAGAATTGCCTTATTTCTCTTTGTCCTTCCTCTCCCACAGGGCCTGCACAAAGTAGGTTTGCAATAAAGACTAGTTGAGTGAAAAATAAAGCATACTATTTCCATGTTATAGTTATTATATAATTGTGTTGGTGAACCTATGGCACATGTGCCAGAGGGGGCTGCTCCCTTCCCCCTCTCCATACATGCCAGAGGGCATGTCTCTTCTCACCCACCCCTCTGCCCAGCAACCACATGGGAACACTTCCTCCCTCCCCTGTTTGAGGTAAAGCAGAGGGACATGTGGTGTGAGGGTTGCAATTTGGGCACTCAGTCTCTAAAAGGTTCACCATCATTGTTATATAAGGTATTTATATTAGTTAGTAACATTAGTTTGCTTTTACAAGAACACTTTACAAACAGTACCTTATTTTATCCTTTTAACTATCCTAGGAGACTGGATATACAATCCTAAGGACAGCTAGGTGGCATAATAGATAGAGAGCCAGGCCTGGAGTTGGGAAGTCCTGGGTCCAAACTCAGCCTTGAATACTTCATAGCTAGGCAAGTCCCTTAACCCCATTTGCTTAGCCCTTGCCCTTCTGTCTAAGAGTTGTTACTAAGGCAAAAAGTAAGAGTTTGAAAAAAAAAGTATTAATATACTGATTTTATAGAGAAAAAAAGTGAGGCCCAGGGAGGTTGAATGACTTGCCTCAAATGACACAAATGGCAGAGATAGAACTTGAACCCAGAACCTTTGGATACAAATCAGGTTCTCCTTTCATTATTGTTGTTCAGTCTTTATGGTTCTGTCCAAATCTTCATGACCTAATTTGGGGTTTTCATGGCAAAGACACTGTAGGGATTTGTCATTTTCTTCTCCAGCTCATTTTATAGATGAGGAAATGAGGTAAACAAGGTTAAGTGAAATGCCCAGGATCACAAATCTAGTATATGTCTGAGGCCTGGATTGAACTCAGGAAGAGGAGTCATCCTGATTCTAGGCCCAGCTGGATTCTATCCATCACCTTGTTGCCTTGTTCTTTTCATTACCACACTGAATATTTCCCAGAAGAACATCTAGGAAAGGGCTCATGTTAAATGGTATAAACACATCTCCATGGACATATTTGCAATGGATTCCTACACCCTGAGGTGTGAATTCCAAAAGCAATAAAATGGTATGCAGCCAGATCAGGAAAAGGAGCATGGGCTACTCATCAGGAAAATAAAAATACAATACATTTGAAGAGGGCCTGAGTTTAAGGTCATGTTGTGTTGAATTTCTATGGTTTTGTTTCAAAGGATAGCATGGTCTAGGGCTTTTACCTGGTCATTCTCATGCTCAGATAGCTACAAAGTCTTCCCATTGCCTACTACATTGGACCAGATGATGTCATGACCTGAGGACTGTGTTCATAGCCCATGGTTTGGCATTCAAGACCCATTCTATCCAACAGTATTTCCCACTGTTCTCTAAATCTCCAACGTCCATCCCTCCATTCAGGTCAGGCTGGTCTGTTCAGTGCCTGCTCTATCCCCATTATTTCCCCATACCATGCCATGCCATGTTCAATTCCAATTTAGCAGCTTCATTTTCACTATGACTCTCCACCTTTTCCCACTCTCATACTCTTGTAATTAGCCCCTTTTTTGTTTCTGGACAAATCCCAGTCTTCTTTCAAGTTCAAGGTCAAGTCCTCTCTCTTACACGATCCTTTCCCTGCACTTGGGGTTAGGTTCTGTAGTTAAGCACTTAATTTTCCTAGAATTTCCTATAACAGATGCTAATCTTGTCTCCTCAGTGAGGCTATAAATTACTTAAGGGAAAGGATTCCATTTTATTCTGAATCCCACACAATGTCCACCAGAAAGACAAAGGCAGAGGCCTCTGGTCATCAATAAGTTCTTGTTTCTAGTTGGTTTCTTTTCTGATGTCAGCAGTGACTGAGAATCCAATACAGAAATTATATCCTTCCTTTCTTTGCAGGGGCAAGGGAAGATGGGTGTGGAGCATTGCATATAACATCAGGTCCAGATGATCTGTTGATGAATTCTATAACTCGATGGATGTGTATTGGGGATGGGGGAGAAAGGAGCAGTTAATTGGGAAAAGAAGATGATCTAAAAATAAAAGATATCTATAAATTTTAATTTTTAAAAGGAATCCAAATGTTTCCCTGTCACTGATAAAGGAAGAAAACAAACATTTATTAAGTATCTACTATGTGCCAGCCACTGTGCTAAGTGCTTATTACAATCATTATCTCATTTGATCCTCATAACAACCCTGGGAGATAGGTGCTATTATTATCTGCATTTTACAGTTGAGGAAACTGAGGCAGGCAGAGCTTAAGTAACTTGCCCAGGGTCACACAATCATTAAGTATCTGAGACCACATTTGAACTCAATTCTTCCTACATCCCAGCTTCCTAACTAGAGCCCAGCATTTTATCTACTGTATCACCAAGATGCCTCTCAGCTCCCAATTTTTTGGATTGAGAGGTGATAAGTTCTCTCTCTCTCTCTCTCTCTCTCTCTCTCTCTCTCTCTCTCTCTCTCTCTCTCTCTCTCTCTCTCTCTGTCTCCTCTGTATCTCTGTCTCTGTTTCTGTCTCCTGCTTTCTATCTCTGTCTCTGTCACTGTCTGTTTCTGTCTCTGTCTTTCTGTCCCTCCCTCTCCTCTTACACAACCAGACCCACCAGAAAAACTTGAAAAAGTAGAGATAACCTTTAATGGAGGAGGGTCTCTGAAAGCATTAACTCTTCCCAGAGCTAAGGCTAAAGGAAACCTGGTCATTTGTCTGGGTTCCCAAAAGTGAGGCAGTGAGTTGAACTTTAAAGATTCTTGTACCTCATTGTCTCTTGGTATCCATGCAGCTTTGGCTCTACAGCTGACTTTCCCCTAAGTCATGTTAGGGCATACTAAATATAGGACTGGGGTCAAGGCCAGTGGTAATGTAGAAAGAAGAAAAAGAATGAGTGGGACAAAAGCAGCCTGGTATCATGGAATTGCAATGGGTTTAGAATCAGCGGATCTGAGTTCAAATTCCAGCACTGTTATTAAATACTTATGTGAATATGGGCAAGTTACTATATCTTTCTGTTGCTTAGTTTCCTCCTCTATAAAACAAAGATGTTGTACTAGATAACCTCTAAGACCGTGTTGGCGAACCTATGGCATGTGTTCCAGAGTATGCCAGAGGGGGTTGCTCCCTTCTCCCTCTCCACATGCACCTGAGAAAATTTCTTCCATGACCTGCCCTTCTGCCCAGCAGCCTAATAGGAGCACTTTCTCCCTCCTCTGCCTGGGGTAAGGTGGGTGGCTCACATGTGGTGTGAGAGTTGCAGTTTGGGAACTTGATCTCTAAAAGGTTCACCATCACTGCTCTAAAGTCCCTTCCAATTTTAAATCTCATGATGTATGATCATTCCAGGATTTCTGCCAGCATAACCTGGTATAAATCTGGTTGTGATCACTCATTAGAAAGGTTGTGGATGGGATTCAAACTCTGAGTAAGGTAGGATTGGAAAACTCTGAAATTCTTTCCAACTCTAATATTCTGAGAATTTTCACTTGGTAGTGACTCAATCAGCCAATCAACCAGAATTTATTTAGTTCCTGATATGTTTCTAGCCCTAGGCTAGCGATTCTGGGAAAACAAAGAAATATGATAAGCTTATATTTATTCAACTTATATAATTTAGGATTAAGGAAGGTTTTAGTTGAGGAGATAAGACCAACATAGATGACATTATAAAAAGACATGGTGCAGTAGAAAGAACAGAGTCAAAAGTCCTGGGTTCAAACCCCACCTCTAGCTGCCTAATTTGTCTGAGTTACCTCATCTGTAAAATAGGGACTGAGGTTCCAGCCAAGTATAAATACTACAATGTGTAACAGAATATTATAATAGGAAACAATTCAGCATTTATGAAAAACATTTTAATCCACCCCCAACCCTAACAATAGATATTTCTATATATGGTACCACCATTCATCTTGTCATGCAAATTTGGAACCTTAGCATCATCCTCAATTTATACTTTCTTGCTCCAATCCAATCAATTGTCAAAACTTGTCAATTCTACTTCCTCAAAATTTCTCACATCTACCCATTTCTCTCTAGTCACTAACACTATGCAGGCCCACATCATCTCTTAACTAGACTATTATAATAGTCTCCCAACTGGTTTTCCTGCATCTGGCCTCTCCCCTTTCTAATACACCCTTCACATAGCCGCCATATTGAAATTCTTAAAGCAGAGATTTGACTGTGTCATTACCTTGCTTAAGAAGCTTCCATGGCTACCTATTGCCTTTAGAATGATATCCAGTCTTCTTTGTTTGACATTTAAATCACTTGACAATTTGACTGTATTCCCAGGGTTCTTAACCTCTTTTAAGTCATGGACCCTTTAGAAGTCTGGTGAACCCTATAGATCCCTCTTTTTTAGAATAATGATTTAAAATGTATATAATAAAATAAATAGAATTACAAAAGAAATCAATGAAGTCTAATTGGAAATAAAAATGTCTTTTCCCCCATCTAAGTTCATTGACTCCTTAAATCTACTCATGGACCCTTTAGAGGGCGGTGGGACCAAGGTTAAGAATCCTTGCTCTAGCCTATTTTTCAAAGCTGATAACATCTAAACCCCATACCTACTCCAACCAAACTATCTTTTTTTGCTGTTCTGAATATATATTCATCTTTCAACATCATGCTTTTTGTTCAGGCTGACTGCCCCTACCCTAACCCCTTGCTCTTCCCTTCCTCACTTAGGATCCTGAATTGAAGGTTTTAATGCTACTTCCTTCAGGAGGCTTTCCCCAATTTCCTACAGACAATTACTATGAATTTATTTCTGTATTATGTATTATTCTGTATAATATATTCTGTATTTGTCTGTAAACTTGCTCTATTCTCCACCATTTAAAATGACTAAAATGTAAGGTCCCTGAAGGCAGGAAAAATCTAACTACTATATGTGTATTCTCAGAAGCTAACATAGCATCTTGGACACAGTAGATATTTAATAAATGCTTATCCTTAAGCATTTATTCTGCTTATGTTATCTTATGCTTAAGAACCTGAATGATGAAGAGGAATCATATAGCTAAAAGATTCGGAGCTCAAAGGAGACGTCCAGGCCACATACTTTCGACTCTTCCTTTTTATAGATGGTCAGAAGGGCCTTCCTTAGATGGATTTCCAGTTTGTTTGTTTTTTAATTATTATAACCAACCTCCTCTCCTCTCCAAGCCAGAATTCATGTGCCACCTCAAATATACTCCCTTCAATTCTCCTCCACTAAAAGAAAAAGTGTTCCTACCTGCAGAAAGAGGTAGAAGAGTTCTCCTCAACTGGGTTCCATTGGCCTTCCCGTGCTACTGTTAATGTCTAGTTCCTACTGCTCCAAGCTTTCAGAGTTATCACAAAAAGTTTGTTATCTACCCAGCCAGTCATAAGCAAAACATATGCATCCCTGTCCTGGAAAGACACAAGTCCATACACACACAAGCTATTTCCCATGTTAATTAGAGTCACTTGCCACCCATTGGAAACAGAAATAACCCTGACTAAGCAAGGCCTGAGCAGAAATGCTGATGGATCCCAATGAACAGTGCAGAGCTGTCAGCAGCTGCCGTTTCCCATGCCCTGCTAGCTTTGGGGCTGCTTGAGAAGGGGAGGCTTCCTTCTGAATTCTGCTTCTAAGGGTTTGTTTTTTTCCCCCCAGAACATCTCCACATGGATTTCAGTGCCATATTGAAATGTTAGGCTGATTCAAAGAGCCAAGCTCCCTGAGAAGAGAGTGGTCCCATGGTGAGTTCCAGAGGACCAGCAGAACAGAGTTTCTAAATCATTCAGTATAACCAACATTGACCAAGATTCACCCCCACTAAGGACGAAGATGACAAACGACTCAGTGTCTGCCTGCCCTTTAAGGAGCTTCGGCGGGAACAAGAGAGAGTAGGCTAGGAAGGGGAATGTGATAACGGCAAAGCAGATCTCCAGAGAACCCTGGGGAGATCTAAGGAGAGAGAGAGAGAGCACTTTCCACTGGAGGGGGCAATAGGGAGGGCTTCGTGGAGGATCTGATCCTTCAAAGTAGGATTTCAACAGGGGGAAGATGTAGAAACAAGAACATTTCAGGCATGAGTAGCAACCTGTGAAAATGCATGGAGGCGGAGAAGGCAGGATGAGATCAGGGAACAAACCAGTCTGGGCTAGAACGTATCAACAGTTTGGATGGAATGTGGAGTTTGGAGAGTGCAAACTGGGCCTGGAAAGATAGGTCAGGGCCAGATGGTAGAGGGCCTTAAATGCTAGGCTGAGGAGGTCTCAGAGTCTTTGCCTTGAAGCATATCTATCATCTCATTTGATCCTCGCAGTAACCCTGGTGAGGTAGACGAGGCAGAGGTATTATTTCCGACTCACCAATGATGAAATCATTTGCCCAGAGTTGCATAGCTGGTAATTGGCAGAGCAGAGAATATGAACTCCTTAAGGATAGAGACAGTATTTTTGTTCCCCCCCCCCCCCCATCCTTAGCACTTAGCACTACGGGCCTATTATTCGACAAAGATTTGTGGCTGGTAAGTCGTTTTTCAAGACCCCATTTGGGATTTTTTTTTGGCAAAAATATTGGGGTGGTCATTTCCTTCCTCAGCTAATTTTACAGATGAGGAAACTGAGGTAGACAGGGTTAAGTGACTTGCCCAGGGTCACAAAGCTAGTAAATGTCTTTAGTTGTGCCAGGCATGTATTAGTTGTCTGATAAGGACTCAAACTCCAGTCCTCAAACTCTCAGTTAATACCTTTTTCCACTACATTTTAGTCTTCTCAAAATCTCATTGTTCTTGCGATTGAACAGTATAGTCATTGGCCTGGGACTTGGCCAAGCAACTACTCTTTTCCCAATGAAGTCAGTGTAGACAAAAGGAGTACTGGCACTGGTCCATGGCCAATTGCTAGATGATTTTGAACATACAATAGTTGAGCCTATCTATCTCTATCTCTAAGCCTCATCTATAAAATACATCTGTGAGTTAGTTAAAAAAAAATTTATTAAGCAACAATTTGTCCCAGGCTCTGTGCTATGCACTGGGGATGTAAATAAATCAATAAATATTTATTAAGCATCTACTGTGTGCCAGGCATCGTGCCAAACATTGAGGATAAAAAGAAAATTGAAAGGCAATCCCTGCCCTCAAGGAGCTCACAACCTAATGAGGGGGATGACACGAAAACAACTACATACAAATAGACAGTATAAATTGGAAATAAACAACATAGAGAATGCACCATCTTTAAGAAGAATTGCAAAAGGCTTCTTGTAAACTATGAGATTTTCACTGGGACTTGAAGGAAGCCAGGCTACCATATAATCTAACAGAACTGTGGGAAGATTCATGAGATAATGGATATGAAAGCACTTCAAAAGTAGAAAGGTGTTATTAATGTCATCATGGCAATAAGACCTTCTGTTATCACAAGAGTAACGATGGACTCTCCTAAAGGGATAGAAGTGCCACTGAGGTTCTAGTCAATTTTTTTGTTCAAACATTTTTCAGTCATGTTCAACTCTTGGTGACCCTGTTTTGGGATTTTCTTGGTGAAGACGCTGGAGTGGTTTGCCATTTCCTTCTCCAGCTCATTTTACAGCTGAAGAAACTGAGGCAAATAGGGTTAAGTGAAACTTGCCCAGGGTCACACAGCTAGTATGTGTCTGAGGCCAGATTAGAATTCGGGTCTTTCTGACTCCAGACCCAGCACTCTATCCACTGTGCCACCTAGCCACCAACAGAGGATCATACAATAATAGATACTGGAAAGGATCTTAAGAGACCATGAAGTCCAGCTCTTTAATCTTATACTTGAATGTAAGCTCCGAGAGGGCAGAGATTGTCTTGCTTTTTTGCTTATATTTGTATCCACAGGATTTAGTATAAACAGGGTTTAGTACCATGTCTGGTACATAGTAATTGCTTATTACATGATTGTTTCCTTCTCTCCTTTTTTCTACAGATGAGGAAACTGAGGCAAAGAGGTTACATGATCTGCCCAGGGTCACACAGCTAAGGTGAGTAAGTGTCTGAATCTAGATCTGAACTTAAGACTTCCTTACTCCAAGTTATATGTTCTATATACTAGCCACCTAGTTATATAATAGATTTACTTTCATATATTTATAAAAGGGCTTTAATTGATATTTTTAATGACCCCAGCTTTGTTTTGTCTAACCCATTTTCATTGATCCTTGGAAGACAAATATAATTACTCAAGTTTGCAGATGGGGAAACCAAGATCCAAAAGATTAAGTCATTTGGTAAAATCACAAAGCAAATTAAAGATATGTCCATTTTAATCCAACAGATCACAATAGTTGCTATTTGAATAGCATTTTGTTTTACAAAACATTTTATAAGCATTTGCTCATGAAAAACTCACAGAAACCCCATAAGGTAAGTAGGACAGGTATTATTATCTCCATTTAATAAATGATAAAGAAACTGAGGCTCAAAGAGATTTGGTTGTATTCACAGGCTCATACAGCAAGTTTCAAAGACAGGGCTTGAACTTGAGTCTCTTCTGACTCAAAGTTCAATGCCTCAATGATGTTTGATTGGTAAATCATCCTATATTAGATTATATCAGATACCAAAAGAAGCAGAAAATATTATCCTTCGATGCAGGAGCATGCTGGTAAATGTTTAACAACCAATTCTCAAAAAATATACTCATGACACCTAAGTTCAAACTACATTACTAAATTTTCTGCATCATTTTCTTAAGTCTAAACAATCAACAAAGCAATAAATCAAGCCCTGATAACATTTGTTGATTACTGAGGTATAAATGTTCATGCTAAAAACTGAGCCACCAGTTCCAACCTCCCCTAACCTATATCCCAAGGAGCTTACTGTCTTGAGAGGAAGACAAAACATAAATACCTAAAATAGTTTTTATGATTCCAAGTTAGCCAACAACACAAGGTAATATATTATTAAATGCCAATTATGTCGTTCTAACAATAAGTGAGGCAGCAGTTCATAGAAGGGAGTGTTGGGTGGAGACTGGAGTATTCAAGGAAGACTTTATGGAGGAAATGGGGCTTGAATTGAGCCTTGAAAGATGACAGATTTAGATAGGTGGGAATAAAAATAAAGATGAAGAGGCAGCAATGACTATGGCACAAGGTGGGAATGAGCCACAAAAAGAGGCAAAGTTTCCTGCCCTGGGGACCTTATGACTTGGTGAAGACACAAACATTCACATATACAATAATTATCTGATCACCTTATGGGACAGGACAGGACAAGGGCCAAGGGAATGAATACAATGAACACATACAGCAAGTGCCGGGGAAGGTCAGAATCAATCAATCATTTATTTAAGTACCTACTATGTGCTAGGCATTGAGCCTAGATATTCAAAGTTCTAATTAGTTACCTTCCCTTTTGTTTCTTTTGTTGAAATGTACCACTGTGGATTCAAGTTTTTCCCTTCTGCCAATTACTTCTGCTATGAAAGCCATAAGTCCAGCTTTAAAAATCCCTATTTCTCTTTTAAATCATTCAGGATTGTTCCATGTTCTCTCTCTGTCTCTCTGTCTCTCTCTGTCTCTGTCTCTGTGTCTGTCTGTCTCTCTCTCTCTTTGTCTCTCTCTCTCTCTTTCTCATTCTCTTTTTTAAACACTTACCTTTCATCTCAGAATCAATACTGTGTATTGATTCTAAGACAGAAGAGTGGTAAAGGCTAGGCAATGAGGGTGTAATGACTTACCCAGGTTTTCACAGCTAAGAATGTCTCAGGCCAGATCTGAACCCAGGCCTGACTCTCACTCCACTGAGCCCCCCAGCTGCCCCCTAGTTCCCTGTTCTCTTCAAGACTCACAAGGTCCTTGGTCTCATCAGGTTTTTAGTCATTTTTTTCTTCTCTGTTATGCTTATTCATAGGTATATGTGAGCTTTAACTGAATCTATAGGACATATTTCTTTGTCCTGTTAATATCTCCCTGGTTGGTTTATCTGTTTATGCTCAAGGTCTTTTAAGTTTTCTTCCTCCCCAGATCTTTGTTCATTTCAATCCCCTCCTTATCTTATTATCCCTCATTTCTCACTTTCTGGTTCTCTTCCCTCTGATGACAATTTCCTTGGGGCTAGCTATCAAAGCATCTCAGCCTTTTCCATATTGGTCAGTTTATAGTGATTTCTGCCCTAAGTAACTGCTGGGTAGAGGGGGACAGAACTGGACCTATCTGGATGTTGGAGCCTTTTTCTTCCGTTTTAGAGGGGTGCCATATAGTCCCCCCAATCACAAACACATAAACATACACACATTCTCCCTCTTTCCTCTGCTCTTCAGTTCTCTGGCCCACAGCCTGAGTAAATTTCTGCTTTTTGAAGTTTCACTATCTAAAACACTGGGAGGAGAGATGAAGTCAGGGTGTGGAGTTGAGTTCTGTTATAAGCAAGTGGGTAGGCTTGTACAGCCTTGCTTCTGGAGCATGGTGGGTGGGGTGAAAAAAGGGTAGAGGAGCCTATGTAAGGGGTTAGGGATTATTTGTCTTCTCTGCTGTTAGCTCATCAAATTTTTACCTTGTTTGGATTCTGGTATCCTAGACTGTGGAAACTGCTGAAATGGCTTCATCTCTGGTCCACAATTCCTATTTTGGAGAAGCTTGAGAGGTCAGGGGGATCAGAGAAAATGTCTGGTCTTCTATCTCTACGGTCACATGTCCTGGGAGTCCCCCTGTATACTAACTTTGAGGTTAATTTGCCCCCTTTCTTGATGAATTAAGTACATGGCAGGATCTTCCCCTCTATTCCATCCTCTTTCCTTAGCTTCTATACTTTGGATATATAAATTATATAGCATCACAAATCCTGATCCTGGGACCATTTCCATTCAGCTCTATATAGAATGGTCATGGTTTAGATCTCAGTATCTCTCTCTCTCTCTCTCTCTCTCTCTCTCTCTCTCTCTCTCTCTCTCTCTCTCTCTCTCACACACACACACACACACACACACACACACACACACATATTCAGGGGACTATTCCACTTTCATAATCTTGAACACAGAAATTTCCCTCTGAAAACAATTTTCTGTGTCTTCACTTTTCCCACCATCTCATTCCTCTTAAAACTATTCTTCATCCTCATTTCACTCTTTAGTTTCCCTCTCCCTGTTTTCCTAGCTTATCTAGACTCACTCTCCGCCCCATAACCTTTATCCATTAGTTAGCGTGTTCAACTATGCTCTGTCCTGACCTCTTGAATCCCTTGCCTCATTGCCCTTCTGCCAATCCTGAGGAATATTATTCAACCTTGAGTCACCCCAGTCATCTACCATGCTAGTGAAGGCTACTGAAAGAAGTAATGAAATTGTGTTGGGTGAGCCCACCACAGACTTGGGTCATTGGTCCCAACAGGACCTTTGTTGTTGCACGACAATCCTTTTATTCTTCTCTGGCCAGCACCCTCCTCACAGAAGCTGTTCTAAATTCTCTCTCCAAGCTGCCAATTCCACTCCAATTCTGCTCTCTCTCAGTAGATAACTTCATCTCCTGCTGAACAAGGAAATCAGCACTGCCTTTCATGGGCTACTTCATCTTTCCTCTGCCCCACCTTCAAAACCTTTCTGCATCATTGACCATTTTCTCCTCTTTTGCTCCAGTCAATTAGTGAGCACTTATTAAGTTCAATTTAATGCTAAGCTGTGCAGATAGAAAGTTGGGAAAACATAGTTCCCTCCCTCTAGGAGCTCAAATTCTAATGGGAGAGACAACATGAAATAATCACAAAGGTGAGGAAGCCCATCTCCTTTTACGGGCTCTCTCTTCTACTTGTGCCCTTGAACAATTCTCATCTGCTTCCTTCCAAAGTGTGTTCCATTAACTATTCTCTTTATCTTCATTCTCTCCTGATTGATAGGCTTTTTTTTTTCCTGCCTACAAACCTGCTCATATATCCCCACTTAAAAAAAAAACAAAAACACACACAAAAAACCTCTACCCACCCTTGTTAACCCTTTGAACTATGATCCCATACCAGTTAATCAACAAGAATTTATCAATTGCCGACTATTTGCCAAGTACTATCCTAGGTGACGAGTATGCAGAAACAAAAATAAAACAATCCCTGCCCTCAAGAGGCTTACAAATAAATACATATGTGTGTATAGTTTTTACATTTAATGAAAATATATAATTATATTTACTTATATATGTTTTACTTATCAAATTTAAATTAAATATTACTTATATTTAATACTTAAATATATTATAACAAAATATATATTATTTTAATAGATTATCCTTTCTAGCTCTTTTCACCAACTATATGTATATATATACATATACACACCCACACACATATATGTGGGTGTGTATATATATGTGTATGCATACGCAAATTCCTTCTGATCTTTTTATAGCTTTTAATATTGTTTGAGTATTCCTTTCTCCAGAATATTCTCTTCTCCTTTGACTTCTGGGACACTGTTCTCTCTTGACTTTCCTCCAGGCTATCTGATTGCACGTTCTCAGTCTTCTTTGCAGGTTTTATTTCCACGTAACTTTTCTGAGACTCGGCTTCCTCATCTATAATCCAAGTGGTCTGAACTAGGTTTTCCCAACATTCCTGTGACATAAGGCTGGGGTAATATTTAGGCACACCTTTCAAATCATTTTCAGGTACATTTTCAGATTAGTAGACAAAAGTCTAAGTTTTACTAACTTAATAATGATGATGGTGATTACACTAATAATCTGAAGATTAATGGATATTGGGATGATAAAGATCAGGACTTCCTGTTAATAGGTAGGGTCCAAAGCTACTCCTATATTCTAATTCTCTAGGCCTTTTCTTTAAGGATCTGGAAGGGTTTCTCGTTTCTATCTGCCTATGAATTGTGGGCTCCTGTTCTAGATGTGTGTGATCTATTTAGGTGACCCAGCTTGGCGGTGTTGCTAACCCTCCCTTCTCCTTTGGGGATGAGGTGTGTCAGTTTAAGTCCATCTGTCCTAAACTCCCTCCCTCTCTAAGGCCTTGCTCCCATGGAACAGATCTAGGCTTTGTTCCCTATTACTCAATATGGCTCCCAGGTGCTGAGAACAGACGGATCTCTGTTTGGCTGACCCTGCTCCTGGCATGCTCCCTTCTCCACCTACTGAAGTGTGGGCCCTAGAAAACATTCTGGGGAAGATAAGGGTCACCCCAGAAGTGGGAGGCTAATCTTGGGAGGAACTGATGCAATTTTGGTCTCTAACAACACCCTCAGCCTGGGGCAGGGATTAGAGGCAGGATCAAGAAATGAATTCTCAGCCTATCCTCATTTTGCCGCTCCATCCAAGGCCATCAGGGAGCCGTGGAAAGGGCACTGGCTCTTTGGTCCAGGATCTGGGCTCCTGGCTTGTTACTCTGACTCTGGGCCACTTCTCTTGGCCTCAGTTTCTTCCTGTGGAGCACTAGATAGAGCAGACTTAGGTCGGAAGGCCATGAACTTGCTTGTTTTTAGGCCTCTTCTGCCTAAATGTGTCCTTGGCTTTATGTCACAGGGCTTGAGACACCACCTAGTTCAGTCCACCCAGATTGTAGACGAGGAAGCCGGGTGTCAGAAAGGTAAGAGGAAGGTGAACCAGCAAAGGAGAGGGAGAAGGAGTCTCGGGTAGGAGGAAAATCAGGAGAGAACCGTGTCCTACAAGGCCAGGGAGGAGAACGTTCTGGAGAAAGGGTGCTCCGGAGATTTCCCTATCATGGGCCTTCCGTGTAGTCTTCTGAATTCTATTCTATGTACCTAAACACACTAGTCTGAGAAGGGGTCCCTGGGCTTCACCACACTGCCCAAGGGGCTGTGATAAAACGAAACAAAACAAAACAAAAAACCACCATTAAGAACCTCAGGATTAGATGATCAGTACCGTTACTTATAGCTCAAAATCCAGATTCTTATTATTTAAAATCCTTCTTCCTCTACGAAGCCTTTCCCAACGACTTCTGCTAATATTGGCCATTCTCCTTTAGCTCCATGGGCCCTCTAGCCAAAGACTCTGTCTCTGATGAGGATCCACGAGAACCCTCCCTGACGTTCTCTCTGGAGAGGATGGCCTTTGTCGATTCTACCTCCCTTCCACCATTCTAGCCTCACATTGACTGCCGAAGGGTGAATTTTAAGACTTCTCCCAAACACTAGCAAACTTCTTGAAAACTTTTTTTTTTTGGCACAGAGACTGATACACTGTGGTTCAATAGAATGTAATAGACGTCTCCATTTGTGGCAAAGCAGTGATTAATAAAAAAAACCACCTTTTTTTGGGGGGGTTAGGAGAGGATGGTGATTTGTTCATTTCTCGGAGACTATACATTTTTCACGAGAAGAGTAAAGATAAAATAAAAACCATTTTCCCATAAGGGGACTCTAAGTGCCTTATAAAAAGGAACTCCCTTCCATTTTAATTCATGACCCTAGTGCCTCCCATAGTGCCTTGCCCAGAGTAGGTATTTAATAAATGCTTATTGCATTGGGTGGACAAAGAGTAAACCTATGACCAGTTGCTGGACTTTGATAGGAGAGATATCTAGGAATTCTAGGGGAACCGCGTAGCCTGCAAGTCAATCTTTATTCATCACAGTTTATTTACCTTTAATGGGGGAAGATGATTGGTGAGTTGGTAGAGAATAGGTTTTAATGGATGAGAAGGTGGCTAATCCAGGTCCAGCATACAGGGAAGAGCAGGGCTAGATGGGGGCATCAGGAAGCCAGGGAATCATACAAGGTGATTTGGTGCAAAGACAGGCAGAATAAAAAGTAGAGATGGAGAGGGGAAGGTGGGGCCTGGAGTTTAACTTTGGCAAAGACAGGGCTTTGCTGCTTAACAAAAATCGTCCATATATATAGATCACAAGGGTGAGTGGGATTTGCATACATTTTTCTTCTCCTTAAACGTTGTTATCGTTAAATCATGTCTGAGTCGATGTGTATGGGATTTTCTTGGCAAAGACACTGGAGTGGTATATTTCCTTCTCCAGTGAATAAAGGCAAACAAATGTCAAATGACTTGTCCAGGGTCACACAGCTAGTAAGATCTGATTTGAATTCAGGTCTTCCTGACTCCAGGCCTACTGCTCTATCCACTTAGCCACTTAGCTGCCTCCCCTTAAGATGATGATCATCTTTGCTTTGGGCTACCAGGATGACCTAGAAAAGGGCAACCCATAACTTGAACCCATAGCTTCATTTTCCCCATGACATTAAATTCAACAAACATTAAGGCCTATTACCAAGGTCAAGAAGCTGTGTTATGTGGGAGAGACAGAGAGAGACAAAGACAGAGAGACAGACAGAGAGAGGGAAGAGAGAGGAAAGAGAGAGAGATGAAGGGAAGGGAAGAGAAGGGGAGAAAAAGAAGGAAATAAGGAAGGGAAAGAAAGAAAAAAGAAAACAAAGTCATAAAATCATAGATTTAGACATAGTCAGGACTTTATAGGTCATCTAGTCCAACCCACTCATTTTTTCAGACGGGGAAATAGGAATCGAATGAACTATACACAGTCAAACATGTGTTAAATCATCTGAACCCAAGTCTGCTTTTGTGTACTCTAAATTCAGCTCTTTCCTCTGTATCAGAAATTAGTTCCTTGGGGGCAGCTGGGTAGCTCAGTGGATTGAGAGCCAGGTCTAGAAATAGGAGGTCCTGGGTTCAAATCTAGCCTCAGATACTTCCCAATTTAGCCCCCTTGCCTAGCTCTTACTACTCTTCTGCCTTGGAACCAATATACAATATTGATTCCAAGATGGAAGGTAAGGGTTTATTGAAAGAAAGAAAGAAAGAAAGAAAGAAAGAAAGAAAGAAAGAAAGAAAGAAAGAAAGAAAGGAAGGAAGGAAGGAAGGAAGGAAGGAAGGAAGGAAGGAAGGAAGGAAGGAAGGAAGGAAGGAAGGAAGGAAGGAAGGAAGGAAAAAAGAAAGAAAGAAATTAGTTCCTGCTGAAAAGAGTTTATCATTTAATAACACTCCCTTTTCTCTCAGAATTTAAGGAAGGAAGGAAGGAAGGAAGGAAGAAAAAGAAAGAAAGAAAGAAAGAAAGAAAGAAAGAAAGAAAGAAAGAAAGAAAGAAAGAAAGAAAGAAAGAAAGAAAGAAAGAAAGAAAGAAAGAAAGAAAGAAAGAAAGAAAGAAAGAAAGAAATTAGTTCCTGCTGAAAAGAGTTTATCATTTAATAACACTCCCTTTTCTCTCAGAGTTTCTATCCAAGGCTATAGGGAGGAGCTCATAAAGGAATGCAAAACTATTTTACCCAACAGAATGAATACTTTTTAATATTTATTAAAATATAAACACTCAGATTAGAGGGAAACTGGTTGAAAGGTAAGCAAACAGTGAGAAGGGAGGAGAAGTCTGATTATCTCCTAATCTGGAGAGAACATGATTCTGAATTAGCAAATGCTTGTTGCTTTACGTGGCTCTTATATGAGGCTGTAATTTGTCATCTGAATTGACTGAGCATTGTGCTCAGTAAGGAATGACAAACAGGATGATTTCAGAAAGAGCTGGAAAGACCTCCATGGACTGATACAGAGTGAAATAAGCAGAACCAGGAAAGGGTTGTACCTAGAAACAGCAATACTGTGGAATAATCAAATGTGATGGATTTAGCCTCTCTCAGATTGAATTGTCTGCCAGCCGGGGAATGGGGAAGGGAAGGGAGGGAAGGAGATAAGGTTGATCATTTAACTTATTGGAAATTTAATATCACATGTAAATAAAAAATATATTAAATGACCTGATGAAGCAATGAGCTTCTGAATTACCTGAATTACCTGAGTCAATATTGGAGCTGAACCTGCTGGTAACCCTAATTTTTCTTACTGGTTTGCTGAATTTTAATGAAAGAGAAAGAACCCCACTGCCCTGACCTTAGTCACCTCTTGGAGAGATTTTTTTTGGGAGTCTATGAATTTGGATGGGGGGAAAAGCAGTATCTTTATTTTCACTAACTTCCACTAAAATTTAGCATTTTCTTCAATTGTGAATTTAATAAGCAGTTATTCTGGGAAGAGGTTCACAGGCTTCACTAGGCTGTCAAAGAGTTCACAGGACAAACAAAATAAGATTAGGAACTCTGGTTCTCATGGAACTGGGCAGAGTACAGTGGGGCTGGAGGTATGGAATAAGGCTCTAATGTCTCCAAACAGACAGAACTGCGTGCCTTTGGATTTTTGCTCTTCCTTCTTTGTAGGCCTCAAGGATTAGAGCTGATTCTCTGTGTTGTGCTGGCTGACTTTACACAAAGGCAGAGGAAACAATTATTTACTGGTTAAGTGGAGCAGTGCCTAGGGCATCCAGCCGGGAGTCAGGAAGTTTCTTCTTCAGGAATTCAAATATGGCCTCAGACTCAAATATAGCCATGAGACCCTGAGCAAGTCACCTATTTCCTCCTCTGCAAAATGGGCTAAAAAAAGGAAATGAGAAACCATTCTAGGATCTTAGCCAAGAAAATCCCAAATGGAGTCATGAAGAGTTGGCTAGGACTGAACTCAACAAAAACAAATGCAGTCTCAAGGCCATCAGGAAGACTTCCTCCAAGACATGCACACACATCTTGCTTGGAACTTCTCTAATGATGGACGTGGCTCATTTTGAATGAAAAAAAAAAAGGCTTCTGGGAGAGAGATTGCAGCTACATTCCTAGCACAGACAACTGTGTGCTGGGCACTGGGCTACTTTCACACTAAGCTTTCAACAATCTATATCAAGGCTTTCCTGAGTGTGGCTAGCAGGAAGAAAGGGGGAAAGAATAAGAGAACGCTGAGAAGCCTACAAGGGAAGAATGTTTCTAAAGAAGGAAAGGGTGAGATTAGCCGACTCCTCACTCTAAGGCTGGAGCGAAGGATGTTCTTTACAAAACGCCAGGTACTCTTCAAAGGTGAGTTATCATTCTAAGGAGAGAACATTCCAGGGGGAGGAGCTGGTTGGAGAACTTGTTTGAGGTGACATATTCACAACTGGGAATTATGACACATAATAATAACTAATTTAAGAGTTTATAATTTCATTGAACAAACAGTTATTGAGGTTAGTCTTCCAGTCAGAAGGACCCAAGCTTCTGTCCTGCCTCTGACTTGTCCTGGTTGTAGGAACCTAAGCAAGTCTCTTAACCTGCCCCAAAGCAGTAAGGTGACACTGAACATTGCAGAGAAAGTGTCAGTCTTCATTGATTAAAAAGAAGCTTCTCATTGTAAATTTCCCAGTACTCAGCGCCGTGCCAGGCACATAGTAGGTATTTAACAAACGTTTACTGATAGATTAAAAAATCTAGCCTATTCCCTATTAGACAACTGTGCTTACAAAGCACTTTCTTCCTCTGTTTGGCCCTTCCTAACCTGGTCCCTCCTACCTTCCCAGTCTTCTTATATCTTACCCCATCCCTTACGTGCGTACTCTGTGATCCAGTGGCATTGGCCTCCTCCCTGTTCCTCCAACAAGACCCTTCATCTTCAGTCTGGCATTTTCTCTGCCTATCCCCCTGCGTGGGATGCCCTCCCTTCTTATCTCCATTTCTTAGCTTCATTCAAGTCTCACCAAAAATCCCACCTTCTATAGGAAGCGTTTCTAGATCCTTCTGGAATCTAGTGCCTTCCCTTTGTTGATGGCTTCCTATTTATCCAGTAAATAGCTTGTTCTTACACAATTATTATCCTGCTGTCTCCCATGTTAGAGAGGGAGCTTCTGGAGTACAGAAATTGCCTTTTATTTTCCTTTGTATCCTCAGCACTTAACACAGTGATTGGCACATGGTAGGTGCTTAATAAATATTTATTGACTGGCATTGACTAGGACACAGGCAGTGTAAGGATTACTGTCTCCTTTCTATAGATGAGAAAACAGGCTTAGAGAAGTTAAAGTGACTAAGCTTTATTCAAAAAGCTAGTGTGTAAGGCATCTGGACAATGATATATGTTATAGATTGGAAAATGGGAGTAGCGGGGTAGCCTAGTGGATAGAGCACCACGCCTGGGCTCGGGAGGACTTTGGTACATCTGGCACCAAACACTTTCTAGCTGTATGATCCAAAAGTCATTTTACCCCATTTGCCAAAAAAGGGAAAACAAATAGAACTAGGACCAAAGAAACCAGGGAAGGTGACTCCTGCAATAATCCAGAGGTAATGAGGCCCTGAACAGCAGTAGTGGTGATGCAGGAAAGGGACAAGTGAGAGCAATGTTGAGGACCACAAGACTCGGTGTCGCTGGTCCTTCATTTTTGAGGACCGTGGCATCACACGGCGATGTCTTCACTTGTGCACGAACTGGGTTTAAGTGAAGCCGAGCTGCACAGAGTCATCAGCCTCACTCTCTCTTCCAGAATCATCAAATCCACTGGCAGGACAAAAGCCAAGAGGACTGGCTGTGACCTGGGATGCAGTGGAGGACCTTGTGCTGACTGTCTGGCCATGCTCCCCGCTCCACAACACTTGCTTCAAGCTGCCTTCACAGCTGTTGGAACAAACAGTCCTCATCTGCCCATTCTGCTGGAGGAAGTTCTCGCAGGCTTTGGGTAGACATTCCCCTTAGTCATCAATGGGTTTGAGGCCTGTCAGTTACCCTCAACCTGGTTTAGCCTGTCTGCTGAGATTTTTTTCCTTTTGTGGTGCTCATTTATATTGCCAAATATATGCATGTGTGTGTAGGTATATACCTATATATACATATATACCTATATGGAGTCATAGATATTCATATATATGTGTATTTATATATACATATTTATTTTAAGTTGAGTTGGAACTGGATTCTCATTCTTTTACCTCCCCCATTCCCATTTTAACAACAAAAAACGACCCTATCCTCTCCCTTTTCCCTTCCCCAATCCCTCTAAATGATACATGAGCAAGAACCAAAAATGACACCGTGTTATGAGAATTATATATATATAAAAGAGTGAACACTGTGTAGAAGGTCTTGGAGATAGTCTTTAAAGAGTTGCAGTTTCTTTTTGGTCTCTCAAACTCTACAAGTTTTGTCCCTCCATAGAAGATTTACCAACTCTGCTCAACAAAGTACTAAAAAAACCCTAAAACAAACCCTCTTCCTGAATCCCTTTGTCTCTCCCTTGGGAAAGGCTGACAAACTTCTCCAGCTTGGATACCTGGCATGCCACAGTACAGAAGCAAAGCACCAGCTGCTTTGTCTAAAGGCATCTCCTCAAGCCACCCTGAGGTCAGCCGAAGAGAAAAATTGTTTTTTGTCACCGCTCTCACCATCTGAAGTTGTTCACTGGGTGGCTGCTGCACATGCTACAGCTTCTTGGAGTCACAGGGGAGTGTTGGGTGAGAGGTGGACACCAAAAGTGGATGAGCAGCCCTGAAAAGGGCTCAGCAAGCTCTCACACCAGAGGTGCTGGTCCTCCTTGCACACACCTCAGGACAGGTGACCGATTAGATGTGGGATAAAAGGGAGAGAAATCCCAGATGATACTGTGGTTTCAAGAGTAGGTGAACTGAGAGGAAAGAGGATATCATTACTAGAAATGGAGAAGTTAAGAGGAAGAACAGGTTTGGAAAAGAAACGAGGTTGGACGCTTTCGAGCTTCGGGTGCTTAGGGAAATAAATACCCAGCTAGACATATCTACGAGCATGTCAAAATTTTATGATTCTATCAAGTCACACAATGGGTCTGTCTCTCTATTTTTCCTTACCACATAGTTTTGTCTCTAATTCCTTCCTATACAACAGAAACTCGGGTCTTGGTTTTACAAGACAATCTGGAGACATTACCAAGTAGCTAATGTTCATTGGCTGTGATGAGCTAGTCAATAAGAAACAGGAAACGCGGATGTTGTTGATGATTAAGGTTTTACTTGATGGTCTTCTGTAGGATGTAAGGGAATGATTGAAAGCATCAATTTATCCAAGTAATTTGCTGGTAATTTCCTAGAAAGCCTAGTGGTTACCAATGGCTGCCATGTCCTCCTTGGGTCATATAACAGCAGTAATGAATTCAGAGTGGTGTGATAGAAAGGGAGTGGCTGGTATTTAGAATTCACCACAAATTCCCTAGTCTTTACTTGGAATTTGCTTTCCTTGGAGATTGTGGTTAAGATGATGTCACTAATCCTGCTTTCAAACAGTCTAACATAAAAGGCATTCAAAATCAGGTAGTACTTGGATGACTTAAGAGTGAGCTCCTAGGGAACAGATAACCACCTTCAGATCCAGTATTGCTCAGTAAGACCTTCCATTTACTACTTCAGTGTTTTGTGTGTCAGTCTTGGACTCCTTAAAGGGCAGAGAATGTTTCCTTTCTGCTTGTTAAAAAAAATAAAAAAATAAATTCTACTGGAGATAATAGAGTGGCTGGGCATTGAATGGGAAAAGATAACTGAAAAAAGGAAGAAAGGACCTGTTTCTACAAAAATATTTATAGCAGCTCTTTTTGTGGTGGCAAAGAATTGGAAACTAAAAGGATGTGCCTCAATTGGGGAATGGCTGAACAGGTTGTGCAATATGATTGCAGTGGAATACTACTGTGCTATAAGAAATGATGAGAAGGATAATTTCAGAAAAAAATGGAAAGATCTACATGAACTGATGGTGCAAAGCGAAGGGAGCAGTACCAGGAGAACATTGTACCCAGTAACAGGAATATTATATTATGAGCATTAATGTATGACTTAGCTGTTCTTAGAACTACAATGATCTCAAGGATTAATAATGAAAAATGTCATTTCCTCAGAGAAAGAACTGATGGAGTCTGAACATAGATCAAGACATACTATATTTTACTTTATTTCTTTACTTTTGTTTATTCAAATTCTCTTTTACAAAAGGATTAAAATGGAAAGATGTTTCACACTATTATGCATATCAAATCTATATTAGATTGCTTGCCATCTCAGGGAGGCAGGGACAGAGAAGAATGAGCATTTGACTCAAAACATTTTTTAAAAAAAGGTTAAACTTTTTTTATATAATTGAGGAAAAAATGTAATTTTAAAAATAATGAAAAGATAACTGATACCAGGGAGTACAGGCTAAGCAATAGAGAGTTCGGAGGAGAAACAGACCACTGTGGGTAAAAGCATTCATGGAAAAAAGACAGAGCATACTAATATGAACCAATTGGTAAAGAATACATATAACTTCATGATATATTTAACCGTATAAAGAAGAAGAGAGTAACAAATATGCATTAAGCACTTATTTTTATAGGTGGAGAAACTAAGACAAGCTGAGTTATCACTTCACAGGAGTCATAATACTAGTAAGTATCTGAGGCAGGATTTAAACCCAGGATTTTCCTGACTCCAGATTCAATGAGGTATCCCACACACTCCTAGCTGCTTCCATGAGTTCTAATATTTACAATGAATGCCAACAACAACAAAAGAGACTTGAAAGAAAAACCTGGGGCAAGAGAAGATAGAGGAAACTCGCAGGAATAGGGCCACTGATTGATACTGGATGAAATGATAAAAGAAGATAGAAAGAAGGAAGAACTATTCACACTCCCTTATTGGGTCTGTTTTCTGCCAAGAAAAGCAAAACAAAAAAATGAAACCAGAAAATACTATGTAACAGGAATGAAAGTCAAGATAAATGAGGAGATGGTAAGTAAAAGAGGATTAACTACCCTAAATGAGGTCAAGTCACCAGGTTTAGACTAACAACATTCTCAGGTATGAAAGGAACCTGTGGAGAGGATTGATGAGACATTGTCTAGGCCATCTGATTGGGTGATTTTAGGCAAGTCACTTAGCCCTTCTGATCCTTAGCTTCCTCAACTGTCAATTAGGGATAATAGTACTTGCTCTGCCTACCTTACAGGATTGTTGTAAGGATTAAATGAGATGATTTACGCAAAAGTGCTCACACTCTAAACTGGAAGGAACTATGCAAGTGCAAAAGCATTAAAAAGTATTAAGAAACAGGAATGAACATGGGGTGTGTCCTAGTGAATAGGACACCCTTTCATTTTTATTTCTCCCCCAGAACATCTAATACAGGGTTGGGCACTCAGTAGGTGCTCATTAAATACCTGTTCATTCAATTATTGACGGAGCTAAAGCATGGGAGGAGGATGGCAATTTTAGTATTTCTACGGATGTCCCTTCTCCATGATAATAGGGTAAAACTGTGATGAATCATGGAACTGACCCCTGAATCCTACCACCTTAGACAAAGTTCAAGGCAGCTGTGCTAAGCGCTTTACAATTATTATCTTATTTTATCCTCACAACAATCCTAGAAGGTGAATCCCCATTTACAGATGAGAAAATTAAGGCAAACAGAAATTAAGTGACTTGCTCAGTCACACACCTATTAAGTGTCTGAGGCTGGATTTGAAGTCAACTCTTCCTGCCTCCAGTGCTCTATCCCCTTCACCGTCAAACTGGCTCTAGAAATTCAGAAAAAGTCACAGTGAGACATTTGTATAGCTTAGTCTGGCATAGGGAGACTGACGAGGCCTATAGACATTGTGGATGAGTTCCATTCCAGTCCATAGCTTCTGCACATTTTTTCCAGTTCTGTTTTCTGAGACTAAGTGAAAAAAAAAAGATAAATACTTTCTCTTTTTCTTTTCCAGGAATTCCTATTGACTGGGAACTTGTTTCTGTCTACAAATATGCCCATGCCTCCCCTATCCTCAACAACCCTCACTTGGTCCATCCATCTTGCTGTCTGCTAACTGTAGGTCTCCCAAAAGGGATATCTTGGCACCCTTTTCTTCTTCCTCTATATTATTTAATCATTAGCTCTAAGACTGATGATTCTCAGATCTATTTATTTATCCTTAACATCTCTACTGACCTCCAGTCTTATATTTTCAACTGCTTATTCGACATATAGAATTGGATGTTCTGTAGATATTGTAAACTCAATATATCTAAAATTGAATTTATTTCATCTCCCCCCAAAACCTCCCCACTTCCAAACTTCCCTATTACTGTTGCAGGCACTATTCTTCCAGTTCTCAGTTTGCAACTAAGATGTTATCCTTCACTTCTCTTTCTTTTACTCCCTCCCTCCCTCCCTCCCTCCCTCCTTCCTCCCTCCCTCCTTCCTTCCTTCCTTCCTTCCTTCCTTCCTTCCTTCCTTCCTTCCTTCCTTCCTTCCTTCCTTCCTTCCTTCCTTCCTTCCTTCCTTCCTTCCTTCCTTCCTCCCTTCCTCCCTCCCTCCGTCCCTTCCTTCCTTCCTTCCTTCCTTCCTTCCTTCCTTCCTTCCTTCCTTCCTTCCTTCCTTCCTTCCTTCCTTCCTTCCTTCTTTCCTTTTTCTTTCTAAAACTCCTACCTTTCATCTTAGAATCATTGCTAATATTAGTTCCAAGACAGAAAAGAGGTCTAGGTAATTGGGGTGAAGTCACTTCCCCAGGATCACACAGCTAGGGAAGTATTAGAGACCAGATTTGAACCCTGTACTTCCCATCTCTGGGCCTGGCTCTCTAACCACTTAGCGACCTAGCTGTCCCCTGACTCCTCACTCTTTCTCACCCTCCATATTCAGTCTGGTGCCAAAGCCTGTTGAATTTACCATTGTTAACACCTTTCTCATCTGACCCTTTTGTAACTCTGATACTTCTACCACTCTGGTGCAGGCCCTCCTCACCTCCTAGCTGAACTACTGCCATAGCTTGCTGGTGGGGTTCCCTGCCTCCCACCTCTCCCCTCTCCAGCTCATCTTCCATTCTGTTATCATTTTTAGTCTTTCCATAACTTACACTCTATTACTCACAGACACTAAAATCTACTGACTGGTCTTCCTGCTGTTCTTTGAACAAGGCACTCCCTATCTTGACTCCAGGCATTTTTTCTGGCGGTCCCCCAGGCCTGGGGTTCTCTACTTCCTTGCCTTTCTCCTAGCTTCCCTAGCTTCCTTCATTTCCCAGCTAAAACCTCACTCTATGCAGGAGGTCTTTCTGTATCTCCCTTAATTTCAGTGCCTTCCCTCTGTTGGCTATTTTTTATTTATTCTGTACATATTTGTTTCTACATAGTTATTTACAAATTATTCCCACCATTAGATTGTGGGCTCCTCCAGGGCACAAACTGTCTTTTATTTTTTATTCCTCTGTGTTTAGCACAGTGCTTGCTACATAGTAGGTGCTTAATAAATGGTTATTGACTGACTACTTGAAGAAAGCTGTTGTACTTAGCCCAAATCTTTCCTTTTCCAAGTTAAATGTCCCTAGCACACTCAGTCACCACCACCCTAATTGCCTTATCTTAGATGTTTGTTCTCTTCTCTCTATAATTTTAGACAAATAGGATCAAGTGACTTGCCTAGGGTCACACAGCTAGGAAGTGTCTGAGGAAAGATTTGAACCAGATCCTCCCAATTCCAGGCCTGATGCCCTATCTTCCTAAAATGTAGCAATGAAGACTAAACACAATTCTCCAGAAATAATATGATTAAGGGCAAAGAACTGTGGAGCTGGCCTGCTCCTTAATACCTGTGGACTTTAGACTGGTGCCTTCACTTGTCTGAGATTCAGTATGTTTGGGTTTTTTTTTTTCCCTTTGTGAAATAAGAGACTGAGACCAGAAGATCTTGATGTTCCCTCTAACTCCAAATCCTAAGCTCCTACAGTTCTGAACCCTACTTTTCTTCTGCTGGAAAATAATTTGAGTCTGAGAATAAGGAAGCCTCTCCCTGTCCTGCTTCGAAACACAGTTTTCCTCTGTTTGCTGCCCTGCCTTTTGGGGGCCAGCTCAGTGGATAGAGCATTGGGCTTGCTATCAGGAAGTCTCATCTTCATGAATTCAAATGTGGCCTCAGACATTTACTAGCTGTGTGACCCTGCGCAAGGCAAGTGTTTGCCTTAGTTCCTCATCTGTAAAATGGGCTGGAGAAGGAAATGCCTAATCACTTCAGTCTCTTTGCCAAGAAAACCCTAAAATGGGGCCATGGAAGAGCCAGGCATCACTGAAATGACTGAACAACAACTACTACTTTACAAGGATATTGAGAGATAATTGAGAGTCCAGACGTGAAAGAACTTGGGGAAAGAAAAGTACAAATGGTCTCTGAGTGCTTGGAATCAGCATTATTAAGATTTGTGGAATGGAAAATCACTGAGCCTGGAGACACTGAATTATTTCTCCCTGAAGCTTAGAGTACAACTTGCCCAGGTCCCACCTGTGGAGAAACTGTGTGGAAAATCAACTCATCCTTGCAGTTTTAAGGAACTCAAAGCTTTTCATGACCCTCAGCAAGTGCTGAATATCTCAGCAGAAGTCTGGGAGGCAGCAGGAGGTTCAGGGAATGGCATCTCTGATGCAAGGAGACCCTCTAGAATGAAAGACTCTATAAACCTCTAGCATTTCATTTTCCTTCCCTTGAATCAATTCTGGGCCACAACTTGAACACACTGTGGACTTGCTTGGGCCTGTTCTCTTCTGTTAATGCAACAGTATTTTCAGTCCTAGGCATTTCACTCACTGATAGAACAAATATTTGCTGAGCAACTACTAGATGCCCAGACCTGTGTTTGAGACACAAAAGAAAAGATCAGTTCTCTGCCCTTCAGTAAGTTTCGATCTAATTTGAGGAGACAGCTTTTCATGGGAGAAGTAAAGGACTATGGGTGTGGAATTTTATGTATGCCGTCAGAGTTGGTGGCTGAGTTTGTTAGTTTTGCTCAACTATTTTTCTGTTACAAAAGACAGTGGGTGGATGGGGTGGGAGGAGACAGGTATGATCATGATGTAAAAAAAAAACTATCAATAAAACCTAATAATTATAATTTCAGGAGATAAGACCGACACATGAAATATTTACCAATTATATGTCATGAAGACAGTATATTTTGGAAATTAAAGAATAGCATAGTCTATTGGACTTCAAAAAGTAGAGAGCAATGACTATAGGTTAAGATGATCGAGGAGATGTGAACTCAAGTGGGATCTTGGATGAAGATTTTTGTAAATTAATTTTTATTGACATGTTTTGTTTTGACTCCTACATTTTGCAATGTATTCCTTCTCTTCTCCCTCCCAGAGGGAGTTTTTTTAAACTTTTATTTTAGAATTAATACTAAGTATTGTTTCCAAGGCAGAAGAGTGGTAAGGACTAGACAAATGGGGTTAAATGACTTGCCCAGGGTCACACACCAGAGAACCATTTCTTATGATGAAAAATAAAAAGAGAAGTCATTTTTAAAATCGTTCAGCAAACTAATCATCCCATCAAAAATGCCTACTGTTCCACATCCTCTGCAAAGGAGTTGAAGGAGAGAGTGCCTTCTCTTAAGTGATCCTTTCTCAAACTTTCCACAGTGACAAGTGACTTGCAAACAATTAGGTTGATTCTGGGTCAGATATTTCTTACCCCACTCCATGACCGTTAACTACTTTTGCTTTCACTGTCATGCTAGCTGGAAGGGATGTAATAATTCATCTAGTCCAACCCCTTTATTTTACATTTGAAGAAACTAAGGTTCATAGAAGGTAAAGGGACTGCTAAGTGTCAGGATCCGAATACTGAGTCTATTGGTTTCATATTTAAATATTGGGTTTAAGTTTTTTTAATTAGTTTATTACATTAAAGTTCCCAGTTTCTCCCCTTCCCTTCCTTCCCCTCCCCACAGTAGGGAAGAAATCATTTGATAGAAAAAATATGTATATAAAAGTATGTCGCGGATGTTTCTATTGAACTGTTCTTGTTCTGGAGTTATGGACATTCATGGTTATTCTTCAAATGATGTTTCAGTTACTGTGTGTAATGTTCTCTTGGTTCTGCTCCTTTTGCTCTTTGTAATTTCATGTAGCTCTTTAAATATTATGGTACAGACTGTTTCTTGGCAAAATTAAAACCCCAGCAAAATTTGTCTCAAATGGCTCCCAACTTCCTTTATCGTACTCCACTGACCCTTTCCATATCTTAATTCTTTCTTTATTCTCCGACCCCTCCTCTACAACCTCAAGAATCTTGTGCCTCCACTTTCCCCCAGCTCTAGTCAGATAGCAAAAGAGATAGAAAGATTCTTTCATACTGAGGGGTTTCTTTTTCCCAGAGGGATTTGTGTTTTAATAGAGCATCCTTGAAGTAATAACAAAGCTTCAGATAATGAAAGGAGTTTTGAATGTTTAAATTTCTAGCACTTGGATTTTTTTTTCATAGAGGGAGATGATTTCCCAGGATGCCTTAGACACACTGAAATTGTCTACACTATAAGACCAACTTTGATTGTTGGTGACAGAAAGATAAAGATGACCAGGAAGATTTAAGGGTTATCTGTGGAATGGAGGTAGCAAATCTTTATATTATTGTCTAGGAATTAAGATTCTAGGAGCAGCTAGATGGCCTCAAATACTTACTAGTTATGTGACCCTGGGCAAGTCACTTAACCCAGTTTGCCTCAGTTTCCTCATCCATAAAATGAGCTGTAGAAGGAAATGGCAAACCACTCCAGTATCTTTGCCAAGAAAATCCCCAATGGAGTCTGACAGAACAATGAGATTTGATTCAGATCATACAATGATCTCCATTTTACTCTGGGGCCACCTCTGGATGCCTTACCATCAATAGTAGTTCCATGCCGTTGAAGTAGAGTTACATAGAAACCCTGGGAGAGCAGGGACATAAACATTCTTATGTTCCCTTAGCACAGTACTTGACACATAGTAATCATTTGATATTTTTTATTCATTTGTTCATTTATTTATTCATATCCTTGCCTCAGAGGTAGCCAGAAGCTTTCCCCAGTTGAAACTCATTAGAGAACAAGGAGGGCAGGGTTAGCATCATGGGACTTAAAAGAATATGAATACCACAAGCTTGTTAAGTGTGACAAATGGTGTGTGACCTCTATTTGCTCAAGCTCAAGACTTGTTGGGAGATCCAGTATTTTTTCCCTCAAGCTTGACCTAGGATTGCATTTTCTTCCCTACCCTTTGAATCTCAGTGATGCCCACTTACTGAGCCACCTTTCCAGTCTCCAGATAGAGTTCCTGTATTAGTCCTCCATTTGGTTTGTCTTGAGCTTGCTACTCTGGTAGCTGGCATGTGATCTCATGAACCAGAACTCTCCTAACCCCAGTGGCACAAGCACAACAGAGACGTTTGCCACAATATCATGGAGGACTCTCAGCCATCAACCGAGGCTACAGTCTGGTTTGTCCCATGCCTAAGTGGAAACAGGATGAAAGGGGCACCGAGATAAACCTAATCCTAGTAGAGGAAAAGACAGAAAGAGTAGATGAAGATGCAATTAAATTAGTCTTCTTTCAAGGCAGAATGAAGACATGTTCTTTTTGGTTCTCAGTGGCTAAAAAAGCCAAAACCTATCACCATGAATGCCAAGTACAAGAAAAGCAGCTGAAAAATACAAGACAGAATCATTAGTAAAAGGAAAATTCTAAGAAAAGAAGCTCTTTGGAAAGAGAGCAACAGACAGTCCAAGTGGTGAAAGGTCATGAAGAGGGAAGTGGGCATAGGGGGAAGGAATAAGCATTTATTGAAAATCTATAACGTGCCAGGTACTGTGCTAAGCATTTGCAATATAGCATCTCCTTTCTCATTTGAACCTTACTACAACCCTATGAGGTAGATGTGATTATTTTTCCCATTTTACAAATGAGGAAACTGAAGCAGACAGAGGTTGAATGCTCTGTCTAGCACACTATCCACCACTGTATCATTGAGAGAGGCAGAGACAAGAGATAGACAAAATTTATTGAGAATTTACTATGTGCCAGGCTCTGTAGAAACAAAGATAGGTAAGACAATCCCTGTCTTCAAGAAGCTTATATTTTCATAGAGAAATAAAACCCACAAAGAAAGATGGAAACAGGGAGATGGGAGTCATGTATAGTGGCTCAGTAAAGGGACTTAGAGGCCTGGTTCAGGGCAAGATGAGACAAAAGCTCATCTATCAACCCCAGAGTCCCAGGGCTTAGAGTCCAAGGTCCTGAGGGCAGGGATGCAGACAGTGGCTAGAGTTGAGGTGGCATAGGATGGAGAGGTCCAAAAAGTGATGTGGAAGCTTGATTTCAGTGAGATAGACACAACCAATGGCGTCAAACTCAAAGAGAAACAAGAGCAACTAAACTGTGCATTGGGATCCTGCAGGCTGTCTATTGACTCAGTTTTGAAATGTAATATTATTTATGTTTTATTGGGATTGTTTGTATAAATATTTCCCAATTCCATTTTAATCTGGCCTTAGCCTCACCCAGGAATGTGGAGGCTGTAAGACAATGGACCAGTGATGCTGGCAAGCAATAATAGCAGGAAGTGGAGATGGCTAAGGGTCAAGGAACAAGAAGAAACACTGTTGTGTGAACGTATTCACTTCCAGGGCAGAATTCAATGACACTTGATGATACTGCTCTATTATAGAACTATATAGTCAAAGTTGGTCATAATGGTGGCCCCAAAATATCAAGGAAGCACTGAGCTGTGTGTGCTCAGCTTACTAAGGCAGGGAACTATGTAACATGTTAGAAATATTTCCACAAAAAAGGCAATATTTTTAAAATGTAGTCCCAAGGGAGCACAGATTAAAACATGTCTCTTGGAAATGACCAATGCAGGAATTTGTTTTGTTTACCTATACATACTTACTATAAGAGTTTTATTTTATTTTGGTTTGTTTTTTATTTTCAATGGGAAGGAGAGATTGAAGGAAAAGAAAGTAGATTTTTGTTCATTGGAAAAATAGAATTTACTTTATTTTTTTTTATTTTCTTACTGTTTTAGGAATTTTTTATTCAACTAGTTAATTTAGAATATTTTTCCATGGTTACAAGATTCATGTTCTTTCACTCTCCTCCCCACAATCCTCTCCTATAGCTAACATGCAATTCCACTGGGTTTTACATGCGTCATTGATAAAGGCCTATTTCCAAAATATAAAAATTAAGTTTAGACACCAAATTGTTAATTATCAAGAAATTTTATTTACTTTGGTCCCCCCCCCCCCCGCTTTTTAAAACAATCATTCCCTCCTCAGTCTAAAAGCATCTATGTAGAATAGTGGACAGAGTTCTGGACCTAGAGTTAGAAGGATCGAGTTTGAATCCTGCTTCCGAAACTAGTTCTGTAACCTTGAGCAAGCATCTTAGCCTCAGATTCTTCAGCTGTAAAAGGGGGATAGTAATTGCACCTACCTGGCAAGGTTGTGGTGAGGATCAAATGTATAAACATATAAAGTGTTCTACAAACTTTAAAAGTCCTTTCTTAATACTATTATTATTTGCAATTTGTCTGCTGGCTCCTCTATTTTAATCTGGCTCTATTCGGCCAATGTTTCTCAAATTAGAAACACCTCTTTCCTTGATCTTTAGATAATTGAAGGACTGTTAAAAATCTCCCCAGGAAAGCTCTTTGCCATAAGATCAAAGAGAATATTAAAAGGAGAAAATCAAAGTACCAAGTGAATGAGCAAAAGCTTTATATTACCTATCCAGGTTGGGGCTTCTGGAATGGATGACTTTGAACTATTGTGATGGTGTCTAGATAGTTTGGGTGGGATGATGTAGGTGTAGGAGAGCTACATGTAGAGTGGATCTGAATTGGTGTGGCCTGTCTACACTGCTTTATAAGAGAGAACATTCCAGAATTACCTGCCCCAGCACTAAAGAGGCTCTATTAGAAAGACGGCAAGGACTAAAATGAATACATCTTTCAAAAACACTTGGTTCTGCCACACTGATATCCAGAGTTTAACAAATGTTCACTAAGTATTTGTCCAAATCTTACCCATTCTTTGATGCCCGCCTTAAATATTATATCTCTGTGTAGTCTTTTCTGGCTACTCTAGTCCTGAGGGAGGGCTCCTTTATTTTCTGTATACAGCAGGGCAGCTTGGTGAGGAAGTGGATAAGAGCTGGGCTTGGAACCAGAAAAACTTTCGTGAGTTCAAATCCAGCCCCAGACACATAATGGATAAGTGTCCATGATAAGGTACCTCACCCTGTTTGCCTTCATTCTTCATCTGTAAAGAGTTGGAGAAGGAAATGGCAAACCACTCTAAAACCCCCAAATGGGGTTACAACTGAAATGACTGAATATCAAGGGAGGTCATTGTAAATAATACTCAGACACACTATTTTGTGCTATTACTTAACAGCAGTTATACTGTCAAAAGAGCTCTGGGTTTGGAATCAGAAGATCCAAATTCAATGCTAATTTTGCCATGGCGGGACCTTAGACAAATTATTTGACCATTCTAGGCTTCAAATTCTTTATCTGTTGGAGAAGATGACTTTCAATGTCTCCTCATACTATAAATTGATGATCCTAAAATATCATTAGGAATTTCTGTATTCATATATGTCTCTCTTCTGAATTCCCAACCAGAATACAAATTGTTTGAAGGCAGGAACAGTTTTATTTTTTGTATCACACAAGGAGTAGTGAAAAGAATGTGCTTGTAACAGTCAAAAGATCTAAGAATGAATCTGGGATCTGTGTCTTAATGTGTAAAGTGAGTTATTGGAAGCAGAAAGACCTGAGTTAGAATTTTGCCTCAAATGAAATGATTCTGGGCAAGTCACTTAACCTCTTAGTTTCCTCATTTATAAAATGGGTATAATAGCATCAACTTCATTGTCAAATGCAAATATATGTGTATGTATAAACACATACATAGATATGTAATTTTGTTAAGTTTTTCAGTTGTGCCTGACTTTTCAAGAGTCCATTTTGGAGTTTTCTTAGCATAGAGGCTAAAGTGGTTTATCATTTCCTTCTCTAATTCTTATTAGTTATGAAAAAACTGAGACAAACAGGGTTAAGTGACTTGCTCAGGATCACACTGCTAGAAAATGTCTGAGACCAGATTTGAGCTGAAGAAAATAAGTTTTCTTGATTCCCAGCCCAGTGCTCTGTCCACTGCACCACCTACCTGCCCATATGCGTGTGTATGTATGTATGCCTATGTATAATGCTTTCCAAACCTTAAAGTGCTTTATAAATATTAATGATTTTATGTGACCTTGTGGTTTCTCAACATGTCAGAATCTTATTTTCTTATCTTTTAAATGAAAAGAATTAGCTAATCTTATAGATTTAAATTCTATGATCCTAATTTCTAATAAAAGGTTGAACACAAAATTAACTTAATAAAAATTTTGTTGAATAAATTAAATAACTTATCCTATGTTTAGTTCTTGCCCTATTGAAAATTATATCCCAGATAGGGAAAATGTGTTCCATGTAATACTGATTTTATGGTATTTCTTGAAAGTGAATGCTTTTTCTACCAAATAAAATTCTTTTCCCCTCTCAAGCAAAGCTGCTCCTGTTTAGATTTCACACTTAATCCTTTTCTCAGAGCAAGAGACACAGGAACAAATTGCTTTTGCCACAGTGTGTCTTAGTTGGATGTTGTTGTAAACATCTCCAAAATAATTGTTTGAGGAGGCCACGGGCTCAGGGTCAAGGTGCTATTGACTACTACTATGAAGAAAAAATGCTTGTCATTGGTAAGACCACCTGAAGACTAGAGTGCTGAAGGAAAAAGGTACATTTTAGTTGCTGAAACTTCTTTTTTCACTTATTGCCAGAGCAAAGCTATTCTCAGAAGTTGTCAAGAGGAGCCTTTAAGAGCTGGTCATCTTTGTCATTTTGTAAAATATCCACCCAGAAAGAAAAAATGTTTGAGAATTTAAAAAATCGATTAGACCTTGAAGTCTTGAGCTCATTGAAAAAATGATGAACTCTTATAAATATATGAATATCCTGAGATGCATAACTGTTCCAAAATTATAGACAGGAATTTCCAAATGAAGCAAGAATACCGCAAAATGACCTTCACCATGCCACACGTCACTAAAAGTTAAGAACTTTACCCAAGGGATAGCGATAAATATGTTTGCAGAATCAGGAAAGTAATGGATACACTAACAATAACATTATAAAAAAAAGAACTAGGGAAGACTTGAGAACATTGATGGAGGCAAATGATCAATTGTGATTCTAGAAGGCTGATGATGAAGCAGACTCTACAACTTGAGAGAGAAGTGATGAATTCAAGATACAAGATGAAACATATGTTTTTTGGACATAGCCAATGTGGGAATTTGTCTTACTTGACTGTGCACATTTGACAAAAGGGCTTTGTCCTATTTCCCACCACCCCTCCAATGAAGGGCAGGCTCAGAGGGCAAAGGGAGTTAGGAATAGAGGAAGGGAGGAATGAATGAATGAAGGAATGGAGTCAGAGCCTTAGAAACAGCTCTTTTTTTTTTAAATGCAGAGAATAAAAAGGCCACAAAGATCCAAACAATAGATTAGCTTTGAAAGCTACAAATTGAACTTATTCTGTACTTTAAAAAGTAAGCTTGACACAATAGAGACCTACAGTGTCATGTACAATCCTTTTTTTGTTTTTATCAAAAATAGAAATGCCCATTACATTTGTTGTTTGCATGTTCAGAATTGTCTCCATGTCTGTATTGACTCACCTTCCTACCTGGAATACCCTCCCTTTTCACCTCCACTTCAGAGAATCTTATTGTTGTTCATTTATGAATGACTCTTTGTGACACTATAGTTTTCTTCACAAAGACATTGTAGTAATTTGCCTTTTTCCTTCTCCAGTTCATTTTACAAATGAGGAAACTGAGGAACACAGGCTAAGTGACTTGTCCAGGATCACCCAGATAATAAGTGTCTGAGGCTACATCTGAATGCAGGAACATGAGTCTTCCTGACTTCTAGCTCTACCACTCTATCCAGTGTGCCTCCTAGCTGCCCCCTCATAGAGTCTTATCTTCCTTTTAGAAGACACTCAAGGGCTTTGACATGAAACCTTTCTCAAATCCTAACTGCTGCTGCCCACCTCTGTTACTGACCTCCTTTTTAAACTCCCCTCTCTTTTTATTTATTCTTACTATCCCCTCTTCTAGAATTTCATCTCCTTGAGAACAGGGATTGTTTCATGATGCACTGTTTCCCCAGCACCTAGCATGGTGCCTGGAACATAGTAGGCATTTAATAAATGTTTGTTCATCCATAGAACTAGCCCTGGCTCAAGACCCAGAAAAGAGAAAGCTTGCACTCTGGCTTGAGCCACAGATTTCCTTTTCAGGAATCTCTGCTTTGGCTTGACCCAGATCATTCTCGCTGCTGTTGGTTGGAAACCACTCTGCAGTTGGCTGGGCCCCACCCTGTCCTAATAAGTCTGCTTCTTCTAAGGCCCAGAGGCATACCTGAGGGTTCCTCCAAGTCAGGGCAAGTCTTCTGCACTCATTTCACCAGACCTTTGCCTAGGGCCATGACTCTCTTCCTGCTATCCTCAGCCACCATGCCACTTTGGGAAGCTCTTCTTGCCTCAGATTCCACCATCAAAGTTTTCCTGGTTAGGGTGAACCAGTGGTATTTCAATGGAAAAAATACTAAGCCAGGAGTCTCAGTTTACCTGTATTCTCCTCCCAGTCCTGTCACACACCGGCCTTGTGACCTAGGACAAATGTCATGAGTTCTCTGAGGGCCTCAGTTTTTCCTCTTGTCAAGGAAGCAATCATTTCAGGATTTGGAGTCAGATGACTTGATTTGTGACCTTGGACAATTCTTTCCTCTTTTCTAAACCTGTTTCCTCATTTGTAAAGTGAAGTTTTTGCATTTGATAATCCCAGATGCCCATTCTAGCTTAAAAAATAATGATCCTATAATCTCACTTAAACGCCAGGACACGGACAGGTCATTTACCATCTAAACCTTAATTTCCTCATGTATTAAAGAAGCGATTTGGAGAAGATAACCTCTAAGGTCCCTTCCAGCTCTAATCTTCCCTGAAACCAGACTCTCCACAGGCTACTGTGGTCAAAGCAGGCTTCCTGCAACCTTCCTAGAGGCCTCACAGCACCATTGGAAGGATCAGATGAAAGAGTTTTGAAAAAATAGAACTTGCTGTATAAATGCAAGAGAATGTGCTTTTGCTTAGGAAAAGATTTACATATTCATGTCAATCTGCCTCAACATGGCTTTTTGCCTGGGCTTGTAATGTTCTCCCATCTCCTGCCCTGCAAAGTTATTGCAAAGGTTCTTTTGATTCCCTGGAGTAACACACAGCAAACATAGCTGCTGTTTTCTTTTCTTTCTTTCTTTTCCTTTTCCTTTTCCTTTCCTTTCCTTTCCTTTTTCCTTTCCTTTTTCCTTTCCTCTCCTCTCCTCTCCTCTCCTCTCCTCTCCTCTCCTCTCCTCTCCTCTCCTCTCCTCTCCTCTCCTCTCCTCTCCTCTCCTCTCCTCTCCTCTCCTCTCCTCTCCTCTCCTCTCCTCTCCTCTCCTCTCCTCTCCTCTCCTCTCCTCTCCTCTCCTCTCCTCTCCTCTCCTCTCCTCCCCTCCCCTCTCCTCTCCTCTCCTCTCCTCCCCTCTCCTCTCCTTTTCAACCCATACCTTCTTTCCCAGAATCAATACTACGTATTGGTTCCAAGGCAGAAGAGTGGCAAGGGCTAGGCAATGGGGGTTAAATGACTTAAATCATACAGCTAAGAAGTGTCTGAGGTCATATTTGAATGCAGGACCTCTTATCTCTAGGTCTAGCTCTCAATCCACTGAGCCACCTAACTACCCCCATGACTCCCTCTTTTGACACATCCAACTTTTTCAGCCTAGAAAATGTTCCCCATTCATACCTTCATAGCAAAATTGTTCTCTCCTGCATCTCCTTCTGTTCCTGGGAAATACACAGCCTTCTTTTCTCTTCTTATGGACTTGGGTCCCCCATGCCACCCAAATGATGGCGTTCCTCTGTAATCTTGGAATTCCTGCTTTCCTGGTGTATTAAGAGCTCCTGCTCCTGACAGGAAGCTGAGAGAGCCTGTACTCACATGGGTAGTGTGGTCATTTATTTATGCAAGAGATTCCTCTCAGTTTATTATTTCCTATTTATCCTTCAATGCATATTTGTTGATATGTTATGGTCCCTTCTTGAGGGCAAGGACTTTCTTTGTATTCCCAGCATTTAGTACAGTAGTACCTGACACATAATAGGAAATGTTTATTTGCAGACCAATTGACTTGATGATAAAGGACTCCTATGACTTAATTGGCTAAGAAAAAAATTCTTCAGTTACTCCAAGATGGACCAGTGTAGGCCTGACCTATCAGTGGCAGTCAGTATTGCTCTTTTTTGGACAGAATCAAGGTCCTCACAATCCTGGCAGTTTTCAGTCCTTATTACAATATGAAAGATCCTTGAGAACTACAGGTTATTCACAAGAATAGCAAGTTTGAAGGCCTCAGTAAAAATCTGGGAGAATCTAGCCTGTAAGGGGACAAGAGGGATAGGCTAGCCCCTTTGTCCCATCAGGCTCTGGGGCACATCTTGCTACAGAAGCACTCCTATGCAAAATGCATTTCAACTTCAGGAATATGAAAGCCAGCATCAGCAGAAACAGATCCAGCATGCCCACAGTGCAATTAGGAAACTGAGTTATGTGTCAACTGCTGATTCCAATGGAAGTGAGGTTTGACAAGAAATTAAATTTGCTCACCCTGCTCCTCTTTACTGGAATGATTGACTTCTTTTTCTTCTTCTTGGCCTAATTAAATCCTACTCATCCTCATTTCCTCTGTGAAGTCTACCTTTCTAGATTTATTTACCCATTACTACTCTTTGTAAACTTTTCATTTCAGTTAAACTACCTAATTCAATGTTCCCTGTTATAATAGTCCATCTCCTGTTTCCATGCCTCTATATGAGCAACATCCCCCTGCCTGGAGTGTACGCCTTTACTTTCTTCACCTCCTAGAATCCCGAATTTCAATCAATGCTCACTGAAATTCCACTTCCCTTGGGAGGTTTTTCCATAAAAAATTCATCAAAATCACATTATGTTTATGTTTACCTATACTTTGTATTGACTTATCTGTATATGTTGCTCACTCCAGTGAAATATACACTCCTTGAGGGTAGGGAGTGTTCCATGTTTTGCTTTTTATCCCCATCATCTATTCCAATTCCTAGCAGAAGGAAAACACTCAATAATATTTGTTGACAATGATGCATATAAAACCCAGTAGAACTGCTCGTTGGCTCCGGGAGGAAGGAGGGAGAAGGGGAGGGAAAGAACAAAATTAATCAAGAAAAAATTTAAAAATATATATTTGTGATTCATTCTAATCAAGGCCCACCTCCACCATGAACTCTTTCCTGAAGTGTTCTCCTGCTTCTTTCTCTGATCTATTATCTTTTCAGGTATGTGTATTTTATCTTTACAACTTGCTAGCAAATTCCTTGAGGCCATGGATCCTGTTTTACATGATGTCCCTCAGAGCACCTAGATAAGTATTGGATCCACAAGAGATATTCAAAATAATCCATTCAACAAGTCCCCAACAGTGTTTAGAGCACAATTTTTAAATTAAAATTTGCCAAATGGCACAATCCACTGTGACTTGATCACGCATACTCCAATAATAGAGATCAGAATCTTAGAATGCTAACCAGAGAAGTCCATCTTTCTTATAGACATATCACTTATAAATACATAAAAACATATATTTGGATGTGTGAAGTTCTGGCTATTTGCATAAGGACCAGATAGAAGCAATTTGGTGTTAATGGAACTTTCCTCTCCTCTTTACATACTAGGCAAACACACACAAATACCTATATAAGTTTCATGTTCCAATAACCAATGTCCTGCAGAAAGGGAGAAATTAAATTTCTGTTTCTGCAAAGAGCATGGAAACTGGCTTAAGACAGGAACTTATTAGAGAAAGCAATCCCATCCCCAGCAAGTTGGCGCTTGTCTTCTCAGTCTTTAACCTAAAGTGCTTTGCTCCTAATCCAGAGACCATGTCCATTCACTAACTCCTGACAGCAGAGGAATTTGGGAAGGTCACCTCTGAACATCTCCCTGGCTCCCAGTGGAACAGAAATTCAACTCACTGAAAGATACTAATCTAACCTGTTTCTAAGCAGTTTCTCACAAAAAGATTCCCTAAACTCACAGGGAAAGGCACACTGAGAACTGTAATCTTTAACCCACAGCCAAAAGGTCCTGCCAGTATCTTCCAAAGTCATTGCTTCCCAAGCCACCTGACACAGAGCCCCCCAGTGAGACTGCTGGTGGGTTGTCCAAGACACACCACCCCTTACTCAGCACTGCCCACCTCACCTGCTGCATCCAGCTGCAAAGGCTGCCTGGGATGGAGCTCTTCTTCCATCAGAGAGCCAGAGAAATGTGCCTGTGCCTGAGTTGGTGTGAAGGTTCTGGGAAACTGGAAGATTGCCTCTAGGGTGATTTCATTGCTAACGTGTGCCTCCCTGCTCCCATTCCCTATGATCTGAATCACCAGGTGCAGCTGTAAAACCTGCTACATCCAAAAAAAAAAAAAGGCACCTGCTTTCTCTAACTGCCACACCTGGCTTGAGACACCCCTGCACACCTATACATAGAGGACCAGACTATGTAAGAATGGAAAGGAGAGAGGAGAATCATGAGCTCCTTTGAGAACAGGGACCTTTCTTTTTTAAAGAAAACTTTTTCTAAAGGTATCTCTAAATACTTCTAGAGATTTCTTGAGTCTCTAGAATGTAGCCCACTGCCTGGTACATAGAATGCTTGTTGGTTTAACTTAAACTGCTTTCCTTAGGGAGACCATCTATAAAAGATTTTCAGTTCAATTCCATTTCATTGACTTAGCATTTACTGTTATTTATTATGGTTTAGTCATTTTTTCAGTCATGTTCAACTCTCCATGACCCCATTTGGTATTTTCCTGGCAAAGATGCTTGAGTGGTTTGCCATTGTCTTCTCAGATCATTTATAGATGAGGAAATTGAGGCAAACAGGGTTAAATGACTTGCCACCCTGGGTCACAAAGCTAGTAAATATCTGAGGCGGGTTTTGAACTCAAGAAACGAAGTCTTATGGACTCCAGGTATGGTACACTATCACACTGTGTCACCTAGCTACCCTTAGTATTTAGGTTCTAGGTCCTTACTTGCCCAGAGTCACACAGCTAGGAAGTATCTGAGGTCAGATTTGAATCTAGGACCTTTAGTCTCCAGGTCTGACTCTCAATCAACTGAGCCACCCAGCTGCCCCCAACACACATTTAAGTTTAATCTTCATTATTAACATTTTCTCTACATTTCCTTAAGTCTAGACAATCAACAAATAATAAATCAGGCCCTATTTCTAGAATTTACTGATTTTGGAGGCTCACAATGAAAATTTAACAATTGGTTCTTTAAATTAGTTTAAGCTGGTTCCAGCACACTTTTGCTACTAGTCTCCTTCCTTTATGGAGCTTAAGTCTCGTTTTGAAGATAATACCAAATAATATATACAACATGGATCATTGCAAAGAACTCGATTGAGAATTATAAGATCTGAGTTCTAACTGTTATTTTCCAATAGTAAGACTCTGATCAATTCACATCTATCTAAAGTTCAGTTTTCTTATCTTTAAAATGAAGGAGTTAAGTGATATGGTTTGTTTTCTTCCAGAATTCTATTATTGTTTTATTTTTAAAAAATTTAAGACCTAGAAAGGATCTAAAAGACCATCCAGGATAACTTCCTCAGTTTTATAAGTAAATTAAAGTCCAGAAAAGTTAAACTTGCTTCAAGTCACATCAAAAGTAACAAAGTCAAGATTAGAACCCAGGTCTCCTGAAATCACTACACTACATTAGAGCATGTCAATTCTTTTTTTTCTTTCTAAAAACAAAAAGAAAAACATAAATAAAAACCCTTATCTTCTGTCTTATTACTAATTCCATGGCAGAAGAACAGTAAGGACTAAGCAATTGGGATTAAGTGACTACTCCATGGTCATATACTTAGAAAGTATCTGAGGCCAGACTTGAACCCAGGATTCCTGATTCCAGGCCTGGTGTTTTATCCATTGTGTTACCTACTTGTCCCTAACACACTGATTTTTACCAATCTAGTCTTTATAGAGTTGTGTAACACTGAGAGATTAAATGATTTGTCCGAGGTCCCACAACCAGTATGCTCAATAAGTGGAATTTGAGCCCTTCTCCTGACTCTGAGGTCTGCTTTCTACCCACCCACTACATCATTCTGAATCTCCTTACAAACCCGTTAGCCCAGTTTATTAGATAGAGAGTCAATAGATAAATAGATGATGGATAGATAAAGCACTTATTAAATATTATGTGCCAAGCACTCTGCTGTGTTCTAAAAAGAAATAGAATCAATAAGAATGACAATCTCTGTTCTCAGGGAGCTTATCTTCAGGTAGGAGAAGACAGAAAAGGGGATTGAAGAGCTGGGAGGTGGGCAAAGTGGAGAAGGAGTCCAAAGAGTCATGAGTCAGTCAAGGTTTCCAGTGAATATGGCTGGGATGAGTTATCACTGAAATAGGGGATCCAAATCCTCAACTCTGAAAGATATGAGTTTATACCTTGGTGGTAGAATATGTTTCCAAGAAATCAAAAGGAGAATTTTGTAATGTAAGAATGGAGAGAATAGAGGAAACCATTGGTTTCTTGAAGATAGAGACTCTTTTTTACCTTTCTCTTATATCTCTAGAACTTAGCACAGGGCCTGGCACATAGTAGGTGCTTAAAATTTGACCTGCTTTCCTTAGGAAGTCTGAGCAGAGAATTACAATTCAATCCCATTTAATCTAGTTAGTATTTACTAGATATGTAGGTCAGTAAGCTTAGTCCCAGAGATGTGTTGGTAAATGTTGGGAAGACTATGAAACATCTGGCTACCTCCCATCTATTAAGTAATAAACTAGAAGGAGGTAATCAAATAAATTCTGGATTTGAACTCAGATGACTTGGGTTAGTAACTCAGAACTGAGATTGTTTTTTTTTGTTTTTTTGCTTCTCTAGGCTTTTATTTCTTCATTTAAAAAATTAGGTGGCAGCTAGGTGACTCAATGGATTGAGAGCCAGGCTTAGAGATGGGAGGTCCTGGATCCAAAATCTGGCCCCAGACACATCCTAGCTGTGTGATCCTGAGCAAGTCACTTAACCACTATTGCGTAGCCCTTATCACTCTTCTGCCTTTGATTCTAAGGTGGAAGGTAAGGGTTAAAAAAAGTACCCCAAAATATATAAAAAATAAAATGTGAACCTGAATAACATACTTCTAAAGAACTAATGGATCAAACTGACAAGTGTGGGAAGGGATATGGAAAAATGAGGGTACTAATACTCTGCTGGAAGTGTGAACTGATTCATTAATTTTGGAGAGAAATCTGGAATTATGTCCAAAGAATTGTAAACCTGCATATATACTTTGAACCAGCAATACCATTATTAGATCTGTTTCCCAAGGTGATTAGGAAAAAAGGAAAAGAATCTGTGTTCTAAAATAGTTATAGTAGCTTTCTATGTAGTGACAAAGAACTAGAAATGGAGGGGATACCCATCAATTGAGAAATGGCTGAACAAGTTGTGATATCTGATTGTGATGGAGTACTATTGTGTTGTAAGGAAGGCTGACAAGGTTGATTTTTAGAAAACATGGAAAGACTTGCATGAAGTAATGAAAAGTGAAATGAGCAGAACCAAGAGAACATTGAATACACTTAACAACAATATAGTTTGAAGAATAATTACGAATTTCCACTTCCAGAGAAAGAAGTGATAAATAGTAGAATGTATAAAAGAAAGAGAAAAAGAAAGAAGGAAGGAAGGAAGGAAGGAAGGAAGGAAGGAAGGAAGGAAGGAAGGAAGGAAGGAAGGAAGGAAGGAAGGAAGGAAGGAAGGAAGGGAGGGAGGGAGGGAGGGAGGGGAGGGAGGAAGGCAAAAAGAATGAATAGATCAAAGAACAAATTAGAGACAATAGAATATTTCACTAAAGTGGCAATAATGAGACTACATACTAAAATTTATCAGATGCATCTAAAGCAGCAAAAACTAGAATTTTTATCTCTAAAAGCTTTTATCAACAAAAGATAGAACAAATAATAACAGGTAACATTTACATAGCACTTGCCATGTGCCAAGCTAAATGGATATTATCTGTTTACCTCAGTTTCCTTATCTGTAAAGTGGCAATAATAGCACCTACCTCTCAAGATTGATGTAAGGATAAAATAAGATAATAAACTATGTTGAATTTATAAATAACATTAGGAATTGGGGAGAATAGAATTTAATAAAATAGACAATCAAATCCTTTAAAAAGAGGGATAAAAACCAAATAATTCTATCAAAGAGGGAAAAGGAGAATTCACAAAAATTGAAGAGGAAATAAAGGAAATCTCCAGAAACAATTTGGTCCAGACTACCAAAAATCTTAGTGAAGTTTTAAATTATTACAACTTTGAAGTGCACTAAAACTTTTGGGACATTCTGTGTGCTAGCAAAAAGGATTAACAGAGGAAATGGATGAATGCCTACAAAAAAATAAAATATCCAGATTGATTAAAAAAGAAATAGACAATTTAAATGATCCAATATCAGGTAGAAAACATTAATCATGTCATAAATTAACTCTCAATTTCAGGATGGATCCTCTAAGACTAAATGGATTTACAATTGAATTCACAAAATTTTTCAAGAATAATTAATTGCAATGTTACATAAACTGATAAACTGCCTACAATAATAGAAAAAGAAAGGGCCATTCTAATCTCTTTATAAGGTCCAAATGTGGTCTTGGTACCTAACCAAGGAGAGACAAAGCAAAGAAATAAAATCCTATCCCAAATGAACACTGACACAAAATTTTTAAATATTAAAAAAAAGACTACAATAATATAATAGGAAAAATATGTTTGACCAGATTGGATTTAAACTAGAAATGTAGGATTGGCTTCACAAAAGCAGGACTATAAATATGTTATGTTAGTAATATAAATAATAAAAACCATGTGATTATATCAATAAGTACCAAAAAAGGATTTTAACCAAATCCAACAAGTTTCTGTTATTTAAAAAACAACATTAGAAAGAAGAATAGATGGATTTTTCCTTAACATTAAATAATATCTATCTAAAATCAAGTGCAAGCATTATATATAATAGAGAAAACTTAATAGGCCTTTCCCGTGTGATCAGAGGTAAAATAAAAATATCCATTATTCCCACCTTATATAACAGTGTTAGAAATGCCCTAGCTATGGCAACAAGAAAGAAAAATTAGGTGTATATGTCTGGGCCAAGAAGAAATAAAACTTTTACTTTTTTGCAGATGACATGATGATTTACTTAGAAAACCCTGGGGAGTCAACTAAAATTTAATTGAAACAATAAATTTAGCAAAGTTATAGGATAAATATATCTTCAGAAATCAACACTCCTGTTTACTAAAAATAAAACCTGTAAGCAAGACCTAGAAAGAAAGATTCTATTTCAAATAACCACAGAAGGTATAAAGTGATTGGAACTCTGTCAACTTAGACGTATCAGAAACTATAGAAATCCAACTATAAAATTCTCTTTCCAGAAATGGACTTAAATAATTAGAGAAATATTAATTGTTCATCAGTAAGTCAAGCCAATGTAATATATAATGATATGTTAATGGATTTATTTATTATATATAACTATATATATAACAATCAAACTACCAAAGGATTATTTTATAAAGTCAGAAAAACATAACATTTATCTGTAAGAATAAAAGGTCTAGAATCTCAAAGATAAGACTGAAAAAAGTAGAAAGAAAGGATAGGTAAAGAGAAGGAAGGAAGGAAGGAAGGAAGGAAGGAAGGAAGGAAGGAAGGAAGGAAGGAAGGAAGGAAGGAAGGAAGGAAGGAAGGAAGTTAGGTAGGAAATTTAAAAGCACAATAGCTAATTGAGGAAATCTCCAGCAATTTTTTTCTGATAAAGATATAAGATTCAAAGTATATGAGGAACTAATTCAAATTTATAACTATGGGCTTTTTATTAATAGATAAATAAATGGTAAAAGGATAAAAACAGGCAATTTTCAAAGGAAGATATTCAAGCAATCAACAACTGTATGAAAAAAAGATTCCAAATTAGCAATATTTGGGTACACACAGAGTAACTCCAAACTTATAACTCACTTGTCTTATTGACAAAGATGACAAAAGACTGTTCATGGAGAAGAGAATTGGTACATCCATTCTGCAAAGTAATTTTGAAATGATGCCACTAAAGACACTAAATTGTGCATATTCTCTGACTTAGCTATGCTTCTAGTGGGCCTATACCTCAAAGAGATCAAAGAAAGTAGAAAATGATCCACATGTGCAAAGATATTTATAGAAGCTCTCTTTGTAATAGACCTGAAATGAAAACTGAAAGAGTGCTCACCCATTGTGGAGTAACTGAACAAATTGTCATATATGAAAGTGATGGAATATTATCGTGCCACAAGAATTGACAAAATTGACAGTTTCAAAGGAAATTGAGAAGACCTCTATGAAGTGATACAGACTGAAGTGAACAGAAATAGGACAACAATTTATATAATGACAGAAATATCATAAAGGAAAACAACTTTGAAAGACTATAGAATTTAGAACTCTGATCAATACAATGATAAACTATTGGTCCAGAGGACTGACAGGGACACATAACACCCTGATTCTGCCAGAAAAATGAGCAAAAATGCATAAAGAGACATATCTGACTATACATATTTAATAAATATTAGATGTAAAAAAAAAAAGCTAGATGAGGATACAAAGTATTGAGTCTGGAGTCAGGAAGACCTATTGGCTTCATAGTCAACTCTGGTGATCTATTCAGACACTGGTGGGCAAATTTAGGCACAATTTTTTGGCATTGAGAAATCCCACCCATAAGGTCCATTAATGACTGCCTTGGTTCTATACACACCGAGGCTAATTTTGTCTTTTGTAGACATACCAGAACATCAATATGGGATTAACTACACACTTCAAAATGATCACCTTAGGATCTTGTATTTCTTCTAGTAGTTCTACCAGAGAATCATAGATCACAGATTTTGAGTTGGGGCTTAAAACGTTCTAGGAACTCCTGGGGGAAAATGCTTTAAGGGCCCCTGGATATGGGCATCTCCTTTGAGGACCAAAGAAAATGCAGGTTTGCCAATGGTATTTAGATGGGCCTTTATTTGGCACATTTTAATTCATACAGGCATAGGTATAATGACTAACTTGTGGCACTGACACACATGAGCAGGGGAACAAGGGAAATGGCTACATTGCATCCACAGTTATTAGAGAGATGGATACAACTCGGTCAGAACAACAAGAAGGTGGCAGGATATATCAACTTAATGAGAGAGGTGGATTACTAGGTTTCAAGTGATCTTCAGTCTGTGACTGGAGAAGGAAGAAAATCAATGATCCTGTGAAAGGCATTTTCCATTAACTGGAACATGCCAGGCTCTAATCATTTCTGCCTAGCCAAATGTAAGAATGCCCAGATTATATAACATTACATTACATACTACACCCGTGATAAAGCTCACTTATCAATGTGGGGTGACAGTCAGGTTTTTATAAGGAATGGCAGGGTCACATAGCTTGAACCAGATTTTTAAGTGGTTAAATTTTCAGTGTGACCATTTACTCCTCAGATATTACAAATGTTACAGAATGACACTTGATTCATTGTTTTATTGATTGTCTAAATTTTAAAAAGTAATGTAGAAAATCTTAATTCAGATTAAGTTTAAAAGCATGTGATTTTAGATGGTTGCTAAACAGTTACCAGCAGAGCAGGCTCTCGTGAGAAAGCTAGCTTGCCAATTTAGTCAATTTTCATAAGGCATAGAAGGTTGGAGGCATACAAGGTACCAGAAAATGGAGGTATGTAGGATACCAGGAAGGAAAAGCTGTCATGTCCTAAACAAACAAAAAAAGCCGGATGAAAGTCCAGGCTTAGAAAACCAGAGAGGTTAATAAGCACAATGGTGAATCTTCCTGATTCAAGGCTGCACTTTTTAGAGATAGACTGAAGTTATTTGGAGCCAAATCTATTGTACAAAGTGAATGACCAATTGGGCAGCTCTGTTTTGGGTCAAAAAAAGAAATGTGGCTATAAAGTTATAGGGACAGCCTTTGTTTTAAGGGTGACTTTGAAAGTCATTCTAAAAGACAGGCTTCAAATATGTTTTCAGCAAAAAGTAGCACCATGGGAAGCTCATTTACTCCCTACATGACTACTGTGAAGATAATAGCACTTATTTGGCTATACAGATTCTGGAACTGATCTCATTATTTTATGAGGCTACTAGGTTGTGTAGTGAATACAGTGCTGGACCTGTAGCTAGGAAAACCTGCATTTAAATCCTGCCTCAGATACTTGCTAACTAATGACCTTGGTTTTAATATAACTTTTTAACTTCTGCCTGCCTCAGTTTGCTCATCAGGAAAATGGGGATAATAATTGCCCCTGCCACCCAGGAATATTGTGTGGATAAAATACCTGTAGAATGTTTTGCAAACCTTAAAGTGTTATATAAATTTTAGCTACTACTATTATTATTATTATGGCCATACCCTAAATACTAAGGTCCTTTCTTATGAAAACCTCTCAGATATTTATAGAGACTACTACTCAGTAAAGGTTAATTATAATTTTTCAGATGAGAAGTCCCAGATAATCTAAGAATTGGGTTGGGAACTCAAAGTACAGAAAAACAACATAAGTAAAGTTACAGCTACAGGGAGAGAAGTACAAAGAAATTAAATCCCCCTTAAACTTTAAACCAACAAAATCCAGCAGCAAGAGATAGAAAAGGAAATTCCATTAAAAATAACTCTAGTCAGTATAAAATATCTAGGTATATACCTAATAAAACAAACCCAGAACGTATATGAACACAATTATAAAACACATTTTATATAAATGAAATAAGACCTAAACAATTAAAAAAAACATTAATTCCTCATGGATAGACTCAGCCAATATAGTGAAAATGACAATCCTACCAAATTAATTTGCCTATTCAGTGCCATACCAATCAAACTACTCAAAAATTATTTCATAGAACTAAGAAAAATTATAACAGAGTTCATGTGGAAGAAAAAAACAGCCAAGAATATCAAGAAAAATAATGAAAAATATGGAAGGAAGCCTAGCCATACCAGATCTCAAACTATACTATAAAAAAAGATCATCATCAAAACAACCTGGTCCTGGCTAAGAAATGGAGTCGTGGATAAACAGAATAGATTTGGTACTTAACACATGATTCTTAATGTCCATAGCCACTTAGCTTTGGGGGAAAGAACCCACTATTTGACAAAACTGCTAGGAAAATTGGAAAGCAGTATGGCAGAGATTAGGCTTGGACCAAAATCTTACATCCTACACCAGAATAAAGTCAAAATAGATACTTGATCTACAATAAAGGGTGAAATCATAAACAAGTTACTAGTCAGACTACAGATAAAGGAAGAATTTATGATCAAACAATGCATAAAGAACATTAGGAAAAAATGAAATAGATAACTTTGATTACATTAAATTAAAAAGGTTTTATGCAAATAAAATCAATACAACCTAGATTAAAAGGGAAGCAACAAATTGGGGGAGGAGAATCTTATAGCAAATATCTCTGACAAAGACTCATCTCTCAAAAATATAGAAAACTGAGTCAAATTTATAAGATTACAAAGCTTTCTCTAATCAAAAATGATCCAAAGATATGGGTAGGTGTTCACAAAGGAAGAAATTAAAACTATCCATAGTCTTGAAAAAATGTTCCAAATCACTACTGATTAGAGAAATGCAAATTAAAACCACTCTGAGATATCACTTTGTGCCTACTAGATTGATTAACATGAACAAAAAGGAAAATGATAAATATTGGAGGGGATATGGGAAAATTGGGACACTAATATGCTGTTAGTGGAACTCTGAATTGATAAAACCATTCTGGAGAGCAATATAGAATCGGGCTCAAAGAACCACAAAACTATGCATACCCTTTGATCCTGCAATACCACTACTAGATCTATATCCCAAAGAGATCAGAGATAAGGGGAAAAGGATTTTACCCATACCAAAATATTTTTAGTAGCTCTTTTTCTAGTGACAAAGAATTGGAAACTGAGGGGTTATTCATCACTTGGGGGGAATGGATGAACAAGTTGTGGTAAATGGTTGTAATGGAATACTATTGTGTCATAAGGAACAATGGACAGGATGAGTTCAGAAAAACATGGAAAGATATGAACTGATGCAAAGGTAAGTGAGCAGAACCCAGAGAAAAATAGATACAGTAATAGAAATATTATACCATGATCAACTGTGAAGGATTAAACCATTATGAGCAAAGCAAGTCTCCAAGATAACTACAAGGGACCACAAAGGATATGCTATCCACAGCCAAAGAAGGAACTATTGCAATCTGAGTGCAGATCAGAGCACATTGTCTTCTGCTATATTTGATTTCTATTGTATTTGTGATATGTGACTTCTATCATGACATAAGCAATGTGAAATTATGTATTACGTGAAAGTGCAGATATAACCTATAACAGACTATTCACCACCTTGGGGAGGGAGAAAACGTGAATTCTAAAGTGTCAAAAAATTGTTAAAAATTATTTCTATATGTAACTGAAAAAAATTTAAATAAAAAATACCTATCATTGTTTTGTCTTTTGTGAAAGATCTTTATTGTTTGGCAAGTTCATCTGCTCTGGGTAACAGGATAAAGAAGTTTAGTCTTCTGAACCGACATTTCAGAGTAGCAGTCCTGGAATCATGGTCTCAGTTTGCAAGCAACCAAATAAGTTTTTCATGTCTGCTCTTGTGGCTTCACAGTTTCAGAATCAATTTTCATTGCCTGGTGGTTGCTCAAAATGTATTTCCCTCCTCAGTTTCAGAAACAATTTTATCTCCCCAGAACTAGAAGAGTTTGTCCCATACTCCAGAGCCATCTAATTATCCCAGTCCAAATCAATTAACAAATACAAAATAAGAAGTCCATTCATGCCTTTGAGGTCCTCTATAATATGCTGCCATCCTACCTATTCAATGCTTTCTCCCACTGCTCTCCCAGAACATAAATTAACGCAGTCAGTCTCTTCACGGCTTTCCCTCCTCACCCCAGGGCTTCTATGTGCTAAATTCACAATTACCTCCCTGCTTTGCTCAGATGTTCTTCTTAGCTGAAATGCCCACCTACTCCCTAATACTTATTCAGATCCTACCCACCCTTCAAGGCCCAGCTCAAATCCTACCTCTTTAGCCAGTTAGACATCTCTTGTTTCTTTATGAACTCCTACTCTTCCATATTATAGAATCTGGTACTTTAGGTTAGATCCCATTTTTTCCCATGTCGTACATTACTTTACGTGCTCATCTTGTTTCAACTAGCTTGAAGTTTCTTGAGGTAGAGATTGTGTTGTGCCTTCCCTTAGTCTATACCAAAAAATCTAGCAAAAGGCTGATCATATAATGAATAGGCAAACAACTCAACTTGTTAATTAACTGAATACATTTTTTAAGAAAAGTGTTGGAAAGCTTTCTGTAGTCACTTAGCTGGCCATTCAAACCCCACAGGTACCTCCCCTTCTCAGCAGCTTTTTTTTCCATCACCAAAATTGGTTCAGATTTCTCCTTTCAGAGTCTCTGTTTGCATTTGACTAATTCATTCTGAGCCCCCTCAGTTCAACCTTTGATTGCTCCTTGTTGCTTATAGGGATTAGCTGTGATGTCTGAAACATACTATGATTCAACATTTGGGGGAGGAAGAAGACCCAGGCAGCTTGGTGGGAGAATGTAGATGTGCTGATCTTGCTGGGTGTATCTATTCAGATATCTTCTGAATCTAAATTAATAATATCCTCTCCTTCCTGGAATTTTATGTGGTAGAAGGCCCATGTGCATTTCTTCTCAGGGTCTAATAGGAAAGGCTTCAATTAGGCTGTTCCAGGGACAAAGGAACTCTTACCTCTTCCTCCTGTTCTGTACCTTTTCCACCTGTTTTCTGATGCTCCAGATTTATTTTATAGGGGACAAGGCTTTCCATTCTAGAAAAAAGGGCTTAGAAATAAAATTCCCCCCGGAAGAAGAATCACACTAGCATATCGCCACTGTACATAGCTTCCATTAGAATGTTTTCTTAGAGTTGGCACTAATAGGTTGGAAGAAGGGAGAATGAAGACAGGAGACAGCTCAGCAAAGGAAAAGGTGAGGAGGAACTAAGTGGGCAGCATGTAGTGTGTTTTAATCAAGTAGTTTGGGAAATTGAAAATGTAATCATGGTATTTAAAATTGGAAGAGACTTGGAGAGAACAAGTCTAACTCCTTCATTTTACAAATGTGGAAACTAAGACCCAAAGAGGTCATGTGAGTTGCCCAAGATCACACAAATAGTAAATGATAATAAAAATCAATTTCCAGGAATAGAAGGGAAAGAACAATATCAGGATAACAGAAATCCAGGGTATTAGAGAGTAGAGAATAAAGGACTGAGGTATTGATGGCCTAAACTCCTCCTTAAAGTATGAGAAAGAAGGGAAATGAGGAAGAAAGGCCAAACAGAAATGGGCAAATATTATAGGTGATGACCAGATGATAAAATATTATCATTATTATAGGTAATAATAATGCCTTCACACTACATTTGGACAGAGGTTATAGAATTTTAATTTACAACTTTCAAATATAATATCTCATTTGTTCCTCTCTGTGACTAGAGATTGTTGCCACCATTCTACAAAAGAGGAAACTGAGGACCTAGAAGAGTAAAGTATTCTTCTGGATGCGGGAAGTAATGTTATGCCATTCTCATATAGATGTATGCATGCTTATGGCTACTATAAACTAAGTGCCAAGAAAGTCTAGGACTCAGAAGAATGTCTTCGCAATTAAGCTTCCAATTCCCAGTCCATTCTCCTTGTCACCTCCTTGAGCCATTGAGCAAATGTCCAAAGCCTGCTGGGGTGATCCTCAGAAAGCCATGCACAGGAGTTTGATTTTTGATTCTATTGGCAACTTGAAACCATTGTAGATTCTCTAGCAAGGGAGTGACATGATAAACTGTTGTCTTAGGAAAATGAATCACAGAGAGATCACAAATCCACCTGCATCACATTCCAAGTCCTTCCTCTGCCTTACAGAGACCATCTTTGCTGCCAGTTTAAAGCCAGAACTAATTGTCCATAAAACCCAGCTCTTGTTTCTGTGTTCTCCCAGGGCTGAAGCACAATGTCAACATTCAGGCAGAAAATCTGGAAAAGGCTCAGGAATAACAGGGAATATTTACCAAACAATGAGACATCTTAGAAATTAATCCATCAGTCAAGTTGCCTGAAAGAAAGCCCAGCTTATTTACCAGATGCTCAGATGTTAATCAAAAGTACATTACCATATTAGCCAATAATCCCAACTATACCAAGCAGAATAATGAGCTCATTAAAAGAGCATTCTGAGCCCCCCACACACTAGGCTACATTCATCCACTGAGTCAACACCCAATTCAGTATGCCCAACTTTACTACCAAGCAGAAAAACAGAAAGACATTTGTTCCTGAACTTTTAAGGCACATACAGGAGAAATGTAGGCTCCTCCTCTTGACTCCCATGAATTTTTTCTGGGCTGAGGATCCTTTTTGGAGACAGAAACAACATAAAAATCTGTGCCAGATTCTCAGCTGATACATGTTTCCAGGGTTGACAGGAGAAGCTCTTGTCCCATAATACTAGACCCTCTAGGAATGTGAATATTTAACTCAAAGGTAGTGAGGAATCACAGTAGAAAGTGGGAGAGGAGGGAGTGGAGAGGTGCAGAAAATTAAATAATGTTGCAAGGGAATGATGAGAGGGAAAAGGCATTGAGTAAAATCACAAACTTGTGAAAAGACTGAGCTAGAAGTAAAGGTCTCAGGGTTTTAGTTCTGATTCTGCCACTAAACTTGGGCAAATCATCTCAGTTCTCTGAGCCTCAGTTTCCTTAGCTGTAAAATGAAGGCAGTTGGAGTAGAGAAATTCTTTTGTTTTTCTTTCACCTTTAGCTTTTTTTAATCTCTGATATAAGTAAAAAGAAAAAAGACCACAACACAAGAGCATAACTATAGTATCCCCTCTTCCTAATCCATTGCAAAGCTACCTACTCCATGTGATTTAAAACCCCCACACATCCATATTACAGCATCTGAAATATCTTTATTATGAATTCACTCCTTTGGAAATGCAGACAATTCTGTTTCCAGGCTCCTCTTCTAAAATAGCAAATCCCCTTGGAAGAATCTCTAATAACCTCAATATAAATAAATTATCAGCCAAAAATACTAGAATCTCAGCTTTGCCACTTAAATAAATGTGAGTTACTCTCCCCAACTCTTCCCCAGCATTCAAACTAGTAAAGTTGTTTTGCTGTTCCCTGAATTCTCCTTGAGATTTCTTGGTACTATACCTTTGCCTATGCTATTCCCCACAGTAGAAACAATAGAAGAGACTTGGGGATTCAAAGAGGACCAGTTTTTTTTTTTTTCTCTCCTTCCTTCCTCACCAAGAGAAGGGAGGCTACCCTTCATCGTGGCTTAGGTGGGCTGCTCTCCACTCTGCCAGAGCTCAGTCTATCCATGGTCCATTGGATTCAGGAGGACCTAAATGTGTGACATATGCTAAGTCATTTACCTCTTTGAATTTCCTCTTTTCTAAGTAAAATAAGAAGATTGTTCTATATGATCTTCACTGACCATTCTACTTTTATCTTTATGTGACCAGCATCCTAGTTCAGACTCTTTTTTTTTTTAAACGCTTACCTTCCATCTTGGAATCAATACTGTGTATTGGTTCTAAGGCAGAAGAGTGGTAAGGGCTAGGCAATGGGGGTTAAGTGACTTACCCAGGGTCAAATTTGAACCTAGGACCTCCCATCTTCTCTAGGCCTGGCTCTCAATCCATTGAGCTACCCAGCTGCCCTTGCTAGTTCAGACTCTTATCATCTTTACCCTAGACTATTGTCATAGTCTCTTTATTGGTTTTCCTGACTCAAATCTCTCTCCTTTCCATTCTATCCTTCAGCAGACAAGTCGATTTTCCTAAGGCACAGATCTGGTCACATCACTACCCTGTTCAATAAATTTCAATGGCTCCCTGTTTTGACTAGGGTCAGATACAAACTCCTTTGTTTGGAATTTAAAGTCCTTTACAACCTGACTTTAATGTGCTGTGCATTTCCAAACTGATACATCACTCCCCTTCTCAAACTCTTTGGTGCAGAGAGATATGTCTTCTTGGTTATTTCTCACACATCATCTCCCATCTCTATGACTGTACAGGCAACATGTTCTCCATACCTCCCCTCCTCAGTTCTATCTCTTGGGATATCTAGTTGCCTTCAAAGCTGATCCTAAAGTCTTTCTGATATCCTTAGCTCCTAAGGCCTCCCCTCAACAAAATCATCTTGTGTGTCCTTTTTTTGGTATCATCTTATATATGTATATTTTACCTCCCCTTATCGAACATAAGCTTTTCAAGGGCAAGGACTTTCATTTTTTGTGTTTCTATTCCCAACATGTCACACAGCAGTGGGACTGGACTAGGGACTTCATCGTAAGTATTGGGGAGGAAGCTGGGGAGCACAGTGTATAGAGTACCAGAGCTGGAGTCAGGAGGACCTGGATTTAAATCTGACCTCAGACACTTCCTAGCTGTGTAACCCTGGGGAAGTGATTTAACTCGATGTGCCTCATTCTTACCTTTCTATTTTATAGTTGCTATTACAAAAGGGCTTAAAGTAAGGGCTTAGAAAAAAACAAAAGTAAAAATAAGTATATGGGGGATACTCCTGGTGAGGAACATTCTCTACCAATGAAAACAAGGGACCTTGTCCATAAAGTGTAGACTAAGAAAAACTGAGAAATTAAGTGGTTTGTCCGAGACTGTAAAATTAGCTTGTCAGGACTTAAACCCAGATCTTCTGACTTCAAGTCCACTCTCTCTATGATACACTATTGTCTGACATTTAGAAGGCACTTAATATTGGAAATTCAAGGGATATCCATCAATTGGGGAATGACTGAAAAAAGCTTTGGTATATTATTGCATCACAAGAAATGATGCATAAGATAAATGCTTTTAAAACCTAGAAAGATTTATATGAACTGATACAAAGTGAAATGAGCAGAACTAGGAGTAATGTATGATGATCAACTGTGAATGACAACTATTATCAGTAATGCAAGGAATCCTAGCAAATCCAAGAGACTTGTGACAAAAAAAGGTTATCCATTGCCATAGAAGGAACTGATCGAGTCTCAATGTAGATTGAAGTATGCCATCTTTCATTTGATTTCCTTTGTGAGGTTTTTTCTTCTGTAGACAATGTGTCTTCTTTCACAACATGATGAACATGGAAATATGTATTGCATGATAGCATATGTATAACCTATATCATATTAACTGTGACCTCGAGGAGGAGGAGGGGAAGGAGAAAGGGACTGCAAAATGCCAAAAATTATTATTAAAAATTGGGGAAATGATTAAGATATTTTTAATAAAGAAGGTACTTAATAAATGCTTGTTGATTGAATGAGTAATTGATTAATTCTCCTTGACAAAAAGAACCCAGGACAACATGAAATCATAGGGCTTGGGGGTTTGGGGGGATGGAGAAGGGAGAGCGCAGAAGAACAGACAAGGAGAGGGGAAGAAGGAAGAGAAGAGGGGGAAGAAAAGAAAGAGGAAGATGCCCAGGAGAAGGAAGAGGAAGAAAGGGCCTTGAAAAGGGAGATAAATGATAAACTTTCCCATTTTTTTTTTCAGAGCTGACCCTGAAACTTGTCTTTAGCAATAAACTATTGCTTTGTCCATGAATTCACCTTTCACTTCTCACTATGAAAGCAAAGTCGTCTTTTATGACCATTCTCGGGCTCTTAACAACACTTGATGGGCAACATTCTAATGTTTATTATGGAAACCCAAAGTCATGGAGTTCTTATGTATCTTATGACAAGAGGAAGCCAAGGTCTTTCTGAATTCAAGTTCCAGACTCTGTCTGGGACAGGCTACTTCACTTCTGGTGTTGGTCTTGACCTCATTGAAGGAAGAAATTCTCACACCAATAAAATGGCAGGTCCTGGATCTCACTTAAACCAACCTTATCTGCCCAAAAAGGATCCTCTACTCCATCCAGAAAAAGTAAAGCCCTCAACCTAGTCAGCAGCAAAGACAAAGCCCTTAACCCAGCTAGGTGTGGCTATAGACACAGGAACACACCCTCTTGCAACAACCTTACTTACCTCACTGGGTTGTTGTAAGGAAAATGCTTGGTAAGGTGCTATATACAGATGAGTTACTATCTCTCACTCCTCCCCAGCCCTCAGACTGGCAATAGCCAAGTTGGTTTCACCATTCTCTGAATATTTCTTGAGATTTCCTGGTTCTATGCCTTTACCTATGCTATACCCCACAATAGAAGACATTTAGGCCTAAATTTTTTCTCTCTCCTTCCTTCCCCACCAAGAGAGGGGAGAATGCTCAGCACAGATTCCAAGGGCTGCTCTCTCTTCACCTAGGGCTACTTACTTATTCATAGGCTAAAGGCTTATGGAGGACCCTGAATTCAAATAGTAAGGAGAAGACTCCTAAACTTCTTAGTTGGTGACCCTGAACAAGTCACTTAGCCTCTCAACCTCAGTTTCCTCATCTGTAAAATGGGGATAGCACTGGGGTTGTGAAGAACAAATGTGTTCAAAATGCTTTGCAAATCTTAAATTAATTAATTATTTTCATTATTATCCTACTTATTTTTTAGCACTTCTCCTGCCATGGACCTAGCACTAATGAAATTACCACTTCCCTAACACCCCCACCCCAGGCATATACACACACACACACATACACACACACACATACACACACACACACACATACACACAGTATGCTAGTAAAGCAGGCTGACTTTATTGAAAGGATCTTTGTTGTTCTCTGATCTGTTAATTGAGGTCTTTTCCCCATCTATATCTGTATTTTATTTGAATAGCAGAACAAGGGACTTTACAACCTCACAGGTAATCTCATCTAACCTCTCTACCAAACCAGGAGCTTCCATGACAACATGCCAAACCAGTGATCATCCAACTTCTCCCTGAAGACCTCTAATGATGGGGAACTCACCACCTTAAAAACAATCGATTCTATTTTTGGACAGCCCAACTAGAAAGCTCTCCTTTACTTGGAATCATTGAACCAAAGGATTCCACCTTGAAAGGACCTTAGAGATCATATTGTTCCACATTCTCATTTTATATCAGACCTGATCTAATTATATCTGCCTCTCCTTTCCTACTTGAAGGAATCTGCGTTTAAATTCCAGCTTCTGATACTTACCTGTGTGACACTGGGCAAGCCTTTTTATCATCCCTTCAGATTTCTCAGAAAGGATTTGTACTCGATGACCACCAAGGTCTTTTCCAGCTCTAGATCAATGATCCTATCATCTTTCAATGAATCTTTATATGACACGATGTGGTGGCTTTTACCATCTTGACCATCTTGTCCTTCCATTTTTCAGTGACACCCAAGACTAAACATAATACCTCAGATGTAGGTATTATGCTGACCAGAGCAAATCTCATTCTCCCTACTTTATAAATGAAATAATTGAGGTTTGGAGAGCTGAAGACAATGTTAATCTACATTTTTCTACCGCTTTAAAACTGAGAGAGTGACTTGAATATTTTATTCCCTATGATTCTTAAATGTGAAAATGCTTTGAATACTATTACTATATTCAAGTAAACATGCCATCAGCATATCATCATTAGTTTATGAGTATTATTATAATTAATACAAGGTAAAGATTCAGTTGTTTTACTAATACACATATTGGGTTTTTTTTAACAGGTTAGGCAGTTGGGAATTTAAAAAAACAACAATGTTTAGGGGCAAAGAATCACAACTCTTGGGGTGTTTAGGACAGGAGCATGACTTTGAGAAAGCTGCTGGTCCCAGGGATGATGGGCCTGCAGGTCTCAACTTGCCCCCAATTGAATGCCATTAGTGGGAGAGAAGTTCTAAAGGAGTAGTCGCAGGGTGGGGTTAAGGATTGCCCAGAGCAATTTTTCCTAGGGTGGGTGGGTTCTCCATTTGGGAGCCCAGCCCACAGTGGGTTTCCTAAATACAGTCTCAGTTCTAGAAACCATAGAAAGGACCACATGATCATAGAATTGTGGATTTAGAGGAGGACAGCCTCTTAGAAGTCATTTTATGGTAATTGCATCCTGATAAAAGGCAGTATAGACAGTGAGGAAATATCTGTACTCAACATGTATGCACCAAATGGCATAGCATCCAAATTTCTAAAGGAGAAACTAGAGGAACTCAAGGACGAAATAGATAGAAAAACTATACTAGTGGGAGATCTGAACCTTTCTCTATCCGAACTAGATAAATCAAACCAAAAAATAAATAAGAAAGATGTAAGAGAAGTGAATGAAATCTTAGAAAAATTAGAGTTAGTAGACATGTGGAGAAAAATAAATAGGGACAAAAAGGAATATACCTTCTTTTCTGCAGCACATGATACATTTACAAAAATTGACCATGTATTAGGGCATAAAAACATTGCAAACAAGTGCAAAAGAGCAGAAATAATAAATGCAACTTTCTCCGATCACAATGCAATGAAAATAATAATCAGTAAGGGAACATGGAGAGGTAAATCGAAAATTAATTGGAAATTAAACAATGCAATTCTCCAAAACCAGTTAGTTAAAGAACAAATCATAGAAACAATTAATAACTTTATTGAAGAAAATGACAATGATGAGACATCCTTTCAAAACCTATGGGATGCAGCCAAAGCAGTACTCAGGGGGAAATTTATATCCTTGAGTTCATATAGTAACAAATTAAGAAGGGCAGAGGTCAATGAATTGGGCATGCAAATTAAAAAATTAGAAAGTGAACAAATTAAAAATCCTCAGATGAAGACTAAATTAGAGATCCTAAAACTCAAAGGAGAAATTAATAAAATTGAAAGTCAAAGAACTATTGATTTAATAAATAAGACTAGAAGCTGGTACTTTGAAAAAACAAATAAAATAGACAAAGTACTAGTCAGTCTAATTAAAAAAAGGAAAGAAATAAACCAAATTGACAGTATCCAAGATGAAAAGGGAGAACTCACCTCTAATGAAGAGGAAATTAAGGCAATCATTAAAAACTACTATGCCCAATTATATGGCAACAAATATAGCAATCTAGGTGATATGGATGAATACTTACAAAAATATAAATTGCCTAGACTAAAAGAGGAAGAAATAAATTACCTTAACAACCCCATTTCAGAAAAAGAAATTGAACAAACCATCAAAGAACTCCCTAAGAAAAAATCCCCAGGTCCAGATGGATTCACAAATGAATTCTAGCAAACATTCAAAGAACAACTAATCCCAATATTAAAGAAACTATTTGACAGAATAGGCCAAGAAGGAGTTCTACCAAATTCATTCTACGACACAAACATGGTACTGATCCCAAAGCCAGGCAGGTCAAAAACAGAGAAAGAAAACTATAGACCAATCTCTCTAATGAATATAGATGCAAAAATCCTAAATAGGATACTAGCAAAAAGACTCCAGCAAGTCATCACAAGGGTCATCCACTATGACCAGGCAGGATTCATACCAGGAATGCAAGGATAGTTCAATATTAGGAAAACCATCCACATAATTGACCATATTAATAAGCAAACTGACAAAAATCACATGATTATCTCAATAGATGCAGAAAAAGCCTTTGATAAAATACAATACCCATTCCTATTGAAAACACTATAAAGTATAGGAATAGAAGGGCCTTTCCTAAAAATAATAAACAGTATATATCTAAAACCATCAGCAAACATCATCTGCAATGGGGATAAACTAGAAGCCTTTCCAATAAGATCAGGAATGAAACAAGGATGCCCATTATCACCTCTATTATTTAACATTGTACTAGAAACACAAGCAGTAGCAATTAGAGAAGAAAAAGAAATTGAAGGTATTAAAATTGGCAATGAGGAGACCAAGCTATCACTCTTTGCAGATGATATGATGGTTTACTTAAGGAATCCTAGAGAATCAACCAAAAGGTTACTCGAAATAATCAACAACTTTAGAAAGGTTGCAGGATACAAAATAAACCTGTATAAGTCATCAGCATTTCTATATATCTCCAACCCATTTCAGCAGCAAGAATTAGAAAGCGAAATACCATTCAAAACCACCCTAGACAATATAAAATACTTAGTAATCTATCTGCCGAGACAAACACAGGAACTATATGAACATAACTACAAAACACTTTCCACACAGCTAAAACTAGATTTAAACAATTGGAAAAACATTGATTGCTCATGGGTGGGATGAGCTAACATAATAAAAATGACCATCCTACCCAAATTAATTGACTTATTTAGTGCCATACCCATTGAACTACCAAAAAACTTCTTTACTGAATTAGAAAAAAACATAACTAAGTTCATTTAGAAGAACAAAAGATCAAGGATATCCAGGGAAATCATGAAAAAAATGCAAAGGAAGGAGGACTTGCAGTCCCAGATCTCAAACTATACTATAAAGCAGTGGTTATCAAAACAATTTGGTACTGGCTAAGAGACAGAAAGGAGAATCAGTGGAATAGACTTGGCGTAAATGATCTCAGCAAGACAGTTTATGACAAACCCAAAGACCCCAGATTTGGGGACAAAAATCCATTATTTGATAAAAACTGCTGGGAAAATTGGAAGACAGTGTGGGAGAGATTAGGATTGGATCAACACCTCACACCCTACACCAAGATAAATTCAGAATGGGTGAATGACTTGAACATAAAGAAGGAAACTATAAGTGAATTAGGTGAACACAGAATAGTATACCTGTTAGACCTTTGGGAAGGGAAAGATTTTAAAACCAAGCAAGACTTAGAAAGAGTCACAAAATGTAAAATAAATAATTTTGACTACATCAAATTAAAAAGTTTTTGTACAAACAAAACCAATGTAACTAAAACCAGAAGAGTAGCAACAAATTGGAAAACAATCTTCATAAAAACCTCTGACAAAGGTTTAATTACTCAAATTTACAAAGAACTAAATCAATTGTACAAAAAATCAAGCCATTTTCCAATTGATAAATGGGCAAGGGACATGAACAGGCAGTTCTCAGCCAAAGAAATCAAAACTATTAATAAGCACTTGAAAAAGTGTTCTACATCTCTTATAATCAGAGAGATGCAAATCAAAACAACTCTGAGGTATCACCTCACACCTAGCAGATTGGCTAACATAACAGCTATGGAAAGTAATGAATGCTGGAGGGGATGTGGCAAAGTAGGGACACTAATTCATTGCTGGTGGAGTTGTGAATTAATCCAACCATTCTGGAGGGCAATTTGGAACTATGCACAAAGGGTGATAAAAGACTGTCTGCCCTTTCATCCAGCCATAGCACTACTGGGCCTGTACCCCAAAGAGATAATAAGGAAAATGACTTGTACAAGAATATTCATAGCTGCACTCTTTGTGGTGGCCAAAAATTGGAAAATGAGGGGATGCCCATCAATTGGGGAATGGCTGAACAAATTGTGGTATATGTTGGTGATGGAATACTATTGTGCTAAAAGGAATAATAAAGTGGAGGAATTCCATGGAGACTGGATCAACCTCCAGGAAGTGATGCAGAGCGAAAGGAGCAGAACCAGGAGAACACTGTACACAGAGACTGATACATTGTGGTACAATTGAAGGTAATGGACTTCTCCATTAGTGGCAATACAGTATCCCTGAACAATCTGCAGGGATCTAAAAAACACTATCCACAAGCAGAAGATAAACTGTGGGAGTAAAAATACCGATGAAAAGCAACTGCTTGACTACAGGGGTGGAGGGGATATGACTGAGGAGAGACTCTAAATGGGCACCCTAATGCAAATACCAACAACATGGAAATAGGTTTGAATCAAGAACACATGTGATACCCAGTGGAATTGCGCGTGGGCTATGGGAGAGTTGGTGGGAGGGGCGGGGGAAGGAAGAAAAGAAAATGATCGTTGTTTCCAATGAAATGGAAATGACCAAATAAAATTTAAAAAATAAATAAATAAATAAATGAATAAATAAGTCATTTTATGTAACTCTTGCATTTTACAAATGAGGAAAACCAGGGAAGTAGTAGCTTCCCAATGTGAGACAAAAGCCTTTGGTAGTAATTCTAGAGGGAAAGTAGGTTTTGTTTTTTAACTTGGATAATCAATACTAAGTATTTGACAAGCCATTTAATCCTCCCTCAGATTTCTTAGAAAGGGTTTGTACTAGATGACAATACTAAGTTTTAGTTCCAAGGCAGAAGAATGGTAAGGGCTAGGCAATGGGGTTTAAGTGACTTGCCCAGGGTCATGCAGCCAGGAAGTATTTGAGATCATATTTGATCCCAGGACTTCCTTCCTCTAGGTCTGGCTCTCAATCCTCTGAGCCACCCAGTTGCCCCTAATTAAATGTTTCCTGCCAGATTTCTTCCCTGTGGTCCTTTTACTGGAATATAACTGTTGTCAGACTCTCAGGTTCTTGTGGTAGAAACAGCACTGGCATCATAGAAGACCTGACTTCTAGTTCTAGCTCAGCAGCTAACTAGCAGTGATCTTGGGTAAGACACAATTCAAGTCAGAGAGTGGCACATGGATCATCAGACCTACTAGGGAGACTAGACATTACACACCACATCCTTTTCATTTTTTAGATGAAACACCGAGGCCCAGAAAAATGAAGGGGAGTTTCCAAAAGTCACCCAGGATGTGTCCGGGGATTTGAACTCAGGTTTGCAGATTGACTGTGTCCAGGGCTTTTTCTGTTTCACTCAATTGCCTTCAATTTAACAAGTATACTTTCAATAAGACATTGTATTAGGACACCCCAAAATTAAACAAGTTAGATTTTCTCCTCAAGGAATTAATAACCCAGAATGATAGAGAAGACAAAGATACAAATAACCACAATATAAGCTATAGCATAAAAGGCAAGATACAAATAGAAAAGGCCTGAGAGGAGTGAGCAGTAAAAGGTCACTTCTAATTTGAGGTTCACGGAAGGCTTCATGGAGGAGTTGGCATCTTCCAAGAAAAGAATTTCAAAAGGTAGAGAAGTATGAGAAGAGTCCATGCCATGAATGAGGAACAGCACGTGCAAAGACAGGCTCTCTGGACCTCTCTTTCATAGAACTTTCAATCATTAGAGCTAGAAGTGACTTAGATACTATCTAATCCAAGCTTATTTTACAAATGAAGAAACTGAGTCTCAAAGATATGATTGATTTAGTCACAGAAGCAAGTTGGTGACAAAGTTTGGATTAGAACCTGAGTCTCTTGATCACCACCAGTACTTTTGGCAGACTGGGGCACTGCTAGGATATAATTCCAGATCTAGCATGCTATGAATTTAGTTTTCAGTCCAGGGCTCTGTTCATAAAATCCACCTATTCCCTCCTCACTTTTACTGCTCTTCATTTTTAAGTTCCTTGGTGAATAGAGCCTGCTTGCACCGCCATCTTGTGGTATGGAACTTAAAAACTGGAATGGAATAAGACAGAACTCGGAAGGTGTTCTAGTCCAACCATTTCAATTTCCAGATGAAGAAACTAAGTCTAAGAGAAAGGAAATTCACAATGTTTCTGAATTAAATTTTTACTTAGCTCTCCTATACCTATAAAACAAGCTGGCCTTAAACATAAGAGAAATAGCCACTTATATATTGGGATTCAAGTCCCTTTTCTTGGGGGTGGCAGATGGGAACGGTACTGGGAAACACAAAACTCAAGTGACCTGCCTGGGAATTCTAAATTACAATCATTTCTCTAGGTTCAAGCTCTGGGAGGGTCACCCAGTAAGTTTTTAGTCATCATTGGTCAAGGCCTTTGAAAAGTGTTAGGAGAAAACAGGTTTTGACAAGAAAGGCAGAGTTGGAGAGCGCATAGAAGGAGGAACAAAATAGGACTGGTGAGTTGGGGAGTGTGTGAGGCAAGGATTGCAATGGGCTTAGACCCCATGAATAGGAGGGAATATGTGAGGGCTACTACTGTCTATGGTTGGGGGAAGGAAGAGGAAGTGTTCATAACTGATCATCTCAAACATTTCTTTTGACTTCTATGAAGTTTTCTGATATCATGGTGGCAAGGATGATAGTTGCTTCCCATCACCTTCAATATGTTTATCATTAAACCCCTTAAATAAGGATTTATGGGTAGAGAGGTTGTTGGAAAGGAGTTAAGAATTTATTTTAATAAAGTTATTTCTCTTTTTTGACATTGACCAAGTACAAAGAGTATTATACTAGCTGTCCTTTCTAACTCTTTGATCTTATGATGGTAAACAGTGCTAGGTTCGTAGATCTTAAATATTCCTTTGGTGAATCCATTTCACACTGGCTTGCCAATACTAGGTAAAACAAAGAAAAGGAGGAATCTAACTGTAGATGAGTCCCACATTAAGCAAACCCAATATGTGAAAAGTAACTTGCCACAAAAGAAAATCAGCTGGCGATTATTCACTTTATTAAAGTTTTTTTTTTATTTAACCCCCAAAGATCCTCCATTATTTATGGAAGTGGCCTTTAACTAACCAACTCCATATTCTGCATAACTAGAAGTAACTGATATTATTTGGGTGTGTAGCACCTTATGCTTTCCAAGGCACTTTCATATCCATTATCTCAATAGATAATAATAATAATTGACTTTTCTACATGAATTTGAGTTCCAATACCTCTATGAGTTAGGTACTATAAGTATTAATAAACCCATTTTACTGATGAAGAAACTGAGGCACAGAGAAGTCAAATGACTTGCTCCTCATCACATGGCTAGTAGGTATAAGAAGAAGGATTCAAACCCAGCTCTTTCTAATTCCAAATCCATCATTCTGTTCACTACATTCAGACACTCCTAAATGGGACTGAAACCAGATTAAAATGTAATTGGGAAATTTTTAACGAAAGAAATACAAATACAATAAAATATAAATAACATTAATACATGACTTTCTAAGTCAATATGTGGCCTGCAGAAATCCTTATGTACAACTTAATGGTCCCCATTTCTATGGGAGTTTGACATGATTACACTACAGTGGGGTAGATAGTTTAAGGCTCACTATCCCAATTATAGAAGTGGAAACAGACCTATGGAGGTGTTCAAAGTCATACAGGTAGCAAGTGGCAGAGGTGGGACTTAAACCAAGGTTCACTGACTCCAAACCTGGTATTCTTTACCATTCCACCATGTTGTTTTTCTCATGATCATTCCATTTATTAGTTATAGAGCGAAGACAGAAACTTCAGTCTCAGGATTTATAATCCAGAAGTCTGTAATGATTCAATTGGCAAGAACTCAGTTTCTACATAGCTTTTAAGGATCTAATTACTCTAAAAAGTGAGTTGTACCTGTGAAGAAAGAGAGAATTTGGGTCATTGGCTAAATATTCTTTTGAACCAGAGTGACCACTGACCTCTTTGACATAAATCATAGTACATGGTAGTCAAGCATCCAATAAATCCTCACTGGTTTTATTTGGACCCAGTTAAATCTCTAAGTGTTTGGGTTAAGGTTTTGATATTGTTTTCTCTCTGTTAGAGGTTTATCTCCAGTTTGTTTCTGTTTAGATCAGTGATTTCATTGGTGTAGTAAAGTAGAAACGTCTTAATGTGGAAACTCTTGTCACCAGTGCAAATTACCAACTTCTCTGTGATTAAGGCTCAGAAACGGAGCTGGAAGGAAACATTAGAGGCCATTTAACCCTCATTTTACAGAGAAGGAAAATGTAGCCCTGGACCTTTGGGTGGCATGAATAAAGTGAAAGTATCCAAAGTGGGATTTAAATCCTCTAAGTTCATACTCTTTCCTTTGTGTTACAGTTTACAGTCTTACATGATGTCCTGGGACACTGAGAAGTGAAGAGATCTCTCCAGTCATGTGCCTAATATGTATCAGAAATAACTGAACCCATGTCTTCCTAATTCCAAGACCAATTCTCTAGCTACTACTATCCTCCCTCTCTCCATACACCGTTAAGCTGCCTGAATCCTAAGTGTGCAAAAGAAAATCTGGAAATGAGTCATGTTGTTGAACTAAATGTTCATAGGAACATGATAAATGTGACTTATTTTTCAAATTAAAGGCAGAAAAAACAAAACCCATTTACAAGCTTCCTGGCTGTCTCTTCCGTTTGTTAGACTATAATCATTGGTATTTAGGCAGCTTCCTGTGTTCAAAGTTGGCCTCAGATACTTAATAGTTATGTGACCCTGTGCAAGTCACTTAATCTTCTTTGACCCAGTTTCCAGAAGGAAATGACAAACCATTTCAGTAGTTCCCACCAAGAAAAACTCCAACTAAGGTCAAGAAGAGTCAGGCAGAACTAAAATGACTAAACAACAGTAACAATCACTTGTGTTCCCCCAAAGTCCTAAAGCCCACAAATCCACAAGATCTTCCTTGTTTCTATTTGAAGAGCACTGGCCTGTAAAGTGGGAGAGTTGATTTCTTCCTGGGCAACAATATAGAAAAATCACTTCCCACACCTTCAATTTCATCATCTATAAAATGAGGACACTGGATTAAGTCAGAAGTTCTCACTCTGAGATCCATAAATATCAAGAGGGGTCTCAAGGATAGATTTTGGGGAGCCTGTATACTTAGATCACATAATTATAAAACAAAAATAGCTAACTTTTGCCCATTATTTTATTTCAACTTAACACCAGCCCTCTTAGGTTAGCCACATTTTGCAGATGAGGAAATTGAAGCAGGAAGAATGACTTGCTGAGGGCCATCTAGCTAAGAAATAATGGAGGTAGGATTCAAACTCAGAACTTCCTGATTCCAAGACCAATTCTCTACCTCCTATATACCAACTGGCTGTCAGAGATCTAGCTTTGCAAACCTTTGGTATCCTGAGTGATCCTGTATTTTATGTTTACATTTAAAAACATGATTCTGCAAAGTAATCCATAAACTTCATCAGAGTGACAAAGAGGTTCATAACACCAAACAGGTTATCTTGGATCAGATGGCCTAGATCTATGGATCTTTCTAACTGCCATTCTAGGATATACCATAATTCTAATGATACTCAAAATGTGCTCATCAAAATCTTGAAGTCCTAACCAGTCTGTGGCCAGCAGAGGGAGACCTTGAATACATAATATTCTTTTTGTGGAGGAGTAGTTTACTGAATTAGTCATCTTAGAAGGAAACTAGGGATAATTTTTCAGGAAATCTAGGCTTAACTACAGGGCTGTGTGAGCTGAGTGAGCTGTCAGACTCCCAAAGGAGGGAGTACCTTAGTGTTCATTAGAGAATGGCAATAAATACCCAGGCATTACAAATATTTTTCTTGCAATCTAGAGGCTCAAGGGATCATTAAATCTAAACCTCTGCCTCTGGAAAAAAAAAATCAAGTTTTCCTCATCAAAGGAGCATCTATTTTGTTTTGAAGATGTCCAGAAAATGGATTTACTTATTCAACCTCCTTTGGTACACAGGAAAGAGCTTTGGATTTGTCATGAAATGATCTAAATTCAATCCATTAATTATGTCCAGTCAAGTCAGAAAACATTGATTAAGTGTTTGTTATGTGCCAGGCACTGTGCTAAGCTAGGGATGCCAATAGAAGAAGCAAAAAGAAAGACCGTCCCTGTCCTTGAAGAGCTTATATTTCGGGGGGGGGGGTGGAATCAGAGTCAATAAGCACTATGCTAGTGTTAGGTTTGAAGGCAAAACTGGAATAGTTCTTGATCTCAAGAAGTTTAAACTCTAACAAGGGGGATCAAAGCCACAAATGCAAATCCTGGCTCTTCTATTTACTATTTCTGTAAACTGGGACAAATCACTTTCCTTCTCTAGGTCTGCTTCCTCATCTGTAAAATGAAGACTTTGGATTAGATGGTCTGGAAAAGATCACTACTAGCCCTAAAGCTATGAGATTACAGTCTACTGTGTACTTTGTGCAGGTAGGTAAGCAAGCATGTGAGCTTCCTCTTTGCTCTGTTTGGTGTTTAGAGCTAAGAATCAGCCTAAAATTGTACCAAAGAGTAAAACCCACCATGTCACAGCCCTTCCTTTCCCTCTCCTGTCCTGACAGAAAGCTTAAGTAAAACAATGTGGGGGGGGGGGGGCAGACCCAGGCAGGCAGGGGACGATGTGAGTGAGACAAAAAAGGGGGAAGTCACTAAAGGAGAGACAAACAAACCTTAGTCATATCTTGGTTTTTCTGAGGGCTGGATCTGACCACTTACTTCTCCATCTTGTCTTCTCTGTAAAATACACAGACTGGCAATGTTATCTACTAGAAAACCAAACCAGGGGTCAGGAAACTTGCCTTCCTACTTCTAGACTTGCTTTTGGTCACCATAAAGACCTTTGCTTTATGAGCCTTAGTTTCCTCATCTGTTAAAGATGGCTACTTAAAACAACCAATAAACAAGTATTTACTAAATGCCCTCTATGTGTCAGACACTGCACTGGATCTCAGTTATGAAGAAAGTATGCTTTGCAAGCTGATCAATATATATATATATATGTGAGTGATTAGTAATTTGTTCCTCTTGCTTCATTGAAGTTTGATACTCTCTAGGTTTGAGGAGGAGGATGGGAATGAAACTAGCCTTAGAAATTAATGTAATTACTACATTACCCCACTCACTGTGACTCGTAGCCCAGGAAATAATATTTCATTACCCTGTTTCCTAATACTTAATATTCTCCATTGCTAGAAACTTTAAACTACTAGAAAGAACAGCAGTGGGAATTCAGGAGGCTAGAACAGGACATCAGTAGGTAATAAGTTAATGTGTGAGTTTTGGTAACCAGTGGTTGGCCTTTTTTACTTGGATTTCCATTTGTGGGTTAGGAGAAGTCCTTCCCTGAGGCAGAGGGATGAGTAAAGGGTTCTCTTTAGCTCTAGACTTGCTTTCTTCCAATTATTCCTCCAGTGTTCCCAGGATAAATGGGCAAATATGACAGAAGATAGGAACAACTGTGGAGTGGTTGTAGAAAGATAGGCACATTAATGCATTATTGGAGGAGCTATGAATTGGTACAATCATTCTGAGAAGTAATATGGAATTATGCAAATAAAGTGAATCAAATCTGTATGCTGCTTGTCCCAGAGTTTCCACAAAGAAACATATGACCCCAGTGAGGTTATTGATAAAAAGAAAGACTCCATCTAAACCAAAATATTTATAGTAGCACTTTTGTATTAGCAAAGAACTAGAAACAAAGTATATGCTCATTGATTGGGGAATGACTAAACATTTTGTGGTACATGAATGGAATGAAATTTCACTGTGCTGTAAGAAATACTGAACTTGGTTAATTCAGAGAAGCTTGGAAAGACTTACACAAACTGATGAAATAAGCAGAGGCAAGAAAATAATATATGCACTGACTCTGAAATCAAAAACGAAAAGACAATCAAAGCTGAATATTAGGAAATTTCAAAGAACAAGTTTGATCCCAACAAAAAGATATGAAAAGAGAAAGACTATAGAACATTCCTTCAAATACCGGAGATTTTTTCAATGTGTTGATGGGTTTGTTGAATTTCTTTGTCCTTAAGAACAAGTACTGGTTATAAAGAATGGTTCTCTGGGAGCAAAAGAATAAAGATTTAGAGGGAAGTCTATGTGTTAAGAAATCCCAGGATTTCAATAAAAATCTTTTTTTCCCCAAGACTATATTACAACTATGTGTCCAGAGGCAAGACTTAAACCAAGTCCTTCTAATCCGAAGTCAGGCTACTAGCCATGTGGTCTCTCTGTAGACCTGAAATCACAATTATTATTCAAAGGAAACGACAGATTGAGTAGTCCTTTCTCTACTTTTGGTATCTGCCTTCATCGCTGTTCTCTCCAAAGTTGTCATTGATCTCTTCTCAATCACCAAATCTAAGAGCCCTCATCCTTCTTGATCTCTCTATAGTATTTAACACTGTTGATGACCATCTCTTGAGTACTGTCTCCTCTCTGAGGTTTTGTGACACTGATTTCTCTTTATTTTCCTTCTACCTATCTTATTGCTCCTTCCTAGTCTCCTTTGCAAGATCATCATTCATATATTGTCCTCCACTTGGTATATAACCTGTCTCAGTACTTGCTCGCCATCTATTATCTCTCTATAATCTTGGTGATCTAATTAGCTCCCACATTCTTAAATATCATCTCTATGCAGCTTTGGGGCAGATAAGTAGAAGGGTGAATGGAATGCCAGGACTGGAATCAGGAAGACTCATCTTCCTGAGTTCAAATCTGACCTCAGACACTTACTAGCTGCAGTGACTCTGGACAAGTCATTTTACCCTGTTTGTCTTAGTTTCCTCATCTGCACAATGATCTGAAGAAGGAAATGGCAAGCCACTCCAGTTTCTTTGCCAAGAAAACCCTAAATGGGGTCATGAAAAGCGAGACACAACTGAAAAATGACTGATCAACGACTAATGGCCTGTTCCCAATTGTATCCACCTAGCCCAAGAATCTCTCCTGAGCTTCTTGCTTGCCCAAGTTCCAAGATTGACCCACTACTATTCCCACACATCTAAAAACTGTTTTGTTCTTTTAAAAAACACTTTCCCCTCCATAATCTCATTTGCTCCCCATAACAACCTTTTAAGATAGGTCAGCCAGAAATTATTATTCCCATTTGACAAAGAAAACTGGGCCCAAAAGTGAATCAAATCCATAGGTAGTTAGTTAGTGGCAGAGTCTGAATCAGAGACCAAATGTGCTGTTTGCTAGTCTAGGGCTTTTCTCCCTTACAAAAGGTAAGAGTTTACAGAGGGTGATTAAGTTATCTGTAAATCCAGGAAAATGTGTACATTAGGAACCAGGTAATTAATTGTAAAATGTGGCAGAACCTCTGAACCATATCAACCAGAAAAGACAAGATAGTTTAACTTATGAGCGTTCATTTTTCATTCCACAGCATTTATGCAAATAACACTGTGGGTGGAACTGTGAATTGATCTAATCATTCTGGAGAGTGATGTGGTATTATGCTCAGAGTTATAAAACTATGTATGCTTTTTGACCTACCAATACCACTTTTACACTTATTCTTAAGGTGATCAGGAAATAGGCAACAGAACCTGTAGGTTCTAAAATATTTATAGTAGCTCTCTTTGTGGCAGCAAAGAACTGGAAACTGTAGGGATACCCATCAATTGGGGAATGGCTAAATATATTTTATTTAATATGGCATTTTTTGCCATTTAATATGGCATATTTAATAAGTATGGCATATAATTTTGATAGAATACTACTGTGCCATAGGAAATTATGAACAGGTTAATTTTGGGAAAATGTGGAAAAACCTTTAGGAAGTTATGAAGAATGAAACCAAGAGAACATTGTATACAGCAACAGAAATATTGTTTGAAGAATGACTTGTGTATGTCGCCTCAAAAGAAAGAGTGGATAAACAGAAATAAGTAAGATATAGTTGTATGTACATCTATCTTTTTTGTTAAAGGATACCTTCTTTCATGGGGGGAGGAGAGGGAGATAACTGGGTATTTCAATGTAATAAACAAAATAATTAATTAGAAAAAGAAGGAGGTAAGGGTTTAAAAAATAAAATAAAACTTATGTATACCTAGTCTCCACTAACATCCATTGCCAATGGAGGCAGTTATGAAGCACAATAGATAAAGTGCCAGACCAGGATTCAGGAAGACCTGAGTTCGAATCCATCGTCAGACATTTGATAAGCCATGTGACCCTGAATAAGTCACCTAACGTCTGGAACCTTGGTCTCCGGTCTCATCCTCAAAGTGGGGATAATGGAGTAGCTGCCTTTTGAGGTTGTTATATCAAATGAGATAATATTTGTGCTAAAGTATTTAGTACAGTGTCTGGCACATAGAAAGCACTTAATGAATGCTTGTTTGCTTCCTTCCTGATGTGAAGGTGTAGCTGGGCTCAGTTCTCAATGCTCTCAATGGTTATGCTCATAGAGCACAAAACCAGGTAGCTGCTACATAGCACAAAGAGCTTCAAATAGGGTTCACAGACCCATTGCCTATCTGTTGTCTGATAATTGTCTAGTTAGATTCTCTCATCACCAGAAAGTTAGCCACTGGGGGATGAATTTTGGAAGGTGGGTCACAGCAACTCGTGAAATTATATTGGAGTGCAGTGGAAAGAATACTGGATTTGGAGTCAGAAGAACTGAATTCCAATCCCAGTTCTATCATTTACTATTTCCATGATTTTGAGCAAGTCATGTTACATCTCTAGACCTTAATTTTGTCATCTACAAAACTGAGTGGTTGGATTAGGTGACCTCTAAGATTCCTTCCAACTCCAAAGCCCAACATACTATGGTGCTAGGGGGGGAATTAACTTGCATCAATGGAGGAAATGAACAACATGATGAAAACAAAGATCTTAAATTTCTGAAGTATGTCAGTTAGGCAGGCAACTAAGTGGTGCAGTGAATAGAGTCCTAGACCCAAGTCAGAAAGACTCCTTTTCCTGAGTTCAAGTCTGATCTCAGACACTAGGGGGGTGACCCTGGGTAAGCCACTTAACTCTGTTGGCCTCAGTTTCCTCATCTGTAAAATGAGCTGGAGTAGAAAAAAGCAAACCACACCAGTATCTTTCCCAAGAAAAAGAGGTCACAGAGTCAGGCACAATTAGACACTATTAAAACAGGACTGAACAACAATATGTCAGTCAGTCAGAAAAGAAAAAATTATTAAGTGTTTGTCCTAAACACTAGAGGCACAAATAATAGCAAAAGATTGTCTCTGCTCTTAAGGAGCTTACAATTTAATGAACAATATAGCATTTAGAGAATTGCTCACAAACTATACCTGACAATATGACTCCCTTAGAGAGTGTTTGATCAAGTTGGTAAGATCAACATCAAGACAATTTTTATATCAAGGGCTTTCAACCTGGAGACAATGAATATGTTTTATTTGTTTTTTAAATCCTTATGTTCTGTCTTAGAATCAATATTATGGAAATTAGTAGAGAGGTGGAGTCAAGATGGCGGCCTAGAAGGAGTAGATGTTCAGACCTTTGAATACCCTTCCTAACCGATCAAAAACTGAATGCTCCCAGGGGACTGAAAAACAAATTTAACAACAAGACAGAGCCAAGGAACCCTCCTGCTGGACTTAATTCAAAAGGTACGCCCCCCTGAAAAGCCAGAATCCGAGAACACTCAGGTTTAAGGGGAAGATAGAAGGAAGGTCCAAGGACCCATCCCCCCTCCCACCCAGAGCGCTGAGACTCCAGTGGCAGGAGGAACTTCTGGGCAGGCAAAGGTGCTGTTCTGGAAGGTGTACCTTGCGAGCAGGGCTGTGCCAAGTTCAGAGCGTCCAACACAGACAGCGGGGAAGGAGCTAGAGAGGGAGCATAGACCTGGCAGCCTGGCCAGAGCTGTGGAGATCCTCCATATTTGCTCCAGCCTTCCAGGAAGTTTTGGACTCAGAGCACACCCAGCCCAACTAAGCTGAACTTAATCCCATCAAAAGACTCCAGAACTCAGGGAAGCCCAGGACCCACATCCATCCTCATTGGCTGCTGGACTTTAATCCAATCAAAAGCCTCCAGAGGACAGGGAAACTCAAACCCCAACAAACCTTCACCAGAGACTACACTGAGAGATCTCCTGTTAAAGCTCCAAGAGGGGGAGACTGACATAAGCCCCCAAACCAAAAAAATGAGAGGAGCAAGAGCACAGACAAATACAAGGAGTAAAGAAGGGGTGAGTTTGAGCAAACAACAGAAAAAGAAGAAAGAAACTACAATAGACAGCTTCTACTCAGTAAACAGAACAGAGGGGGAGAGACCAGCAAACGATAAATCAGAAATCCCAGTGAATTGGATACAGACTGTGGAAGAACTCAAAACACAATTAAGAGAGGCTGAAGACAATTGGGAGAACTTAAAAATTAAGATAAGTCATCTGGAAACAGAGGCACTTGAACTAAAACAATAAAATAGTGTCTTAAAAGCCAAAATCAACCAGTTGGAAAATGAGGCAAAGGAGATGAAAGACGAGGTAAAGAGGATGAAAGATGACCTTCAAAGAAAATCAGACCAGAAGGAAAAGGATGACCAAAAAGCCAGGGATGAAATCCAGTCTTTAAGAACCAGAATACAACAACTGGAATTAAGTGACCTCACAAGGCAACAAAACAACAAAACAAAACAAAATGAAAAGAATGAAAAAATTGAGGAAAATATGAAGCATCTCATTCACAAAACAGACTTTTTAGAAAATCGTTCGAGAAGAGACAATTTAAGAATCATTGGTCTACCAGAAGACCATGACAAAAGAAAAAGCCTGGACATAATACTACAGGAAATTATTCAGGAAAACTGCCCGATATCCTAGAACAAGAGGGGAAAGTGGCAATTGAAAGAATCCACAGACCACCTCCTGTATTTAATCCCCAACTGACAACACCCAGGAATGTCATAGCCAAATTCAAAAACTATCAGACCAAAGAAAAGATATTACAAGCTGCCAAGAAGAAGCCATTCAGATACCATGGAAACACAGTGAGGATAACCCAGGATCTGGCTGCATCCACACTGAAGGACCAAAAGGCATGGAATATGATGTTCCGGAAAGCAAGGGAACTAGGTCTACCACCAAGAGTCAAATACCCATCAAAACTGACTATATTCTTACAGGGGAAAGTATGGTCATTCAACACAATAAAAGAATTCCAAGCATTTGTAAAGAAAAGACCAGACCTGAACAGAAAATTTGATGTCCAAGCACAGAACTCAAGAGAATCATCAAAAGGCAATTAAAAAATGGAGGAAAAGTAAAACAAAACAACAAAAAAAAATTTTAAGAGACTCAATAAGTTAAAATGATATGTATCCCTATAAGAAAAGAGAATTCTATCCACTGTGCCAGAAGCTAAAAGCTGCTCCATTGGGGCAGGGGTCCACCATATTGAAAAATACCTGATCAAACTATAGGAAACATGGCTCTAGAGTTCAGAGAAGTGCAGAGAATAATAGAACCTTGAGATACCTTAGGCTTCTTGGAGGAAGAAGAGAAAGAGAAAGAGGAAAGAAGACATTGAATTGTGCCTTGAAACAATTAGAGGCAAGAGTGGGAGGGTGAGGAACGGAGGAGAGGCCTACAATATTGTAACAAACGAGAAAGGAGATGGTGAGGCACAATCTAAGGGAATCATGAAAATTGTCAATTCAGCCACTAACAAGTTATAAAAGGCCTTGGATAAGGCTCTTGATACAAATTATGCCAAAACTGATGTCTATGAACACCCTTGAAAGGTCTGTCATTTCCTCCACAGGGAGAAATTCCTCCCACCTCTGGGGTAATTAGTAGATAAGTGTTGGGGAATTGCCTGACACACTGAAAAGTTAAGCAACATGGGAAGCTCACCTAGTGTCAAATTTGAACCCAGGTCTTGACTCTTAAGACCACCACTAATACTCCCTTTTGAAGTAAAAATAATAGCTTATCTTTGTTACTAGGGTGGATTCATTCAGATGGGGAGGTAAAGGATATTTCCAGAGATGTAAAAATAAAAGTCATTAATAAAATTTATATTAAACATAATAGTTCACATTTATATAGCACCCAAGTTTTAGGATTAGGACAGTAGATAGAGCACCAGGCCTGAAGTCAGAAAGACCTGAGTTCAAATCCAGTCTCAGATACTAGCTATATGATTCTAGGTAAGTAATTTCACCCTGTTGCCTCAGTTTCCTCATCTGCAAAATGAACTGGAGAAGGAAATGTCAAACCACACCACCAGCTTCTTTGCCAAGAAAATCCCAAGTGGGGTCACAAAAAGTTGGACACCACTAAAATGACTGAACTAGGATGTTCAAAGTCCTCCTTAATAGGAACTCTGTGGGGGTAGATACTACAAGTATTATCATCCCTATTGACTGATGTTCAGAGAAGTTAGATGATTTGCTCACAGTCACACGACTCGGAAAAGTCAAAGCTGGATCTCAGACACAATCCTTCTTACTTCTCGTTTGGTGATGTCTCAGCGACTTTCGTGCCCTCAATGCCCTCTGCAGTCCAACTCTAGAGGCCTGCTTGTCCAATATGACACGTCATCTCTCCAATCCAATGTCTTCATACTGGCTGTTCCCCCATTCCTGGAATGCTCCCTCCTCATTTCTGCTTTTGAACCCCCCACCTACACCCTCTTACTCTTGTACAGGCATAGTTTTTTGCATGTTGTCTTCCCCTATTAGATTGTGAGCTCCTTAGGGCACCAGGCCTTGTTTTTGCTTTTTATTTGCCCCTAGCCCTTGGCACAGCGCCTGGCATAATGTAAACACTTAATAAATGCATATCACACTGACTAAGTGAGGATGTTTTCTTCTTTGGACCTGTTTCCTCAGCTACAAAATGAGGGGATTGAACAAAGTAGTTTCTAGCTTCAACATTTTATCATCTAGAGCTGGTGGGTCCCCCCCCCCCACTCCATTTTATAGACATATCGATAGATATATTTGTAAATATCCATTTATATACACTTACTCATTTTATAGATGAGGAAACAGAAGCTCAGAGATGAATTGATTTCCAAAATCTGAGTAGTAAATGGCAGAATCAGGACACAAACCCAGGTCACACTTTTTCCACTGAACCACAACCATAATATATGGTGTCTCTATCATATAGATGAGGAAACTGAGGCTCAAGATGACATGACTTGCCCAGAGTCACAGAGGTTTAGGAATGAACCCAGATTTCCTTTTTTCCCCCTTTTTTTATTTAGAATATTTTTCCATGGTTCCATCCATGATTTGTGATCACACACACACACACACACACACACACACACACACACACACACGCACACTTTCCTCCCCCATCCCAATCCTGACAAGCAGTTCCACTGGTGAACCCAGATTTTCTGAAGCCAAATCCCTTGCTTTTTCTACTGTGAGCCCCTGCCTCTTTGAGTACCCTATGAAAATGCAAATATGTCTGGCAGGAAAACCTTTATCGAAGACCATTTCGGGAAAGAAGGTACCAGGGGGTTGAAAAGAGGTGCTAAACGGAGAAGTGTTGGTTCAACAAAGACAAAGTTGTCCAGCCTCAGAATCTGTGGGGCCTTGGCCCTTCTTTTGATTCTCCTTAGTTTGAGAAGCTCTCATAAAGCACACAATCCCCTCTTTTCCCTTGTTCCTTCCCTCATCCCAACCCCCCCTTCATCCTTTTTTCCTTCCACCCCCACTCCCAAAACAACAGGGAAATTCTTCCCTCTCTCTCTCCCTCTGTCTGGGGGCTGGCAAGAATACAGCGTCCTTTCTGAATCCCTCGATTAGAGGCCTCATTAAGAACAGCGCTGGAAGTTGGACAAAAGAACTTCCCTGGCATTAAGATTTATGATTGTGAAGGGCAGTCATGGGGGAGAGAGGGGAGAAAAGGGAGGTTCAACAATGAACTTGATTCAGCCTTAAAGACAAGGCTCAGGAAGGGAGGGAAGGAGAGAGCAGAGGGGCCGGGAGGAGAGAACTCTCTGGGTGGGGGACTCCTAGGGAGGGAGATCTCTGAGAAAAAGCAGTCTCTGGGAGAGAAGGATGCTATCAGAGAACAGATTCCCTTTGCAGTGGCTCGGTGACTGATCTGACTCAGGAATGATATGTCCTATCCCAGACCTACATAGACACAGGGAGCAGCCTAAAGCCAGGAGGAAGAAAAAGGTCCAATTTATTTGACTGGAAACGGGGTAACTAGCAATAGCATGTGTTTAAAAATTATAAAATACTTTGCGAGTACTTGTGTGGTGGTATGCACTTGGAGTGCCTGCTCCTGGCAGGCTGAGGCTGGCACCTCTCTTGAGCTCAGGAGTTCTGAGGTAAGTTCTGCACTGAGCTAAGCCAGCTTGGTGCCTACACGAAGTTGGGCATTACTATGGATGAGACTGAGGCTGACAGCTGTACAACTCTGCCTCGCTGAAACCCAACTCGCGCTCAAGTCGAGACCTCACCCTCATGATGCCATTAGTCTTCAGAAATGAAGGATGAATGGGCAAAGCTGGGTGGCTCAGTGGATTGAGAGCCAGGACCAGAGATGGGAGGTCCTGGGTTCAAATCTGGCCTCAGACACTTCCCAGCTGTGTGACCCTGGGCAAGTCACTTGACCCCCATTGCCTAGCCCTTACCACTCTTCTGCCTTGGAGCCAATACACAGTATTGACTCCAAGACAGAAGGTAAGGGTTTAAAAAAAAAAATGAAGGATGAACAACATTATTCCAAATATGTGGTACCCAGAATCAACCACAGGATTCCAGATGCCACTTGACCAGGGCAGAGTATAAGGGTGCTATCCCATATCTTATTCTGGACAATATGTCCTTTTTCACTCAGACTAAGACTTGGGGGTTACTGTAGGACCTTAGTGATGTGTATTGAGTGTGTTGACTCATATCTTTCCTTCTGACAAGTTCCTCTGTAAGCTGTTCCATCCATTCCCATCTTGCATTTGTGAAATTTTTTTAACCCCAGGATAGGACTTGACATTTATCCTCATTCAATTTATTCAATATTCAAGATCTTTTGGGATTCTTAGTCTGCCATCTAACATGTTAGTCATCCTTCCCAACTCTATGCTATGTATGAGTCCAAGAATTACGGCATCTAGAGCTTCACCCAAGTCACTGAGAGAAATATTAACAAGCGCAGGGCCAAAATGACAAATAGGAAAGATCTAGGGGAGCACTTCCTAGAAGAAGGCTTTGAACCATTGATGAATCTCACGCTTTGGGTCCAACATTCAGTCAACATTGAGTCCACTAATTATGCTATCACCTAGTCCACTTTGGCAAAAATGTAGTACATCAATGAGGTCTATTTCATAACCACAGTCTCCCACTTCTACACAAAAGGAAGGGAAGTATATTGTCTCAACTCTTCTCTAAGGTTAAACATTATATTTATATTATTCATTATTTATATAGTTACATTTATATATTATTATATATTTATGTAATCATTATATTATTGTCATTATAATTAAATGTCATTTTCTTTTTTGTGGTTTGCTATTTATACTGTCATAGTTTTGTACATTATTTTCTTGGTTATCACTTTTAAGCATATGGCCCTTTATTGAAAAAGTCATGTTTGCTCTTTGTAACTGCCACTTCCTTTTCTAACTTTTCATTAAACTGTTTCTTTAAAACACACACACACACACACACACACACACACACACACACACACACACACACACACACCTTACTTTCTATCTTAGAATCAATACTTGAAATTTGTTCCAAGAGTGGTAAGGGTTAGGCAGTTGGGGCTAAGTAATTTGTCCAAGGTCACACAGCTAGGAAGTGTCAGAGGCCAGATTTGAACCCAAGATATCCCACCTCTAGACCTGGCTCTCTATGAGAGCCAACCTAGGTGTCTCCTAACGAAATAAGGTCAATCAAGTTCACTGACTTATAGTTTGCCAGAAGAACTCTTCTGTGTTGTTTTTTTGGAAAACCCAGATATTTGGTCTTCTCTAAGTCTGAGATACTTCTTTCATTATCTACAATCTTTCAAAAGTCACTGACAAGGGGAAGCTTGTTGGCTTAGTGGATTGAGAACCAGGCCTAAAGACAGAAGGTCCTAGGTTCTAATCTAAACTCAGACACTTCATAGCTATGACCCTGGTCAAGTCACTTGACACCCTCCCTCCCCCATTGCCTAGCCCTTATTGCTCTTCTGCCTTGGAACCAATCCACAGTATTGAATCTAAGACAGAAGGTAAGGGTTTGGGTGGGGGGAGTCACTAACAGTGACTTAGGAATCACATTCATTGGCTCTTTACCATTTATCTTTACCTGGTGATCAATTTATAATGACAATTAGGCTCTCTCTTAGATTTTTCCTTTTTATGTTGAGCATCAACTTCCTGTTTGGGTCAATAATCTATTTTGGTCTGCCCTTTCCAGGCCAAAGATCTTTGGTTGAAAAAAAACAAAAAAACAGAAGCAAAATATGAGTTAAGTGTTTCTTCTCTGCATTGTCCATTAGCAGCATCTTATCTATCCTAAGCATGTCCTACCTTGTCTCAGCCCTCCAAGATAGCAAAAACCCCTTTTCTGTTGTCCATAGTATTTCTTAATAGTCCCCACTTATTCTGAGCTTTAGCATTCTTAACATTACTCTTACAGAGTCCTGACACATTCATTTTCTGTTCTCTTTCCTTGTTTTCAACTTCTATATGTGTAAAAATAATAATAGCCAGCATTTGCTTACTGTTTTTGAGTTTGTAAAATACTTTTTATGTCATCTCACTTAATCCTCACAACAATCCTATGACGTGTTATTATTTATCTCCACACTTTATATATGAGGAAGCTAAGAGGCTCTATGGGAAGCTAGTTAGCACTCTAGTGTAAGGAAGACTCATCTTCCTGAGTTCAAATCTGGCCTCAGATACTAGCTAGTTGTGTGATCCTGAGCAATTCACTTACCCCTACTTGCCTCAGTTTCCTCATCTATAAAATTAGCTGGAAAAGAAAATAATAAATCACTCTAGTACAGTGATGACAAACCTATGGCACGGGTGCCAAAGATGACACACAGAGTGCTCTCCGTGGGCACCCAGACACCCTTACCCCAGTTCATTATTAAGAAGGCAGAGGGACTAGAGTGGAGCTACTCCCCTTCCCCTCTCCACCATGCCTGATGACCTTTTTTTTTCACATCCCCTAACCTTCTGTCCAGCAGCCCAACAGGAACATTTTTCTCCCTCCCCTGTGTGTGGTAAAGAGTGGGGGGGGAGGGGCATGACACTTGGTTTCTGGGGGGGTAAGCGCAGTCCTCAATCTGGGGTATAATGTGGGGGTAGGGCCCAGCACTTCAACTCTAAAAGGTTTTCCATTACTGCTCTAATATCTTTTCCAAGAAAATCCCAAATGGGATCATGTAGAGTCAGACATGACTGAAATGACTAACTCTAAACAACCATAAAAGTGGTTCAGTAACTTCACCAGAGTCATTATAAATAGTAAATGTCTATGGCAGGATCAGAACTCAGGTCTTCCTGGCCATAAGTCCTTTGTTCTATCTAGTAGATATTTTTTTCAAAGCTAAGGTAATAAATGAATTCCCTGTCCAACCACATTAAACTCTTCAGATGATATCTTCTTTTCCTCTTTTTAAGAATTGTTTTACGTAATGGACTTCTCCATTAGTGGCGGTGTAATGTCCCTGAACAACTTGCAGGGATCCAGGAGAAAAAAACACCATTCATAAGCAAAGGATAAACTATGGGAGTGGAAACACCGAGAAAAAGCAACTGCCTGAATAAAGAGGTTGAGGGGACAAGACAGAGGATAGACTCTAAATGAACACTCTAATGCAAATACTATCAACAAAGCAATGGGTTCACATCAAGAAAACATCTAATGCCCAGTGGACCTACGCGTCGGCTATGGGGGGTGGGGGGGAGGAAAAGAAAATGATCTATGTCTTTAACGAATAATGCTTGGAAATTATCAAATAAAATATATTAATTTAAAAAAAAGAATTGTTTTAGTTTGTGTTTTTGGAATTTTGTTCTTGAGAGCTGCCCACTGATCCTGGGCTCAGCCTTCCTTCTTCAATAGCATTTAGTTCAAGGACTTCTTTCTCTGAACCCTTTAAGATGTACTATCCCAAATCTGGGGTTCCTGTCAGATTATGCCCAGCATTCTTCTCCTCTATTATGAAGTCTAAGTGCTATATAGTTTTAGCAAATACAAAGCATTGGAGTTTTCCCTGACTGCAAACATACTGAAACTCTTTTGAAGATTCTCCCAAAACACTCCTCCAGGGCTGGATCTGCCACCCAGGCATCCCCAAGAAAGGGTGGGAGTCCCAAGGTCCCAAAACTCTGGAAGTAGCAGTCAGAACTAGAATCTGGGTGCCACACCATCTTTAAGCTAAGTGCCATAGAACTGAAAGCTGCCATGGAGCTCAGGGTTAGATCTTTAGCATCTTCTAGGAGTCTCCCAAATAAGATCTCTGTGCATTTTAGTTCAAGCCATACTATATCTCTATTAGCCATGAAGATGTGCCTCAGGGTGGCAAGCAAGAGGTTAATACCTGGTACCTGTTTCTCCTTACTATTTACCCAGGAAATGGTAGATTCCCAAATGGGCAGGTCCCTCAGGATGGGGAATCCCCTGGGCAGTGAGAGCAGGGACCTTGAAAAAGAAGGAGGCAGGCAGGCACTGTTGGCTGGCTCTTTCTGGCTGGCCCTGAGCCACCAGATGTCTCAGGCCACATGAAAGGCAAGGCGGGGTACTTAGGAAGAGGAATAAAAGTTTTCCCTTGTTCAGAGAGCTGACAAGGGCTGAAGAATCATCCTGTGAAGCTTGAGCAAAACCTTTTCATGTGTGTTTATGGGACAGGCTCAGGCACTGGAATACTGGATTTCTGGGAAAGAACACTTTGCCCCAAGAGTCTTTATTTTGGTAAAAGAGCTGGCCCTCAGCCTCTTCAGACACTGACAAAATTGTGTTTCTGCTGGTTCCCTGTAACAGAATTGGAACTGAAGTTTTGTCAGAGGACTTGAATTCAAATTCCAACTTGGCTATTCACTATGTGACCTTTATGGTTCCTTTCATATCTAAATCACCTGATTTGATCCAAGAATACTTAATGATACTGCTGATGACTGCTCAAGGCAACCCAAGAATATAACATTATATATAATACACACATATATATGAATAATTATGTATGTGTGAAATGCTGGTCTTTTTGAGTTTGGGTCAGGGAAGGAGGGAGATAGCTCAGAACCTAAAATGTAACCCCCTAAATAAAGAGTAAATAAATAAATAAGGCAACTAAGAGATCCAAGAGACAGCCAGGTAGGCATTCATTGCCACAAATCGGATCATAATATCCATGAGTTCTGTTCCTTCCCTGACATTTAAGAGGACCTTAACATGATGGATGGTGTAAGTAGGGCAGGGAGTGGTGGGATTGAATATGGGAACCCAGGGAAGTCAGTCTTGTGTAGAAACCAAGGCAGGCTGGAGATGAAGGTCTCCTTCAGGATATGTTCTTATATTTAATTTCCTAATGCATTCAGGTGAGCCAATGACCATTTGTCCAGGCTGCTGCATGGTCACTATATGGTCTGGCCAAACTGGCTTTTGATTGTTGGGTCTACAACATGATATGACATCTCCTGCCTCTATGCCTTTGTAAAGGCAGTCTTCTTCAGCTCCCTCCATTAAGTCTTCCTAATTCCCTTAAGTAGATACTTTCTGCCCCTACAGAATTATTTTGTATTATTTTGTATATGCCTCTATGTGTACATATATTTCGCTGGGTATGTAAGTACATCTCCTACAATAGAATGTAAGTTCATTGAGTGCAGAAACGATTTCATTTTTGTCTTTGTAACCTTAGTGTCCAGCACAATCTTCTGGTCCCACCAGGGGTGTGTAATAATTACTTGTTGACTAATTGATATGCTCCTAAATTCATCCTCTAGGCTAACTACAGCCCCAGATGGAAGAATAGCTATAAATGCATAAACTTCAAGCTTAAGGGAAGATCTGAGTCTGAAAGATCTTGAGCCCCAAGCTCTGAGAACTTACCTTAGAAGTAATGTCCCTGAGGGCAGACACTGCCTGCTTTACTTTTTTTGGATTCCCACCACTTCCTACAGTGCCTAGAATATAGGAAGCCCTTAATAAAGGCCTTCTGTCCAAAGAGCTTTCTGTTGGTCTATTATCTATCTACCTATCTTGCTGGGACTCTGACCTGTGTATTTCCTATGTATTCCTAAGTGACCCCTTGAATAACCAGAACTGGACCACAGCATCCTTGTGCTCATGACAAGGCTAGGAAGTTGCCTTCCGAGCCCTGATTTCCCACCAAACACCATGAAGCTGTACTATAGAGTCAATGGCACTTGATTTATCACAAAACTAACCCCTTCAGCCATAGTGAGCAGAAGTCTAGAGCATATACACTCCTAAACCGGCTGGCTTCTGGCCAGTCTTTCTGAGAAGCAAGTTTTCAAATGTGGTAAAGAGTCTATGCTTTGACCCAGAAGGAAAAATGTTATCCTAATAAATCCAAATCATAATAAATGATGGTGACGGTTACTATCATTACTACCTTAAGTTTATAGGATGCTTTATACTTTGCAAAGTACTTTCACATCCATTATCCCCTTTGAGTCCTTTCACACCCCTGCAAAGAAAGTAGGGCAGGTTTTATTATCCTCGTCTTTCAGATGAAGCAACTGAGGCACTAAGGGGCCAAGAAACCTTCTTATGGCCATATCTACACACAGTAGCAGCTCACCTAACAGCTCACATTTCCAGAGCACTTGCTTTCAGGTTACAGAGCACTTTTCTCGCAACAACCTTGTGAGGGAAAGCAACCAAGTATTAGTACCTCTATTTTACTCACTAAGAAGGTGAGAGCTCTGGCATGACTTGCCCCAGAGCCAGATTTCTGCAACTGCAAAATGAGGAGGCTAGAGTAGGATGTCCTCTTTAGCTCTGAATTCTATGATTGTATACGATAAAAACCTGGGTCTTCATATCCCATATTCCTTCAATTTCACCACAAATGTCTCAAAAACAAAACCAAAAAAACCAAACCAAATGAAAAATGCATGGAAATGATCAAATAAAATACTATAAAATTAAAAAAAAAAAACCAAACCAGCCTGAGCTGAGCTGTAGCAAAGAGAAGTCTGTGGACTGGTCTTCCAGCATTCTTTACCAACTGATACTCAGACTCAATGACAGGTCAAGGCAAAAAGGGGCCTCTATCTCACCTGGCTGTTTTCTAATTATGGGTTCTGAACCTGAAGAAATTAATAGAAAAATCCTTTCCATCTCTAGGTCATAGGATCCTATTCCTAAAGGCTACGTAGTCCAGCTACAGAAACTGAGGTCTAGGGAGTTTAAGTCACAGTGGGAGTAAGTCAAATTTAAACTTAGGTTTCTCTATCTCCTTGGCTTTGTACTATAATGCTTCTCTTTGGGGTTGAATATGCCTTTGGAAATTCTATGAGTCATTTGATATGAATTGAGAAAAAAAGGTTTGGATTTTAAGCCATAAAGCCTGGGTTGGATCCTGATTCTGCTACATACTAGGCAAGGGGCAAGTCACTTAATGTCTTTAGCCCTCAGTTCCTTCATTTGTAAAATGATGAAATTGATACATCTGACCTCTAAGGTCCCGTGCAACTCTAAATTCCATTAAGTTTTCACATTCTTCCTTTTTACCCTCCAAACTGGAAAAGTGGATTGAACTTAGGGTAGCAGAGGAAAGGTTGAAAACTTAGGTGAGATCAAAAGAAAACTCAATCTCCATCAAAGCATCTCCCTGACCAAGAATGACAACCCAGCAACTTAGTTAACACAATAGGAAGCTCCAAACCCACTTTTAGAACCTGAATCCAGACCCTTATCCAGCCTTACTTCCCTCTATTCCCTAGTTACTGGCATCCTTGATCCTTTTCAAAGACACTATCCTTCATTCCTGCACCACCACCCCATCCCGAGCCCAAACATTCATTCATGTTCCTCTCTCAGAGGGAATGACTTTCCATCTCCTCCCCAAGCATCCAAAGCTTACCCACTCTTCAGGGTCTAGCTCCAGCGTCCCCTCCATGAAGCCCTTCCTTTCCTCACCACTGCAGCTGACAACGCACTGCTCTTCTATTTAGAATGGCCAGGACACAGCTGAGCACTTCTATGATGTCTTCTATCATTTTCTGTTGCATATTTGTTAGTCTTATTTCTGGAACAACATTGCAAATTCTTCAAGGTCAAGGACAGTGTCTTCTTTTTCAGTCTTACATCCCCCACAGCACTGGGCACAGAAAAAGTCTCTACTCTATCATAGAATCACAGAATGTTCAGGTTGAAAGGAACCCTCAAGGTCATCTAGTCCAAATCCTCCATTTCTTAGCAGAGGTGTTGGGGACAGCTTGGGGGAAGAGATTTGATCAAGGCCACAAAGCTAGTTTGAGCCATAGACAATTGGCAACGGTAATGCATGTAGATAATCAGGGCTGACCATAAATGAAAAATGCAGATGAAGAGACAGATCCCTCAAAGCTCAGATCCTGAGGTAGAGAATTAAAGATGCTGTTTCCAATTTGTATTGAAAGTCTCCTACCCCTAAGAAAACAGGTCATCCAATCGGAACACTCTCACCTCCCTTTCTTCATGCTTTCAACCTTTTGGTAGTATTTCTCCCCCTTCCCTCTGGTCAGAGAAGATGAGGTAGTGCTATTACTAAGGCTAAGTGGCAACCTTGTTATTCACCCTTTTTCGACATTCTTGATCCAGTTTCCTTCTGTAGGATTTTGTCCCATTGGATATCTCTTTCTCACATACAACCCTGATCTCCTTTTGCCACAATTAGCTCCTTCCCAACAACTTACATATATACTTAGTTCTCAGTCCTAAAAAAGATTTCCTTTGATGTCTCAATGTGGTAACCTAGCAAGAGCACTAGATTTTTAGTCCAGAAACTCCACTTTAGACACTAGCTGTATGATCCTAGGCAAGTCACTTACTTTCTGTGGGCCTCAACTTCTAATCTGCAAAATGAGAGAGCTGCAAAATGAGAATTAGATTTAATCTCTAAGGTCCTTTCCAACTCCATATCTATGATCCAGCTACTGCTAAACTTCCCAAAGATGATGTCTATACTTTATGCTTTCACTCCCCTATTCTCTCTTTAGTTTCTTGTAATCACTCTTACTGACACTGTTCTCTCTAAAGTGATCAGTGACCTCTTAATTGCCAAATCTAAGGTATTTTTCTTTCCTTGTCATCCTTGACATTTCTGTACCTTTTAATAGTATTTTCCACCCCTTTCATAGGATATGCTCTCCTCCGTCTACTTTAAAGCACCACTTTCTCTAAGATTTTGTTGTTCAGTTGTATTCAAGTCTTCATGACCCCATTTGAGGTTTTCTCAGCAAATACCTTGGAGTGGTTTACCATTTCCTTCTCTAGATAATTTTACAAATGAGGAAGCTGGGGCAAACAGGTTAATGACTTGCTCAGGGTCACATAGCTAGTCAGTGGCTAAGGCCAGATTTGAACTCAGGAAGATGAGTCTTCCTGGGTCCAAACCAAGTGCTCTATCCATTGCAACACTTAGCTGTGCCTTCTCCAAAGTCTTCTCCTAAATTTCTAACTCCATAACTTTACCTTGTCTCCCAACTAAACTAAAAATCCATAAGAGAGCATTACATCAAAAGAGATGAAATATATAAAGCATTTTGCAATTTTAAAATGTTGTATAAATATTATATATTATTATTGTTGTATTGCATTGCCACTATCTACCTTTCCTACCTACAGTGTTCACTCTAGACATGTCTGTCTCCTCCAGGCTCTTTTTTTTTGTTTTGTTTTTCTCAAGGATAAGAACAGCCTTCCTACTCATTCCTGCAAATCCCAAGCCCGTCCCATTCTTCAAGGTGCAGCTCAAGTTCCACTCCCTCCATGATGCCCTCCCAGGCAATTTTATCAAATACTGATGTCTCCCTTTCATATATTATTCTTTTATCTATTATGGCATTTCATTTTTACTCAATTCAAGACTTTATTATATGTTTTTTTATATTACTGTCTTTTATACTTTTAAATCTTCCTTCTCTCATAAGAATATGTCCTAACTTAAGGGAAGCAGTGTGGTACAGTAGATAGAACACTAGACTAAGTCATAAAAATTCATTTTCAAATTGAACTATGCTATTGTCACTTCAGGCAAGTCATTTATCTTGGAAATAGGAAATAGATCTAGATGGAAGAACTGGGTTCAAATTCTGCCTCAGAATCCTATTGACTTTGTGATCATAGGCAAGTCATTTAACTTCTTATAACCTTCAGTTATTGACTTTTAAAATGGAGATAAATAATACCTGTAAGATTTACCTACCTCAAAGAGGAAGTGTTGTGTTAACCTGTAAGTACAATATAAATGTGAATCATCACCTCTTGCAATCTATCAAATGTAGGTGATAATATATGCAAGATTTACCAGAAGCAGATAGCCTAGCACAGGGAAGAAAAAAAGTGAATATTTACATAATGTAAACCTTAAAATTTCTTAGACTTACGAATGTTGGAAATTTCCCAATTTCCAACATTCATAAGTCTAAGAAATTTATAATGCTTACTATATGCCAGGCATATGCTAAGCATTTAACAAATATTGTCTCATTTGATCCTCAGAACAACCTTGCAAAGTAGATGGTATTACTATCCCCATTTTATTGTTGAAAAAACCAGGGTAAATAAAAGTTAAGTGACTTACCCAAAGAATAGGAAGGAAGGAAGGAAGGAAGGAAGGAAGGAAGGAAGGAAGGAAGGAAGGAAGGAAGGAAGGAATATAAATAAATGGGTGGATAGATAATTAAATATAGACAGACAAATGATTAATTAATTAATAGATGGAATAATTAATATTTATCCATATAACTGTTGTTCAATTTACTATGACTCTTGGTGACCTCATTTTGATGTTTTCTTGGCAAATACACCAGAGTGGTTTGCTGATTCCTTCTCCAGCTCATTTTACAGATGAAGAAACTGAGACAAACGAGATTAAGTGACCTGTCCAGGTTAACACAGCTAATAAATATCTAAGGCTGGATTTGAACTAATAAAGATGATTCCCATGCCCAGTGTTCTATCCACTAGATCACATAACTGCCTGAATGGATGGATGAAACAAAAACAAAATCCAAAAAATTATCTGATAGTATTGTTGTGAGGCAAGTGATTTGTAAACCTTATAAAAATGACATCCAAGACTTAGAGCTTGAAGGATCTTGAGTTAGAGGTCTTCTAGTCCAATCCTCTCATTTGACAAAGAAGGAAACCTAGGTCCATGCAGGTCCTGGTCCTTTGTCCAAGGTCAAATCTTTTTAGTGCAGTAAGCAGTGTGTCAGTCTCCTAAGCTGAAAGTCCTAAGTTCGATCCTCGAAAGGAAGGTGTGATACAGTGGGAGTCTTCTGGAGACAAGAAGAGTCACTTGGCTTGAGCTTGGCTCCATCTGATGGAGATTGTCTTTATCTTAGGGTCCATTATTCAGTCTGAAACTGCTAGCCTGAGATTCCCTTCAGGGTGGATTCTCATGGGATTGGGGAACAAATACAAGCTTTGGGGTCTCCAACTTACAAGCTAGTCCTAAAACATGGGGTTCATCAGATCTTACTAGGCTACAAGTTTAGGGTTTCTGGATTCCATGTTGACAATGCCAACAAATGAATTCTAGGTCTTCAGGGCTACTGGATGGTAGCATTCATTTGATATGGAGCAAATTGCTTACCAGGTACAATGCAAGGTGCTCCAGGAAGGTACCCTACCCATATAAGTCTTCTCTGTCAGCCTGATATTGAGCTAGAATTATGAACATCATTTAGGATAGTTAAAGTGTAATGGCTTATAGAATGTCAAAAATCATCTAGTAACTCCTCCTACAGATAGGAACACTAAAACTCTGAATGGTGAAAAGACTTGTCAAGGTCATATGATGAGTGAGTGACAGAATAAGGATTAGAACTCAGGCTTCCTGACTGACAAGTCCATAATATTTCTTACATTTTTTTAAGCCTTTACCTTCTGTCTTAGAACTGATGCAGGTATCAGTTCCAAGGCAGAAGAATGATAAGGGGTAGGCAATTGGGGTTAAGTGATTTGCCTCGGGTCACACAGCTAGGAAGTTTTGGAGGTCAGATTTGAACCCAGGTCCTCCTGAATCCAGGCATTCTTATCAACTGTATTAGCTAGCTGCCCCTCTCACCTCTTTGTACCAATTCCTTGACTTGAGGCATGGAGTTTCCTTGTCTGTAAAATAGCACTAATAGCATCACCTACTTTATAGGATTTCTGTAAAGATCAAATGAGTTAACTTATATAAAGTCCAATATGCATGTTAACAATCGTTGTTGTTGTTATCAGAAGGACGATTAAAGCATTATAAACCAAAAATCATTCCAGCAGCTTCCTCAAAAATGGATAAGATTTAATAGGGAATGGAGTTAGGAAGCAGCCTCATCTTTGTGCAGGATCCTGTAATGGAAGGAGAGCTAAACTGGAAAGCTTGGGACACTGGAGAGGATTTAGGAGAAAAAAGGTAAATAAAGGCAAGTAGAAGAAGAAATGAGCAAGGCTGTGCCATAGACAAATCTAGGGAGCTAGCCCTTTCTGTTCAGTTTGTGGTTTCCAAACATTAGAATTAGAAACAGTGAATAAGGACTTAAGAGTCATAAAATCACACATTTTGGAAACAGAAAGGACTTTCTAGATTATCTAGTCAGAAGCAGCACTCTGACTTGATCAGTTAACCTGCTTAGGAAATCTCTGACTCTTAGCTTTTTGCAAAACACTAGTCAACAATATTTTTATACAGTGAAAAATCATTGGCTGCGCAGTCAAATCCTGGGTTCAAATTCCATCCCTGATACTTACTACCTATATGATCTTAGGCAAACCACTTAACTTCCTAGGGTCTCAGGTCTTCTTATATAAAATGAGAGGGTTGAACTGAGTTCTCTTCAAGTTCAAAATAAAGATCAGTGCTGTTGTCTTTCAATCCCCTCCTCCTCCCTTTTTAGGCAAATAGGGTTGAGTGACTTGCCCAGGTTCAGACAACTAATAAGGGGCTGAAGTTGGATTTGAACTCATGTCTTCCTAACTCTAAGCCTAGCACTCTTACCACTGTGCCAGCTAGCTTCCCCCAAGTTAAAAATCTACAATTCTACAGCCTAATAATCATTAGTACTTGACTGAGGAGGTAGATGTATCTGTAAAGATGATGACAAGATTGAAATATTAGATGGCATGTGAAGAGCAGGCATGGTCTGGGGTCTGTGCCTGGCTAATAAATAGATGGACTTGTTTGTACTCAATCACAAGTCAATTGGCCTGGGTTCTAGAGAAACAGCTCCAAAGATAAGTGGACTAACTTCTCAGTCATTAGGGGCAGGGATTCTGGAGATCCAGGACTCAGAGAAAAAAAAATCAACCAGTTTTAGTGTGAAGGGAACTGAACCAGGTAAAGACCAGTAGCACAGCATACAGACCAACAGACAGATAGTAAGATGGACAGTTCCATTATTGGAAGGGATGCAAAGAAGGAGCACCATATCTTGACCTATTGCCTTGTGAAGTGTTGGGCCACTATTTACATCAATGGATTTTAACCTGAAATTATTGTGTTGTTTTTCTTAGCTAGATTACTTAGCCAAGCAAGGCACAAATCAAAGAGACCATCTGGGATATTTTTTTAGTAAAGTTGCCTAGTGCTTCCCTCCTCCTCTGTCTTTTTTAGGAATGGGTATGATTTAGGGATTTCTTTTCTCTTTTTAAATACTTTGTTTCACTCTTGTTTAAAATTTTCATTTTAGCCTGTTATTTACTATTCATTTTTTGAATTTGGGCAGCTCCTTGTAAGGTGAGGTGAACCTAGAGAAACATGCTTTGAAAAATTATGTTGGGGATGAGTATACCACCAGAGACAGCCAGTTTTAGGAAGCCTGAACAAGTTAACATAAATTTGGGGAGGTTCATGAACCCATGTTCATAACTCACTTTATTGCTGTGGACTTCCTGGAGAGAGGAAATGTGCTCAGGAAGAGAGTTTGAATACTGGTTCTTCCATGTGTATGATCTTGGGCAAATCATTTAACTTCTCTAGTCTTAGTTACAGGTAAAATGAAAATGGTTAGATGACATGACATCTAAGGTCCTTACGAGCTCTAAATCTGTGATGCGAAGACCTTATGGTTTTACTGATGACAACTGATTGAGTCATGGCATTCTGTGTTTACTTTGAATGGGTCTGGCTACCACTGATGTGAATTCCCTCAGACTTGCCTATAAAAGGAAACAGATTTGCTGAGAATCTGGAGAGAGAGGAACATAATTTAAACAGAGTCTAAATGAGCTGAGCTGTGAAGCAGATAATAATTTCAGTTTCCCCAAGGGGATGGGGTTGGGGATGAAACCGACATATATAATATTCCAAAGATGGTGGCCTTACAAAGGGGAACCAAGTGGCTCCAGGAAAGAAGGGAAATTCATGATTCCAGAGACAGTGGCATAGAGTAGAAATTTACTTCTTTCCAATTCCTATCCCCTAAACCTGCCAGCTGGGTCCTGGCAAAGAAAGTGTAATTCATCTTTCGCATGACATGACCTAAATTGAACTGAATTGTTTTTCCTTTTTTTTAAAACATTATTTTATTTGGTCATTTTCATACATTGTTCATTGGAAACAGATCATTTTCTTTTCCTCCCCCCACCCCTTCCCTAGCTGACACGCGATTCGTCTGGGTATCATATGTGTCCTTGCTCTGAACCCATTTCCTTGTTGTTGGTATTTGCATTAGGGCGCTCATTTAGCATCTCTCCTCAATCATGTCCCCTCAACCTCTGTAGTCAAGCAGTTGCTTTTCCTCGGTGTTTTTACTCCCTCAGTTTGTCCTCTGCTTGAGGATAGTTTTGTTTTTTTTTTTCTCGTAGATCGATGAAGGTTGTTCAGGGACATTGTAAAGCCATTACTGGAGAAGTCCATTATGTTCTCTTGTACCACAATGTGTCAGTCTCTGTGTACAATGTTCTCCTGGTTCTGCTCCTCTCACTCTGCATCACTTCCTGGAGGTTGTTCCAGTCTCCATGGAACTCCTCCACTTTATTATTCCTTTTAGCACAATAGTATTCCATCACCAACATATACCACAATTTGTTCAGCCATTCCCCAATTGAAGGGCAGCCCCTCATTTTCCAATTTTTGGCTACCACAAAGAGTGCAGCTATGAATATTCTTGCACAAGTCTTTTTCCTTATGATCTCTTTGGGGTACAAATCCAGCAGTGCTATGGCTGGATCAAAGGGCAGACTCCAAATTGCCCTCCAGAATGGTTGGATTAATTCACAACTCCACCAGCAATGAATTAGTGTCCCTACTTTGCCACATCCCCTCCAGCATTCATTACTTTCCTTTGCTGTCATGTTGAACAATCTGCTAGGTGTGAGGTGATACCTCAAAGTTGTTTTAATTTGCATCTCTCTGATTATAAGAGATCTAGAACACTTTTTCATGTGCTTATTAATAGTCTTGATTTCTTTAACTGAAAATTGCCTATTCATGTCCCTTGCCCATTTTTCAATTGGAGAATGGCTTGATTTTTTGTACAACTGGTTTAGCTCTTTATAGATTTGAATAATTAGACTTTTGTCAGAGGTTTTTGTTATGAAGATTGTTCCCCAATTTGTTGCTTTCCTTCTAATTTTAGTTACATTGGTTTTGTTTGTACAAAAACTTTTTAATTTGATGTAGTCAAAATTATTTATTTTATATTTTGTGACTCTTTCTAAGTCTTGCTTGGTTTTAAAATCTTTCCCTTCCCAAACTTCTGACATGTATACTATTCTGTGTTCACCTAATTTACTTATAGTTTCCTTCTTTATATTCAAGTCATTCGTCCATTCTGAGTGTAGGGTGTGAGGTGTTGACCCAAACCTAATCTCTCCCACACTGTCTTCCAATTTTCCCAGCAGTTTTTATCAAATACTGGGTTTTTGTCCCCAAAGCTGGGGTCTTTGGGTTTGTCAAAGACTGTCTTACTGAGGTCATTTACCTCAAGTCTATTCCACTGATCCTCCTTTCTGTCTCTTAGCCAGTACCAAATTGTTTTGATGACCACTGATTTGTAATATAGTTTGAGATCTGGGACTGCAAGGCCACCTTCCTTTGTATTTTTTTTTTCATTATTTCCCTGGATATCCTTGATCCTTTATTCTTCCAAATGAACTTTGTTACGGTTTTCTCTAATTCAGTAAAATAGTTTTTGGTAGTTCAATGGGTATGGCACTAAATAGATAGATAAGTTTGGGTAGGATGGTCATTTTTATTATGTTAGCTCGTCCCACCCATGAGCAATCAATGTTTTTCCAATTGTTTAGATCTAGTTTTAATTGTGTGGAGAGTGTTTTGTAGTTGTGTTCATATAGTTCCTGTGTTTGTCTCGGCAGATAGATTCCTAAGTATTTTATATTGTCTTGGGTGACTTTAAATGGAATTTCTCTTTCTAGTTCTTGCTGTTGAACTGGGTTGGAGATATATAGAAATGCTGATGACTTATGTGGGTTTATTTTGTATCTTGCAACTTTGCTAAAGTTATTGACTATTTTGATTAGCTTTTTGGTTGATTCCCTGGGATTCTTTAAGTAAATCAGCATATCATCCGCAAAGAGTGACAGTTTGGTCTCCTCATTGCCAATTTTAATACCTTCAATTTCTTTTTCTTCTCTAATTGCTACTGCTAGTGTTTCTAGTACAATATTAAATAATAAAGGTGATAATGGGCATCCTTGTTTGACTCCTGATCTTATTTGTAAGGCTTTGAGTTTTTCCCCATTGCAGATGATATTTGCTGATGGTTTTAGGTATATACTGTTTATTATTTTTAGGAAAGGCCCTTCTATTCCTATACTTTCTAGTGTTTTCAATAGGTATAGGTGTTGTATTTTGTCAAAGGCTTTTTCTGCATCTATTGAAATAATCATGTGATTTTTGTCGGTTTGCTTGTTTATATGGTCAATTATGTGGATGGTTTTCCTAATATTGAACCATCCTTGGATTCCTGGAATGAATCCTACCTGATCGTAGTGGATAACCCTTGTGATAACTTGCTGGAGTCTTTTTGCTAGTATCCTATTTAAGATTTTTGCGTCTATATTCATTAGGGAGATTGGTCTATAGTTTTCTTTCTCTGTTTTTAACCTGCCTGGCTTTGGGATCAGTACCATGTTTGTGTCGTAAAAAGAATTTGGTAGAACCCCTTCTTGGCTTATTCTGTCAAATAGTTTGTATAGTATTGGGGTTAGTGTTTTTCCTTTTTTAAAACCCTTATCTTCTGTCTTAGAATCAATATTGTGTATTGGTTACAAGGCAAAAGAGTGGTAAGGAATAACCAATTGGCATTAAGTGACTTGACCAAGGTCACACAGCTAGGAAGTTGTTTCAAATTTGAACCCAGGATCTCCCATCTCTAGGCCTGGCTCTCAATCCACTGAGTCACCTAGCTACCTCCTCTGAATTGCTTTTCTCCACTTTACATATGCAGTTCCCTCCCCATATCACTTTTCCTCTGGAGTACTCAAAATAACACGATTCAGCACATTCTGTTCATCTGAAAATAAAGGCTCACTCCCTATTCCAGTTATTTCACAAATGATACCCTTTAAACAGAAGGGGACTGGACAGGAGCATGCAGATGCATCAATGTAGTCTGTCTGCTCTGTCTGCTGTGCTTGAGATCCAACAATATTCTACCACTTGTGATGAATCAACAGCATCTTCAGCACATTATTCAAATTAATGCAATACTATTGAGTTTCTAGATCAATAGATCCTCTCCAAATGTATGGTTGCTTAACCAACCTTAGATGAAAGCACTGAAGCACTATTATCAAATCTGGAAATGGTAGGAAAGTAGGATCTTATTGACAAAACCAGGATACAAAATGATCTTGGCATAAAGAGAGATGAAACTTAACAGGGATAAACGCAAAGTCCTACATTTAATTTTCTCCAAAATAACTATAAGGGTACATTATTGGAGAAACTGGCTTGAAAGGAGCTGACAGGGATAAGATTTATAGGGTATAATGGAGTTTAATGGACTGATATGTAAACAGTATCATCAAATTCAAAGGAAGGAAGGAAGGAAGGAAGGAAGGAAGGAAGGAAGGAAGGAAGGAAGGAAGGAAGGAAGGAAGGAAGGAAGGAAGGAAGGAAGGAAGGAAGGAAGGAAGGAAGGAAGGAAGGAAGGAAGGAAGGAAGGAAGGAAGGCACTCACTCTTAGAAAGCACTGATAAAGGCATTGTGTCCATGTAAAGGAAAGTAACTGTATAATGCCATCTTTCATGAAATAGGTCAGATCTGATTGTATTAATTCTAATTACCACAAATGAATATTGACTGGTGTGCCCAGCTGAAGATGAATAAAATGTTAAGAAGTCTGAAAATCACATTATCCTTTTCCTCTTCTTTTGGAAGATTGGTTGAATGAATTGGGAATATTTAATCTGAAGAAAAGAAAACTGGGCAGGAGTTGTAGTAGGGGGAGACACAAGTGACATTTTCATATGTTTGAGGGGCTGGTTCGGAGGAGTAAACTTATTCTGTGTTGCCCTAGAGAGAAGAATAGAACTAGAGTGAAAACTAAGAGGAAGATTTTAGTTCAGTGGAGAACTTTCCAGCAATAAGAACTATCTGTAAATCAAATCACTCAAGCATTTATCAGGCACTTGTTCTGAGGGTACAAAAACAAAAGAAAAACAACTGCTAACCTTAAGGAACTTGAATTTTAACAAGGAAGATGGCACATCTATGACAGAAATGAATAACACCAAAGTTGAGAACTTGAGTGACTGAGAAGATGGTGATGTCCTCAACAGTTATAGAGAAGTTCAGAATAGAGATGGATTTGGAGTGGGGGATGGGAAGAGGGAGAGATAATGAATTGTGTTTTGAAGTTGTGTGTGAGAAGCCTAGGGATATCTACATTGAAATGTCTAATAGATAGTTGGTGATAAGAGCCTAGAGCTCGGGAGCTAAAAAAAGTAAGCAGTGGATTTCATGTCACTTGAAATGTCAAATAATTTAAAAGACAATTTGTTAGATATATTATAGAAGGAACTTCTTTTGAGCTAGACCAGATGACCTGTAAAACTCCTTTCAACTCAGAGATTCTATGACTCAATTCACTATTCAGTAGAAAAAGAAAATCATGGAAGAGAAGTATTAATTATCATGCCAGAATGCCTTTCTTTCCCCCCTCTACTTTATAAATTCTAATCACTTGCCAAGGCCCAGGTCAAGACTCACTGTCTCCATGAAGCTTTTCCTGATATCTGTAGACTAAAAGATTATGCTTAGAGCTGGAAAGGATCTTAGAAGCCATCCAAATGTAGAAGCCTTATTTTATAGATCAGAAATTTTAGGTTCAGAAAGGTTAAGTGATTTTTCCAGAGCCACACATCTTCTAAATGATTGGAAATCCCCTGACAGAGCAGAAAGAGCAACACTGACTCTAGAATTAGAGTTAAGTTCAACTCCTATCTTTGATGCTCACTACCTGTTTGATCTTGGGATAAATCATTCATTATCCTGGGCCTCATTTTCTCCTTTTGTAAAATAAAGAGATTTTACTAAAGTGTTTCTGTGGTCCCTTTCACCTTTAATATTCTAAGTTTCAGAAGTGGAATTTGAAGCCCTATTTTCTTCATTCCAATTCCAACATTCTACCCATTAAATAATACTGCCTTTCATATTGAACTTATCTTTTACTAAACTCTTAATTTACTTTTATTATTTAAATTACCACTTAATTGTTCTCTGATTATTTAATGATGGGTCTCTTCCACTAGCCTAGCATAGGAATATATATATATATATATATATATATATACATATATATATATAGTACAGTACAAGTACAGTACAGTACAGTACAGTACAGTATATCTTTCACTAGGGTTCCTAGAGGGCAAGGACCAGGACTCATTCTAGTACCTAGAACAGAGCTCAGCACATAGCCAGACCCTCAGTAAGAACTCATCAATTGGCTAGCTAATCATGCCCAAACTTCAGATATCTTTAATCATGTTGTGATAGAAATAAGTTGTACTTGGGTTCAGAAGATCTAGGCTTGAAATCTAACTCCGAATTTTAGTGATGCTGAGCAAGTCACTTCTCTTTGGAGTGAATCCTTATAATAATAATAATAATAATAATAATTTAAAAAACCCCACAATTTTGTGGATTTTTCTTGGTCAGTTCCCAAATCTAGAATTCTCTCCTTTAATTTATCTTCCATTAACTTCCAAGTTAAAGCTATTGCTCTGACTTTTACAAAAAGAAAGTCTTTCCTCGTTCCCCTTAATTTTAATGCCTTTTTCCTATTGATTTTCACTAATTTATCATATGCACTAAATTATCATATGCTGTCTGGACAAAATGGGGAGGGGAGTATAGGATACATGATCTTTAAGGTCTCTTCTAGTTCTACAAAATGTAATACATGGGCTGATGGGTACTGTAAATCCTGTCCAGCATTACTTCATTTTTTGTTCCTCGCAAGCGGGTTTGATTGTATTTTCTGCTTGTGTGGTCTTGGCTTCTCTGCTCCCAGAGCAGTGGCTCTCATTCCCCAAGCTCACAGCCCAGTGCCTGCCATGGAGACTCGCAGTGGAATGACTAACATCAGAGTCCAGGGGCAGCAGTCTTGTCAGACAAAGCCCTGCTTGTTGCTTGCCAAGATCCCAGAAGCAGCCCGAAATCTGCATCCCATGCCAGGGTATGAGTGATCAGAAGAAAGAATTATTGCATTCCTCAATTTAAATGGAGACACATATCTATCCCTTAACCAAGGTCCTACCCAGGTACCTTAGTGGTGGGAAATTTGGTCCCTTGAAAGCAATCTGACATAGTAGACAGCTTCTGGATTATTGTCCAAAGGCTACCATATGATGAAATTTGAGGGTCACAGAAATTCAGGGAAATCTTTTACTATGGCTTATTGGTTGCCATCTGCTTCTGTGCTAAGAGAACTATGGTACTCATCTTTCCCTCATTAGAATCTAAGCTCTCTGAGGACAGAGACTGGGCAAGGCAAATGGCGTTTAAATGACTTGTCTGGGGTGTTTGGGGTGCTCAGGGAGGAGTAATATCTTTGGTATGGAGGGCTTGTCGTGCCCTCCTAGGGCAGCTCTCCAGCCTCTGACCCTCACCTGACACCCAGCTCTCACTTGTGGCTCCCAGTAGCTGCTAGCATTCGGCAGTGGCCACACCCCGGGCAACAGCTTCGACAGGCCGGCTAAACCTTGTGAGGGTAGCCATCGGGTCATCAACCCCTGGTGAACTAGGGCTTTGCTCACCCAGCATGTGAAGACTGTTTCGGCTGAACAGGTGGAAGAAACCAATAAGAAGGTTCAACGGCTGAGATGGCGATGCAGCAAGGCACTGTGGAGTGCTTAGGGCGCGTTGGAGCACAAAAGACAACACGGCCATCCAATGCAGCTGAGGAAGTCTCCAGACATAACGACTTTTCGTGCCACTGGACCCAGGCTTCCAATACAGAGAGAGTGGGACTGTCTCTGTGCACCAACTTTTCCACTTAAATCTTCATGCACAAGTGTCTTTGTGCACAAAAATGCACAAAGACAATGGTCATCCTCAGTTAGGGAGAGACTACAATACAAGGATCATACAACTAGGAAGTGCTTGAGGCAAGCCCTCTCCACTTCAGATCTGGTGCTCTATCCATTGTGCCACCTAGTTGCCCCAGGGCTCTGCAAATCTTGAACCATTTAGAAATTCTTAAAGCTATATAAATGTTTGTTATTATTATTAATAATATATTTGCTCTTGTATTGGTATCCCAGGAACTTGACTTAGTATAAGCACCTTGAAAGTCCTTAATAAATGCTTTTTCACTCTTTCAATTGAATGTGTGTATACATATGTAAATATTATGTATATATAATTCAAACTGAAAAAGAAAACATGTACAATTAGCAAATTTAGAAATATGGATTCACTTTCCATTAAGTAACATTTCTCTGCCTACAGGTATCTATCTGCACAGAAAGCTATTGGCTAGTTGAGATTCCATTGGGAAATAGAAATTGGGTTAAATTTAAACTGCTTAATGTGGGAACAAATACATTTTCATTACTCCAAGGCCTTTAGCAAAAAGAGGTCTGAGAATAGGTGCTGGAAGGGATGCTAGATGACTCATTTAAAGATGAAGAAACTCTGAAGAAGGTCCAAAGCATTGAAATTTGTCCAAGGTTGGGTTTTTATTTCAAACCTAAAACTACTCTTTCTTTGTAACATGTTGTCTCTCACCAAAGAATGAGGATGATCTCAAATTCTCAATTCAGTCTGGAACTCTATTACACTATTAATTCTGATATTTACTTGACTGGCACTAATAAAACTCTTTTTTTAAAAATCTTTACATTCTGTCTTAGAAATGATACAAGTATTGGTTCCAAGGCAGAAGAGTGGTAAGGGCTAGGCAATTGGGGTTAAGTGACTTGTCCAGGGTGACACAACTAGAAAGTGTCCAAGGCCAGATTTGAAGCCAGGATCTCCCATCACCAGACCTGGCTCACTATCCACCAAGTCACCTAGTTGCCCCCACTCACAAAACTCTTAATGAATCCAAACGTTCTGTGTCCCCTCTCTGCTGCTCATAAAGCAAACTTTCTCCAGGTTGTTATATACCCCTTTCATCACCTTTAACCTCATATACACTTTTTCAGTGCACATGGTATGATGGAAAGAACACCAGGTTTGGAGAGAGAAGTCCCAGGTTCAAATGTTGCTTCTGACCTTTACTACCTGGGTGCCAGATATTCAAGAAAGCTTTTGCTAACAATTAATGAAAAGGTAGTGCAATTATCAACAGTCATAAATATTTGTAAGATGATTAAACCCAGAGAATTAATGATTTCCAGGTTTAAAGAACCCAGAAATCTTTTCCATTTCTAAAAACAAACAATTCAGCCTTCATAATATTAGGGCAAACAGAACCAGAATTCATTAATTCGCTAAATATTCTTCCCTTCTGCTCCTCCTAGAACTTTAGCTATGCATTATGTATGAGTAAAGATACATACATAGTAGTAATAATCTCTCCCACCAGTAGAAAACTTAATGATTTTTCAAATGTTCGTTTATCCATATAATTGTCACAGTAAACTTATATGGTTGAACAGGTATTATTTTCATTATTTAACAGGTGAAAAAACAGAGACAGAGGTGAAGTGATTTGTCTAAGTTCACAAAACAATCAACTAGTTACATAGCTGGAACTAGAACTAGGTCTTCTGACTCCTGATCTAATGTTCTTTCTACGTCTATATACCACAGCACGTCTGTTTGAGACCAAGGGTCAATACAAAAGAATGTAGTTGGGGCAGCTACGAGTCACTGTGGATAGGGTACCAAGCCTGGAGTTAGGAACACCTGCTTTCAAATCTAACCTCAGATCCTTCCTAGCCCTGTGAACACTTACCCCTATTTGCCTAGCTTTTGTCCTTCTATCTTAGAGTTGTCACTAGGAGAGAAAGCAACATGGTTTTTTTAATATAGTTATTACTGGGAGCTAGCATTAGTTCAATGAGAATAAACCATGACAAACAAACTTTGATGTCTTTTGTAATAATAATTCTGCAGTGGTAAATAAAATAATCCAATGGGCTTAATGCTTCTTGATTCTAGTATTGTATTTGACAAAGGCTTTCATATCCTTCTAGACAAACTGGAGAAATGTCAGCTTGATGATAATATAGTTAAATAAGTTTACAAGTATTTAAACAATATCCTAAAAATATAAGAATTAGTCAGTCTGGATTAGAAGTCTCTCTTGGAGAGCCACAGGAATCTGTCCTTGACCCTGTCCTGTTCTAAATTTTAAACCAATGGTTTCAGAGATATAACACAAGAGTAGAAGGGATGGTTAGTCAAGTGGATAATAAAATCAGTAGTTTAAGTGATCTGACAAACTAAAATTATGAGCTAAAATCAACAAGGTAAAGATGAATCACAGTAACTATAAAGCCATATAATAATCATCAAAATATCAAATGCCCAAGAATATTATATATGGGCTAGTAGTGTGTGGCACTTCTGGCTTTACAGCAGCTAAAGTTTTTAGTGGACCACAAGCTAGAAATATGCCAAATTTGTGATATACATGCTTGAGGGTATGAATGGAAGGGTGAGAAAAAAAAACAATTTTAGATTCCTTTAATAGAGGATGATTTTTTTTAATGTTTACCTTCTGTCTTAGTATTAGTTCTAAGACAGAAGAGTAACAAGGGCTAGCAATTGAGGTTAAATGACTTGCTCAGAGTCACACAGCTAGAAAGTATCTCAGGGCAGATTTGAACCTAGGACCTCCCATCTCTAGGCCTGGCTCTCAATCCACTGAGCTACCTAGCTGACCCAAAAGAAGTACAAATGAAAGAAACTTATTCTGTTTCTTTGGAGAACCAATGAGTAGAAGCTACACAAAGATTAATTTATTTGTTTATTCATTCATTTATCCATTTATTTTTATTTGTTCATTTATTTACTTATTCATTCATTTACATATTCATTCATGCAACCATTTATGTATTTATGTGTTTGTCTATTCATTTATTTATTTGCTTATTTACTTACCTTAATTATCTAACTACCCATTTATATAACTATTTTCTCAATTGATTATTTATTAATTCATGTATTCATTAATTCATTCATCTAGTTCCTGAATTGGAAACTTTTTCTTTTAAGGCAGGTCATCACTCCTTTATAACTTCTAGTCTCAGAAAGCTGCTTGGTCATTGGGACATAGAGGGTTTGCTTGTGGTTTCCCCTCTAATATATATGAGACAAGACTTGAGTCTAGATGTTCTTGAATCCAAGGCTAACCCTCTAGTTACTCTGTCATTACAATATTAGTCTAATAGGAGGAAGAACTAATTTGTAAAAAGTAGAGATGTCCTACATTTTCATTCTTATGAGATAACACACTCTTTATCATAGAAAGTATTCAAGCAGAGGCTACTTTTCTCGGAGATATTGTACTAATTATCAACAACCCATGTTTAAGGTTTGCAACATGATTTCCTCCAAGGAACCCTTTGAAGTAGGCACCAGAAGACCTGCCATCTCTTTTTTCAGATGAGAATACAGAAGCATAGAAATGTGTCATGATCTGTTATTACATAGGCAGCACTGTAATGTTAGGCTTAAACTTGAATCCAGGTCTTCAAATCCAGTGGTCTTTCCATTCCATACCCTATTTCTTCCAGGAAAACTACTATTCTGGATGAGATTTTGGATGATAGCAAGGATTCTTAGCCATTTTTTGTATCCTAAACCCCATTAATAGTCTGGCAAAACCTATGGATCCCTTTTCAGATTGTTTTTTAAATGCATAAAATAAAATATATGGGGTTGGAATACAAAGGAAATTCTAACCTACAGCTAACAAAACATTTCCCCATTCAAGTTCACAGACCCCCTGAAATCTATCCTTGAACCTTAGGCTAATAATTTCTGAACTAGAGTATGAGTGTCAGACTTTCCGATTATATGCCATGTAGAACAAGTGATTTTCAGCAGAGTGGGGACTAAGGGTATAAAACATTATGCATACTGTCAAATTTGGTTGGTGTGTTGCTAGTTTTGTTGAATTGCTTTCTTTCTCTTTCTTTTATACTCCTTTATAAAGAAAAGTTCTCTGAGTAAGTGAAAAGGAAGGGTACAAGTTGGCACTTGTATTTCATTTCCCAATACCTCAATTTCCTCATTTGTAAAATGAAGGTGTAGCCTAAATGACTTCTAATTTTTTTTTCAACCTTGAATTCACCTTTCTATAATCTAACATATTAGTTTCTTTCCTCTGGGTGTTCTTTTGGATATCTAGTTTGTCAATATCCTTTCTTAAATCTATCTTTTGGAGCCAAACCTAATACTCCAGATGTGATGGGATTGAGAAGGAGTATTGTGTGGGATTATCACTTCCATCATTCTGGAGAGTACATTTCTGTTAGTGCAGTCTAAAAACACATTAATTTTTTTGGATGCTATTCAAATTTATAGTCCTTCAAAGTAAATTGGGGTGGGGGAGAGGGAGTGAGCTATATGGCTCAGTGGATACTGAACCAGATCTGGAGATCAGAGGTCTTGAATTCAAATCTAGCCTCAGACCCTTCCCATATGTGTGATACTGGGCAAGTCACTTATCCTCAATTGCCTAGCCCTTATCACTCTTCTGCCTTGGAACCAATATAAAGTATTGATTCTAAGATGGAAGGTAAGGGTTTAAAAAGGAGAAAATAAATCAGGGTCAGTTCTCTCTCTCTCAGATGTTTTTTTTTTTTTCCCAGATCTACCAATTAATATAAATTTAGAACTAGTGTGATATAGCAGAGAGAATACCAGACTTGAAGCTGGAAGACCTGAATGTATGAGCTTCCTAGCTATAACAATGGGCAAATCACTAAACCTCAGTTCTTTCATCTGTAAAATGGGAATAGTGACAAAGGATATGAACAGGCAGTTTTCAAAAGAAGAAATCAAAGCCATCAATAGCCCCCCAAAATGGTCTAAATCACTAATAATTAGAGAAATGCAAAATAAAATAACTCTGAGGGTACTACCTCATACCCATCTGACTGGCTAAGATGACAGGAAAAGAAAATGATAAATGTTAAAAGGAACATGGGGGGAAAGGCACATTAATGTACTGTTGGTGAAGTTGTGAACTATTCTGGAGAACCATTTGGAAGCATGCCCAAAGGGCTATAAAACTGCAGGTGGCCTTTCACCTAACAAAACCATTAGGTCTTCATTTCAAGGAGATCAAAGAAAAAGGACCCATAATATATGAAAATATTTAAAGCATATCCTTGTGGTAAAGAATAGGAAAGCAAGGAGATGCCTATCAATTGGGAAATGGCTGAACAAGTCATGGCATATGAATATAATAGAATACTATTATGCTATAAGAAATGGTGATAGAAATGATTTCAGAAAAACCTGGTAAGACTTATAAGAACTGGTGCAAAGTGAAGTGAGAGGAACCAGGAGAACAATCTAATTTTGTAAAGATAATAATCTTTGAAAAACTCAGGAACTCTGATCAATACAATGATCCATGACAACTCAGAGACTCATAGCATAAAATGCAATGTACCTCCAGATAAAGAACTGATAGATTCAAAGTACAAGTTGAAGCATATTTTTCATATTTTTATTTGTATTTTTTGCTTTTTTCAGAATATGGCTAATGTGGAAATGTGTTTTGTATGACTATATGCATAGGTATGATATTTCTTGCCTTCTCAATGGGTGGAGGAGGAGTAGATGGAGAGAGAAGATTTGGAACTAAAGTTAAAAATAAAATTTTTTAAAAAGTAAAATTAGGGGCAGCTAGATAGCTCAGTGGATAAAAAGCCAGGCCTAGAGATAGGAGGTTCAAATATAGATGGAGATACCTCCTAGCTATAGGACCCTGGGCAAGGTCTTAACTCCCCACTGCCTTGTAAAGCATAAGACCCTATATAAATGTGAATTGTTATGTTTTCTGTTCAAATGAATTTCAATTGAGGGATTATCCATTAATAGGGGAATGGCTGAACAAGTTGTGGTGATAGACTGCTACTGTGCTATAAGAAATGACAAGCACAACAATTTCTGAAAAGTTTGCAAAGATTTACATGAACTGATGCAAAGGGAAGTGAGAAGAATCAGAAGAACATTGTACTCAGTGGCAGCAATATTTCTTGATGAATAATTGTGAATGACCTAGTTATTCTCAGCAATGCAGTGATCTAAAATAATCCCAGAGATTCATGATGAAAAATGCCATTTGCCTTCCAAGAAAGAACTGATGGAGTCTAGATATAGACTGAAATATACTGGGTTTCATTTTCCTTCTTTTTAATTTGAGATCTCTTCCACAAAATGACTAATATGTAAAAATGTTTTACATGATTACGCATGTCAAATCAATATCAGAATATCAGATGACTTATCTTGTTAGTGGGAGGGGAGAGCCAGGAGGGAGAGAAAGAGGGAGGGTCAGAAGAAGGGAAAGAACTTGAAACTCAAAACTTAAAAAAAAAAATGAACATTAAAAATTGTTTTTACATGAAATAGGAGAAAAATAAAATATTGTTTTAAAAATAAATAAAATAAATTTCAGGCATAGGTGGAGCTAGTATGCTACTAGGCTGGGAGGTGGTTCTTTCTATGACTAAGGACTGGTTAAGTTACAGTCTGGATGGCTGATATTATTTCTACTCTCATGATAAAGATTCACCAGGCTCCATGGATGGTCTAGTAGAAGTACATGGTTCCCCACAAAGGGCAAAGGCCTTTTTAGTAAGTTCTAGCTGGACTATTAGGCCATCTCTCCTCCAAGAATTCTCAAGAACTTACTCTCCAGGGTCACTTTATTCACTCTGAACCAAGTGGTGCCTGTTTCTGAGACAATAATTACAAAACCATTTGGTGATTATTTCCTTGGCTTCCCCCTGAGTAGCTGTTACTGTTTTGGGTCACACAAGTAACCTCTGAGAGAGTATAAACTGTAGGCAATGATATATTGGTTGTACCTTCACTGATTGACCTACTGGCAAAACAGGAATAAGATGTTTAATCCCATCATCTGCCTCAAGCAAGGGTGGGTCTATAAACAGAAGGCTCTAGATGGATTTTGCCCTTGCTTCTTAATTGCTAAATACCATCATGTTGTCATAAATATCATAGGTAGCAAACAGTTTCCATAATACCATTAGCACTTGCAATTTTTTCAGCTCTCATTGGATTTATAACTAGAAGAGACCATGGAGAAGAAGTAAGACTTAGTAACCTCTACAGCCTCTTCCAGGTCCAATTCTCTTCATTTCCAAGATGGGGAAATTGAAACCTAGAAAGTCTAAGAAATTTATCCAAGGTAATCTAGCCTGTTAGTGGCAGGTAGATCCTCCAACCTACCTTTCCATTATTATTATACAGCTTATTATCATACATATGGCGTATTATATATATATATTACATATGTATACATAATAAATACATACATATTGACTATTATACACATACTTTACATACTCTGTGGTCCAGCCAAACCAGACTTTCTTAGTTCTTCACACACAACACTGTACTACCTTCTCTGTGTCTTTGCTCAGGCAGTCTCTCACTCATGCCTGAAATGTACTCCTCCTCCTTTGGAATGTCTAGTTTCCTCCAAAGTTCAGATCAATGCCACCTTCCCTGATCTCTCTAGATTCTCACGCCCTCCTTGCCAAAATACTTTGTATCTCCTTTGTACTGTATATATTTTATAGTCCTTTATATGTCTACATATTGTCTCCCTGACAAGAACATGAGCTTCTTGAAAGTCAAAGACTGCTTCGTTTTGCTACTGTATCCTCAGGGTTGAGAAAAGTGCCTACTATGCTCTGTCTTTTAGAACACTGTTGTCCTTCAGTTATTTTGGTCAGGTCTGACTCTTTGTGACAGATCCAATATGGGTCGTATTGGCAAAGATATTGGTTTGCCATTTCCTTCTCTAGCTTTTGTTACAGGTGAGGAAAGTGAGGCAAACAGAGTTAAATGACTTAACCAGGGACACACAGCTAGTAAGTATCTGAGGCTGGATTTGAACTCTGGAAGATGAATTTTCCTGACTCCAAGCCCAGCATTCTCTCCACTGAACCACCTAACTACTTCTTCAGTCAGTTACCTACTATGTTCCAGGCAGTGTGCTAAACAGAGAAGAAAAATACAGTCTCTCCTTAAGGAATTTATAATCTAATGGGGGGAAGAAAGCACACAAAAGGAAACTTGAAAAGTAGGATGGGAGGGGGAAGAAAAATACCAGCATGTGTGGGAAGGGGTGGATTGTTTAATCCCAATTCATAAGTCAGTCCTCTTTCTTCTCCGAGCCCTAAACTAGACACTGAGGATAGAAAGTAACATATAAGGAAACAGAGTTTGGTGTCTATAGAAACATATGGTAGTACAACTGACCATTTTCTCAAACCAATGTTTCTAGAATCCTTCTAGTTTGGTTTTGGCATTAATCCTATAAGAGGATAAATAACAGACCATTATCTGTAACATCTCCTTGGCTGTGCCACTGTAAATAGTTAAAGGGAAATCCCACTGAACTCCCAGTGGTGAAAGCTGGTAGATGAAAGATCAGAGGCTCTCTGGAAGGAAATTCTTCTTCCCTCTACAACATTCCATTACAGTGATGCCCACAGCAATATTTGTGTTGACAGTGATCACAACTAAACTATGGATAGGCAACAGAGTTCTGAATGTCTAGGTAGGAAAATGATAGGTCTTACATATGCCTTAAAAGTGTATTTGGTGTAATGTGAGGGTTACCAAAAATTCCACCTGCCCCTAAATATCTCCCATTCCAGTTGTGACCACAATTGGAACTTCAGAGAAAGAAGGGGTAGTGTGGTATAGTAGGAAAGGTTCTAGGACTTGGATTAGGAAACACCTAGGCTAGAATGTTGGAGCAGCTAGATGGTACAGTGGACAGAATATGTTCTAGAATCAGTCCCAAATTCAAATCCAGTCTCAGACACTTACTAGCTGTGTGATTCTAAGTAAATCTCTTAATCCTGTTTGGCTCAGTTTCCTCATTTGTAAAATGAGCTGGAGAAGGAAATGGCAAAACCCTTCAGTATCTTTGACAAGAAAATCCAAATGGAATCATGAAGAGTCATACATGACTGAAACAACCAAATAACTGGTCAGAATACTGCCTCTGACACTTAGTAAGATCCTGTAACCATGGGCAAGTCACTTAATTTCTCTGAGACTCAGTTTATCATCTGTAAAATGGGTTAATAATATCTGTTACTATTTACATATGGTCTTGGTATGTCTGTATACCAGTCTTGGAGTCAAAGAGACTTAGTTCAAGTCCTGCCTTGGACATGTTAGCTGTGTGAGCATGGGCAAGTCTTTTAATTTCTTGGTACTACAGAGAAATCTCTAAAAATATAAATTATGAATGAGTTATCTATTTTCTTCAGTAGAGAAAAGTTAGGGTAGCTAGGTGAAAGATAAAAGTGGTTGGCCTAGAATCAGGCAGGCTCATCTTCCTGAGTTCAAATCCAGACTCAGACACTTACTAGCTGTATGACCTTGGACAAGTCACGTCACCCTGTCTGCTTTTGTTTCCTCATCTGTGAAAGGAGCCAGAGAAGGAAATGGAAAACACTTCAGTATCTTTGCCAAGAAAATCCCAAATGGGGTTACAAAAAACTGGGTATGGCTGAAAAATGGCTAAACAACAAATAATCTACATATGATGCTTCTCTCTGTGTGACCTTGGACAATGTTATTTAACTTCCCTGGGCTTCAGTTTCCTCATCTGTACAATGTGAGGATTAGACTAGGTAGTCTTGGAAGTCTCTTCTAACTCTAGATCTATGATCCTCATAGTAACTCTGTGGGGTTAGTAGTTCAGATACTATTACCCCCATTTTACAGATAAAGGGATTGAGGTTCAGAAAGACAAGTGACTTTCCTAAGGCTACAAAACAACTTACAGTGCATAGGAAAAAGAGTAGGCACTTAATAAATGTTTATTGACTGATTGATAGACAGAGCTAGTGCTAGAAGACAGAAACTCTACTCCCAATCCAGTAGTCTTTCCATCCATCAAAGTCAGTAGATACCAGCTGTATTTTGAGGCGGCTGACTACCTCACAATTGATTATCTGGATTCCACACCAAACAAATACCTGTTGAGAAGACCTGGTAAGGGGGAAGTGAGTCTGGCCAATTGAGCAGCTGCCCTGAGTCTTCCTCCACAGCCAAATAGAAACCGATGACACTCCCCTCAAAAAGTTGGGGCACTTTGTTTAATTATCCCCTGGAATGCAGAACATGGAATAAAGAATGCAGCCCTGGGTGTGATAGTGGAAAAGACAGAACAAGCTGTTGACTTTTTCTTAAAGCAAGTTTATGCATGCAGGAGCCCAGATAGGAACACAGACAAAATATACCTTGGTAACCTGCCCTTTGGTTTACACCATCAATAAACAGGATAGCCCCATCCCTCTACACCTACCTCTCTGCAAGGTGCTGGGAGGTGCCCACTGAAAACTGAGCTTGGCCTCTTCACTATATATAGCCTCTCATACCAAATAGTTAACGCCTAACTTTTGCATGATGTTTTCACCAATAATCAGAGATGTGAGGATTTATTTTTCATGTCAGAGTTCTAGAGTAAAAAGGCCCTAAATCAATTTCTGTCTATTAGGGAGAATTAGTATGTATTTCTGTGTCTGGGGTCTGGGTCAGAGATTCCATCCAGGCTATTGCTTTTTGCATTTTCTTGGTCCTTAGGAATCCCCAGAAATGTCTTCCTTTTTAGTAGAATGTGGCTAATAAATGAAGGGCACAAAGGTTCTTTTCCTGTGTATACGTCTCCCTGTTGTCAGTATAGGGAGAAGCAAATAGTTTGATGGACCACTTCCTGATTAGCTGTGTGCCAATTAGAGATGTATTGGGTTATTTAATGGAGGGTCGAAATAATGAGCTCCTCAAATTCTTTTTATTAAGGTGCCCGACCCACCTTCCTGACCTCTGGTCATTTTATTGGTTATCATTCTGGCCTAACCAATAAATGGATATATATCCAATAAACTTCTATTCTTACCCCCAAATAAGTCTCTCAAGATAATTTTAATCATAGCATGATAATAATGATGATAAGAGTTCATATGTATATATATATGTATATATATATATATATATATATGGCTTTAAGGCTTTCAAAATACTTTATATACATGCTCTTGTTTGCTTCTTCCTTACTATATGCAAAGGCTTTAAGCTATATGCTCAAGATATATAGATGAAGAATGTCACAGCTCTTGCCCTCGGGGACTTAAAAACTTAATAGGGAATAGAACATGTACATACACAACCCTGGGAGGTAGATGCTATTAGTATCCCCAGTTTATAGTTTAAAAAAATGAAGCAGACAGAGGTTAAATGACTTGCCCTGGATCACATAGTGTGTGAGGTTGAATTTGAACTCAGGTCTTCCAAACTCTATATCTAGCACTCCATCCATTGGTCCTTGTTCTGTATCTGTTCCTGTTCCCATGAAGATCCTATGACCAGAATTCTAGAGTGCTCAGAGACATTAAAGATCATGTAGTTTAATCTCCTCATTTTACAGATGAGGAAACTGAGGCACAAGGAGTTTAAGGCACTGGTCCAAGGTCACACAGGAACTCTGCTTCAGAGGCAGGATTTTTATCAACATCTATTCCAAAACAAATATTCTTTCCCCTGAAGCCCTTGGGATAGAAAGAAATGATACAATGGCAGCATAGAGTGGTGATCAAGGTTAGAATGAAAGTGATACAGTAATTGCAATGGTTCCTTGTTGGCTTTGGCTGTCTGATCCATTTGCTCTACTCTGTGACGGGGTCACTTAAGCCAGATGAGGTCAAAGGTCCCTTACCTCTGGTTTGGGGTAGTACTTCACAGGCTAATTTACCTGAGTTCTACTTTAAATGGGATCCTACATGCCATGCTCCCATGCCATGAATTTCCTGCATCTACAACAGATGGTTAATCTAAGGGAAGTCTGAAGGGAACATAAAGGCAAACATTCATAGCTAATATTTAAGAGACTTTACAAATATTATCTTATTTGATCATTTTATATTTAAGGAAACTGAGGGAGACAAGATATTAAGTGACTAATAAGCAACTGAGATTGGATTTGAACTCAAGTCTTCCAAACTCCAGGTCAAGCACTCTATTCATTATACCACCTAGTTCTCTATATTATAAGAAAAATGGATAGTTACCTTGCTTTATTTGCTCAAGAGAAGACTTGAGCTGTATATTATTCTTATTTTTATTTCTATAGTGCTTACTATATGCTAGGCATCATGCTAAGTACTTTGTAATTATTGTCTCCTTTGGTCCCCATGACAACCCTGAGAAGAAGGTGCTATTATTATCCCCGTTTTATAGATATAGAAACTGAGGTACATAGAGGCTTCGTAACTTGCTCAGGGTCATACAAGTAAGAACCTAGGGCCAGATTTAAACTTAGGTCTTTTTGACTCCATGTCCAATACTTTATCCACTGCCTCACTTAGCTCTCTTCGTTACAGTGGAAATGTATTGTTATCTTGACTCAAGCTGTACATGCCTTAGAATTCCTAGGTTTGATTCATTCCTACATTTAGAAGACTTCTAAGGTTTAGGAAATTGGTAGTAGACATTCATTGTTTGTTCTTATGAATTATCACCTTGTTATGAAATATTGTTTACTTGTTAAATATAGTAAAGATAATAAAGCTGAGAATAAAAATGCTGTGTTCAGCTTTCTAGCATCTGCTTCCATGGGAAATCAGCTTTACTATATCGTGGGCACATGACTAGGACTCCTTGAAATTCACCTTTCAGAAGGAGGTGAAATCACCCCATGAAATCACCATGGGGAATGAAATAAAAATTCTGATTGAAGAGATCCACAAATTCACACACATACACATATACACACACACATACATACAACTTTAAACCATAAGTGATACCACTCAGGAAATATAAGTAAAGCTGAGGGCTGAGTAACCAGACAAAGCTTGACATTTACTCAAAGCTAAAGCATGAGGACAGGAGGGTTAATTGTCCCAGAAGAGGCAGAGAAGTCAAGAAGACTCAGTGAAGTCCATAAATTTTAGCAGTTATAAGATATTGGTAAAATTGGAAAAAGGAGTTTCTGTGGAAAAGTGGGAGACAGGCAGACTTCAAGGAATCAGGTTAAAACATTTTTTAAAAGTCTTCCTTAACAGTTATGCAATGGGGGTCAGGTGCTGGCATAGAGACCATCAGTTTGTTCAGAGAGTGTCATCCATTGGAATGTTGTGCAGCATTGGCAAACCTTTTCATGATTGTGTGCCCAAACTGCAACTTCAAGCTGCCTGTGAGCCCCCTGAAATTACCCCCAGACCGCTCACATTGGACAGAGAGGGTACAAAAAATGTCTTCAGGCACTTTGGAGAGAGGGAATGGAATTTCCTTGGGGAAGAATTTAGTTGTGACTGGAGCATATATAGGTGTTCTCTTGATTGGGAGGATTATTTTTGCATTGGTAATATGCTGGAACTGGAGCTGTGGTTTTTTTGTTTGTTTGTTTGTTTGTTTGTTTGTTTGTTTGTTTTTTTAAAGGCCTGACAGAGGCATCTAGGTGGCTCAGTAGACAAGTCCTGGGCTCAAATCTGGCCTCAGACACTTCAGAGTTACTTGACCTCAATTGCTTACTTTATTGCTCTTCTCCCTTGGAACCAATATTTACTATCAAGTCTAAGACAGGTGGTAAAGATTTAAAAAAAAAAAATTTTTTTAATAACAATGGCCTAACAGCACTTGCTGCAGCTTTTGCTATATTTAAGTGTGAAGGTCAATCTCATTCAAACTATGAAGTAAAGGGGGAGAGCTTCAGGGTCTCCTTTTTCCCTGGACACCATGTTGCCTTTCCAATTAGGTCTATATTCTTGGCTTTTTTGTTTGTTCTTTTCCATTCTAGTTGGAGAGAATAGAGTCTTCAGTCTGGCCCAGAAGAAAGCCATAAGGATCTGGGAGTTCAGGGTACCATTCCAGCCTATATGAAGCTGTTACTATGTAAGAATTGAGCCAAGGTCTAAACCTGATTCCTGTTTCCTTCTCCCCACACCAGACTACAGAGTGTGGGGAGTATTAGGTCCCTAAAGTATTGGGAGAAATGTCTGTATGTTTGCTCTTACTATATCTTTGAAGTAACTACCCTTTATAATACTAATCTGGCATTAATAATAATAATAGCTAACATTTATATAGCATTTACTATGTGCCAGGCATTATGTTAAGAGCTTTATGATGATTTTCTCCTTTAATCCTCATAACAACCCTGGGGAAATAGGTGCTATAATTATCCTCATCTTTCCAATAAGGAAATTGAAGTAAACAGAGGTTGTGACTTGTCCAGGCCCAGGCTCAGAGCTCTATCCATTGTACCATCCAGTGCTTGAATCTAGGATATTAGCCACTGGGTCCTTAAAAGAAAGGAGAACACAGGTGATGGGGGCTCAAGCTAATAGCAGATAAAAGAGAGTCTCTAACCCCTTCAACCCCTGGAGAACACTGCAATGAGTGGGGTGGAAGGTAGTCAAATATAACAGGCCTGGCCCTGAAAGAATGGGGCCAAACTCAATCATGTTATAGATCTGCTGTATCCTAATTAAATGGATCATATATGAAACTTATCACTTACTAGTTTCCAAGACTAAATAGAATAATCTCTAGTGAAGAGCACAAAACAAATGTTTTAGAACAAAGGACAGATTTGTTTTGATGGGGAGGCAGGAAGGAAAAAGTTTGGGCAGGGATTATTGCTCAGGAAGGGAAAGTCTGGGGCAGGAGACTCCCCCACAGAAGGGGACTTGGAAAGATAGCATAAGGGCACTGAGGTTCTGGAGGCAGAAGGAACAAAAAGACCACAGAAAACAAACTTTGCCAACTTCACAATTTGGGAGATGGTTGGAAAACTCCTTGTTCCCATTATTCTGCCAACTTATATCCTTATTGGTTCATTTTTCTACGCTAGGCAGGGCAGAGAAGGTTAAGGAGAGGGCTTCTGCCCTAGGACACACCAAGCTTAAGCTTCCTGGGACTATTTTAGTGGCCTTGTCCGTTGAAAGAGAAGAGGAAGAATAAAGATTGCTTTGAATCCAAAACAATCATGGCAACTTCTGACATTTCTGATCCTGGTTCCCATGGCTTTTGCTCTTTTCTCTCTAAGTACCTTTCTGTTTCCATGCCCTGGGCATCCAAAAAGCACATGGGCTGTGACCATTGTTTCCAAAGGCTTGAGAGACAAAGAGAAAAAGAGGCAGAGAAAGAGAGGGCCTGAAAGAATTCTAGTGAATATGCCACAAGGACGTGCCTAGGGCTCAGTCTTCCATACAGAGCACTAATAGTGCCAAGGGAATGAGGCTGTGCCCCAGAGTTCTGGCATCTGGGGGCTGTGCTTTCCAAAGGGAGTGGGAGGAAACATTTTCTCATGGAGGCAACAGTTGTTCCCATACTTCCTTTCCATTCACCTCTCAGCTCTGTGATGAAATACTCATGACCCTCAGGGTCCTGCAGGAATCCTGGTGCCCCTCTCTGGTAGCCTTCCCTGCCTCCCCCCATGCCCAGAATCTGAAAGGGCAGACCTCTTTTGACACAACTGTACCTGGACAGACAGGGCTCTGTGTTCTCCATCCCTAGTACCACAAAATGAATTTTTCCCAGGTTCTTGGCTTAAATTCCTGTCACAACTCTGCTTATGCAAACCATCAAATTCATGATAATTTTCTTAATGCTTGCTTTCTTTCTCTCCTTTTTATTTCTTCCTTCCCTTCTTTTCTTCCCTTCATCTCTTTCTTTGTCTTATTTGTTTGTTTGTTTCTTCATTCTGTCCTTCCTCCCCTCCCTCCTTTCTTCCTTTCCTTCTTTCTTTCCCCTTATCTTCTGTCTTAAAATTAATACTGTGTGAGTTCCAAGGCAGAAAAATAGGAAGGCCTAAGCAATTGGGGTTAAGTGACTTGCCCCAAGATCATGCATTTAGGAGGTGTCCATGGCCAGATTTGAATCTGAACCTCCAGTCTCCAGGCCTGACTTTCAATCCACTGAGCCATCCAGCTGCTCCAATCCCTTTCCAGAGTCTCAGTTTTCACTTAAGACTCCTTTTTTTCTCTTGGTCCTCACTGAACCTTTTGCTCACCCAGAAATGTGACGCCTAGCCTAATATAATTCTCTCCAATACGCCCAGATTCTCAGTCCCAGGTATCCAACTTGTTTAAGGGATAACACCTTGTAGCAGAGGAAAGAATCTCTAATGGTGGAAATTTCCAAATATGGATATTTGGGGACTATGCCAAAGAGTAAATCCTCACATACTGCTTACATGTAGGGTCATTGTTGACATGCTTCTCTTGTCTATTGTCACAGACCTTTTTGTTGCTTGATTGTTAAATAAACATGGAACATGAAACATGGTAGGAGGTAAATGTGATATTTTAATTTCCCTGGGCACAGAAATCTCTTTTTTATCTAATGTCCTTCCTTCAAAAATATACTTATAATCTGAATCGAGGAAGAAGGCACTATCAACAGGATGTTTCAGAATAACAGCAGATAGATGAGCTTGTGAGTATTGGTGGTGTCACTGACCTATCCCCAACTCCCTTGCCTGCTCTGTATCTCTTGCTTCCATGGCTCCAAATAGGGGAAAACAAGAGGTGCTATTAAGCTCACACCCTGAGAATGCACCCACTAAAGATATGTCTCCTTGGAGTCCTCCAGTCACCAGAGAGAGTCATGGAAAATCTGTGGAGAAAGAAGGGAGCCCACAACACCTAAAGACAATAGTGGTTCACTCAAGTTAGAGACCCATTCCAAATCTCTTCTAGCCACACTGGAACACACTCTGAAACTGTGGAATGGCATTAGCCTGGCACAATTTCAGGCCAATTACAGTCAGCGGGGGGCCTCAGAGACCATCTAATCCAGCACCTTTAGGCTACAGAAGAGAAGTCAGGTGCAGCCAACTTATGTGACTTGCCCAAGATCGCACCATGTAGGACTGATGGGAGGAAGTATACCCCTGTTCTCTCCACCTCTATTCTACCCCCTAGTTCTAAATCCAAAATCAAATCAATACTGTCGTTATGACATGGGCACTGTACCCCCAGAAACCCAGGCGAACTATTGTCAGGGGAACTCCCTTGTTTTGCCTCCTCCTGACTCTGAGCCTAAAAACACCCAATGATCCCTCTAGGGTCCTGAGATGACTATCTTCCTTTGATCGTCCTCTAGATGGACAGAAAGATGCACCTTCAGGCCACACCTTGATCCTATCAGACATCTGTTTGTCCCCTAAAACTAAGGAATCTTTATGTCCCCAGTATGATCACCCCACCTCATGACTGAGTGACTAACTGTTGTGAAGAATGTATAAAATCCCCAGAACTGATGTCGTCTGAGGGACAGCCTCTCCATCCATGCTGTCCCCATGGGGGAATAGCCTTTCCTTTCATGCTGTCCTCCCAGGGAACTGCTCCCCACCTTGCTGTTCTACCTTGCCATCCTCCTGGCCACTCTCAACATTACTTTCTAAATTAAATCTCTTTTTGTTTTTAAGCAAAGTTTTGGAGTTGTTGCATGCTTGCAAAAGGCATCCTTCCTGAACCCCAAAAGGATATATTCTTCCTGCCCATAACAGTTACTATGGAAACATCCCAAAACAAAATTCCCTTTCCTGGCCACCACTTCCTTATATGTGTTGTTTCTACATATTAAAATATAAATTTCTTGAAAGCAAGAACTGTCTTTCCTTTTGTATTAGCATTGCTATTGCTGAGGAGAGGATTTGACACAGAGTAACATAACATAACATAGTATGTGCTTTTAAAAATGCTACTTTTTCATTCTTTTCATTCATTTTCTGTAATACTAGCAGTTTATGAACCCTCAAAAGCCAGCTATTTACTAGGTTCAGTTAATACTCAGTTAGAGAAAAACTAGTTAGCATCCTGGAGAGAGTTCAGGGTCTAAAGTCATGAAGATTCATCTCCCTGAATTCAAATCTGGCCTCAGATACTTACTAGCTGTGTGACCCTAGGCAAGTGGCTTAACCCTATTTGCTTCAGTTTCCTCACCTGTAAAATCAGCTGAAAAAGGAAACTTTGATCAGAAAACTTCAAACAGGGTCACAAAGAATAGGAAAGAAAGAGAGAAAGGAAGGAAGGAAAGAAGGAAGGAAGGAAGGAAGGAAGGAAGGAAGGAAGGAAGGAAGGAAGGAAGGAAGGAAGGAAGGAAGGAAGGAAGGAGAGAGAGAGAGAGAGAGAGAAAAGGCTCCTTATTTTTGTCCTAGACAAAGCATTCCATGTCTCTCACTTCTCTTTTTAAATGTGTTATCTGAGCACAATGAATTTCAATGAGAAGCATTTTGGTCAGTTTGGTGCTTTCTGAAAGGGCTGAGTTGTCCTAGGAGTAAAAGCACCAAAGCAGCTAAAACAGCGGTTTTGCTTTTGGAAACTGGGCCAATAGCTCTTGCCCAAGAGCCAGGGAAAGCAGGGGCCTAGTTCAAATCACTTCTTTCTGTTCCCTTGTTTGTTTTCTTTCTTCTAAGCCAACTGCAAAAATAAATAAATAAATAAATAAATAAACACATTGCATGTTGGCTTCCATCTTAGATGCAATTTCATTGGCTCTGGCACCTCATTAAGTACATCCATTATCTCCTCTTAGGTCATATCTTGGGCCTGAGGATCAAAGGTCCTGGAGAAGGTCCAGGTGTATGGGGGGGTGTGCTAATTTAGCACGTTTCTATAACAGTATAAGTTCCCACAATTCCCATTTAAAGTCTTTAAGGTTTACAAAGCACTTCTCTTGTCACAACCCTAGGAAGGGGATAGTAGAAATGGCATCTTATTTGTTGCCTGGAAAGTGGGAAAGAAAGAAAATAATGAACAAATGAACGAATGAATGAACTAACAAATGAAAGAACAAAGGAGAAGAATTCACATTTATGTAGCCTTTAAGATTTACAAAGCATTTCTCTCACCAAACCCCTAGGAAGTCACTAATAGAAATGTCATTGTATTTGTGGCTGGGGAAGGCACAGGGTCAGATCTCTGATTTCAGTGGTGTTTTCTGGTGACCAGTATGCTCTTCCACAAATGAAGTTCTTTAATTGCTCATCAAATTATAGTTTTCTAGTTACCTGGGAAAGGAAAAGGGGGAAAGGATGGGGAAGCCCTGAGAGCAGTTAAGCAGTGAATTGGAAAGGAAGCTGGACTTGGAATCAAGAAGACAGGGACAGGAAGATCTGTGTTCAAAACTTGCTTCACAGATTTGTCATAAAGCCCAAATGAAATATTCTATGAAGTGTTTTGTGACATTTAAATCACTATATAGATGTTCATGTTAGCAGCTACGTGACAATAGATAGATTCTGAATTTAGAGTCAGATAGGCCTGAGACTTCAAGGACTACTCAAGTTAGGAAGATCTAAGTTTAAATCCTGCCTCAGACACTTAGCTATATGATCTTGGGCAAGTCACTTAATTCCCCTTGGCCTCAATTTTCTCATCTTTATTTTTTATTTTTAATTTTTAAAGTATTTTTCCATGTTTACATGATTCACTTTCTTTCCCTCCCCTCTTCCCTCCCCACTCCCAGAGCCAACAAGCAATTCCACTGGGTTATAGATTTTCTCATCTTTAAAGTGAGGATAGTAATAGCACTACCTCATAAAGTTCTTGTGAAGACCAAATGAGATAACATATGCAAGTGCTTTGACATTGAAGACATAAAAACTTCAGATGAATGCTAGCTCCTTATAATTTTGTTAAGTCGTGTTCAACTCTTCATGACTCCATTTGAGGTTTTCTTGGCAAAGTTAATAAGGTGGTTTGCCATTTCTTTCTCCAACTTAAAATTTACTTGGTCAGGATCACACAGTTGGTAAATGGATCTGAACTCAGTGCTTCCTGATTCCAGTCAGTACTTTATCTATTGGGTGACCCAGCTTCAAAAAAGGACTGTCCAGGTCATATAATCCAACATCCTTCTCACTTCACAGAAAAGGAAACAGTGGCTCAGATGCTTGGCCAACATCACACAGGTAGAAGTAGTCCTGTGCCTCCAATTTTTAATTCCTATTTTATGAATAATGAAATTGGGAGCACAGAGAAGTAAACACACTTGTGGTCATCCCACAGTTATGTGACTAAGTAAAGATTGGTACCCAGTGAGTATGCTGTTAAATAAAGGGGCTGAGCAAGATGACCTCAAAGGTCCGTCTCTAACTCTAAATTTTATGATTCTATGAGATGAAAAACCATTTTCATACCTCCCTGAGAATAAGTGATTGCAAAATTGTAAAATTCAGATAAACCAGTATTCTCTGGTCTTCTAAAAGGCAAATAGATTTGCAATTAGTAATGGTGTTTTTTTAATCATCCTTTTCAATTCAGTAATACCTTATACCCTTCAAAGCAATTTATATCCATTAACTCATTTCACTTTCACAACAATCAGGTGAGTTAAGTGGAACATAGATGACCATCTCTGTTTTTCAAATGGAGAAACTGGCATATGAAAAATTGAAGTGACTTGTGGAATATCATCTAGCTAGTTAGTGGGCAATCTAGGGCCAGAACCTGGGTTTCCTGAATCACAACCCAGTGCTTTACAGGCCAGAGATGCTGTCGATGGAATATGGAGCCTACTTGGGACTACTTCAAAGATGTGTAGACCCAGCTAGGGATTCTCCCATAAGGCTTGAGGCCAAAGGAGAAATCCATGTTTTGACCAATTAATTTCCCAAGCTACCAAGAAAGATAGATTTTGTTCATAAGCTTAGATTCCAGATATCCTCCATCACCCTTCCAAATGTAAAAAAGCAGTTGGGTGGTGCAGTGGTTAGAGACCTAGACTTGAAGTCAGGAAGACTCATCTTCATGAGTTCAAATCTGGCCTCAGGCACTAACTAGCTTTGTGATCTTAGACAAGTCACTTAATTCTGTCATCCTCAGTTTCCTACATTGTAAAATGAGCTGGAGAAGGAAATGGCAAACCACTCCAGTGCCTTTGCCAAGAAAATCCCAAATAAGGTCACAAAGAGTTGGACACAACTGAAAGAACTAAACAGCAACACCATGTTAGATTTCTCTCTCTCTCTCTCTCTCTCTCTCTCTCTCTCTCTCTCTCTCTCTCTCTCTCTCTCTCTCTCTCTCTCTCTCTCTCTCTCTCTCTCTGTCTCTCTCTACCATAATGGTTCAGCTCATATATGCAACTTTGCAGACAGATGATTGCAATCATTTCCATCTTTACTAGTTCCCTAAAAATCTTTGAGGGATGCCTTTGGACCCTGCTTACTTATATTTCTTCTGGGATAAACTATCCTGCTACCCTCGAACCTTATTGTTTTTTGCCTATGTATAATCAGCACCTAGTCCAGTGCTTGACATATATTAGTAATTTATAATAATAATATAATTTATCATATATGTAATTTATTTTACACATATTATTATATATTATATTACATTTACTATGTGCCAGGCACTTTTGCAGTTACTATGTCCTTTAAGCTTTACAAACAATCTTGAGAGGTAGATGCTATTATTATCCCCATTTTACAGATGAGGAAATGGAGACAGAGAGAGGGAAAATGATTTGCCGAGAGTCACATAGCTAATAAGCATCCAAGGCAAGATTTTAATTCAGATCTTCCTGACTCCAGACTCAAAGCCCATTGTACTACCTAGTTTCAACTTAACACATACATACTGAATGATTAGAATGAGTTGGGATTAGAGTTCAATCTTTAAAACATTTGGGTCCTTCAAGGCCCATCTAATACATCAATATCTAAATTTCCCCATATGTAATCTGGAAGGGATAGGACTTATTTAAAGAAGTATCACAGGAACCTAGATTTAGAGCAGGAAGGGACCTTGGAGGACATCTGGTCAAACCTCCTCATTTAAAGACAAGGGAACCGAGTTCTAGAAAGATAAAGTGACTTATCTGTGCAAGGCCATTCAGGTGGTACTGGGATAGAGCTGAGATGAAAAACCAGGACCTTGGACTCAAAATCCAGCTCTTTTCTCATATCATGATGACTCCAAAGGTCTGTAGCATATAGCATGGTGCTGAGATGCCAATGAATTCTATTAATTGCCATTTCAGAGTTTCCACCTCCTCAGTGGTCTGTAAATATTTGTCTCTTTCAGTCTTTGATTGAGGAAAACCCCTCAACTCAAAAAACCCCGACTACACACATACATATTCACACAATCTTGAACTGGGTATCTAGAAAGAGATTTCGATATGACATAATAGAGTGATAGGGACAAAGTCAGAAAGATCTGAGTTCAAATCCAGAAATAGACATTTATTAGCTGTATGACCGTGGGCAAAACATTTATCCTCTCTCATCCTTCATTTCTCAGCTGGAAAATGGGTTTAATTAATATCTATCTTACAGAGTTATTGTAAGGATCAAGTATAAAATGCTTTGCATACCATAATGAATTATAAAAATGTTAGCAATTATTATTATCTATAAAATAAGACACTTTTTGACTTTTGTGCTTTTGTTAACATTTTTGTTAACAATCCTTATTCTTGGATTTGTAGGAATTGAAAGGCTCAGAATAGCAAGTCATCATTTCAGTGAACCACACTGACTCCATCTTGTGACTCAGTTTGTATTTAGCCCAGTTCCCTTTCTTTTCAAATATGGATCTAGTCCAATTTCCGTCTTGTAAGAAAGCTTTATTCGGTTGTGGGAATTGGGAGAAAACTGTATTGCATTGTTTGAACCTAGTCCTGTGCAGCTGGGAAGCTGGACCATCTCTACCTGTAAATTCCATGGGGCCAAGAAAAATGTCTTGTCTAAACTTTATATTTCTCTCATTGCATAGCACTGTCCTCTTAACAAATGTTGGATGGATTGAATTAAATTGTAGTGAGGGGGGATTAGACTAAACAACCTCTACTCCCTGTCCTATGACTTTCTAATTCTATGGCTTGATGGAGTGGACATAGCTTCGGGCTCTCATTCCCATCCTAGGGGCTAAGGCATTAGTGGTACAACAGGGTCAAACCTTCCCATTTCAATGTAGATGACTGACCATATGATGTGATCTGTGTGCAGGCTGAATGCTGGAATTCTGAGCCATCAGTGCCCCAGATATATTGTGTTGATGCATGAAATGTGATGTTTGCTATAAAATGAAGTCACTTCTTCCCCTTTCCACCAGGGACTGTTTCAATCTATAGTTATCCTGTGCTGGCTCAGTTTGCCTTGCCCGACTGCTCAAGAGTACTGGATGCATTCTTGTTCTGCCCTTCCCCTCTACTTATTGAATACAA